>NC_090701.1:4457500-5082500 GCF_040954835.1 Lepisosteus oculatus | reverse complement strand
TCAGGAGGCTTTAAAAGAATTATCTTGAATTTATATTTAATTTTGTGTTCTATTTTTGCAGCATCCATCTTTAGTTATTCAAAGATGTTGATGTAATTAAAGGTAAAACAGTTCAGCTGACTGAAAAAAAGCCTGACTTCATGGGTTTAAATCACAGTGCTGACTTCAGCATTCTCTTTTTTAAGAAACAGACAGACAGGGTCAGATCTTTTAATGCCCATATAATAGCTGTTTAGCACAATGATATGCCTTGAAATGAGCGTTATAATAAAGCCAAAATCATGAGAGGACATTCACCATTATTACAGCTCGACAGAATGTGCTCTTTTTTCACTAAGAGATATAGGTTTAAATGGGTACTTATCTTAGCTGTCAGGTCATAAGAAGCTTTATTTAACTTTAGTGCAGCTTAAATGTAAATATAGGCTCCAGTAAATCGTATCCATGAACCAGCTCAAATGCATACCCTAAAATACATCATATTATGACAGAAAAGAGAGCAAAAGCAGTCATATGAACTCAGCCTGTTCTTTAATAGTTCTGCAAAGACATGAGGGGGTGTCCACTAGACGTAGGATCTAGACAACACCAAACAATGCACACTTTGTTTTGGGGGGTATTTGGCTCAAGTCAAACTTGATAGGAAAAAAATCAGAAATTCCATGACCTGCTTTGATTCCTTTTTGACTCAACATGCTGTAAATGTCTTTCACATTGTCAGACAACACGATTTTAAACATCATTCTTACTTTGAGGACGCAGTGATCAGTGATCAAAAACAATGGAAAACGTGTTGACACGGCTCATCTAATGATCTGTTGGTCCTTATTTAAAACACTGTAAGTCCATAAAAATAAGTGTGTAACCATGATAATGAATACTTTTTGTTGTTTTATAAATAATGAGTCACAACATCATTTATATCAAATATTGAAATAATGGTGAAAGTAAACATACACTATCTGAGAAAAGCCATACATATTACATAATTCAAGCTCTTTGTCTCCTGTGCACAGTATACGCATTAATGTATGTGATTTGATTATAGAACAGTAAACACACATCACATATTATACTTCTTTGAACAAAATTACTTTACAAAAAATGACATATTACACAGACTGAAGTGTTCTTCCAAATTCCTGGTTTGCCTCCTCGAACAAAAATGATAAAATAGTTAAGTAGTGATTGAAACAAACCACTTATTATCCAGGTAGTTGTGGTATAAATAGAAACAAACTATAATGGAGTTTGATTCACGGCTGAGAAGAGTCTTTGAATAGCAAGTTAATTACCTTCACAACATGCAAGATGCTTAAAGTATAAGAATGATAAAGTTACAGAATTACAATGATGGCCAAACAAGTGTTATAAAGACAGTTGAAATAACATGTAATCCTAGAAGCAAAACAAAAGCGGAGGTACCACAAGAGATCTAACCCAAAGGTCTATGTCTGCAAGCACAAACATATCTTTAAAATCAGGATGATTAGTTATACAAAAATACTGTAAAGCTATAAACTACAAAATAGTCTGTCAGAATATGAAAGAATTTTCACCATAAACAGTGAATGAGTGTGGAAATGAAGGTCCTTTCTTTCTGTTTGTGTGTATTTTCCTCCAAAGGAAATATATACAAACTAAGCAAAAACAAGTTGCTAAAATGTACATAGAAAGCCTTCTTCAAAGCATATGTACCCAGAGAGCCTAGAAAGCCTTGAGTCATAATTGAACTGTTTGAAAAGCAGAGTTCATATGCCGACAAAGAGAAATCATTTTTTAGCCTTTTGACTTTGAAAGAAAGAGTATCTACTAGACTCTTTCAGAGAGTAAGAAACAGACAACAAAGTTATCCAGCATCAGATCATCATAACATGTCATCAAAAAAAAGTTTAGCCAATAGATGCAATGTGTGTAGAACAATAAATCATATGGTCTTCAGATATTGATTAAATATTCTTGGTGCCCATTGGTCAGTTGACCATTCATGGCTGACAGTGATGCTCTTGAGGGACTTTGACTGCTGCATAACCACTAAATCACCTCCTTAGTGAGAGAGACGATGGGGCACAGGTGCTGATCTGAAAATCAAGAAAGGAAAAGTCAACTCCAACTCATCGTTGGGGCTGAGTTAAGACACCGAGGCTAACATGCCAGCAGTGGAGATTAGACCTCTTTAGTGCAGAGTTTTGTGTCCACCACCCTGATGGACATCAGCAAGTGTAATAGAGTTTTGCAAGATGATGTTCTAATTGTTGTGTATATCAGACTAATTAGTAGGTGGTCAGATAAGGTGTGATAGCTCTGCAGTATAGAACTCCATTAGTAGTAATTGATGGCAGTCTGACTGGATGGCTGTACGTGTGGAGATTCTTTGATTACTTGACATGATTCCAGCAGGACAACACACTCCTCATGCTACACATATAACATAAGACCCCAGGGTTCTCTTCCTGTCTGTGTGTCTGTGTGTCTCATGGAGAGCAAGCTGGGGTATGCGAAAAGACGAATTCCTAATGCAAGAAATTGTATAGGGCTAATAAAGTGATGTTAGATGTTACATGTTACATGTTATGGATGCCCCAGTTGCCAGACTTGCACCCAATGAACATGTAAGGGATGAGGTGGGACGATGAATATGATCTAAGGTTCAGAGGCCAGTGAACAGGTGCACGCTTGTCCAGGTTCTACAGGAAGAATTAATACTGATCCCCACTAGACAGGCTCTATAACCTGGTGCAAAGCATGTGTCACCAACGTGCACCTTCGGTTGCTTCCAAAGGTGGTCACACATGCTATTTGCCTATGACTTTCAGAGTAGACCCGCTGCGCTGTTGATGACACATTTTAACACAACGAATTTACTCATGTCATCTCTGTTCAATAAAACCCCAGCACACATAATTCCAGAATTTCTGTGGTTGTTTTCGTGATAATAACTCAGTGAATCTGTTACAGTTTAGAGTTATAAGTTTCTGTTAATGCTCAGTATCCATAATGGGGAATACTGTGTAGTAACCTACAGTATATGAATAGTTTTGCAAATGTACACCAGTTCTTTTAGTAATTATGGTCTGAGATTTTTTTGGTTAATTTCTCACAGATATGTACATCTGGAATTCCCTCTTGAAACTGGCAAATTCCCTGTTTGTGAGATGTCTGATATCTCTGATACTGTTTATTTAATTTTATTCCTGAAAGAAGAGAATTCAGTTTCTCTTTCTCAAGCTGTAGATATTGTTTATGACAACCGATCAAAGGTGGACTTTCTGTTTGGAAGGGTGCTGTGTTAACTACAGATTTACATAATCCCAAGAGACAATGACTAAGGCCTTAATTACATGTGTTGCCTTAGTTCACATGCAGAGGCTTGTGTGCCTAATTTTCCTGATTCATCATGTGCTATGTTTGTTTTTGTCCGGTGGTAGCAAAGTGTATCCCTGTGTAGTCTATAGCATTGCAAAAGAAGTGCACAGTCATAGTGGGATTCTGTTAAGACTTGATGTCAGAATTTGTGGTCAGTGGTTAATACCTACTGTGTATTTGTTTAAATGAAACACTGTTTATTTTTTTATAAGTGATCCACCTCAGGATCTGTTTTATCAGGTAATATGAATGTTTTTACCTTTGACATTTCGTTTGACTTTGCATTTGGTGATCAGATTGAGAACTAATCATTTGTTTTGAAATGTAGGCAAAGTTTTCTTTCTGTGAATTTTTATCAAGGTTTGGGTCATCCAAGCAAGTTTGTTGTGCATTAAACTTTTAGATTTAGCTTTTGGACTTCCATCTTCACATTTTATAAATTAATGGGCTTCCCAAGACAGAAGGCAAATCACTTTTTTGGTAAACTTTGGCCTGGTACTTTTTCTATTGCTGAGGTTATCAGTAAAATTTGAGGTCTCATTCCTTCACATGTGAAACATACACACACAAACACGCAGACACACCACGTCCATAAAACACAGTACAATCAGCTGCCTGTGTAGAATGTTTTCAAACTAGAGGAGAAAGGGTGCTGGAGTTTTTATGCATACCTGTGTAGGGTTATGAGTGTTATTATTAATTAGAGATTTGACATTTTGGTATTGCTATTAAGAGTTTGGCATACATTGGTAAAGAAAATATGCCATCTGTACTTCATTCCCTCATCAAGAAATAGGAATCCTCCTAGGCAACATACTAGAAATAGAGCTGAAAAAGCCTGTTAAAAGAATAAATTTCCTTTTGTTTGAATAAAAATGGTTAAAGTATTACTAACAGTAACAATGTGTACACCATTCTATGGGTACTGCATATTTAATGTCCAGAGAGGACTGTTTCCTAAAAATGGTCCCTCAGCGAGGACCCTCAAATGATCAAACCATTAGACCAGGGGCGGTCTGTTTCTGGGGACTCCTTGAAGAGAGACACCATGGGGCCTCTTTTCTATCCAGTTTCCATGTTATATGCCCTTTGTGAAGTATCCTCTCTTCTGAAGTACTGATACTAACTGGAGCCACTGTACGAAAATGGCCTTATTTTAGTGGTTTCCGACAGCTGCTGAGAAAATGATCTTTCCTGCTGATTCTGGCTCTATGGTTTTAACCCCAGACACAGGGGTGCTCTGCGTTTTTTTTCTCTGTCTGGCCAGAGCCAGGTTTTTCTCCCTTCATTGTGTTCGTGCTATCTGCTTTGCTAGCTGACACAGCAGTCTTTGATTTGTGGTAATGTCTTGGAGCAGGTCTGCAGAGTGCGCTCCTGTGCACACACATCAGTGTCTGGCCTTGTAATTGCTCCAATCACAGCGATACAATGATGTCTATTGTGGTGATCTGTGTAGAGAGCAGATAGTAACACAGCACTCACTGATGCTTTGCACGCATTTGCGTCACCCTGCAAAAAGTATGTTTTTGAACATTTTCCACAAAAACATCTCTTGTCCACCTGGAGTGATGCTTGTTTTTGTTTGCTTGCCTTTCGCGGTGACCTTGCACGGTGACCTTAGATGTGGAATCCTGTCCAACCATTCAAGAAATGGATCAGAACACAAATGCCAGAGGATGAGACGAAGCGAGACCAGGAGTGACTTGGACAGTGGCTCTTAACCCTGGCCGTTGAAGACAGCTGTGACTTCCAGCTCTTGCAGCAGGCAAAGTTCTTAATCACAGGACAGTTGATTTCAACCTTCTATTTTAGTTGTTTTTCTTAAATGTCCTTTCAACTTTTAAGACATTGAAAGAGGTCTTAGCTGAAATACAAGCAAGTGACCTTTCGCAGAAGGAAATAAAAAGAGCATTCCTTGTGGGAGTGTCTGATTCAAATGTCTCCTTGCTTAAAAGGTAAAACGTGCTTGTGAACTCTACACTGGGTTTTGACGGGATTCTTCAAGTGACATATAATGTGCACCAGAAAAAGGAGAGTTTAAATAACAGGCAAAAAGCATCATGTTTTAAATTCTCTACAGGGTACTAACATTACACACATTTCAGACATCCTTTAGAGTCCATCAAGCTTGCTTAATGTGGATTACAACGTGGGATACTGTCACAGACAGTCTTTTTGCCCTTAGAGAATGATAGAATTCTTCATCTTGCTTGGTGTTGCTGTAAAAATAGCCTAATAATAATAATAATAATAATAATAATAATAATAATAATAATAATAATAATAATAATAATTTTATAGCACAGACTAGTATAGCTAAATAAGATGTTATATGGCATAGTTTCAAAAAGATGTTCCAACTCGAGTCCTCAGTAAATCATAATGAAAGGATTCTTCAACCTTTCTCCAAGCCCTCTAATTTTCCTCAGATTGGACTCTGTTTCCAAAACAAAATAGTTTTCGGTAATATAAACCAGCAAGGGTAAAACATAAACTACCTATGTAAACAGATTGAGATTGTTCTTACCAGAATTGGTCATGAATTGGTTAGTTAAACTTATTGCTCTTCAAAGAACACACTCTTTGTTCTTTTTTCTTCTTCCTCCATCTCTTACTGTCAAGCGAAGCGGCCAACGTGATTGTCGTTCCCTAGTGTTCTGTCAAGACACCAAATGTGTAGGGGATGCACACCTATAGATGACCACTGTCACAGTAACGTGTTTGAAACAGAGCTTGATTCATGATTTGTTTTCAGACACAGAGACATCTACACTGGCATTAATCCTGATATTCTACAAATTCACAACAAGAAGATCAGCAAATTCTTAGGCCCTCACGAAAGGTGACACCATCTTTTTCAACAAAAGTGTTGAGACATTTGTCACAGTGTTCTTTCTGTAGCCATCGTTCAGATTAGTTTGCTGAAGCTCGTGCAGAATGTGTTCAGAATTGGCTGTAATGCAAATTGAAATAATATAATTGCTACCATGTTATTGCTGAATATTGAGAAACAAAATATAATCTGGGGACTCATGGGAGGTTCAGCCAGTAAAGGCAGATACGCAGAAGGGCTGGCCAGCCCCTTTAGTTCTGGAGTTACT
Organism: Lepisosteus oculatus; assembly: GCF_040954835.1. NCBI lineage: Eukaryota > Metazoa > Chordata > Actinopteri > Semionotiformes > Lepisosteidae > Lepisosteus > Lepisosteus oculatus. The sequence goes on along the minus strand of NC_090701.1, from coordinate 5,076,033 downwards.
GTTTTGCCAGTACTGGACTGTGTCATTAACAAGACGTGACAGGGACTCTCTGTGTGGAAAAGCATAACTGGGCCTGTCTGGGTATATACTGAAAAAAAAACAACAAAAAAACAAAACAATTTGAGATTCTAAATTAAGAATCCCCTCTGCCTGCATCCGTGCTGTATCCACAAATCAAGTCTCAGCAGTAAAAGATCTCATTTACAGGAACAGAGCAGGCCCTTTTTGTAGTGAAATGAGCTGAAGTTGACCTGAGACCATTCTCAGTCAGATAGCTGCCTGGGGTGAGCTGGTGTCTTCGGTTGGGACTGGATCCTTTTACATAAACAGGTAGAATGGCTCACATCCAAGCTGAAGTCCTCAGATGTTACCAAGTCCAAGTGGTGATCATTCTTACTTAGTTTGAGAGATTAACATTCCTTGAATATTTCAAGGTTTCTCAGCTGGGTTCATCTGATAAGTCATTTTCTGCAGCCCTTTATTAGAGAAAACTCAGAGTTGTTGTGAGACTGGTGTAGCTTGGTTAAACATTCCAAGCTCCATGGAGGACATCTGATAGTAAATGTAATCATTGTGTCTATTTATGTTATTTGTGTTTTTTAAGTTCTAATCACAATCAGAGGTGTAAATTTTTGTTCACTTGTTTCCCGGCTAAAAGTCAAAATAAATAAAATAAACCCAAAATAGCCAAAAATAAATCACAGTAAAATCATGTGCCATTACTTTTTTGTATTTAAAATGGTTGGTCTGATATTAAGTTAAGAATTTGCCATTCATAAACGTCTTGAAAAAATCATACCAGATTTACAAATAATGCAAGAATATGACTTTAGAAGATGCTATTAGTTATTTTTTTCCCCTAACCTAAATATTGAATGTACACAAATTAGGTCTGAATTGTTTCATTTAATGAAAAAAGTCATCCTTGTTGATAGAACAATATGATTCAATTTTTATATTCTGTTAATATGTATTCATAATCCTAGTTGTGTGTATATACCATACATATACATGCAGACCTATAAAATGGAAAGAGAAAAAACTATACAAGTATTTACTGAACATGTGTATAGATTTCTGCATATCTTTAGAATTACTTTAAGCTGTTGGTTCTCAACATCTTAAACCAAATGACTAACACTATAAATACCCTCAGAAGAAGTCATTCTTAAGTCATCAGATAATCCATTAATGTGTCCGACTCAAAGACATCTTAGTCTGAGATCATTTAACATGGAAAAAAATAAGTGTTGAAAGTACTTTCAACAAAGTTTCAAAAACAAACTCCAGTTTTGCCCAAACTGACTGAAGTCATTAGAGATGTATTGCAATGCATATAAGAAATACTTTGTATTAGAACATACCTTTAAGAAAAAAAAGCAGATAAATATTTATAGTTGAGCATAACTTTTTTTGTGAAGGTGAATCACAATTTACAATGAATTAAAAGATTTTGCCTTCATTTGTGTTATTGATGATAAGCTAGTAGTAAGTATGTCAGTTTAGGTTCTCTCGATTTAAAAGTTTTTCTTTCTCTTTGCATATTTTTGTATGTCTTTCTTTTGTTACAACAGAGGTTTTTATTCTCATATTTTCACTTTTAAATTCTAGCATCTGCAAAAAGTGATTGCAGATGAGCAATATAAACAAAAAGCAAGAAATGTCTCGTTGCTTTTAATCAGATCATGATGTAGGTGTACAAAAGGGACACCCCAATATAGATACTGCTGACTGTTTGTCTGTACAACAGTAAAGTCATGTCTCCTCCATGGTTTGAGTTCATTGGCCTTGAAAACCACATAGGTTAAGATGATCTCATGCATCACATACCAGAAGTAAGAGGGATGATGAGAGATTTTTCCATAATAAATTAAGAAGCATTCTTCTGTTTTCAAGACCTCAACATGTGCTTGATTTCCACTCACTGTGCAGCTTTTCTGAGCACACATTCACTCAATCGCTGGTGTGAGAGTCAGCTTGTCTCAGTTTGGACTTTGCACTTTCCTGTCGCAGCCACACGTGTCCTAAAGAAGAGCCCCAGAGGTCATGTCACGATTGTAATCCCTCCCCCTTAAGGGCGCTCCGGCTTGTTCACATTTTAGTTGATTTTGTACACCTTCACCCTGTTCCTGCCCTTCCCTACAAAAGCCAGACGCTCACTCTGGCTTTAACCGGGCTCTGCATTGGGCGCCCGGAGGCCCGCCTACCACCAAGTTGCCCCACGTTCGCGGCTCGGGGGGCATTCGCCTCCCAGATGTCCTCAACCAGCCGAGTCCGGGACTGGTCCCGTTCCCCCTTTTTCTACCTGACCGTTCGCCAGATCTGGTCTTGTTTTGTCTGATGTTTCCTGCCTTGAGCCCACTGCCCGCCCCATGGCCCTGTTCTCTGTGAAGAGGGTAACAAAATGGATGGGTGGATTTTGTCTGATCCTCTCATTAGACATTAATCAGACTTCTCTTTCGAATATTTGAGATGTGAGAAGTCATGATTTTTTGTTGAAGGATTCCTGACTGACCTGTCAGTTCATTTCTCTGTCACTTTGCTTGTTTCTATGGCAGCGTAGGAGGAGAATCCAGATTTTCAATCCTCAGGCCCGTTTGGATGGTTGACAGGGTTTAGAAACAAACCAACACATTTTTCGGTAGAAATGGGATCATTCTTGAACATCTGTAATTTACCTCTCTGCAAACGTAACTGTTTTTAATTGCAGGTTGTTGATACCGTTTAATTGCAAATCTTTGGCTTTAATTATATGCCTTCCTAAGTTTATATTTATTTTGAAAAACAGTGAAGCCAAACCGTCTGAAATTCCTCTTAAGAAAAACACAATTATTTTTGTTTTCATTTGTGTGTGTTTTTCACTTCAATGTTGTTTCTCCTGATAATCCAAATGTCAAAAAAAGAACTTTGATAATTAATGCTATTGATAATTTCTTTAAAAAGTTTAATTGGCTGTCTGTGCAATCAGAACTTGTGTATATGCAGTATATTCTGTATGGAGGAGGTCATTCAGAACAGTTAGCACATTTGGTAGCAAGTTGCCACTTGATCTGAAATTTGATTTTCTTGCTGTTCTGTAGAGGAAATCAAGTGAGCAGGATTCTGACCAGGAAAACCGCCACCTTTGGTTGAGTTAAACTGAGGTCCAGACTTGTAAGCCATTAAAGATTCCAGGGCACTGCTTATAAGAGTAGAGTTGCTATTTTGCTGTACTATATTTTTCCTTAATGTAATAAGTTCTCACTTCTCCACCTCAGCTGCTATGTAATGGGACTGCTGGCACCTCATGACTCTCACAGGTTACCAAGGTGGAAGCTGCAGCTCATTAAAAAAAAAAATCAGTCCCCTCCTATATATGAAACATTTTTGTATTCTTTTAGGTAAAAAGCACCATGCGAAAAATAAATTATTACTATATATTAATAATTATTTTATTACTAAATAAACACCCCCCTTAGTTTGCGGACTTTCACGGTTGATCTTGAAAAGTCTATTTTGTTGACTTTGTCCATCCTATTGGGGGTGTTCAACACCCTCCATGCAGGACAGGCTCAGAGATTAATATAGTTATATACATTTCACACATAGGATCAGAGAGATGCCATGGGTTGGGCCGTTGGCACAGGCTAGAGTACAATCTCTCATCTGGAAGAGCAGAGCAGGTGACCACCATGGAAATGGACTAAAGCCTTTTCCATTAAGTGATATAGGAAGAGTCCAAAACATAAGGAGAAGGGTCTTTGTTTTTGTTGTTTTGTAACTAATTAATTTGAAGGACACAGTTTCTAATGGTCTTCTATAGTGTCCATGACATCACTATAAAATAGCTAAAGCAGCGATGAGAGACAACTAAGATGTACCTCATATTTAAAATCCAAAAGCCTTAATCTAATTAGACTACAGGGGCAAACACCAAATGCTTTTAGACGACAGTTTTTAAAGACCTGTCTAACCATGAAGTTTTAGCTATATGCTCAGCTGCTTCTTTGCATGGTGTGCAAAAAAAAAAAAAATTCATTGCCACAAAGGAAAGAAAGTCCACAGCACGGCTCACCTGTCTGATGTTTCAGCGTGTTCTGTGGAACACGCCAAGCTTCCAGGCAAATCGTATTAGAAATCATGGTTCGGTGATGTTATCGCTGAATGTTTCAGTGGAAGGAGAAGATAGCAATGACGCAGAGAAAAATATGTCTACATTTCACTTTCAAGTGTATTCAGCAGAACCGGCAGAAAGATATGGAGTTATCATCACAGCATGAACAACTTGGCTAGAGCATCTTGTTTCAGATCATACCCAAGTTCTGTTCTGTTTGATGTGCAGATATGTGTGAAGAGTTTTTTTAAATACAGATTAAGTATTTAACCCTCCTGGTGCCTTTAATTTTAAATGGTTTTAAATTTATTCAATAAATCTAAGTGGCTACTAAGGGTTGTAAATATTGCTGTTCAACCCAGTTAATCTGCAATGAGAGCTAACCATAAGGTTATTTATGACCCACCAATCTCCTGTCTGGAAGAAGTGACTGGTATTTATTCATGCACTGAGTGTCTTTGATTGTGTGATCAGCTGAGCACCACATTAGTAGTTTTTCCACCATTTCCCAAAGAATTCCCACAACTAAAATCAGTTGGTACTGCCACTTTCCTGTCCAGACTACAATATTTCTAACCTAGCTCTTATATGGTCATCCTATTTAATTTGTCCTTTGTACAATATCCCGCAAGGTAACCTCTTGACTTATCCTGTGCTGTAACATGCTAGAATTACAGAACTGAATATCTAAGGATTAAATTAAATTTTTTAGAACATCAATCCATATTAAATCAATTATTAATATGATAGCTATTACAATAATTTCTAATTTTAATCTGAAATGTTACTGAACTTTAATGGCTCCATCAATTAACAGCATTTTATATTTTTTAATGAATACCATCAGAGAACTGATTGCATGGCCCTCAATTACTACAACTGGGTGGATAGCTGAATTCCTATAGGATAAATACTGTGCTGGTTTGGATGAACAGTAATTGACGTAGTGGCTTCTGGCTCCAAACTGTGACACATACCTGTTAAGGTGCAATCTGTGGGAAACGTTTGTACATTGTTTTTTTTAATTACTGTCTCCACTCACTGCTTCTGAAACACTAAGCAGGTACTCAATACTTATACACTGGATTACTGGCAAACCTGACCACCTCTTACACAATCCCCTGCCAATAAGGCAAATTATATTTTCATCGACAATATCACCTGTAGTCAACATGCTTAGATAGCATAGTGTTACTGTGTTAAATTTCATATCACGATGTGTTTGATGCTATCTTCTGGGACTGCTATTGTGAAGTGCATTCCTACAACCCTGGAACACTTTATTCAGATACAGGACACTGAATCAAACACAGTACAGGGGGAGTGCCTATCTTATTTTTAAAATGTCCTACATCTGGCTGAAATGTCGTTATAGTAGTTTGCCTTATACTGCCAAATATTGCATCCTTAAAGCTAAGAGTTTCTGTCCTCACTGAAGCCTACTGAAAACTCCAAAGGAAAGGCGACTACACTTAGGAAACCGTGCACCTGTAATTATAACAGGGAAGAAATGTTCAGAATGCAAATTCCTTAATGCAATCCATTAACACAGCACAGAAAGTGCAAATCATGTGCATTATCACTACTGTGCAATTGCGTGACTACACATATTTCTGTGTAGCCGTACATATATCTATTTAAACGTTTATAAATAATATTAACAACAATAATGATATACTGTAGCATACTCACAAAACGAAGGTAAATCTTGTTTCAAACTATAGCTTCAAGACATAATTTATGCAGAGTAAAATTCAAATCTTTCACCAGGTATGAGACAGAGGCAGAAAATTAAACTATTTGTGTCTTGGAAGAGTAAAGCTGCATGTCAACACGGCAATCAGGTGAATAATGCTGATGATTTATCAGCCGTGACTGAGGCACACAGTGGCTCCCATAAACAAATCATCTTTCCTCTTCTAATTTTTAAAACAGCTATTTTATCATTATCTTGGTAATTGTAGCTATGAAACAAAAATGTCTGTAAACTGTGGTGGTTAAAAACGATAAACATAATTTCATGGCTTTTAAAATGGGTGTATTTGTTTTTTACATCTGATTACACAAGTTTCTTGTAGCGGCTGTTTTTGGTGACTCAACACCTGCAAAGAAAATATTTTGCGTGTAATGCTGTACACCTGTTTCAGATAGCCATATCTCCTTTGTAGACTTAAAATGTCATCAATAGAATGCATTCCAAATTAAGGGCTTTTGTGGGATTATAATATGTGTGTGTTTTTTTAAACCGACCTACAAGGAGTAACACAAAGATTTAATCAAATAGACTTTTGCTGGCTCTCATTATAATCGGTAACACAATACACCAAAGTGAAGTCTATGTATGAGACAAACAGTACCGTAGAGAATGTAGTTGGCCAAATAAACCTTAGGCAAACACAGGTTTTAAGTTGCAGTTGTACAACAATTATGGTTCGCTTGCTTGGAAAGTCCTTTGTGAGCCTATTCCAATATCTCATATGAAGCTTTTGCTCACACCCTTCTATTGAACATATTCTTAACAATAGATCAGAGTTGAGTGGAATTAAAAGAATTTAGGCATAGGTAGGCTACCTTAAAGCTCAAGGGATATTTTTTTATTTGATGATCTGAAGTCTAATAAAGAGATAAAACATGATGAAAGAATGTGGTTCAGATATTTTTACTCTCTCGTGTTAATAGGCTGCATTTGAAACACAATTTTATGTGTACAAATACCGTAGGACAATTTTCCACGTTTTCCCAGCCTAACCCTGCCCAATATCTCCCAGCAATGTGACACTGTTCCTGCTTCAGAAAGATCCATTTTAATGGCCTGGTGAGCACCATCTCTAATTTGGCTTTTTGTGTTTCAGTCTTCTACCAGAGCAACAATGTGTACACATTCATTCCTTTTTTTAGTACTTAGTTAAATAGTATGTATTTCATTTACCAATTCAATTTTCACCCATTTAATTGATATTTACCTGGCAAAACAGCTCATAAGAGTAAGTGCCAAGACATGATATGAAGTGACTTATTTTCTCTGTAGGTAAACTGTCCATTATAAAGTATAAAGTAAATGATGATGGCAACTTTTGTGCAGTACATTTTGTTTGTGGGGAAAATTGGCTATATGATTTCTTGAAACAAGAAGTATAATTGTAGATATCATGTGTGGTTATAGTTTCCCTTCTTCTAAATCAATGATTAAGAGCATCAGCTTATCAGGGAGTGTTATTGGTAGTTGCTGTGATGCCTGTGAGCTCAGAGTTTGAAGGACAAAGCAGAAAGTGAAATGACTTTCAGAGCAGAGAGGGTATAGATTGGTTTCCCAAAGTGAGAGCAGCCTGAACAGCTGTATTTTCAATTATCTGCTTAAGAGCACTTCAACTGCACTGGAAGACTGTGTTGAAAATGTAACAGTTGATGTAATGCTGTTACAGGATCATTTTGATGTTTATTGAGGCTGGACACAGATCAAACACATTTAAGAAAGAGAGAAGCAAGCATAGCATTTTAGAGTATTGAAATATGACTGTCTCTGAAAAGCTGATCCCTGCATTTGTACTGCATGTGCTTCTGAAGCAGTTACTGTAAGTTGCAGGCAATCTCATTGTGGGTTAGGGGTGGCACTCCTTGTGCTGGGAATGTAATCTTTAATATTTTAGAAGGCATACTGAACTTTACCTACTGTAGGTTAATGTATGAAAGAGCAACAGTTTCAGCAGATGTTTCACCGGAGCTTGAAAATCCGTTACTCTAACCCAAAATCCTACCCAAATCATAACTCCAACCCTAACTTGGACCTCAAACTCTAACCCCAATCCAAGCCCTCACGTGACAGTCTGCTGTCAGAAAATGAAGTTTTTTAAGGTCTGTGTTCTTTACTTGATGTTACATGTTAGGTTCACTAACAAAAGCGACTTAAAGTCACCAGGCCTTCCATCACAACAATTAAGACTTGTAAGATAACTTTACAGCAGTAGAGCAACAGATGGCAATAATAATAATTCTCTTTATCCTATGAGGTACTGCTGTTTTTGAAGTCTCAAACCTATTAGCAGGAGAACAGAAACTGTTCTTCATTTATTGTTATAATATACTTACAGTATACGTCTCCATCTGATTTAGATTTCACCACATCCTTCTAATGTAAACAAACTACCTATTAAACCAAAACTCAGATAACGATCAAAATGTGTTCATTCCTAAAGTATTTATAGAATTATGAAACAGCAGTAGGACGAACACCTTAGGAATATCAATTGCTGTAAAAACGTGAATTGAGAGAACCAGAATCAAATATCTTTCAATTTACAGTTTCACAGCTGTGCTGTCCTGCTGGGCATACTGTAGTCTTGAGAGTCAAGCTAGCAGACACTCTGAGACGTCACTCTAAGGCTATTAAGGTGAATCCCTTTCTGAATCCAGGAGCCTTCATCTAAAAGTAAAAATAAGTGTTTCTAAATATTTAAAGTATTTCAGTAACATAAACTACTTCAGAACACTGCTTGTGCCACCCAAAAATACTACTCATAACGATGATCTCACCTGCTCTCTTTGTGAATACTTCAGAAAGCATGTCTAAATGTCAGTGTGATGTATGACTTGTCAGTGTCGCTTACTGTCTTGAGTTGAAGGTTAAGTTCCTTCATTGTAATCAGACAAAAAAAAGCACGCATTTGCAAAAAAACATTGATAGGTTCCGAAATGCTTTGAATTTTCTGAGGAAGATTACGACTTTAAAAGTATTTGGATAATGGGTATGGTTTACTGATGTTAGAGCAGGGATTGCCTCAAATGATCAAAACATAAAGGTCAGGCATTCCTTGCTAATTCCAGACATTCTTGTTGCGTATGTCAAGAGTACACATATGTCTGCACTCCACAGTACATTCCATTTTGTTTTGTGATCATGTTGTTCAGGCAGTAATTATGGTTACCAACAATCATTGCTGCTGTTGAAATTGTTTTCAGCCATTGTCGGCCATTTTACATGACCTATTCATATCACATATTTGTGAAGAATATGAAGGCTATTTAACATTCAGTTTGAATTGTAGAGAAACAGTTGTTAAGGAATCTTCCATGTGAAACTTAAAAACTGTCACAAAACCTTGGATAAAACCTTGTAAAACTGGAGTGGGAAAGAAGGTATCCTTTAGGTATTTCTTTTAGGTGATGATCAAATTAAAATCAGGGTTTGAAATGTTAGAAGCATACAACATGGAAAGGTCCTCTCCACACAGATATGCATATGAAGAATATAAGGAAGTTTCCGAATGTGAAGGGGCTGTTAAGTTATGGCTATGCAGCGGAATATACAGTATCTGTTTTTATCCGATTATCTCTTTCTTGATTTTGTCAGCTCACAAAACAAATTCTCTGAAATTCTCATGGGTGGTAGGGTGGTCTAAAGAGGTTAGAAAATGGATGGATGAAAGTGTCATAAATTTTTCGTCCACGGGTTTATCTGATCGCCGAAGAAACAAATGTCTGGGATTTTTGACAAGCAGAGTGCAACATAATTCCAAGGGCACTGTTAAATGAAACACGTGCACTACCTCTGCAATGAAGACAACATGACAAGAGTTTCGTGGTACCTGTTTCTAGTTGTATGCTTTCCAAGATAAACTAAATTTTCAGCACTTTAGCAGGAGAGTTTTGCATCTGGCACTCATAAACCATTTACTTTTTGCCCGTTTTGGCAGTGTGATTTGCTCCTTTCAGTGTAATTTCCATGGCATCCTCACAATTGGGACTTTCAGTTTCTAAAGCAGATAGACTGGCATACTAGTTTCACTGCGGATGTTCAAATAAAGATTTGTTTTCCTTTACCTTATAGTAAATGCTACTGTAGGTGTGCAAAAAACAGTCACTGTGCCCTTCTAGTTCACGAATAAATTGGTGTTTCTGGATATCTGGTTGAAGGAATACCAGGCTTGGTGCCTCTACTCCCTATTTCCTTTAGGAAAATGTAATCTGCCTAGTGTTTTATTCTCTTAATCGACCCTTAATCAGGAGATCTGACCATGTGAAGGGGGCTTTGCAGTGTGTTAATCAATTTTGTGCTTAGCTCTTCTGATACTGCTGTGGTCCCACAGAGTGATAAAGAACAGAAAGGTCTGTCCCAGCTCAGGCACACAGGAGAAAGAGAAAAAGGAAAGGAAAGATTCGGAGGGAATCTCCTCTCGTCTCTACATTTTCCTGTACACTAGGGACTGTTGCGGCATGCCCATGTGTCTGCAATCGAGAGTACACGGAGCTCCTCACAGTGGTCCAAACTCTCCCTGGTGTGGCCGCACGGAGCTTGCGGTACAGTATGTCCAGAGAGGAACGGCTCTGACAATGGACTTGTCGGAGAAGCACGGCCATGTCTCTCGTTCTTTCCCAAGTGGGGGCAGAAGTCCCTGCCACAAAGCCGAGTGGAATAGTGATTTCCAAATTGGGAGGGTATGTAATAAGAAAGATAGTTGGTGATTCCACATTTTAAAAAATGACATCGGCAAATAGATGATCCCAGCTATAGTTTAGCTTTTTGCAGAAGTTTGCATTACATTTTTTTTTTAAGTACATTATATGAATTCTGGAACTGTAATAACCTAATGCAATGATTATTGTGAACCTTAACAAGGACACAGACATTGGTAAAGTTCTGATAATTAACTACAAAGCTCCAGCATGTAAAGAAGTAACAAATAATAAGGAATTAATTAACCAAACAATCAGAAATATTTTCTCTGATACGGCTATAGAGCTACATTGATGTTAAATGATTGATGGTTTGCCTGCAATCAGTTTATAAACTGGTATGTGTGGAGTTAAATAACTCAGGAGACAACATCTGGTATATAGTCACTAATTAATGAAGGATAAAAACATCAGAAGCCATAACAGAGTGACAACATTATTATTTTTTGTATATCTCCCTGTTTTATTTACAACATTTTGAATGGTAAAAGAAAAAACAAAACAAAATGTGAATACAGACCACATAATTGAACAAGTTGCCACCTGTGCTTTGGCATAAATAACTTTCTATTTTGGATCTGTGGTTTTCTTACATGAGTCACACAGGCTCTGCAGAATTCAGAAATATAAAAAGACCATCCATCAAAAAGCATTAAGAATAAATGTAAGCTTCAGCTAAGCCTTCTCAAAGTGCAGCAAAAGACTTGCAAAGTGAAGCTAAGCTTAGAAAATGGGATGAGTAGTTGGCAGCTGAATTGATGAAAAGTTGTGCACCTTTTTGTTTCACAGGAATAGTGCTTGAAGCTCAGCTGTAAGCTTCAACTCTGAAGTACTGCCAAGTCTTTTTGATGTGATAGTAATTGTGAAGCGTACTATAAATATGCGTGCAATTGATTCAAGAAGGCTGTGAAAGAAATTTACAAAGTGCATGGTATTATCTGAGTTTTATTGCTGTATTCCATTATCCAACTCTCTAGAATCTTTGAGGTGTGCGCTTACATCAAGTACAAGCAGAGGTTAATTCCACATTGAAAAGTAAAAAGAAAGAAAGAAAAAAAACAGTGTGTTCAGCTTCTTCAAGGGTGTCACGGCTTTGCGTGGGGAAACGTTGCTTTTCAATTTTCTGGTTATTGTTGGGAGTGGAATGGGCCTCTACTCGTTCTTTCACAGCTCTCCACTCGAACCTCTTCATTTTGCACATATAGGAGCCTATTTTTTGTAGCAGTTGAAGTATTTTATTGTAGGATCCTGTGTAATTAGATAATACAAGTTGTGAAACAGCACGCTATCCAGACTGTATAAAAATGGGACAATGGTGTGGTTCCATCACAAGGCCAGTGTAACTGCTGCTGTTTATATTTCGATAGCACAGCTGTCAAATAACTGACTACAGAATAAGCCATTGTGTAGAAGTAAATAATGAGATCCAGCATTAATGACTGCAGTTTAGGGAAGTAGTGAGCGATTATTGAATTAGTGAGTAGTGAGAACTCAGTGAGCCAAGACAGAAGAGCAGGAAGGACCAGAGGTTTTGAAGTGATATCCCACTCTCATCTCTGAAAATTACCCTCAATCTTACATAACCTGCACTAGTGATCAAGTACTTCTAAAGTTTGTGATTGGATGGGTAACAGAAACTGCAGACACTCCAGTGAGTTCTATTGTTGTGAGAGTCTTACCTTTAACTCCTTGCAGGGATAAATATCCTCATTCTCCCTGTGCATTATAACTCAGAGATAAGGAGGAAGGTGTAAGACATACTTTACAGTGCTTTGCCCACCTCCAATTACACATATATGGTAAAATTCGGAGGCCATCAATTAATTGTGAATCACACTCAGACCTCCAGAGTTGGCTCCTGAGAGTTTTTGCAGAAACATATCTGTATATCACATTCTCATTTCTCTCTCCCTCTCTCTATTGACTATTCTCTAACTTTTTCTAGTTTTTTGTTCTTACACACGTACTGTAGTTTTGAGCTAATCAGAGAATTCTGCACTCAGTGGAAAATGGTTATGATTATGAGAGAGTTTAAGAGATTTAAAATTATCTAGCAGTCAATAGATTTAAAGATACACTTAATCAACTCAGTAAGCATTGTAAAGCTCAACAAGTTTAAATTTAATTCACCAGCATGACAAAGATCATTGGTATTTTTAATATTTTTTTACAGCTAGGGTGACAGATGGTATGAATCATTTAGGTAAGATTAACACATAGCTTTACTTGGAATTCAATTCCTGCTTTTTTAAAAGCCATTATTTCAATTAACTGAATAAAACAGACATTGAGTGTACATGGGAGGGGCAGGGAATGAATCGAAAAAAATCCAAAGGTTTCTGGAAATCAGAGTTCTTGGTAATAGGAAACATTTTTACTTCCTGATGGTAACTCTTCAGGAGGAGTTCTCAAAAGCCATTACCAGAATAATATTCCTCTTAAATATTGTGGCTGAGCTGATGTACAGTAACTGAAAAAGCTGGAATATGACTTAGTTTTATATATGAAAAAAAACTAAGGACTTTATTTCAAAATAAAAAAAATGTATATTTTCAAAACATGGCAATTATAAAGGAAATTAAAATGCTTATTAAGAGTAGTGCAATGTAAGCTTGCTTTATTACAGTCAACTATTTCAACCTGGCATCAAAAGAAGGAGTAGAATATATCTGAAGACCACTTTAGATTGTTGTTTTGTGCTTTTTTCCAGGAGCATTAAGTAATATTAGAGCTTAGTCTATGTCTTCTTGACTTACAAGGTAGCGAAGTGTTGTGCTGGTGAATTGATGTGTCTAATGTGTGATGAACTGTCATTAAACCAGCAGGCAGGAGGTGTTGGATAAGGTCAGTGATTTCTAGGAAAAAGTTCAGATGTTCTAGTAATGGGTCAATGTGAAATTGTTAAGACAATCTATTCAACTTGATTCTCAATTAGGGAGTTAGAAACCTATCAGTTATTTGTCAAGTCATCAGATTGTGTTGTAAGAATACAGTATAAATAACATTGCGATAGGAAAAGTCAACAATTACATATGTTGGTGTATATTATCTACAGAAATCCAGATGACTGAAATAAAAACGAGCAAGACTGGGCAGGAGTGTTGTAGGAGGATTAAGTATGACTCTGAATAAGACAGTACCCTTTGTGCCTTAAAGCGACACATTGTGACTACACTGGTAAAATTCAAAAGTAGTAGTGTGATTAACAAGATGCAACAGGCCATAGCCTGGATCCCATATGATCACTTTTTATACATACAGTCTCAATATTCAATGGAAACTATATAGACATGCATTTACCACCAAAACAATTTAATTACTCATAGGGATGTGTGGGAATGGAATAGGCTACCTACAGTAGCTATGTTTGAACCTGATGTTGTCTGATTCTTGGATCAATTAGCTACTAACTACCAAACGAACTGGACAGGTCAAATAGCCTCCTCTCTTTTGTAACTGTTGCTTGTGCTCTGATCTTTCTTTTTTCAGAAAGTGAACTTCCTCCCATTTTGTGAAATGGTACCAATGAAGATTTTGAGCTGTTGTCTTGTATTTGAATTGAAATGACTAACACTCAGGGAATTCCATACTGACGTGGCACTCACACTTGGCTGAGATGTCTTTTCCAATGCAAATTAAAAAGAAATTAAGCAACACAACAGCTTCATGACATTTACGGCTGACACTTGCCTCATACAAGGCATACAGCAACCGGATTTAAATTCCCCCCAAATTAAAATGCTCACTCTTTGAAACATACTGTATCCCCGGACAGCATTAGATTCACATTATGGTATGTGTGTGATGGTAATTTATCTCTTGCAATGATTGTAATTTGAGAATGTGAGTTTCAGGAATGTATAAAGGAGTTGTTCCTTTAATGTATGTTCTGCTTTGCTAATGTCTGCAAAGAAAAAATGATAAACAATCATGAAAAATGAGAAACTGACAACACACTTCCCTTCATTTTCCATAGTTAGAAGTCATCATGGAAAAAAGTTAGAAAAAAAGACAAAACAAAAAATGAACGCCAATATACTGTATTGCCAATATATCTGCTTTGTGTATTTGTGCTCAGGCTGCTATGCAGAAGATAAGTGTACTGTATAAATATTTTAATGTCGTTAATATTTATTTTATTTGTAAAGAGGGTCGAGATTAACTCATGTTGATACTTGCTTTTGCTTTTAAAGGTGTAAGGTCAGCATTTCTTGTATTTGTTTTAAAGAAGGTGACAGGTGATGAATTTGGCAATAACAGGTCCTTTATCACAAAGTGAATTTGGCAATAACACAGTGCCTTTAACATGAATTATCTTAAACCTTTAAATGCAAAATATAGTGCTGAGAGTCAAATCATTTTATTCTCAAGACCACCATTGTCGTAAAAACCCATAAATACTACAATGTCCAGTATTCAGTGGCAATATTTGATCTAATAAAAGAGTGCTGGGGGCGATCAAACAGGTGAATTAAGTTAATTTCTATTTCTAGCTGTGTGTTTGTCATCTTCATTCATACAGTATATGGCTTGGATAGATGGCAAACAAAAATGAATTTATTGTAGATCTAGACTAGAATGTCATAGACTCTGAAGGAGTCTTCGAAAGCATGTAATGTTTGAATAAAGTTGTTTATTTTGACTGCTTGCCTAGCATTTTTATAATGACTACAGTATAAAACAATTGAATTATGTGCACACATGAATCCTGTGTCTTTCTTGGTAGCTGGGGATGATGCAGCGCTTAACAGGAGACAACCCTATTACAGTAAATGAAGAAAATTAATTTCTTTGCATATCTATGCATCTGTAGAATATTTTAATAACATCAGTGGTCATCCAAAAGACAAATTGGAATATTATTCTGTAGCCCGCCTTGTAAGCTTCTTCCCCTTTCTCAGCTCAGCCCTGCACTTAAAGCTTTTTAGGCCCTTCTGTCTGCCGATATTTATCAGTCATCTCGGCTCAAACCCTCACCTGATTCAAGTTAAACACATGGGCACAGGCGTGATACTTATCTGGGGAAAGCATAACTCAAAGCCAGGTTAGTGGCTAATCCTGCCGTTAATGTTACCAGTGTCTGTCAGTAGCTTGTGCAATGCAGGCTTGTGTTTGCAGATCAGCCACAATCACCGAGTTCTTCACACGCTAAGACACCCTCCTTGCATGCAGTACAGAAAAAAAGGAATGATTGATCCTTATTCTAAATGCATGGTTGTCTGTTATCATACAGGCTGATACTACCTACCTTCATTCTGTGCTGTAGGCACTTTTTAATCTAGGCTGGAACATAAAGCACATCATATCCTTAATCTTCTTTTTGCGGTACCTCTATATTGATGTTTATTTGGCTGTGTTTCTTTATTTTTTTGTCTAAACTTGAAACAAAAATATCTAGACTTTCTATTCACGCGTGTAGATTGCATAATTTTTCTTAGCCTTCTGCTGCTATTTTTACATAGCCCTTTGTTTTTATTTTCCCTAATGGCAAAGCGTTTCTGGTGCCTTGTATCTGGTAGCCTTCTTATGGTCAATGAAGAAGACCTGGCGCTCAGTAATGCTGAAAGCCTAATTAGCAAATTAGACTTTGAGAATTGCTGAACTTCATAGAAATGGAGAGTGAGTAGACTGGAAAAAGAAAATGAGGTATGACAAAAACAAACTGTGAAATATATGTTGTGTTCAAACATGAGCAATATAATTGACTGTCAAAATAACAACATATTGACAGTGTTTTGTGAACCTAAATCTAAAAACTACATTATAGGCAGCATTACACCTCATTGCGCTCTGTTCGGCTCCTTTAACACAGGCCTTTATGTTCTAATACGATACAAAGTTACAAATTGTGTTATATACATTAAAAATGCAACAAAACCCATCATAACAAGTTATGTTTCTAATGTCTTAATATATTCTTGTGTATACAAAATACCACTGTATTGTGTTTGCAAGATGGCTGCCAAGGCGGCCATGATGTTTTGGTCACTTCCAGAGTGTTTGTTTTTTCATGTACATGTTTTGACGTTAGTATATAACTTCTTCGCGGGACAGACTCCTTAATGTTCGTGTCACAGTTTCGTTTTTCATTTACACGGACTTTCAGTCTAAATTCAGATACATATCAGCAGAGATCCGGCGTGAAAGCTCTTCGAATGGAAGACCCGCTGACACAGATGAAACAACTGTGCGTGGGAGAAGAAAGGGGAGGCACTAGGTTTTTAAGCAGCGCCGCCGGTCCTGCTTCTCTCCTATGTGCGGTCACTTAGTAACAAAACGGAAGAGTTACAGATGCTTCCCCGGACAAACCGGGCGTACTCTCTTACATCAGTACTTCGTGGCTTGCAACTTCTGCACCTGATTCAAGCTACCTGGCCAACTGGCAGGTGTACGTGGCAGATCGTGAAGCTAACCGCAGCGATAAATCCAAAGGTGGCGGCTTGTGTTTTTATGCGAACAAGAACTGGTGCGACGATGCCACTGTTCTTTCCAAAAACTGTTTTCCTTTGTTGGAATCACTGTACATAAACTGCAACACTTCTATTCTCCCAGAGACTTTGCATCTGTTATTCCGGCTGCAATATATATTCTCCCTCGGGCTAATGTGCAGTCAGCACAACAGTTGCTGTCTGATCAAATTACAGAACTAGAGAACAAACATTCAAATTCTCTGATTATTATTATGGGGGACCTTAACCACACTAATCTGAGCAGTGACCTTCCTAATTACAAACAGATGATTGTGTTTTCAACTAGGGAAGGACAAACCCTCGATCACAGCTATAGCATATAGCTATGGATGCATGCTACGCTTTCCCCCTTGTACCACTGGGTAATTCTCATCATCGGCCAGCAGCCATGTCACCCTGCAACTCACAACTGACATCCCACTGAAGCTCAGCAGGTATGAGCCTGGTCAGTACCTGGATGGGAGACTAAATTGCTGCTGGAAGGGGTGTTAGAGGGGGCACTCACCCTGTGGTCTGTGTTGGTCCTAATACCTCAGTATAGTGACAGGGCACCATACTGTAAAAAGGCGCAATCCTTTGGATGAGACGTAAAACCGAGGTCCTAACTGTCTGTGATAATTAAAATCCCAAGGTATTTGTCGTAAACAGTAGGCGTGTTACCCAGGCATCCTGGCTAAATTTCCCAATGGCCCTTACCAATCATAGCCTCCTAATAATCCCCATCTCTGAACTGGCTTCATCAGTCTGCTCTCCTCCCCACTGAGAGCTGTTGTGTGGGGAGCGGACTATGGCTGCTGTCGCATCATCCAGGTGGGGTTGCACACTGGTGGTGGTGGAGGGGATCCCCATTACCTGTAAAGAGCTTTGAGTGGGGATTCCAGTTAAAGCACTGTATAAGTATAAGGACTTTTTATTATTATCATGCTGCTGTTGTCCGCTCTGCAGAGGGGGCCATCAGCTGTCATCTGCCCTCCATTGACAATTCGTACAATTCCAGAGCAAAGAAGTGGGCAGGAGTGATTGCTGATAACTTCTCCCACCCCGGTTACCACCTGTTTCTTAAACATGCGTCAGGAAGATGCTACCAGTCTGTTAGAGGTAGAAACACCTGGTACATGAACAGCTTCTTTCCTGGGGCAGTCATTTTGCTTAACCAGAATTCCTAGTTCTCTATTCACTATCTTCATGATGTCTATTGTCTTGTTTGTGTATGGTCAATGTAGAATGTTTTGGCAGAACATTCCTTGTAGATGAATGGTGAATAAACTTGGTTCTGATTGTGATTCTGATGTGGTGTAGTCAGACTGTGTATAAGAAAGCCCTGGCTGTGTGGAAATAATGGATTTTAATGCCCACTAGTTGTATAAACTCCTTTAGCATTTAAAATGGCTAATTTGTCGTGAGTTTACATTAATTTTATCTGATTATGTGTATTCCCTCTCTTGGATACATCTGCGCCTATGATACAGTATTACATAATTGCTTCAGTCGTGAAAAACAATGGAATTTACCACATCTCTCTTGCGGAGGAGAAAACAGTTAAGTGGAGGGGGATAGCATAACTGATCCTTTGCAAAAAGACAGTATGACCACATGAACCTAAAATTCAAGTACAACTTTTAACTGGAACTGTCTAGTAAATAAAAAAATTAAAATAATTCCAGAATAAATGCTGAAATACAATAATTAAAGCTTACAGACAAAATGCTTATTAGAAGAATCAAGGGGAAATGGGAAAGTTAAAGTATATAGAAATGACAGAAGCCCAACAATGACAATGACTGACTTTCTCCTACTGCGTGCTTAAAAATGTGGGTGATTAAGTTGTTTCCTCTCCTTCCAGTAGAGATTCTGTGTTCTCTTCCATCTTGACCAAGAATGGTTATGTAGGGGAATAAATCAGCGATGTAACAGTGCGGTTTTGTAGGTTTCATTTCCTGCAACAACGGAACACCTTGATTAAAGAGCAGAACTAAACAATTCTACACCTAAACCTGCTTGGGTCCGCTGTGACTACAGTCACTCCCCAATAAGGCCTATGCACTGACCCTACACTATAGGTGATTTCAGCCTGCCCTGTTTCAGGCTGGATTCATTTCAGCTGCCTTTATCTCGTATATTACACACTATGGCAACAACGCCTTTTTATTCCTTTATGTTCCTAGGACATGTGGTAGCAGGCTATAACACACGAATAACTCCCGTAATAAATTACAGTAAAAAAAAAGCCATAAATCTTAAGTATTAATCGGCATGATTGTTTAATGGCAGCATTTAACAAGGGAGCTGTTCTAATCATTTATCTTAACACTGTGATCGTTTTGCCTAAAGACTAATCAGGACCAAGGGGTCTTGTGTTCCATGGAGATGAACTAACAGAGGAAAATAGAAAATAGAAAATCCAAATATAGCAGATATGCTTTTGTGGAATAGCAGTCCTCCCGTTTTTTTTCCCCAGACATTCCAATCATAAATCTTCCTTAGCACTAAAAAAAAAGGAATTCTTTTTACAATTTACCACATGGAGTTTTAGGATTTTTTGCTGCAAGCATGTTGCAGAGACTTCCATTCCCCAGTGTGGGATGCAGCAGCTGAATCCTCTACCCCACTGCCCAGACCTGGCAACTAACTGATCTGAGTTCTCTTGTCCAAGGTCAGAGCTGTGAAGTGTACAGGATGGTTTCAAGTAAATAATCTCTTGCAAAATTGAAAGACATATAGTTAAAGGAGCCTTCAGCAAGGTTGGAATATTAAGCATTCAATACTATCAAAGACAAATGGAGTTAGTTCAGTAAGATGAAGTTCACGTGGGTGCTCTGGTTTCCTCCTACACCCCAAAGACATGCCGGTATGTTAATTGGTTTCTGGGAAATCTGGCGCTGTTTGCGAGTGTGAGTGTTTGTGTCTGTGTGTGCCCTGCGATGGACAGGGATCCTGTCCAGCCTGTTGCTAACTGGGTTAGACTCCGGCTTCCCCTGCGAACCACCGCTGCGTAAAGCTGTTTAGAAAATGGATTAATGGATAAACACCACTGATTCAATATTTATATATGCTGTTAAATTTTGCTTTGATTAAGTAGGCTGTGATATTTAGGAACAAGTAATAGGTTTAATCCCTGCTGAAAAGAGAAGAAAGAAAACACGACGTTTCGGCAGTGGAGCCTTCTTCAGGTGTCAAGGTGCAAGAGATTATTCACACCTGAAGAAGGCTCCACGGCCGAAACGTTGTGTTTTCTTTCTTCTCTTTTCAGCAGGGAATAAACCTATTACTTGTTCCTTTGCAGCCTACGCATGCTGACGCAGCTACCCACCTGAACTATGATATTTGAGGGCACATAAAACCAAAGTTGTTTACCCACTTTGATACTGCAAAAGGAAAGGTAGATTTTCACATTTTCTTCTAAAATGTAAACAATCAATTGTCTTGGTTTGCTATCTAAGGTGTCGTTTAAGTACTAAGAAGTATCCAAAGGTCATTTCCACTTCATATTTTACCCACGATCTGTTGAATAAGCACAGCAGTGTTTAATATCCTTACTTCTGAATTGTTAACGTTTCCTGCATATTTATTGGAATTTCGCCCTGTTTCCAAATCTCTTCAAAAACAATAAATCTTGCCATGCCACATAATGACACTTGTAATAACTTTGCTTTCACCTCTGTTTCCCTGTGTTCTCTAGTCCCCAATATAATTTATATATTCATAAAAATGTATGATATAAAGGTTCAAAATATAATTTCTAAACTAACCTCAGCACATTATATACTGTATGTTTGACTGCTGTTGGACTCCCTGGACTAGATTCTTTTCTCACACAAGTCCTGTGATAAAGGGGGAGACATACACTTTACAGGTAAGAGGGTGTTAGTGAATGCTCTACTCTTTATCTCAGTGACCAGCACACACCTGTTAAAGATAAAAGACAACATCCCCCCCGAGCTTTTAATCTGCATCAGGCTGCTTTCTTCTTCCCTGACACACTTTGAAGGGGAAAAAAAGGTAACTGCTACAATATGATAGAATATCCTGGATTTGTGGAGGAAGCGAGTGGCCCGTGAAAAAAGCAGACTCTATTGCTCTGTGGCTTTATAATGGAATTAATCATGGCTGACCTGCCTTATAAATAATCATAATGACATTACAGATAGCTCTCCTGCCATGTCCCTTCCCTGCCATATCAATTTATAGAGTATTTAATATCATTCAGAATAGAAGAGTAAAACATAATATTACTAATTTTTATTGACCGCGAAAAATGAAAACTGTTCTTGGTACAATACAGTTAGGAATTCCAAAACAGGCAGTTGGAATCATTTTAGAGAAATAACTAGAACTTTCTTAACTTGTAATATGAGTTTATAATAGAGCAAAAAAATGACCTTGCTTGCAATCTCACAGAACAAGATATGGTACATGTGTAATGTTCACAACCCCATTTGTAAGAAGTCAGATTTGAAATATTCTGTTCATGGCAGAATTAACATTCATTGAGGCATAAGGCCACTCAGAATTATACATTTCTTATACAGAATTATACAATTTGCTCAATACGGATTCCATATGTGGACCAGGAGAGCAATTTGAAATGATAGTCTTTTAAGGGATGAGCAGTATAAGCATGTGTGTTTTTTAGCAAATTCTGCATTGATTGTATGAAACAAAGCAGCAGGTGTTTCACCATCCCAGGTAATGAAAAGAGATTAGGTCTCGTTTACATATGTAGCCACATGTTTAAGATATTGATCAGGAAGATCTTGCCTTCAGGAAGGATTGTGTCATTTAGAAAACTCAAACAGGAACATTGATTTAATCATGTTTATGGGCCCGGAGAACAAAAATAGAATAGTTAACAACTTAGAATATACTTTTCCTATCACTGAGAAACAGGAATCCTCATACAACAATAATCTCTGCCTACTACTGAACAAATGTGAAATCATCAGTTATATTTCATGAGCTAATGAAACAGCTTATTTGTACCTGCTTTAAATTGCTACTGGTGGCTGCCAGGTAGATAGAAACTGGTCATTTTAAATTCTCAGTAGCAACTATTTCTGTTATTCTGTTTTTTAACGAGTGGAAATAATATGTTTTGCTGTATATTTTATGCTTACAAAAGGCAGAGGGAAGAAAACTGCGGCGAACTGTGGTTATCCACACATTTGGCACATTTCTTCTAGTGATCATCGCAAACAGATTGCAGAGCCTGGTTTTTAACATTTAAAATATATTATTATCTATCTCTTTAAACATGTCCAGTTATCATCAGTGGTGGAATGCATTTTTCTGCGAACAAATATCTCATGACATTTCCATTTTCCTTAGATACCTCCCCTGAGCAGGTGATCGAACAATTTGTTGAAATTAATTGAATATGTAAACCATTATGAGTTAGTGGTTTTCTTTTACAAGCTGAAGCTGCTTCAAGTGGGGAGTGATTCTGCTGAGGTGATATGAACAACTCTGTCTTCATTCATGCTGGGTGTGCTTGAGTAATTAGAGGGCAACAGGGAGAGTGATGTTTTTACAACCCACCTGGAACAAGAGAAAAAAAAAGATGTTTCAAACTGCAATATAAACCATCTAACATAACTTCATTTGACTCATTGGCTTCCAGCCACAGAGCTCATAAACAACCTCTATGTTTAAGAGTTGAGTTTGAAGGAGTCAGACAAA
Organism: Lepisosteus oculatus; assembly: GCF_040954835.1. Classification (NCBI taxonomy): domain Eukaryota; kingdom Metazoa; phylum Chordata; class Actinopteri; order Semionotiformes; family Lepisosteidae; genus Lepisosteus; species Lepisosteus oculatus. Next base: position 5,053,344 of record NC_090701.1, on the reverse strand, counting down.
ACAGACAAGAAACAGTGTGTGGGCTGCTTTGGACAATGTATTGAGGGCCAGGCCATGAAAATAGAAAGGGAACGAGTGTAGGCGTGGCTGGGGAAAAAAAGCTTGCGGCATCCAGGGTGTTAATGTTTCAATATAAACAGGGATGGCGTGACCAGGTGACTGCTGTATATATTAGGACACACTCAGATATTTCCATTTGTGTAACTTGTTTCTAAATGTTTTCAAAACAGGTGGACTACCAATTAGAGTAGCAGCACAGGAAAAGTATTTTTATAGGATTTTCTGCTTCAGCACCTGCATTGTAAAAAAAAAAGTTTTTCCAACAGGCATGTGAGAGATTGGAGGTGTTTGTATAAATTAATACTGTTTCCTCTACATTGACCTAAGCAAGGAAAGGGAGAAGTGCTGTCCTTGGCAGTTATTCTGTCTTTCCCTACAGTATGTCATTCTTCTGGGCCTAAGCACTCCATTTGGGTCTGTGGGTCATCACTCAAAGCCTCACATCATGACAGGAGAGAGAGGGAGACGAAATGTACGCAATCACGAGCGTGCTGTTAGGCCATCAGATTGTTCGGTCAATGGCGACCCCCTGTCACGATCATCATCCCTCCTCTTAACGACGCTCCGGCCCTTTCATATTTTAGTTGATTATGTGAACCTGCCCCCTTTTGTTGTCTGTTAATATTTAAGCCTGGCACTCCCACTATTCCTGGCTCAGCATTGGGAGAAGGACGCCTGGAAGCCTGCCTACTAGCGGGTCCAGGAGAGACCCGATGGCATCGGCTTCATCGCCGTGTTCTGACCGTCTGAGTCCAGGGCTGGGAGCGCCTGACCTTGTTACCCTGGTTATTATTCCCTGTTCCTGTACCGGACGGATCCTGTCCGGTTTTTAACCTTGTTCATCTCGGATGGATCTCCCGGTTCCTGGAATCTGGACTGGGCCCGGATTCCCCCTTTGGACTGTCTGGATTTGTTTGCCTATGCCATGCCCCCCGAGCACTGGATCACCCCCGTCACACCCTCCTGTCTGTCAACCCGTCCTGATCCTCTACGTGTCTTCCCTGTGTCCTTCTCCGCTTACTTCTGGATTATACCGTCTACAGGTACAGTTTTAAAAGTGTACCGTCTGCACAGGGTCCTGAACTACGCTTCACACGAGGCTGGACCGGCTCCCACTACACCCCCACTAGCATAAACCGCGGTGCTAGAGCATGGGGTGAGGACCAGTGCAGCTCTCACCCAGCAGCCCAGAGAGTCCAGAGTGCCAAACCAAGGACACTGTGGCCGGCTGCTTAAGAACATCCAGGAACGTGTGAAAGGTTACAAACCAGGGATGGTCATTTGGCCCATGTAACCCATTACTAATCAATCCCAATATCTCACCCGGCCGTTTCTCAAAAAGAGACCAGAGTATCAGTTTCAGCAGCATTCAACGTCAACAGCCAAGGAGGCGTTTTTAACCTGGAAATGTACCTGGTAGCTCTTCTCTGGGATCATATCTTTTTTTTATACCAAAATCGTACATAATATTCCAACATGATACCCCTTTTATTGCTTCACCACGTTTTCTAGAAAATTAAATTTTTACATAAACACCTAAGACAGTCTCTTCAACATTGGTGTTTCCTATTTTGTATTTAAAGATTATGCTCTTGTTACCTGCATGCAAAATCATGCACTTGTCTACACTATATATCATTTACCAAGTATTTCCTTAGTCCTGAATTTCTTTTAGAGGTTCCATGGAGTCTGTTAATCCTATCCAGATGATTGATATAAATTAGCAAGAAAAGTGACTCTCATACAGATCTCTGAATTACTCTGCTAATTACATAACCCCAAATAACCCCAAATAAAGAATTTGCCACTTTGTCCATTAATCAGTTATTAATCCAAATACATAAATGCGTTGAATGCAATTTGAGGTTGAAACTTTTATCCTGAGCTTTATCAGATGCCTTCTGCAGATCTAAATAAACTGTCTAAGCTATGTATCCATTACTGCTGCTGAAAGTTCAAAGGGCTCTATCAGGTTAGTTCAGCAAGCCTTTCCTTTTCTAATCCATGTTTACTCTCCCTTTGAATATTATTGCTGTACAGATGATCCTCTTGTTTAATTCTAATTATTGTTTCCATGACCTTGCATGAAACAGAAGTAAGATTTATTTCTGTGTAATTAGCTGGTTCAGTTTTGTTTTTTTATGGATGAGTGCTGCATTAGCAATTTTTCAGTCAGTGGGTATTACCCCTGTCTCGAGAGACATCCTTCAGGAGTCTATGAACAATATCTCCTATTTCCTTAAAAACAATGGGTGAAAACCTAACAGAAAACCTTTATCACATGTACTTCTACTTCCTACTGTACTAACACTTCTATGTTAATATTATTTAATATAGGATTTTGTGTTTACTCTGCCTGAGGCAAGTTGTCTGTTCCTTCCTTGGTAAACATGCGAGTGAAATATTCATTAAACCCATTAGCCACTTCTCTGTTATCATCTGAAGTTTTCCTTTTTTCCCTTAGGCCCTTTCCTTTATTCCATTTGGTTCTTTTGTTGTTGTAGTTCTAAAAAATAAATTGCCTCCATTGCAACATTTTTTTCTCGTTTTCTAGACTTTTCTTTTTTTACTCGTACCTGCAGTTCATTATATTCATTTCTTTACTTAGAACCCGTTCCTTTTTGAACTCTTCATAAGGTGCTTTTATTCTCCTCACAGTGTTAGTTGTTATTAAACTATTTGAACCACTGCTGTACTGGCCTAATCTCTTAAGGTATGTCTTATTTCTTCGTGGTCTGCTTTCCTGAAATTGTAAACCTGTGTTCTGGACTATGTGTTCAGTTTTAAAAGTGTACTTGAAAGCCTTTGTATACTTTGTATGTATTATATAAGATCACAGTTCTACATTATTAAAATTTTCAATTTCAGCTTCTGACATTATTATTATTGGTTTCTCCCAATCTGTGCGAGGAAAATTGTAATCTCCCATTCTTCTTCTTTTCCACTGTTGTCCCCGAAATCATCAAATTATTTTATTTTATGTACCTACTCCAAAACCTTTACTGAGAAGAGATAAAAAAGACTGAAATGATGGGAAAGTGAAATGATAAAATCAGAAGAAAAGTGTTTTTTTTTTACAGATGAGTCAGAGTTGGAGCTATTTGACTGTAAGCAACAGCAGTGTGTTTGAAAGTGGATTGAAAAACAGTATAATAATCAGTGCAGTATAATAAGCAGTGACAAAAGACATGAGGGTGGATTAATGTGTGGCTATAGCTCAGTGTGTCAATCATGTGCACAAAATCAAAGGTAGCCTGATTTTCAAAAGATACAGGCAGATTGCAGCGAGTATGCACAGGGATTCACCCGTCAATATGACAATGACCCAGGTCACAGAGCCAAATAGGCTTATGGAACCTTTGTGATGATTTCATGCTTTTCACAAAGTCTTTTATATGAACATTATCAGTGCCTTACAGGAATTTCCATAATTTTTCATTCCAATTCAATCTAATTTCTATTGTTAATTGTTCTGTATTTGTTTGTATAATCTACATTGATTATACAATGTAAATACTTTCTCCTCCATTTCCATAAAACATATTCCTAATAATAAATGGATGATTAACACATAACAAATCATTTATTTTATAACACCTACAATGGCACTACTCATTAATGCACTGACTATTCATCTGAGGTGATGCTAAATTCAAACGGTTTAGTTAAAGCTCCATATCAGTACTCCCCTTTCTCATTTCAGACCCTGTCTTAGACATTGTACTGAAGATGTGACATAGATCTTAGCCAGTTCACCACAGCTGGACCTCAGTCCAGGTGAGGAACTGTTAAATGTTAGAACAACTCACAGTCACTTATATTAATTGTACTATTTGTACTATTGCTCATAAGAATTATTCTTTTGTCCATAACTAGCAAGACTAAGAAGTAATACATGATTTGTGTCTGATACTGTTACTTTAAAGTTGTTTATAAGCTCTGTGGTGTCTCTTGACCTTTGGCTACACAGCATATATAGGATTAGCACTGTTTTATTTGGATTTCATGCCTAGTAACTGGTCTGGAACAATGTTTGATTGAAGCATCAGTTAAGTCTTAATAACCCAGGTAGTCTTTACATGTTTTAAGCTTCGTTAGTAATTGCCCAGGGACAGGGCTTGTGTTGTTTGGTTCCATGTGCTTATTCTGTTTGTAGTGTCTTCATTGTGACAGAGTACTGCTCCTGTCAATGCATGCTCTACTTGTGCACTGGCTCAGCTTGCTGTAGTTCGCTGTCACTCTTGTTTGCTGCTTCAGTATTATCAGCTGACCTTTATGAAACTTAATCCTGAACCTTCCACAATTCTTCTGACTCCTAATTACGTACAATTCTAAACTCTCATCTGAAGATTCTCATCTTAGAACCCAAAGCTTAGAATTTGTATGTAAAATGATCATCATTAACATTATCATCAAGATCACAACAGTTATAACAACAACAATAATATACTGTTTAACATTTCAATTTTCATTTCAGGTTATCACAAGACATGAGAATGATAAAAAGACAAATATTTCATGTTTAATTTTAGGAAAGTAGCAATTTAAATTACATTATTATTATTTTAGAGAAGCTATTGCCTTAGTGCCTTAGTAGATAAAGAAAGAAAATATCTCCTTTTACAATAGTAGAACAAGAGAATAATCATTACTGGGATAAAATGTATAATTCTGGAGAATAATTCTATTCTTACACTTTTTATCTTTTTCAGATAAGCCACAGCCACACAGCATTCAGCTTAATTATACTTTCTCAAACATACAGCAGTAATCCTGTCTAAAGGCAAACAAGTGGTAACTATTTATATAGTTACACATGACGAGGCATTTCTTCAAACAAGAGGCCCTGAACTTAAGTTTGCGTGTATTATTAAACTAGACAAATGATTAATTGTAGTATGCCGTTAAGGTGGAAAAAAAAAGATACAAACTACAACCCCCCAAAAATGTGTCACAGAGGCAATGCCTGCCTTTATGGTATTCAGGTTGTTTGCTTGTATATGCCTCCTTCAGGCTATATTCGTGCAGACAGAGTAAAACATTTCTGGCTGTGACGGAATCCCTCCAGGTGAAGTTCACCTACTGTAGATAATATCACAGTTACTACATAACCTGTTTGGGTTATTTTCAAACACTTCACAGCACCAGCAACAAAGACTATGCGTGATAAAACCAGTAGCGACTCCCTTCAAATTAACCTCTGGAAACACAGCCTTTGCACGAAACACCCACACAGCACATTAAAGTTTTTTTTTCTTTCTTTCCAACCGTGATGCATTTACAGGATCTGTTTTTTTTTTTTGCTTTACGATTTATTTACTTTTTTTATTTACTTGTTTAGTGCTTCTCTTTTTAATGATTTGAACAAACTTGTCCTACCAAAACAAAACCCCGGCTCTTGGCGCAGTTTCAGAGGAATGCAACCCCCCCAAACTATTATTAAATAATCCTCACGGCTTGCTAAACAGTCAAGATTCAGACAAAGCCCCGTGTCTTTATTTTGTGTTACCGAAAAATTGAAGATAAGAGCAACTTGGTTTTTTTTTCAGGTTAATGTTTCTGAATGTGACTCGTTATTTTTTTTTCCAAACCAAACAAAATAAAATGGAATTTCTGCCCAATCAGCTCAGCTCAAGGCTTCCGTAAACAAAGTTTCCAGGTGGTCCGTGTGTTTCGATGGCATAATCTAGAGAAAATGAGGCTCATATACATTTACTGAAATGGAAGGCAGCAACTCCTTATGTCTGACAAGGTATTTGATGAATGCTGGTTCTCAGATCAAGACAAATTGAAGCTGACAGCTGCATTTAATGATATTTATCTCAAAGGCTACACACTGCCAGAATGATTATGTGTCTTGCATGGCTCAAGTTCAACTGGGTGTGCAAAAATACTTTGGAAATTTTACAGAATTCATGAAAGAATCAGCAGGCTTTGTAAGATAAACACACATATCACCCCTATAAGATTCTAACTGTGTATTCGTCTTGAATCCCGACGGCTAGATCTTGCCGAGGCGCTGCACGATAAAACACTGGAGAAAACTTTCTCAAAAAATGGAAAACAGCTACAATCCGTGTATGTGTAAAATCCACATCTCTTTTTGTGCTGTCCAAGTCAATTTTTTTTTCTGCTGTTGATTCAAAGCTGCACATGAATCTATTATGGCAAATTCCCGTAAAATCATTACTTATTTCAGTTTATACATTGTAAATAAAGGTTGTGTTTTTTGGCACCTTCACAGGTTTAGAATGACAGTGACCTTTTGTAAACAATAGCCCGTGTGAGTAATATAATATGCCATAATGGGAATTATCTCACTATTGCTGTGCATTCTTTCATAATTCCTTGAGATGACACAGTATGGTGAAAAGGATAGTGTAATGCGATCATGTATGGGCAATTCCTCCAACATTTACGCAGAAAGGAGGATATTCCATTGTTTTATTGATTAAAAAGAATGTGACGTAATGTGTATTTCGGTGTCCCAAGCATTTATTCAATTATTGAGCTTGATTACACTTTTACATAACCTATCCATTGTTCAGCAATTAATTTATGGAACGCCTTTATGATTTTATGGGCAGATCTACCTTTGTGTTTATTAGGATAAATACTGCATGCAGTATGGAAAATCCCATGTACATAGGAATAACTGATTATAATGTAATTTACCTTTAAAGTAAATGACTTGTTTATAAAGCAATGAAACACACTTTTATCATCTTTCAGTTTTACTTTGCAAAAGTGTCATATTATAATTGACATGTAATCCATGCTTGAGGGACAGAAACAAAATACTAGTTTGTTGTCCCATCTCAATAATCCAGAAAGTGAAATTTATTTTGTGTCAATAAATATATTTCAATGACCTTTCCCACTGCAAACCTGAACAGATAAAACATTTTTAACATGAACAATGAGTAGTAATTGGTTTATTGTGTGCCAGCCCTCTTTTAGAGCATACTAAACAGTTGTCCCCTGGGCTCAACCCTGCCCTGCCAAATTCTGGACAATGCTTATCAAACCATTCACTTATGTCACTGTTCTTTTGTACAAAACCCATTTTTACAACATTGTAAATGCATTATACCACCCTTGGCATCTCTGCATTGTATCCCGATGGATAACATTTAAGGCCGTGAATAGTTTATAAACTTCAGTTGTTATTTTTCACCATACAGAGCTCTGTGTGGTCTTTGGTCACTGGACTCTGGCTTGTTGCATGTCCTAACGACTAAATAGCAACCTATTTTGTGAGAGCCTCCCATAAGGGATAGTGACACTGTCAGACCACTCTTCTGTAACATAAGGAGTAAGCTTTGCTATGCACACAACCAGTTTGGCATTGCCAGTTTTATCTTTAGGTTTCGCCCCTGTGCGCATCTGAGCTGCTCACCCATAGGGCCTCTCAGCTACACTCTTAGCTCTCGACACGCTGGACGGTTGGCAGGTGTTTCTGGAGGTGAGGCACATCCCTCACTGGGTTGCTATGCAGCTGGGGAGTGCGACAGCCCTGGCCGACCAATCCCAGGCCAGCTCCTACTGCGTGAACTTGTTCACCATCATTTGAACTTTCACTTTTGCAGCCAGCTAGCGGCATAACCTGGACACAAATGTGCGATATCCGAGTCATTTAGCTCAACGTCTGGGAGAGAGCTTTTACTGGTCAAGACGCTCATAAGCCGCCTTCTAGACGGTCAAGACTGGACTGAAAATCACAAAGGTTTTGTTTGTCTGTTGTTGTTTCATCTGTTCTTTATCTCTGTGAGATGCTTTGGGGTTTAGTTTTACATTCCTGAAAGGGAATAAACAAATCAAAATGATTATTTTTGAAAAGACCAGTGGAACCCTCATTTTCAAAATGGCTGTAGGCGTTTTCCTTGACTGAAGCACATTGCTGTGACTCTGGAGCCAGCCGGGAACAGCCTGGTTTGTAGTCCCAAGTCTTCTTTCCACTGAATCTGGTGATTCTTTCCAGATAAGGAGTCTATCAGGATGGTGGGAAATGACATTTTAACATTGAGCTTACTTGGCTTGTCCTGTTAAACAGCACGTAAAATATTTATCATTCACTTTACTTTTTTGAGTACTTATCACTCAAAGAACTACACTTTAGCAGTGAAACCACTTTAAGGCTTTCTGTTAACATTCTGTTCTACTTAAACTTAATAATGTTTTTTACATGTATTTCATCAAACAGGAAGGCTTTTTGCAATAAACATGGCTGCATTAAAGGATTTCAGAGAAGTCTGTTTTGTGTAAGACCTCTGGCGCAGAACCATCAGTTTAACCATTAGTAACAGAACGTTGTTTTGCAGCTGGTGAGGAACACAAAATGCTGAAGAATTTGTGTCCAAATTCTTCAGCAACAAATATTATTCAACATAATTTGTATCTTGGTAATTAAGACAACAAAAAATGCCACTGCTATTGACACAATGAAGTTTAACAATAAGAACTGCACCAAATAAGATTCATGCATGAACATATAAAAGATATGAGTTGTTTAATTGGAATCAATGTTATTTACTAATTGTTACATTAATGCTCATGAAGAAGATTGTAGGAAGCTCCTTGTGATCAGATATGACTGTTTCAGTTCTCAGTCATTAAGGTTATGAGTTAGTCATATGTTTATCCACAACAAACATTGTTTTCTCTGCCCATGTCTCAAGGTCTTCAGCAATTCAGTCACATGGAAGTGATTCCCTTGTAATTTACGGTCTTATGTGGATTTAAGAGCTTGCTTCAGGGTATAATGTGCAGATATAGAAGTAAATAGTTGCTAGGCAATGGGCTTCCCCAGTTATTTGTCATGTACAATTGTAAAACTCTCCAGTTACATGTCCTAGTATCTATAAGACGATGTGCCACACAAGCAGTATTTGTAAATCTGTGTTCTCCACGTGTTGACATATGACAACAATGGCCTTGTAGCTTGCTCTTTCTTCTCAAGAAGTACACTGGGACACTTTCAGGGTAGTTACTCAAGGAATGTCCATATGTGCTTGTCCAGGATTTCTCTCATACAGTCTCTGGGCCCCAAAATGGGCTGTAAATCCACTGACAAGGAATGTATATCTTTTCAACACAAATGTATTTCAGATGCTGTGTTGCCAAAGACAATCGGTGGCACAGTGAAGCATTAATTCCTCTCATGGTTATATGCTGAGAAAATGCAAGGTTTCTTTCCCAGTTCATGTTTCTGGATAATTATGTTTGCTGTAGGCAGAACATGCTGGACTTAAACTCACAGATCAAGGGACCAAAGGAATTAATAGACAAATTTTGAGTGAGTTACCGGGTTGGTGTTTCCCTTGTCATTTGGTCACATCAAGAGTTGATTATGGAACAAGCATAACTCTGTTTCATGTTCGTTTCAGCAGTGCACACCCAAATGCAACAGCAGTTAAAATACAAAAATGATCAAATATAATGAAAAAAAAAACACTGGAGTGTGTAAGAAGTCTAAGTCAATTTCCATCCGTCTTCTAATAGCTTAATCCAATCCACTGTTGGAGGGGAGCCGGAACTTGGCAAGCAATGGATGCAAGAAGGAATACACCCTAGACAGATAATACTTTATTAATCCCGTAGAGAAATTGATGAAATAGCACAGCAGGTCTGGAATTGAACCCAGGGCTCCAATTCTGCAAGGCAGCACTATGACCCACTGTGCCACCCTCTACTTCATTAACATTTTTTAGCCCATTCTGTGCAAATCCTTTGAGGGTTTTGAGCAAACCATTCAGCAACAGAGTATATTAGATCTTTGTTGTATACATGTTTCAGCAATGCTCTGCTTGTGATGGTGCTTTGAACCTGGGATTCCCCTATGTGTTTGTTTTATACTCCAAACCCAGCCCCGAAGAGCCCCAATGCAGTTTTAAGGGTCCCCCTAAATTATTGTTATTTTAACGACGGGGTGCATTTGTAGACCATTGACCAATTTAACACGCAATTCTTTCAATGAAAGGAGATGTAGTCTTTGGGGATGAGAATAAGTCATATTTTGTTCATTGATTCTGAAACCTCCTGGATTGAGACTCCAGAAAACAGAGTCAGAAAGTTAGACGTTCAATTTCAAACATTCAAAATCATCCATAAATACATATATTACACATTACTCAATTCCCGATTAACAATTCTGATCGAGTGACAACAAATTCAGACCCCAAAACTGAACTTCAGACTTAAGCTGAGATTTATTGTGAATTTTAATATTTTGTCTGAGGAATGCTGCCACAAAACTGACGTCAAATTCTGCTCCTGAATGTCCACATCATGATTTCACGTTACGATATGCTGTCACCACTCCCATTGCCATCCCTGCCAAACTGCTCATTGTGCTATCATTGTCAAAGATCACAATAGATGATAATATCTGTTTCATAACAGCATTTTGGGGAAAATAACAAATAATAATAGCTATTATTTTACAAACATGTATTGTAAACTAGCAGATTAAATAATCTTGTCTGGTGCTAAGGTTTGTCCTCTTTCAACGGTATAGACATAAAGTGTGAAATTAATATCTTAAACAATGCTTTCCAGAAGTATGTGCCGTAATTTGATTCTTTAAACTTCTTGTAAAGGCACAGATAATAATGCCATGCCCTAAGGTTCTAGTTAATGTTAGAGCTGTTGGTAGCTATTCTTTTCTTTCTTAGCACTGTCAGGCTTTTATTCCACACATGGTTTAAAACGACAGTAAATTATGGCAGTGTCTGACAAGATAATAACTGCATCAAAAAGGGATCTCCTAACATTATGAAAGCTACTCTTAGGTTTGAGTTAATGGTTGGTAATCAACGAAAAACAATGCAGGCTTTCTGATTAAAATATTTCAGATAATAAAGGTTATTATTGCTACTAAAGACGCTACCTCTTTACTAGTGGGTAAACACATAGAAATCTAATGCTATAATCAATAGGCAGTGATGTATGGATAGCATAAGTAAGCAGTTTTGATGTGGTTACGGTCTACTGAAGAATAAAAAGAAAGAACAAAACATCTTGGAGTTTTCAAAAGAAAACAGCATTGTCTGACAGGTACAATGGCATTTCTGTCATTCACAGGAGGCTTTATGTAAACCTTTGTGAAGAAACTCCCAGTAACAGACATTTAAAAAATGCAAACATACTCTGTACCTGTTGCCCTCTGTTTACACGAAGGTCTGTAAGCCAGAAACGCAAAAAACAAAAGAGAAAGCATTAGCCATGTTTAATGTGTGTTTCCACATAACAAAGAGGTTTAATGTTTCCCTTTGATCTTGCACAATAAATGTGTCTTTGTATATTTGTATATTGCGTATGTGAAGATTTTGTTTTTGAAAGAAAATATTCTGAGTCACTCGAATATTTTCTTTGATTCACTGCATCTTCTTCAAAGAAACAGCCTTTCTTATATGAAATTCTGCACAGAAAATGAGTCTTCAGTTCTTGAGTTATATTTATGGATTATTTATATACTGTTGTGCTAAAGTATATACAGTTTTCTTATGATTGTGAATAAGACTTTCAAGGTGACTGCAAAGAGCAACCCATTACCATTAGAATTACTACTATTGCTATCTAAAAGAATAACTATAATAATAATGTAATATAGTAATTTAATTTGCATTGTCCAACAGTACTTCACATATACAAGGGCACCCAGATCATCCTTCTTTGAAGTTCAACACCCATCTGTATTAAGTTAAATAGAATTAGTAGGGGTGTCAATGTTAAGCATACAATTTAGTAAATACATTGTTAATCCAAAGTATGTATATCAAAACTTGGTTTCTGTAAATTGCATGCTGGTTATAGGAACTAAAGCTCACATAACAATTACTCATACAATTCTAAAAGCTGGACTCCGAGGTCTTGTGTACTGTCATTAACCAAAAGGGCTTGCTCTTAAGAGGCAATTTAAATAAAGCAATCATCACCTTCAATGAACCTGCTTTGTGTGTTACTTAGTGCATTGAATTTGCTTTTAGCTTGAAATGATGCTTTATTCTGTGCTCCAGCATCAGTTTTGTTTACATAGCAGTGCTTTCAAAACAAAGACAACAGCTGCTCCAATTTCCCCGTTTTAAAAGTCAACGAAGAAAGCTTAACCCAATTTTAAAAACGTTAACTGAAAGGACCTACACACTTCAAATTCATAGCACAGCACATTATTTTATTTCTCGCAATAAACCCATTACAAAATAGAAACACAAAGGGCTTTGCAACTTTATCTTAAAATGGAAAACATCCTATAACCATGAAGGTGGCTCATTGTGCTTTACAATAAACATGAAATAATGACTTAGCTGCTCTGGAGAAGGTCAGGTGCAACACCTTTGCCTGAGGTTCTTTTCTCTTTAACCCACCTATCTCTGTTGGATAATGGACATGAGTTTCCAAAGCACAGAGCTGCCAAAGTAGAATGCGTAGAACTTCAGCAACTAACATGGCCTTGCTATCGGTTGGTAAAGTTGTACCACATAATTAACAATTTAAAAAATCCTGGAAAAATAAGCAGCACACCTCTTGGTTTATCTCAGGTTTGCTGTGTAACTTTTAAACCTAAAATTATTTTCTTGGTCTATTGCAAGCCGTTGTTACCCACTTTGTGTTAAAAGCAGAACAATGCTACAATTCTTAACTATAAAATAAGGTACATCTCTCATTTGATATGACGATTACATGATGACATGACAATTTATGTTAAGCCGTAAAAGCCCAGTTTTTGTAGCATACAAAAAAAAGGATTCAGACTCTGTATTCCAGATCCAGTTCTAGAACGCAGCAGGAAAAGTGACCACAAGCCTGCAAGCACGAGTCCATTCTTTTGTCGAATAAAATTATATTTAGAAAGAGAGCAGGTTAATGATGAAGACCAGGATATAAAAACAAGAACTGGCCATGCTTGCCTCAAGTATTTGAAGACAGTTCTTAAAACGGCTCTTGGAGGATGTCAGTGTTATTTGAGGGCATGACTTAGCAAACATGAGCTGCACTTTGAGTAACAAAGTGTTTCCTTGTATAAATCTCAAGTCCCTCTTTACGGAGCGTACCACTGAGTGAGCTATTTTTGAAATGCTGTATATAAGAGCTTTGAAATTGCCATTATCTCCAAAACAGAAAGTGTTGAATACAGTCTGGTGGGGATAAAAGCCTTTGGAAAATAATCAACTATTTTGTATTAAAAAAAAACTCTGGTAGACTGTTTCACTCCAGGGTTTCACCTCTTGCTTTTGTGTTGCCTTTCTTTCTAGATGTGTTGTGTTTGGCTGTAACTATGCTGCAGGTGAACAATAGTTTGAAATATAGCGGTTAAAGATCACATACTGCATCAAAGGTGCAGGAGTTGTTGCTGATGATGTTGATGCTGCTTCTGGGGCAAAGGTTGGACAGATCAACTCCGGCTATTGGATTAAAAAACAACATCAGGGTGGAATGATCTGAACACACAGAATACACTTGTGAACTTGTTATATTCACCTCGGCAATCAGTGCGTATTTAAAGATGAACAAGTAAAGGTTTAATCCGTGGTGAAAAGAGAAGAAAAGAAACACAAAGTTTTGGCTGTGGAGCCTTCACACACCTGAACCTAAACCTTCTGTTCTTAGCATGGAATAAACCTTTACTTTTTCCTTTGCAGCCTATGCTTGCTGACACAGCTCCCTACTTTTTTAAAATGCTGACAGGGGTAAAAAGTGCTGCAAGTGATGTTAAAGTGTAAGAATCTATTTTCACTGATATTAATTATTTTTAAGGGGAGTAGACAGAAATACGCATTCACTCAAGACAATTCAACAAATGGGCATTAAACAACCTGAAACTTTCCAGAGACCATAATCAGACAATAACTTTCCTTAGTAATTCAAAGCCGTGCAACTGTTATTTCATATGGAAAGTGTACCAATTAGTTTGCTGGAGAAACATCTTTAATATCATTATCCTGTAAAATACATACAAAGAGGTGAATTTATACCGGCTTTACTGTATTGTATGAAGAGCACTTTCAATATGTTTCATACCTTCTCTCAACTTTCCCTTAGCATGGCAGATTATTTTAGCAGCTGTTCCATAATGGGAAAAGTTAACAAGGTTATTAGTTTGTCAGCTTATGCAGTAGAGCACATCTGCTCTGAAATAAAGAAGCAGCAATAGCACTGGGTGGCAGCTCAGCTGATGACCCTGTTAATAGTCTTGTTCGTTTTGTTCGTTTTTATTTTTCAAACCTACTATGATTTCTTGTCAGCTCAACAGACTGAGAAGTGAAGGAAGATTTGCATAAGTCACCCTTTATGAAAGCCCCAGTCACATTTCATTAGAACTGAAAGGGGCCATTTTCAAACAAGACACTTTCTGAGAAAAGAATGGATTTTGAGTCATAGAATGCCAACAGAAAATCATCTAGAAAACCAAACCAATCTGAAAATAAGCCAAATGCACTTAATACACTAACAAGACTACATTACACATCACTGATGTTTTGTTAGAAGAACAGGAGCTTTCAAGTTTCAAGGTTGTGCTAATGTTTGCCCATGATATACACTGAGAAAGTTTGTTAGCCTGTTCACACATTTACTGTGTCATAATAACTGTGCACCATGCGGCAGTGAAACTCCCCATAATGCGCATGCAAATTGGACCAGTGTGACTACATTCCTGTGCACAATAACAGAACACACCAGAGGGCACTCCGTCAGCTCGGAGTGACTGAAATATACTGTAGGTCTGTGGCTCTGTCTGTGTGTGGAAGAACAAGGTATACAGCTGCACAAAACTGTTTATCCACATTTGCTGTCATTAGGAGCATGTGCATTTGTATGTACAGTGTGCCGCTTGAATTGTCTCATGCTGCACATGATACCATTGCTTAAAGAGATCAACTAACCTGACAAGGGCTCTCAAGCTTTTCAGGGATGAGTAGCAAAAAAGGGGCTTCCTGTAGTCCGATCATGTGTTAAACGTGTACCTTGATTGATGGGTGGAATTCATTTTTGGTATGCCTCCCAAGTCACATTACCAATATTGTTGACTGTCATTCCATAACTTTCAGTCTGGATTAGTCTCTATTTATGAGTCCGCGTTGTGCCTTTGGTAACTCTGAGACACATCATCACCCATGAAACAGAAATATTTGATGATCCTGAAAAAGAATTAGCTTCCTCACATGAGTTGCATTTAGCAGATGACTAAGATGTTTGGATGAATTATATAGCTGTGATCCTGCAACAGGAAATGGACTTGCAGGAGTCAACCCTATCTTTGATTATTTTTAACATGGTTACAATACACAGATCAAAACCGGCACCCTTCTGAAGGTCCGTCGAAAGGAACAAAAAGCTCAAAAAGAACTTACAATTTAAACACATGATTCCAAATCCCAAAAGAACACATATTGGAGGCAACCGTGAAGACCACTAGAGCCTGTTAAAATGTTGAACAAAGTGTGTAATTTACCTTTGAGTGTAACAATTTGTCAAATTCGAAATCCACCCCAATCTACTGAATTGTACTAATAACAGTGTTTCATCCACTGTAGTATTCCATGATTTCTTTCAAGCAATTCCCAATTCTAATACCTTTGTTTTGGCCATCTTGCACTTTCAAAGTCAGAAAGTATTTAAACCTGCTCCTCAATTATATGTACAGTATTTGTCTGAGCCACTAATGATCTATCTCGCAGTGTTTGTTTCAAAATTAGTTCATCTAACAATAAGGTGAATAATTCTAAAAATTGTTACCTGTGAGAAAAATGCTAACATCATTTTATTCCAAACAGAATTTTGTTAATATAATTTCTCTTGTGTAAAAACTTTGTTTTTATTGAAAACTAAAGAAAAATGTAGCAGCTTCTATGAAAGAAAACGCTGTTGGCTAATCAGTTACTATGTGTTTTTTAGATTGTGTGAATACTATTTACCATAACTACACACACACTTGCGTGACTTGCATTTCTTTTTATCTCAGTCAGATTACATAATCTCCATCTCCTCTCTCATTTAAGGGAACATTGCCACAGTGCTTTTAGGTGCGTGAGAATTGTTTCCACTTGATTAAATGAATCATTCCTTTATTATCAGATAAGTGCAATCAGATTAACGTTTCAGTCATTTTATATAAACAGGCATGATACATTTTGAACATGAATAACAGAAGGAGTGGGGACCCTGATAACTTTCTTGGAATTTCTCCAAATACCATAAGTCTAGGGGCAAATCACTTGCTCTGGGTTTTGGGAATTCAGGTGATTGGCGGTTGTGTATAATGTTTAATGCTGCATCTTGCTGTAGTCATCTCTTACATCTTTACATCTGGTTTATCAACATGTCAAAGGCAAACATATTGTAAATATAAATATTGGATTTCATCAAGACACAGTAGGTCCGATTTGTACAGATTCTAGACAAAACAAAAGGGGGAGGCAACATTCTGGATGGAGGAATTTTCACTACTGTATCTCTCTGACAATGCGAATAAGTAAAATGACCTGGAAACTTTTTTTACATGGATTTTTGTCACGATATGGTGGAACCTGCATCATGGTGGAACCCCATCTTGAAAAGAAAACAAGACAGTTGATGCTGGTGTCAAATTACTCCATATCTGAAGCATTACAGTTTTCCATCACCGTCTGAAAAGAAATCCTTTGCTTTTACACCAATTTCTTGACTTTTTTCGGTGAATGTTTTATGCAACTGAATATTACCTTTCACGGGCTGAATTCCCTGAACACACTGCTGGGATTAAAGCGATCTCTGTAATTAAAACTGCTAAAAGTGGGAGAGGCACGATGAGTCAGAAGTCTTTAGCCCAAACGTTTTCATTTGAGACAAAGAGGTTTAGTTGCATCAAACCTCCTGCTATACCCATCAGCTGTAACAAGAGTGCTGAGCCTTTGCAAATAAGGGAGTAGTCAGCTTTGTCCTTGAGTGCTGTGTATTGGTCAGTGCCATACTGATGCCCATGCACCCGTCCAATTTCTAACCACTTCTTCCAGTTCAAGCTTCAAGGCAGACCTTGGATGCCCCCAGTCCGTTGCCGGGCAGACGCAGACACGGATACGCACACACTCAAACCAGAGAGGCCAATCAACCTGCTTTTGGTGCCTTTTGGACTGTGGGAGGAAAGTGGAGCACCCAGAGGTGACCCACACAGACACACATTGAGGATGTGTCAACTCCATTCACGCAGCACCCCAGGTCCACAACCGAACCCAGGACCCCAGCGCTGTGAGGCAGCAGAGCTGACCCCCATGCTGATGTCCACTTCTGCTCATTTATCAGCTATCGGATATAAGAAAGTCAGCTATTTCTAATAATTTCACAGTGTTAGAAAGCAAAACCATCTAAAGAGACTAATCTAATTCTGTCGCTTCTAAGTAAGTCAGATTGAACAGCTGATTCATCATTATTAGAGCTCATTAGCATGACAGAGCCCTACTTTGACTCGTGAAATGGGCTTACTACGGATCATTCCATAAGAAACACCTTTCAAGGTTATGGTATTCTTAATAACAGGCATTGCTATGAATTATGAGGTATATGAATATTAATTACCTCTGACCATTTCAGAACATTAGAAAGCACAACTATTGAAAGCAGCTTAGTAGCTTTTTCTTTGGCTTGAATTGCACGTTGTGTTTTTATGTTTTGTTGCCCATAATAATTGCCGGTAAACCCTTAAGGCTGTCTGAACTGAGACAAGCCAGGTCCTCTGCTGTTGTCTTTAGTGAAGCATCAGAGGCAAGTGCATCAAACATCATGCCTCTTGTGAAGTCACTTACATCAGCCTTAGACTCAAAACAGACCACTTTGAGGACAAACCCAGGTTAGCTACTACTTTGTAATTGTCAGGAATCAGGGGATGCACCACATATTGAGCATTTGGAAAGTTTTTGTCGCTCCTATGTAAAATAACATTCTCTAATATTTTGTGAGGGCCCCGTGTGTGTATATGTACATGAGAGTCTGTATTTTGTATTATTTATGTTACAGTATTTGTAGTACCAGTTGAACTTAGAGTAATTTAATTTAAAACAACCCACTAAAAGATCTTATCTAAAGAATATACTGCGTCTGTCTGCAATACACTCTGCACACTTTTCTGTTCAAAAGCTCCATAAACAAGACCTTGTAACCAAGAACATAAACAATGATCTTGGTTTACAGCATAGTGGACATAGGCTAATTGCTATAATAGGCCATGTCTGTGTGGTTTAGGATGTATGAGGTTCTATGTTCAGAAAATGGGTTTTTGTTTGCTGGGCCTAATGAACTAATCCCTTGTTATTCCTGTTTGGGTCTATAGGCATGTGAGACAGAGCATGTTAAGCTGTAAATCTAATTTTCAATCTTCCAGGAAGCAATGAGGACAGATGTGGGCAGTCTGGAGTCACCGCAGGGATTCCTGAATGCAATAAAAGACAAGCCATCCTGGAATAAAACGTTTACTAATTTTATTTTTAATTGAATCAGGATAATTGATACAGTTCTCTAAAGCTTACTGTTTTCATTATTTTCATTTTTTTTATAGGAGCTAGCTTTAACAGGTTTGATTTTGGCAAAAAAAGGAACAAAATCAGAAATCAGAACAGCCCCCCACACATACAAACATATTAAACCAGCATAAATCAGCTCTGAAATGGCTCACCAGCTACACAAACTATATATACGTTTTTGTGTGTGTTTTGACTGAGGTAACTTCAATGCTATTACCCATGTAGTCTCTTGAATTCCATTAATAGGCTTAAAAATGACTTCCATTTCTGGGCCATTTCTCTTCTTGTTAAATTCAAAGGCTGGATTTCTTCTTGTAGAGTGTCAAGCATATCTACAAATTCCCGAGACAAGTTTCCATCACATTTTTTTTTCTACGAACCACCTATCCATCCATCCGTTTTCTAACTGCTTCTTCAAACTGGGGGTCACAGGGGTGCCATAGTCTGTCCTAGCAAGCAATGGATGCCGGGCAGGGTGCACCCTGGACAGGACACCAGTCCATCTGTAGGGCATGCACACACCAGCACCAATTTTCCCAGAAAACAAGTAACCTACCAGTATGTCTTTTGGGCTGTGGGGGGAGACCCCTGTGAACACAGAGAGGACACAGCCCTGCAATGCTAACCACTGTGCAGCCATGCCACCCTACACATCTGTAATTTTAAAAAATAGGATGTAAAATAGGATGATGCAATTATTTCATTCATTATTTTCTTTAAGTCTATAGGGAAGTTCCACCTGTCATCCAGAATAACGTATCCAGATGGTTATCCACAACAGATGGTTGTGGTTGTGGTGTATACAACCTTTACATTAAGGCCTAAGACGTTGAAATAACAACTCATTGAGTCAAAGGTGTTGTTTAAAGTCACCTGGTAAAGTTATATATTTGTTATTTTAGTGAATCCGGGTTGTGAATTTGCACAGTCAGCCAGGTACCTTAGCCGACTGGGGTGGTGCAAGTAGGGAGCTGCGTCAGCATGCGTAGGCTGTGGAGCCTTTTACGTGTGTCAACTTTGTGTTTCTTTTCTTCTGTTTTCAGCATGGAATTAACCTTTACTTGTTCCTTAGCTGAGGTTTAGAAAGGACATTAGCAAACCCTTTCAGAGAAGTACACTATACACATCTCGCATTGTGCTCTGCAGTGCGGGTTCCCATGAGTTGCTCTATTGTAATCAAAAAAGGCGTTTCATAGATAATAATACTAGTGTAACGGTGAAATGGCTCCAGAAAAATGGACACAGTAAAACATGTACTGCAGGACATTTTTACATGGTGCTGGACACAAGCTGGAGCTGTTCAGCTTGCAATTGGAAAATTGCCCTTCTCCCAGGACTAAACTGAACACAACTGGGTTTATCTCCTGTGTTCTTCTGAAGTTTCCAGCAAAGCCTTGAGCCTTGGCAGTTCGCTTTGGTGCATCTCAGCCCAGCTCAGCTTGAGACAAACAACCCAGCGAGCACCTGTGGGAAGACTTGGAGCATTTTTTCCATTCCTGTGTGACAACAATGCGTAACCTGTGGGAGCCAGTTGACGCATGTTGTTAAGAATTCAGAGAAATTCCACTCAGACATTCCATAAACGTGTAAAGGAATCCCTCCAAAGGCTTCCCTACAGAGCAATGGTAAACGCACACCCAACTTCAGCTCTTCATTATGGCACACTCATTAGCGGCCTATTTTTATAAGATGCAAACCATAACATTCCAGATAAGGCATGAAATATTCTAACCAATGTCATAATAGAACCACTCTGCTATTTTTAAAGAATTTTTGCCTAAATGTTTAAGGTTTATGTTTTAGTATCTCCCTGGAAGCAGCTATCAACACATGTATCCATCTTAAAGACGGCATAAATAATTTTGCCAGCATTTACGTCTTTTCTGTTTACAGGATCGCAATGGATCACTTTCTGTACTGCTCAGTTATTTAGATGTGAGATGATTTAGGTTTCGGATGTTACTGTAAAATGTTAAAGATTGGGAATTTATTTGTTATATAATATTTTACATTTTAACATGCTGAAGCTGTAGAGCTGTGAATTCTTTCAAGAAATAGTTGGATAAAATCCTTGGAAATATTAACCACCAAATGGGCTAGATGTGCCAAATAATATCCTCTCATTGCTAACCTTTCTTATGTCCTTTTCCTATGTTTAAATAAAGACATGAAATTATGTTCATGTCTTTAGGGGTGTGGGAGGAACGTTGAGCTCCCAGGGAGACATGGGCAGAACTTGCACACAGAACATCCCTGTTCTGGAACTGATCCTGGAACCCAAGAGCTACAGTATAAGGCAGAAGCAATGGCCACCACGTCATCCTGCTGCCCTCTCATTGCTGAAATTCGCAGTATATTTGTAGAGAAATTCCACAGTCTTAATCCCTATGCCTGGAAACTGTACTACAATCGTGTGGCCTGGTCTCATCAGATCACAGAAGCTACGCTCGGCTTGGGAATGGTCAGTACTCAACTGGTACAGAAGATCTCGTTGGAAAATGTAGGCTGCTGCTGTAATGGGTATCAGTGGAACTGGTGGGAGAGCGCTCTTCCCTCTGGACCCCAATTTCCAACTCAAAGCACTGAGCGATCGGCAGTGTCGTGGGGCTGCTGTCTCTGAATGGCTGTCTCATCGCCCAGGAGAGTGCTGCAATTCAGTGGTGGACGGAGAAGGTGCTGCCCTGTAAATGCTTTGGGCGGAAATGGCATTAATGCAAGGGGACCTCAAGTGCACCTAACCCCTTACCTGTGTGTGCATTTATTCTTCCGCTTACCTGAGGAAGTAGTAGTAGCTCGTAGGTAGTAATGATACCACGGCCAGTTATTGCCGTTTTGAGCTAAGTCCCAGTTCTTGGTCGATCTGCAATATAAACATCAAGGTGCCGCTAACAGAGGAGATGGGACTTGCAAAATGTCTCTGGGTGAAGAGGTGAATTCAGAAGGCTGCCTTGCTCAGAGAAAGCTGCACTTATAGGCAAGAGCCCTCACACACCCAGCAGTGATCTTGCTTGTTTACAAGCGGAGCTCCTGACTTCCGCGCGTCCCTCCAGGCACACTGCAGGTCAGGTGCCTCTTCTTTGATGTCCGGAGCTTCATGTGAAGCCACCAGAGATAAGAATTGCTGGTGTCAGGTTGCATAATTGCAACAAATTATCGTCTGTGTGGTACAATATTCAGTCGTGTCTAATGGAGGCATTAGAACAAGAAAGTAGTCTTTTAAAATGGTTTAACCTGGAGACCTTTTACATTGCTGATTGTACATTGTGTGTGTCCTGTATTCTTTTGTCTCTCTTTCTTTCTGGAGTCCAGGTGAGTTTATACAACGCACAAACAGTTGTCTCTGGCTACAGGCGTGTTTTCAAAACCACTCTATTAAGAACGTCAGACATCAAGTGGGCAGACCTTTTGAGGGTGTTTTCACATCAGCCCAAACCATCCAGAAAAACCTTCTGCGCTTCTTAGAAATAACACTGGAATGTGCCTTACAGACATGACTGACTTCAAATGTCTCTTTAAATAAACAAACTGAGCCTGTTCCTGGAAGACAGGCCAGAGGTCTAGGAGGTCATGGGGCTAACTGATGTGCCCCTGGCATGTGCCCATGAACTTTTTAGATAAAAAACATGTATGTTTAAACAGAACCTATCTGCACTGTTCATACAAAAAAACAGCCTTCGTACTATAGCGTGCCATTTAGTGACACAGCCCTATGTGCAAATCAATTTGCCCTTAAATTCTGTGCCTGTCACTTTTAGCTTAGAAGAACTTTAAGATATTTTTTACCTAAATATAAGTATTGGCTTTGATTCATGCTATGTCGTGCAAAGGAATCAGGGTGTTTATAAGCACATGCAGCTTAGAACGAAGAAATCACAATGTACTTGCATGTCCTTAACTTAGAAAGCGAAGGATACAATGTCAATATCTTCGTGCTTATCTTTTCTTTACTGCAGTGGCATGTCACAGTCTAAGATGGTCTAGACCTGGAAAATGAACTCTTGCATTGACTGTAAGAATTTAAATAGAAGAGAAAAAGTTGTTTGGCCCCTAAGTGTACACAGCTGCCTTTGAAAATAAAAAAACAAAAGTACTTTTAAATATACAGAATAAACTTGGTATTAGATCAAACACGCTCTATAGATATGAAGTGGATTCAGGGAGGGTTTGAATGGGACTTGTATCATTATGCAGTGAGATGAAGATAGCTTTGAAACACCTGCCAGGCTGTGCTCATTATCAGACAGGAGATTCAGAAGTAAAGAATGGGAGGGGAGTACTATCACAGATCAGGGCCTCGCTGACAGATTGTGAAAACATAAAAAGCAAAGAAAACACTAATCTCACGCACTGCAGGGAAGAACCTGGCTCTGTAAATGGGGGCTTCATAAATTAGATGGGATTTTCTCAAGGGCTTAGGGCAGATTTGTTAAGAAATGCCATATTTTCTTGAAGGAAGCGCTGTTATTAGCAAGACAAAAACACAAGCACTTTGGAGTTTTTCATCTTAGAAAAATGGTTGATTTTCAAGATTTCATTTAGATAAATCAATTTACTTTTCTTGTGTAAAAGGCATCTAAACATTTTATAGGCCTATTTTATATGCCTACATAATTGCATATACTGTATACTGAGAGGAATTAAAAATGCAATAAAATCTTTAAAATGATTCCATTTGCTGCATTGCTATGCCTCTCTGTATGTAAACATTTTGAAGAGCTAATCCTTTAGCAAAAATAAATTTAAACCCTTTTCAAGGTGGATTAATTTGCTGAAGTAACTGAACGGGATTCAAAATAACTAGGAAAGTTGAGTAGTATTCATCTTGTGAACTGCTGCAGCATACAAGGGTGCTCAAAGACTAAGCAAATGTAAAATATATGTGTTTTCTAAAATAGAGAGGGATTAGCCATTTCTGCATTGTTTTCCCAATTTTCCTCACCTTCAAGAAAAACTCTGAGCTAATAAGTGTGCATGAAAATTAAATTAAGCATCCGAATAACAATATCATCAAGAATTGTACCCCAGCAGCTATGTCAGAACACACACATACACTTGCAGAATTGCTTTGTCCCTTCCAATGATGTCCCATTGTGTTAAATTAGTGAATAATCTTCAAAATACATTGATTACATAACTATTCACTTCCAGTCAACACTTGGTGGAAACAATTAGCAGCCCTGTTTTAGGTCCCAGTGTGAGATTTGAGCAGACTGAAGAATGTTTTCCTCTAACCTTTGCCAGGACTTCACTCTGTCCATTTACCTTAGTCTTCTATGGTTGAATACCTGACTGAAAGACCTTAAAGAAACATAGGTATTTATTCTGAAACCTGTGACCGTACTTTTTGCACACAGGCAGAGCTCACTCAGATAAATAGGTGTCTTATTAAGGTACGCTTGTGCACCTAAATTAATTCAGATTAATTCAGGCAAAAGGGGGTGTCGCCCCCTCAACTGAACTGTCCCGCCCCCTCAATTTTGGACAAAAGTATTTTTGAACACTTTCGCTTACCTTGTGCCCTAAAAAAATAGTGGTACTTTGTCAATGGTCGGATAACTAAGGAAACCCATTTCCGCCAGGGAGTAAAAAATAAAATGCTATTATATCTCGCAATTGCGACTTTATATCACAGAATTGCCACTTTATAGCACAGTTGTAATTCTGAGTTTCTAAGTCGCAATTCTGAACTTTTAAATCGCTATTGCGAGATATAAACTCGGAATTCTGAAATACAAAGTCGCAATTGTATACCATAGCGTGTGTTTTTTGCATACAGTAGCTTCTACCTCTTCGCAGTGTTACACTGAATCCACCTGCTTCACCTTCAAAATGCCTTTGCCCTCAAAATAACCTGGGGGAGGAAGTTACTGTACAGTACATTCAAATTCACTTGAGGAGCTTTATGGTTTGAGGTGACTATAAAAATCTTTTCCTTGCCGTTCATTTGATGTGGCTGTTGATCACTTATCAAGTGTGTTAGCCTCCACTCAGACCGATGATGTGCATGTTCATGTTCCGCATGGGGAGCTCAGCAGACGTTTATCATGTGGATACAGTTTTGTAGCGTGTGCACCGAATTAATTACAAAATGAGTTTCCATCCTGAAATGTGAAAGCTTATTTTCCTAAATGGGATAAGTTGTTCCCCTTACTATCACCTTGAGTCATTAATTCCTAATGAACATTTTGACTACTTGTGTTGGAGGCTGCAAAAAAAACAAAAAAAAAACAAGACTATGCTAACTTTGTTCCAGCAGTTTGGTCAAACCTCAATTTATTTATTTGGGGAACACTCCTGGATGAAAACAATAACCACTGCTCTATATGGATGATGCTGTTAGAACCCCTCATTGGTAGAAAACGGAACAAACTTCAGTGGTAGAAAACTGAAGAAACTTCACGTACAAACTGAATGTTTAACTGCTGCCCAATAACATTTGGTGAAGAGATAACAGTTGGATTAACTGGACTTTCTTACTGCATTGCAATTAGCCCCTTCAACGGTTACGTATTCCAAATAGCTGATGAAATTAGCGTGGTTTTGTTTTAAAAACCTGAGATATCAGCAGAGATTACTTAAAAATTAACCAATGTGAATTCAGAAAAGAAAAGTCACATGTAATTTTAGGACATCTGACATGCATGCCTCTCTACCCAAAATAATACCATCTCAATTACCCCGTGTAATCGTTTCTTTTTCTTCTCTTTAGCATTATTCCGTCTCTCGGGAAAGTATAAAGAGGATATGCACAAATACTGTACAGGAAAAAGAAGCCTGATTTATTCTGGGCAAATATATTGTTTTCATCGTCTTAGAGTACACAGAAAGGATATTTGCCTTTTCATTATTAGCAACGTTATACAATGTTATTATTCCTGAACCCTGCTAATCTTATTACAAGAAGGTTAAAGATGAAAAAACATGTTTAACAAACTTTGTCAAATGATATAATGGCCAGCCCTGGTCCTGAAGAGTCTTAGTATATGTGGTGTAGGTGACAGTACATCACTAGTTTTAAACAATGTTAATGCCAACAGATTTGTTCAATTGTGAATTATCTCCATATAATCTTAAATTGTAAATCGTCATCTATTAGCCTAATAGGACTGATGTTTGACAATCTAAACATGGATCTCTATGCTTTGTGCTTAAAGTGTTTATTTTAAAGGATTTTCTCTGTTTTAGGTAGATAGATTGCTTGGTTCAAAAAATATCAGTGTTGTCCTGGGGGTAGATATGAAAATGAAAAAGAAACAGACCACTAAACACTGAAAACAATTCGCTGGCACTCTCCAAAGAGAAATGCAAATACTCCAAATACAGGAAAAAAAAAACACTGATGTTTGACAGCAGGGAACTAGTCAGTTTAAAAAACAAAACACAGAGCAGAGACGAGCATAGTTTCTTGTGAGAACACAGCAGGCAAGTCCCATCAGTGACGCAGCTGTGACTGGGGCAGAGAAAACTGTGCTTTGTAAGAACTTTTAAAGCAAAATAACAACACTAACTCTCATATTGGACGAGGCAGAAAAAAAACAGTACAACTTGTAATACCTAGCTCTTCTCTTGCTCAGAGGATTTAGAGGTCTTTCTTTCCACTGTTGCATACCCCCTCATAGAAGGCATATAGAAAAAAGGCTGGTAAATGCTCAGTAACCAATAATATTTCTGTATCTCTCCTCTAGTTGTTTCTTCAGCCTCAAAGGACCCGATCTATCTCTAATTAGATAGTGAAATGTAATATTACACTTAACATCACCAGCACACCTGTCTGTATCACTTGAAAGAATGCGCTCACTCTTAATAGTGTCACATCAGAAAAATACATTTTCTTCTTAAATTGTTGAAGGAGATTATGTTTTTCGTATCCATATAACCACACTGTAGATATAGTAAATAATCCCATATACTGTCTATTGCCCCTACATATAACCTAACATCTTGTTAAGCTCAACAGTCCTGGCCTTTTGGCATTGCAATGAGCCCATGCCTGTAGAACCAGTGATTACGACTTAATTGTTTGAGCTCAAGGCCAGCTTTTGGCTGCATCAGCCAAAGGTTCGGATCTTGACACCTGACAAGGCAGCAGCTGGCTGCAGTGTGCCTTCTTGTTGTTACGACATCACGTCACAATGCCCCCTTCTGAGTCCCCCTTGTGTTGTCTCACACACCCTCTCTGGATTCTCACTCTCTTAGTAAGGACGAAGATCACATTCAGGTCCTGCTCCCATAACTATTCGGATCCTGAGCAGTCTCTCATTGTCTCAACCGAAACTTAAATCTATCTGTACCGAAATGTTAAAACTGGCAGGTTTGAGACAGGCTAACTGTTACGAGCGCAGCTGGCCCTAATTAACTCTCATTACCCAATTACCACACCACGCCCCTTCGCTCACTACTTAACCCCTCTGCTCACCCTGTTCACTGCTCGGTATTAGGAATCTTTCCACCTCCTGAGCTCTCGTTACTGACAACCTTCACCATCTTAAGCTCTCGGACCCCTTTCCAGCTTGTACTTGTACCTTTCAAACAGTCTTTCGTTTGTCCTGCTCGGATTCCTTTGCCTAGCTCTCCTCTCTGGACTCGACTACGCCTGTACCGATCGCCTATACTCCTGCCTCACCCTTCTCAGACCTGGTCCACCCCGGACTCCATAAGAGACCTGCACGGGGTTCGTAATACTCGCCGTAACACTAACGTACAATATGTGGGCTTCAGGGCACTTGTAGGGGTCCCACTATACTAGTTCCTGACTGCTGTCATCTCCCGTCATTTTATAGTCATGCGCCCCTCTCAGGGGCACCTGCTAATTCTCAGTGTCACCACCTCTTTGCAAATGTGATCCGGCCCTTATTAACTACATCCTTGGTTACAAAGCCCATCCAACCTGCTAAAACAACTTTTATGAAAGCACGGCTCGCGTCTTTGTTGTGTTCTTACTTAAGATACACGTGGGAAGAGTTAAAAACATAAGTATTAAGGATATTAAAGAGCGAATCAGCACAGAACCTGGCTCACAAAACTCTGAAGCATATTTATCCCACAGCTCCTACGGCAGGGTGGACTATACAGCACCTGAGTCATCATGAAAGGGGAACTATTCTCCAGTAAGACCAAATACAGTATCAGTGGATTTCTGTTAACATGCTATATGAAAGGTAATAAATGAGGGAATGTCATTCAGCCCATCAGGCTTATTTGCTAGTATCTATGTGATGTGCAGATGTCATCCAGAATTATCTGGAAGGATAACCAGAGAGGGGTGGTGAATGGAGGGCCAGACAATCGATGGCTGGACAGAAAGGCACAGCATATTCAGTAAAAGTGTAGAGCACTACAACATGTCATATCCATGCTTCTCTAAACTTGTTTCAGGGACCAAGTCTAGAGCAAAGCCTAAGCTCTAGATGCACACTTGACGATGATGTTTGATTTTTCCAAAACACTTTGCTCTTTGTGTTTCTTCGGATTGCATTGGGGAGCATGAACTAAACAGTAATGGAAAATGGCAAAAAGTTTTCACCCTCATTGCAGTTAGTTGATGTTCAATATCTTAATGAAATACAAGCCAGTGTCATCAATGGGGACACGTGATGATGGCCACGCCTGGTAGAGATGGCAGCGTCAAGTGCAGCAGCCAGACCCTGAGATCTTAGACCATAGGGCTGAGAAAACAAGAGACAGGAAGCAGCTGATGATTAGCTCTTGTGCCTTAACTAGAGGTTTCACTTTGATAAAGTCCCCCTGCCCTTAGGAGATAAATCAAAGCTTAAGTATCTCCGTCTGTTTGCCAAACTCAACCTCAAACCCAGGAGCCCGCTGTTTTTGAACAGGGAAGTTTAATTACAGACGTGCTTTACCTTTTGTAAGCTGGCAGCGGGACAGGATGTGAGGATGTTTTCTTTTCTGCGTGTTTTTCAAGCTGGGGGACTTGTGTTGCTATTTCGGTCTATGGGAGTGAACGAGTGTGTCTCTCCAGAGGGGCCTGTATTTGCCTTTGACCTGCGGACAAGAGCATCAGCAGTGGGAAGTGCAGTGAAGCCGAGGTCTGAAAAGGGAAGGAAACCTTGTCTTTATGATGTTTCAGAACGACTCTCAAAGTCGTCTCCCAATATCAGATAACTGCTCTCGCTTCACTGAAGTCCTCGGGATATAATTCCAGGAACCTATTGTTCTATTTTTAAACACTTTCAACTAATTCATCTGAAAACAAAAAGGTTTGGGCTGCCTGGGGCATGGAAGTCCCTGTGGTAAATGAAACAGCCAGGGGAAGTTTTCCTGTTCACCTGCCACTGATCTTTCTGTTCACCTGAAATGTCACCTCTCACATGAAAGGTCTGGAGCTACTGTAGTGCACAGCAATTGCTGGTACCACATCAGCATAATTGCAGTGCAATTTTGAGTTCTTTAGTTGTGATGAAAAGCCCAAAATAAATAACAGCTTTTACTTTGGAAAGAGGTTCTGGTTGTACAACAGCTTTGTCCTCTTCGATACTGTATGTTTGACATCATCTTACAGTAGGGAAGCCTGCAGTTTTCCATTAGACAAGTTTCAACACTCAGTACAGAGAGAATCCCAAGCCACTAAACAGAAAATACAGTAAATGCACATCATTCTAAGAAATAATGATAATAGGTCATTCGGCTGGGCTGTTAGATTCTGACCTCATTTCATGTTGATGTTGATCCTGTAGATGTTTCTCTGTTATTTTAATTCAGCACATCCAAAGTGGCATGAATTTCTCTGCCTGTCAGTTTTGTGACATTCTGCCTTGAATGTGCAATTTGTTACCTGTATTATTTTCAGACCATGTTCTGGAGAGGTTTCAATACACAGTTTTGGTGGAGGCAAATAAAAGTCTATTTAAATAAGCTCTTCCGTAAGTTTTTTTTTTTTGGTGAAATTTCAGAACTGCTCTTAGAGATGTTTTGAATATTTCAAAGGTTGTTAAGGACATTAAAGGTAACTCATTTTCATAATGAATCACAAAGACCGGGATTTACAGATAAATGTTCATCAGGTTTCTCCCTTGCTTGCTAACACACAGCAATGCTTACCTATTTAAATCACATGGAATTGTTATACCGTTGGTATATTTAATGTGTGAGAACAGCTACAAGCAACTGCCTTTGAGATGTGTAAAAGACTTTGAATTCCTGTGATGATATTGTTAAACAAAAACAAGAAACAAAAACATCTAAATTCATTGCAATAAACATTATAGATGAAGCAGGGCTATGAAAGGGATATTGTCTCTGAACACTTTCCAGTGAATACTGTAGGTACAGTATGTACAGTCCCTATTCGAGGCTCAGCAGCCCATGGCGTTAAGCAAACAGAGAGCACATGGCACCCATCCATCCCAGAGGGGATGACAGCCCTTCACAGAGCCCACCAGCAAACACTGGTCCCAATTCATACAGCTGGGTCCACTGGAACAACAGGAGTAACGTTCCTCACTCAGGTTACAACAGCAGGGTGTGCCGTGTGCGTTCGAACCCACAACACACCAGTCACGAGTCCAGAGACTTACTCACTGCTCTACAGTCTCCAGTAGTCTGCTGACTATGTTAAAAAATGTATTTGTAAATAACATATTGTACATATGATATTTAAAAAATCAACACACCGATTCTTAAAAATTAACTTAGTTCCCGATGATAGTAATTGTTTTTTTAACCCTGGGGCACACAGCAAAAATCAGAGTTTAGATGCTGGCCTTAAAACTGAGTAAATTGAGCAAGTACACGAGTCATGAATATTTTGCTGAATCCATTTTTTAAATCTAGTTTGTTATTCTAAAAAAAAATTAAATGATTATCGAATGTTTTCAATGTCTTGCCATTTCAGTGATGGTAAAATTAAGAGATATAAAACTAATGAAAAGAAATGATGTTATTATACTGTTAAACTCACGGCTGAATCACAGCTGTTGCTACTGCATGTGATTCAAAGTGGAATTGGCTGGCAATGGAGACTCACTCTTGATAGCCATCCCTGTCATTGTTGTGTCCATGTACTGTACCATCTATGGTAACTGTCTCGGATGTCGGAAAGGCATGCCGTGGAATGGCAGGAAAGCGAAAAAAGACCCTATGCATAGTAGCTAGACAGGGGTTAGCCCAGGCTCAGCTGGTCAGATAATGTCGGGTAGAAACCTGTGCCCTCAGGCCATGGAAGAGACGACCTGGTGCTAGGCGGGTCTCAAGACATCCGAACCCTCAATACTGAACAAGGAGGAAAGAGTGACTCGGAAATATATAGCCCCAGACAAAGGCACACCGGAAGGACAAGCAAAGCACAGGGGGACTAGGAACAGGACAGAGGAGGAGCTGTAGAGGGCGTGACAGTAACATGGACTGGTGTCGGTGTAGAAATTATCTGTCCGTGTGCATCAGCTTTCTCGCACTTCCTAAAGCACTTTAAATATGATTGCCTATTTTGAACTGTCCCTTTCTGGGGCATGTTCCCTAGTCCCTAGTTTAAAACAGTGTCTCTCCATCTCATTACTGTGAACTGACAAGAGTAGCTCTGGTGCCTTTCTGTCAAAGAAGCATAAGAAAGGTTGCAAATGACAAGGGTATCAACTTCAGCAACACAGCTGGGCTGATCGTAGTGGTTGTCCTGTTCCCGGATTGTTTAGCTCTGGTTCTCAAGAGGAAGCCATACTAAAGTGTGGCCTGGTAACAAGTCTTCTTATAGAGCACAATATATTGCAGGTCTTGCAGCCTACACCCATCAGGTCTTGACAGACCAAGCAAGCCTGGGCTTGGTCAGTGCTGGAATGAGAAATCTCCCAGGAAAATCAGTTTGCTGTTATGTGCTTTACTGGAACAGTAGCTGGCGATCTTACTTCTGGACTATAATTTCCAAACCAGTGCCACAGAATAGTGACCAGTGACAGTGTACTACTAGAAATGCTGTACTTCAAATGAAACATTAAACTGAGGTCCTGAATACTGGGTTATCAACTGGGTTATAAAATCAGGTGGGTGCTGCACTGCTGAAGTTTATAGTGGGCTTCCCTCCTTTCAGATGAAAAGTGCTGTTTTGTTGCAAGGTCTAATTAATGATTATTACTAATTATTCTACAGTAGCAGGCCTTGGCCACAAACTGACATCCTTCAAATGCTCCTATACTTTCTAGCAAACAGGCTTGACTGCATAGCAAATTAATGGTGAAAGCTCTTCATTATAGAAGAACTGCGTCATTGTATAACGGCATGAAATGCCAATACACACCCCGTTACTCCAGAAAAAAACAACGCAATCGCTTTTGCAATCCTTTGTTGAACTAAAACCAATGACGAAACCAAAGAGACACATTCTTTAAAAGCTTTGGAGCAACAAAAGTGGGGTTCCAGTAAAGATCTAGTTTTCAGGAACAGAAAATCACTTTAAAGTAGCATTCAATACAGCAATTGTTTTGCTTCTG
This sequence comes from Lepisosteus oculatus, assembly GCF_040954835.1. Lineage (NCBI taxonomy): Eukaryota > Metazoa > Chordata > Actinopteri > Semionotiformes > Lepisosteidae > Lepisosteus > Lepisosteus oculatus. The sequence continues at coordinate 5,021,357 of NC_090701.1, read as the reverse complement.
ATAAGAAGTAAAGGTGAAAAAAGAGCCTTAGCTGTAAAGACAATTCCAACAAAAATATCTTCTAGGGCCCTCCTGCGGTCAAACTAATGTGGGCTGGGTTAGTTGTGTTTCAGTTGTACTATCCTGACAGGTTGTCATGTGCACATGGTAATTCAGGCTGTGGTTCGCTGTCGTTAAATCAACAATTAGCATAATTTTTAAGACAAAATAAAAACCTTCATACTTATGGAAAATATTCAATGCAACTAGGGAGAGGTCACCAACTTTAGAACAACCCACTAATTAAAAACTTATAAACCCTATCTTTGACAAGATATCAGTATTTCAGTTGTCTTCTTGTGTTCTTCTTGTGGAATCTAGCATTTTAGACTTCTTATCTGTGTTTGTCAGATGGGTCATAAATCCACTCCTGAGTATTATTTATGGTTCAGTGATTGATTGCTCTTAGAAAAATTGTATTTTTTTCAGTAAATCTACCCTTGATTCAAGGTTTATGAATGACTGGCACTTATAAGGCATCATTGCCTTTGTTTCAATTATAGCGTTTGCATCCAGTATTCTTGTTTTTCTGATTTTATTATTTTCTGGTAATGTTGTTTATGTAAAGTTCTTTTAAAAATTATTTTGGTTTACTTAACATCCAGCCATTTTCTAACCACTCTATCCAATAAGGAGCTTATCCCAGCAAACAGTGGCAGGGTACACCCTGGGTGGGAATCAAGTCCACAGACACACACCCAGGACCAATTTTCCCAGGAGCCAATCAACTCCATGTCTTTGACCCTTTGTAGTCACAGAATATATCCAGAATGAACCAACATAAATTTGGCCACCTTGGACTATGTTTATCTAGGTCTTGCAGTTTTTAAATCCATTGAAATTTACAGGTTGAAATTAATCAAAGACTGGAAACTAAATGTGATGACAAAAAACTCTCATTTATTATTTCAGAGGTGCTAAGACAGGAGCAGTGATGTTGTGGCAGTTCTTTTTATCGCCCACTGAATTGATAACAAGGAGAATGACAGCCAACGTCTGTTCAATGTTTTTTTTTAATCTTTTCTGAAATAATTCTATTTTTCCAAAGATACAGTATGTGAACATATACCCCGCCATTTAAAATGAGCCATGGGAAGTTTTCTTCTGTGGCTTGATTGTCATGTTTATATCAAATACATTTCAATTGATTCAGTAAATCTTTTGTTGGAGTTGTAAGTGTGATAAATTAAAGAACTGAAACAAAAATTGTTTCCTTAAATCTGCTTCCAATTAACAATGAATGAAGTTATAAGAGGAACGTTTTAAAACGCTTTCTCGGTCCCTGTTTTCACTTCTTTATGAAAGTGCCTATCTTCTTAAAATCAAGGTGACACGGTCACTTTGAAAGGGGGGTAAGGCTGAAAAAAGTTTTTTTTTTTATTCTCTGCAGTAGTTGGTTATTTAAACTAGCTTTTCTATACCTCAATTCGATTTAAAATCTAATAAACAAATCAAAACCAATTTGAATGTGGTTTATGAAGCCAGTATAATATCTTCCTAGAGTTGACGCTTGATGCAATACTTATACTCTTAAGGAAATAATAACAGTGATAATCATTTATAATCAGATACAGTAACAGCTATGAACGCATTACCAATAACCTTAACCTTATCTCCTCTCTGTCCCTACACCCAGCAACTAAGAAAACACTCACTCTGGTAGATGCTACAAGCTCTGCTGTATTGGATGTTGTGTGTTGTGTGTTTTTGTTCATATTAACTGTATGAACTGTATGAAGATGATGAAGTTACGATGAGAGGAAGCCATTTGGCTCATCTTACTCATTTTTTCATACATCAAAAGATCTCATCCAGTAATTTCTTGAAAGGAGCCCGAGTATCGATTACAACAGCATAGCTGGGTAGCTTCTTCATACACCCATGACCTTTCGGATTAAAAAGTGCCCTGATCCCATCCACCTGAATCATGAAAGAATTGATTCCGATTGTTTGCCTCACAAATGTGATCCATGATGTCATAATCTTTTGTGTCTTACATAAACTAATGCAGATGATATTTTGGGTGAATACTAATAAATGATTATTAGTGTGATTACTGCGTGCTTATTTAACCTTTATGAAGGTGTTATGGGGTTAGTTGAAGCTTTTGGTTTTAACTAAAGCATGACCAGAATCTCTAATGATGTAGACTCTTTGGGATTTTCTTTAACTTCAAGGCCATACAATGCTCTTCTCCATAAGATAAATCCTATCGTTTTAGGCTACTGGTATGTACAGTAATTATTCGAATACTGCCAGCTGCAGCTTTCTCTCCATTTCTTAGTGTGGTCCTAAGTAAACTTGGCTCTGGATGCCACGTTTGCAAGGGGTGAGGAATGTCTTTAAAAATATTATGGCACTTTTTTCTCAGGGAGGAAAAAATGTTTTTTTATTTATTTTTCTTATTTGGTTTTAATGCATGAGGTGTAGGATATCCATTGAAACCTAAACATTCATTAAAAGCTCACTGGCCCATCACAGGCACAAGAATCTGTTAATGTGTCCAGCCCCCACTAAGATCCTAATTTATAGATTGGATGCATAACATTTCTTCACCATTTTAAGGTTAAACTATTAATCTTACCTATACTCTTCGGCTCTATCTGAAGAAAAAATAATTTCTTTATGTTCTTATTTCCATACTTGCTTGTATTTTCTGTCCTAGTAATTTAATTGTCAACTTCAATTACATCTTTTAAAATTATCTGCAGAATTTTATCTTAATTTTTTAGAATGTACTGTAGATTCACAACCCAGAAATAGAGTATCTTAAAAATGGCCTGGGTGGTGTTTATTTTATTTTTGAACCATTAACAAAGACACCGTCTTTGCACTCCTTGAAGAAGCAACATTCCAAGCCAAGGTTTATTTAAGAGGTGAAAGTAACCAGGAGGGCAAAAATATTTACACAGGCTTTCATGCCTTAAAACTTAAGCTTTTCAGAATGTTTCAAATTCTTCTGAGGCTAACAGACATTTAACTAATGCAGGTGCACAGTTCTAAAATATGTATGTTTCTGTGTGGCTGTTTGCCCCTCAGCAATAGAGTTCTGAACAAAAACCTGAAATGACAGTAGCTGTGCAGTGACTGCTTGTTCTTCTGAATATTCTCCACTCTCCCAAGCAACAAAGTCACATTGCACTGGTGTCTCCTTTATAGAACGTTTCGAATGTTGCTTAAGGAGGATTAATTACACAGCAATCAAACATACACGCAGTACAGTGCCTGGAATTTACTGTAACTTATTTTGCCCTCAGAAGTCTTCAGTCTGAGCATTCAGGTTTAGAATAAATTACTACATTTAAAAAATGTCATCTGTACGTACAGTATGTGCGTAGGTGTCATTGTGTAATTTCACAATGTAGGACACCATATGAAGTGTCTGAATACTTTTACAAGCCTTTTACTTTCCATTTATTTCTTCCTAGAACTCTAAAGCAATTGTGCCACCAGTGTGCCGATCGTAGTATACACATTGTGGGAAATGGGATCTTAAGTACTGACTTCAGAAAGTAATGTACTGTACCAATGTAACAGGAAATGCTCTTAAGTAATAACTAGGAGTGGAACAGCCTCCATTATAACATGAGGTACCAAGATCACAATATCAGTTCCCAAGCTGAATTGATTTGGGGGGTGAAATTGATTGGCATCTGAGATATTAAAATACTTTACTGGCTCAGATTCAGGAACGTTACAATGAGACTACAGTCAGGCCAGAAATCTAATGAGTTCTGATTATTTTCAGTTGTAGTTTTAATAATGCCAGTGTTAACCCATTGAATAATTATTTATTAAAGATAAACATGTTGGTCACAGTTCATACAGAGATCTCTTTAAGCTTCTAAGTAAAAAAAAAATAGCAAGCTGTTCGGTTTGGGGAAAGGTTATCTATTCCTTCATGTTTTTAGATTTCATTGGGGTTGAGTAAAAGACATATGTCCTATCTGATGCAAAGTAAGAGGTTAAAGTCCGTTCTTATATAGTCCCATTTTCATTCTGACTGTAAACTCCTTGAAAAGACATACGAAGATAATTGAGCCAGTGTGCTGGTCCATAGCCTTTTTGACTGCTACACCTCTGTTATAATATCCTGGTGTTAAAAAAATCTAGAGACCGGGAGCACGTGATGGATATGGCTAAGATGACAGTGTGATAAAGACATTCTCACACCCATCACCGATTTTAATTAAAAAAATCACTTCAGATTCTGTTTGAGGCAGTTTTCACAGCTGTTCACTGCCTGCCTGACATGGAAGAGTTAAGAAGCATGTTCTTACTTCTCAGCCATCAGGAGAAGAGAGCATGCTTTCTGTGAGCATTCACCAGGGGGGCTGCCCTGGCTCTCTGGTGGGTAGGTCTGCTGGCTGACAGTCATTGATGTGGGGGCCTCAGGATTCTCCTGTTGGTGCCTTCAGGGATCTCCGAACATCTCTAAGCAGTTTCCAGCCTTACCTTCAGCAGCTGAAGGAGAAGATCACAGATTCCATGTCCAGCATCCTAAAGAACAACAATCTCTTTAAAACCCTTATACCCGACTACTAAACCTTGATTTGGTTTTCATGACGCCCTACCACCCAAAAAAAAAACTCACCCACAATAACAATCAAGTTATTTCTCCATCAGGTGTGCTGAATAAAATTGGTTATTTTAACAATTGACAGATCAAGTTTTTAGATGCTCCTATAAGATAAAGGCAGCTGAATTGTCCATGCAGAAGAGTAAATCTCCTGGCTTACATAGTGTTTCGTTTTACGTTTTGTTGGCAGTGAGGGATAAAGTTATCCTTCTAATATTGCTATGCATTTGGGACATTTTTATTGGATTCTTAAACAGAGGTAAAAAATCAGCTCTAAATTTGCTTCCTTCTAAAAAAAGTTAAAGGGAAAGGTAAAAAATTACCAACAATATTCTGAAGCTCTAGTTAGTCAATGCTGTTGTTTCAGGCAAACTATTTTCGAAGGTTCCTTCGAATTAGATGGAATACATGGGCAATCTAATATATATTGAAGTCTGCTTCTAATAGTGCACAGAGTGTACAACTTTTCAAAATCTAGATAAAGCTTCTGGGGAACTGGGCTACAAGACAGGGCTGTTTGTTTCTAAATGGTCCGAATTATTTCAAACTCACTGAAAATTTGGAGAAAGTCAACCACTTTCCTAGTAGTCACCCCAAAATGTCACTAATTTGGAATAACATCCTTACTTGGTTGTCTGTTTTTATTCAATATACAATAGGCATTCAAGCATAATTAATGGCACAAAAGAAACTAATTATAATGCTTTTCAAAAGGCATGAACTCGATGGTAAAGGAACTGCACTACAGAAGAGGGTCTTCTTTAAACAATTTGAAAATTGCTTGGTATTGAAGTCATAGACAACAGTCAAGATGAAAACTAATGCATTCAGCTCATACAAAGCACAATGTAGAAAATCCGTATTCATATACTATATACTATAACTTCACAACTTTAAAAGTTGTTATTATAACATTATTCCATTCCTGCAGAAACATATGGCACAGTACATAATGGTTTCTAATGTTTAGTTTATGTTTAAGTTTCTTTCATTTACAAACATATTTTGTTTGTGAATCACAGTATCTATTTTTGTTAATCACTTCTGAATACATATGGAGCAGAAAATGGCTCAAAGCCCATGCTGCCTTCATCATGTTCAGGATCTCTGGTTTTACTTTTATATAATAACAGTGACATAAGCAGAAGGAATTATCTTCTGTATGATTTTTTGCTAAAATGTATTCATGCTTAATAATCTTTTTAAAGCCTAAGATTTATGAAAGCAGGTTTTTGTGAATTGTAAAGACTCAGATATGCATAGACCTCTGAAATGATGAATGCCACAAATATGCATAAAAGAATAAGATGAACATAATTTCTGACACATTTATTTTCTACTTACATGCAGCATATCAGCAAAAATACATGCTCTTTGAACTGCTCCAGTGTTCATTCATATACAAAAATAACTCTCAGTGAAACAACTCTCAGTGCTTTGCTTTAATGTAAACTAATCTTCTGCAAATACCACCTGCCTCTGGAAGCTGCAAAATAATGTCTTTTGAGGAAACTATAATACGAAAGTCATTCGAAGTTTATGATCAAAGCCCTCTGCAATAATGGCAAGGATTTAGCTTGTTAGTTTGCTCATCTCACAGTGACATGAAGGTTGTTTTTTTAGAGTAAATTTTATTTAGATGTCTATACTACAAAACAATGCCAACAGGTTACTCCATGAAAATGTTTTAAAACTGTTTTGCAAGTTTCTTTAAGAAGCCACATTCTCAGACTCCAGTCAGGTGAGGATTAATGTTTTGCTATTGTGCCATTTCTTAAAAGTTGTGACCAAAGTATTAATGCAAATCTGCCTGCAGACAGACAGGTTTGAAGTGGTTGCGTTTCAGTCTCTGCTTTTGGTATGGGAGGTAATTCAGGTGTGCTTGTTCCCAATCTTGCCCTGCCCGTTCAGAAGAAACCATTGTACTGTACACATAAATTTGAATTACCCCTGTGAATATAATTACGGCAGCGATAAAGTGTTTAAATATGTCTCATTTTGCCTATGTTCACATTCTGGGAGTGTCCTGTGGTAGACTTCTTTAGGGTTTATATGACAAATGCGCTTTCTGATGTGACAGTGCCTCTGTGTCTCAACTGCACTTTCTTACTCACAGTATCCAAGTTTTCTATGATTGGATTGTGATGTCTTTTGTGATGTCAATTTTCTATATTATAAGTGTATGTGATTTTGTTAAACATGAAATCCAGTACCTTGTATTGGCTGGGTTTCCTTTGTGAAAGTTGTTGTTGTCTTATCTGTTAGTGCCCATATCATGTAATAGTATTCCAGTCTGCATCTACTCATATGTCTTCTAAAGATTGCTGTCAGAATATCATCCATATCGTTCATCAAAATGCCAAGAAAGATTAAAGACTTTCGTGCTTACCCAGCACACCTGTGTGAATCAGTAGTTTCTGATATGAATTGCATTAACTTTGAACAAAAAGAGGCCATAACCCACAATCCAGAAGAATTATTTTAGTTTGTGGTTTTCTAATCCCACCTCATTAGGCTTTCTAAGCATTTAGGTGGAGAATTTCCACTGATTCAAGATTATGTCACAGGATTTTGAATGTAAATGTTTACATTTATTGTAAAGAAGGGACCATTTACTCATTTGACATGGTGAAAGAGAAAAATAATTGTGCTAACACCTGTACTCTATCAACTCTTTTTTTCTCAGATTCATTAATGTATTGTTGATGTTTGATAAATTGGATTAAAAGACTCTAAAGTGCAAAGTACCCTGAAAAGTTTAAAGCACAGTACAGTACATCTGCAGTAACTCAAAATATAATGTGACCTACAGTACATCCAAAATAATTACACTACAAAAAAATAACAGTGCAAAATAAGTTAGTTAAGAAATTCAGAGTGCAATATTAGGAAGAAAATTGAGATTACAAATTGAAATCTTTCATGAAAAAATACAATGTTTACAATATCAAAATATACACATGGAGTAGGATATATTTTTAGTTTTTACAATATCAAAATATGTACACGGAGTAGGATATAGTTTTAGCTTTTGAACTACAGGGTACTAAAGCAAAGAACATTGTAATTTAAGTTTTACACAAGGATGTTTTACAAAAGATTTGTAGGCTCTTTCTTACTGTTTATGCACTATTTATTTGTTTCATTTCCTAGATGGGGTTGCATTTATATAGGTGTCAGAAAGCATCATCATTAGCATTACCATATTTATAATCTATGAATTCTAATAGTGGCATAAGAACAAAATGTATATTTATGATGTCTATGTCTATGATATAAAATAGTTGGCTAAACACTATCCTTATTTTTAAACCCTTTCTAATTATCACACTGGTACCGGTCACAACGTTGAGGACTTTCAGTTGAGTTCCAATTCCACTTTTAGATTTTTGCAAGCAACGCAGTGATGACTGGTCTTTCATTACCTAGCTTAGTTTTCTTCCTCTTCTACTTCATGGGTATTATATTTCCAAAAATTCCTCTCGTCAGGAGGTACTACCCCAGTGCATAATGCTGGTTGGGAGATTTTTGGAAGTGGTTTCTGCTCATATCCTTGTTTATTTTGTTGTAAAGTGGGATAGTTACCGTTAAGCCCAAGTGATTTATTTTAAATTTGTTTTGAATGTTTTAGGCCCTCCACAACTGAATTTTCCATAATGTGTAGGCCAGTCAAAACTATGGAGGGATCATTTTTAACCTTAAGCATGTTCATGGTTTCTGGTAATATCATTTTATTTTTTTGCAGCTAATCCACACATATCCTTTAAACTGCATACTTCCTCCACTGCATTCCTTTACTTTAACTGTCTTGGATTAGTTTTAACCCCAACAGTTATATTCCTTATTTCCCCTCTTTTGGCGTTTCTGTGTCTCGTTCCTTTTGCAGTTTCAGGAGATGCTCTTAGTTAGCTTTTCAAGATGATTTAGCATCCTGCAGTGTTATCCATTAGTGACCAATTAATAATAAGTAACTAGCCTACAATCAAGCATACAGTATACTGTAGTTCTGGTACACATCATTTGCAGTTTTACAACAAATATGAGAAATTAAAAAAATCAAATTGTTAGAACAGAACTTTCTGTGATTCTAAACTTCAGATTTTTATGAGCTGTGAAGTCTGTAGAAAGTCCATGACAACTACAGTACATCTTTTAAAAGCAGACATATATGTTTATATATATACCGTATGTATATCAGAAGGAACACCTTTGAGGATCATTATGTTTTAAGAGCAAACATTACATGCATTACATATACAGGTATATAATAACATTTAAAACATAAATCAAAAGAATATTCAGTTTTATAGTTAGATTGGCAGGATTGGCATGCAGGGGGAGTTAAAAATAAATTATAAAGATATAACATTGGAAAGATAACAACATTTATTGAAAACTGTATTTATAGATTGCATGTATTCTTTTGAAAAAACGTTAGTCACCATTTCATGTTGTCTGTATCTGTTAGTACTTCAATGTCATTTCCATTTTTAATCAATAGAAAAAAATCTGTTCGACCCCTGAATCACTAGTTTTGTTTAACACAAACAAATACTGTGAGATTACAAAAACTTTTTTTTGTAAATGAATCCAGCAGTAGCAGAACTGCTTGAATCTCCTGTATATTTTAGCATAAAAATATGTCAGGTGGTATTAGTCTGAAATGGAGAATTTAAGAGAGGTTCTGGAGGAGGCCAAATTTGCATCTCATTCGTTCATCTTGTACCTCTCATTCCTCCCCATCGTCACCCTTCCAGCAGCTCCCTTGCTCATTCCTCCCCATCGTCACCCTTCCAGCAGCTCCCTTGCTCATTCCTCCCCATCGTCACCCTTCCAGCAGCTCCCTGGCTCATTCCTCCCCATCGTCACCCTTCCAGCGGCTCCCTGGCTCATTTCTCCTCATCGTCACCCTTCCAGCGGCTCCCTGGCTCATTCCTCCTCATCGTCACCCTTCCAGCGGCTCCCTGGCTCATTCCTCCTCATCGTCACCCTTCCAGCGGCTCCCTGGCTCATTCCTTCCCATCTTCAACTTTCCAGCGGCTTTCCAGCAACTTTCCCCGGCTCATTTCGTGGGACAGAGGGGGTCCTGGCTGCCTCGCCCTTACAGGCGAGGGCAAGTTACCCCACATAAACTTTCCACAGGTTTTTCCTCTACAGTACATAGAGGAGTACTATTAACTATACTATTGAAATATCTTTGGAGGTAGAAGCCTTCGCAGTCATGTGATCTTCAGGTTCTAAAACATTGTGTGCAATTTATCATTTAAGATATATCAGTGAGATTAATTCAATCAGTTGAGAGAGAATAAAACCGGGTAAAAAGCAAAGCTAAGGTACTGTGAATACAATGAAAAAGAGTGGGGTAATACCATTGGTAACACTCATGGGCAAGCCCAATACTATAGGAAAAAAGACTGATTCTCTTGGAAGCTGAATTCCAGTGTTTTGTGTGAAATTAGAATGCCAGAATTAGATCATATGCTACACCATTTTTATACCACCATCCTTTAAAGTGCCAATGCTTGCCTGCATTCCAGCAAAATGAGATAAGGAAGCCCACTATTGGAATTAAGTGGCACTGCTGATGTTGATATCACTTGCTCAAGAGTTTCATTTTATGCAATGTTTCTGCACGATGGCAATCTTTACAAAAAGCCCCAGTCAAATAGCACAAGATCAATTTTAGCCTCAATAAATATTATGGTCCTGTAGGACTGTGCATTCACCTCTTTGCATTTTGAGCTAGTTTGAAAACGGGAGTGGAACTGTGCCATGTTTATGTTATCATGTTTATCCAGACTGCTGCCTGCCTTGTTTACCTCATCTTTTAGAACTGATACAGCAAGCAAAACACGTTTAAGATAAAAGGATCTTTGATTAGTTTGATAACGGTCGTCATGGTGGTACTATACAGTACCTAAATGTATAGGTCTGAAAACCTTCTCAGGTTCCACATGGATTAAATATCAAATGGTTCTATCTTCTGGGGTAAAATAATTGCTGTGTTTCTGTCATGTCTTCTTCTGGGGCTGCTCACATTCCCACCCCTGCCTCAGGGACTCCCTCCGAATTTAAACCTTAGTAAGAAACTCAATGGGACTGGAATCAATCCAGCAGGAATCAACCTCCTGCCAAATATCTTGTATTTTTCCCATGTGATGACTGTACAGGTTTGTAAGATTGTGTTGAGCCTTTATTCAAAATCGTATACCTTTTCTCCTTTGCATTGTGCCGTTTGCATTAGAAGCACAGATGTAAATTGGCAAAACGTGTTTAATCACATCGTTTTAATCAGACTACTTTGAGCTGAACTGAATGAAACTGATCTGAATCATGTGGATGGTGACTCTTGCGGTACAGTACGTAGGAAGGGACCCACTTCATCTGCTGAAACTTTGTTTGAAAGTTTTGTTTTGCTACTTTAACTAATTTCCTTAAAAGACGAAGTGCAAAAAACAGCCATCGTCAATGTGTGTGAATGTTAGTCTTGCAGACAAAGAATGCATATTTTCCGAATATAATACCTAAAAGAATGTCTAGTGAAAATATCTCAACCACAATCCTGAATTGTCATTGACGTACTTAAGTTCTTTCCAGAACGTGTCCCTTGCAGGCAGTTCCAGGACCTGCAGCACACAACAATGTTAAGAAAATATATATTGAAAGTAAGGTGCTAGATCTGGCATAATAGTAATAGCAGCAATAGCAATAGTCAGCCCCTGGTATAAGCAAACTGGGTGATGAGACAGTGTCGGAAGCAATAAGCTAAGCTTTCTCATCTTATTGATAGACTTTCATATCCAAGAGTGTCTTTGCGAGCAGAACAAAATTATTCTGGTTTTGATAGCAACTACAGACCACATCTGGAAAAAATACCTACCTACAATACTTTACAAACATTTTTGTAATCTTTGTAGAAGTTGATCAGGAATTTTGGCTACCTAACCAAAATGTAAACTTTTAAAATATTTTCAGCATGAGTTTATGTTTTGGTTTTTACAAAGATCCGAATATAATTAAAATAATTAACAAAAGTGCATTTTTGTCATGCAAAATCAATACATTTACTATTGCTAATGAACAGAATTTAGGGGTGTTGCTTATACAAACAAATAAAGGTTCCTTACCACTCACAGTACATTTGCGTTTTGTTTTGGACAGTATTGATAAGTAATCTTATGCTATAGACCTTTACTGCAGAAGTAAAGGAGAGCGTTTAAACTTTATTAGTGCAAAATAAAACACAAACTAAGCCAAGTGGTCAGAAACACTGCAATTATAACATCTGCTAAATAACTAGTTTGTGTTCTCAGAATCAACACATGGCATGTTGTGTAATGACACTTGAAACACTTTTCTGAGTAATCCCTTGGAAATGTTGAAAGACCAACACAAACTCTCTTCCTGTTCACAAAAATCTTTTCTTTTGAAAAATAGGTCTCCTGGTGTTTACACCCATTCAAAGTGAATTAAAATGTCTTATTAGAAGGTGTTCTCAAATTGCACATGTTGATGTGTTATGATTAGAACATGTACGTGTATTTGAATAATAAAATCTGTTTAAAAACAACATGGCAGTTTAAATGTTTTATATTATGAAATATGTCACAGGAAAATGGAATATGTTGTTTTCTTTCGTTTTGAATATCCTTAACTTGACCTTTGTGTTGTACCTGTTCTTATAAATGAACACACCTTCCTCGGGTTATAAACAGGTTACCTTAAGGCCATCAAAAGCTGTCAAGTGAAGATGACTCACTTACATCTAAACAATCTAATTAAAGCCAACAAAGCAGTGACACACACATACACATAACTCTAAAAAAACTGTGTTTTTTGCTTGGTGAACACCAGGCAGATTCTGAGAATATCTATGAACCATCCATGAGTAATTCTCAAATAACAAAATGCTTTTGAATTCACCACATCACAAACATGGCTAAAAAAGTATTTGCTTTCTTAAGAAAGAATTGTTATTCTACAGCTGCCATTCACAGCACACAATGACTTGAAATGAAGCCTCAATGATGTAAATACAGTAAGTAACTATCCTTTCTTCTGTCTCTGGTTTTTTAATTAAACCAGTTAATTAAACTTTATTTAATTTTTCAATTAAATTAAAAATGACTTTTTTGCAATGTGCTACTGGAGTGCAGAGGCAATCTGTTCAATAATACAGGTTCTCTGTACTTATTACATGGGGCTTCAAGTGACCTTTAAAAAGGATAGCTTACTGTATGTCTAGGTTTTAGATGTGCTCACAATCAAAATGTGATACTGAAAAAAATGAACCAGAGGTGGAAATGCTCTCCTCTAATACCAAATCACAAATGACCATCCCCACAGAGTCAGTATCCAGCTCCACAATAGTCTCTGTGGAATTTCCCAAGAATTAGGTGCCATATCACCAACAGTACATAAGGTTTAATTAAGTAAATTTCAAGCTTACTGTGTTTTGAATGCTACAAGTGCTGACACAGAGGGCATTATCAGGCATTACGATTACACGGGTGGTAACTGAGGACTCACATGTAAAGTGAGGGGCTTTGTTCAATTTAGGCAGGTACAGTATAGTACTGGACTGTGTTCTTTACATAATTTAAAGAATTAACATAGAATTCGGAATTTAAAATCCCAATCTGTTTTGGGTTTTTTTTCTCATCAGTTATGCTTATCAGAATGTAAATGCCATAGAGAGCTAGAAGGAACAGAGCTAAAAGCGAGTGACTCAGGTGTTGGCAGAAACATTGCTTAAGGTTATCTTTCACAGGTTTCACCACTCTGTTGGACGTGTTAATTTTCCTTTTCTAAATGTCTTTTATATGCATGCCATTTTGTTGATTTTCATTATTATTCCATTTTCAGTGACATGCTGTGTGATATTATTTGCTAGTTGTCTCATGTTTTCATTTCCTGCAACATTGCATCAGCATACCGATAAATTGATATCAGTTTGTTTCTAAAGAGCGAAAAACTGCAAGGTTTTCTGTGTCACTTGCTGGATTGCTGGGGAAGTGTGGGTCTGTACACACCGTTGGATGAATGGACACTGAGTCATCGGTCCTCTGAGCAAGTTGCAAGAATGAAGTGACTGATAAGGTTCACGTTTAGGGTTCTTATGGGATATAGCTGGATGAAATGTTAGATACAATTAGCTATTAAACAACCAGCAATACAATTCCTCTTGTTTGCAAACTTTTGCATGTATGGTGAGTGGGAATTTCCTGTCATGGTAAGAAATAGCAGTGAAAGCAAGTCAGTTTGACCACGTTGCTTGAAACCATCAGCTATGAATACATACTGTATACTTCATAACGTTTTATGTTATATCATGGTTATTGCTAATGCAGTAACGCTGAGCGAAGAGCCTATAATCTCCCAAAATACAATTCTGAAAGAGCTGTTACTTAAGACATGTAACTGAGTCTGCTGATGGATTAAATTTGTAAACTTTATTATCTTCCTTTAACTTAAAGATACAACAGAAAATCTGCTGGATTTCAGATCCTGGGCAGTGGAGTAGAGACTTCTGTCCTAAGGTTTTAAATCAAATTAAACTAAACTCAAATGTCTTATCCCTACCCATTTTTTTAGCTCGCTCTGAACCCCTTTAAAAGAGTCACCAGGAAAGAGCATTTGAATGACCTTCATCAACAGAGAACCACCTTATTTTTCGGAATATACAGTTTTGTATCTTTTGTCATTAGGTAAGCAATCCTTTCTGCACTGTATCATAGCTTCTGAAGTATGATAGTTGTTTATTTTAAGAGACAGAACCAAAAATTGATCATTTATATTTCTTTCTTCACACACTTTAAAAATTAAAGAGACTCAGCATTTAACATCCTAATCTGTTTTGTTTTCTTCTCAACATTTCATGGCTGTGATTGTTCCACTGCAACGTATCAATTCTGCCCAATTGTCATAGTTTCTTTCAATTGGTAAATGATGACTATTATGGTTTGCTTTCTATTAACAGCTAGTTAGATTAGAGGTGAATGTAAGAAATATAAACAAATATTAAATTTTTAACAAAGTATACAACATAAACCCTACCTCAAGGCCAGAAAGTCAAATGCAGATGTGTCTAAATGAGAAGTCTCTCAAATACAATCTGTTTTTAATTTAAATTCCTCCTTCACAGTGTAAACAAAGCAGATTGCACTCTTTGTGAAGTAATTCAAACCACCAAACTTGATGATTTTGGTGTTCCTTGCCCCTGGCTACCATTGCTTTAAAATGTCAATCTCAGTTTTGTTCCAGATTTTGGGAAAAGACAAAAGAGAAATGAATCTTTACCCTACTTGAGTATCAGTCTGTGGAGTTGTGTTGACAAGTAGTAATATTATAAGTATGTAAAGTAAAAATAAAACTGTATCCAGTATGTGTCCATCTTAGAGCTGAAATAACCTTTGCATTTCAAAATGCGATGTGGTTTTGTACTTTTGTTTTTCTAGTAAGCTTTTTTTCCACTTGTCTGGTGGTGATGGTGAGGGAGGGGCAGTGATGTCTTTTTCCTTGCCATGTCTTGAGTAAAAATCACTTAATCCTAATCTGAAAATATTCCAGCAAAAAGCTATTACTGGTATACTGTAGGTTATTTGGGGGATTGTTTTATTCATTTACAAAGAATATAAAATGATTTGTACACATTACATAATGCTTTCCTCATTGTAATTAAAAACAGTGTACTACTGTCTTTTCATTAAGAAAAAAATCAGAACAAAAAAATCAGAGCTAACCTCTGCACTTAATCTATCTGACGAATTTTGCATCCTGAATATCAGTCTAACCACCAATACAGTTGGAGTTGTGGTCGACTTAATCAGATGACACAAATCCAATGTGGGCTGGCAATCAATACGTTCCATTAAAATAAACAGTAAAGGCAATTGTGACGTTTAACCTACAAAATAAAATTGTTTACCAAGATTTAAAATAAACACGAAACAGTCTGCGCAGCAGTTGCACAGTAATAAATGCATTAGAAAATGAGATACATGTTTTATCAAGCACTTAAACAGATCTTTCTGTCCATGTGCAAGCTTCTCTGTCATATTCCTTTATTGACTCTGATAACTATTTCTCAACATGTCGTTGTATTTCTACATCTGTTTGTTACCCGCTAATAGAAAAAAAAATAATAGAATCTAATTGAAAAGCTAAGCAAATACACTCAGTGTTGAACGCTGTGGTTAATAAGCAACAGAGCAGTATTGATTATATTTTATAAACAACATTTATCCTCAATAACAATTACAGTGTAGCCAGGCACCTTGTGTAATTTGTTTGATAATAAGGCCATAAGAAGGATTATAGATTTTTTAACTACCTTGTAGGAAGCATATTATCAAGACATTGATTTATTCAGAATAGCACGAGGCAAAAAACAGGTTTTTGCACAGATATCCCAAACTAATTGCTTCATGTGATATTTGGTGAATCAACTCTACCTCATGGCAGGAGTAACCTTTAATCTAACTTAAACAAATGTAATCAAATTCAGCTTTTGGATCATCTTTGTTTTCTTGGTATTCAGGTTCAGATACGTGGCAAAATACGGACCTGTTTCTAACTCAGTCTGATCGACTTTTGAGATAACATTCAGATTACAGTAAATTGTGCTTATGTAAGCGCGTAAATCATGATTGGGTGTGGAGGTAATGGCACATCTTCTTTGACAGTAATGAAGCAACTTCAGCTTTTGGTTTAGAAATCATACTGGCAAGTCACCAGAGACGTCAAGCCAATACAAAAGGTGTATCTGTGTTTAGTCTTTAAATATAATCATCAAACCTCAAAGGGTCAGAACAGCTACTGTACTTCCAGACTGTTGCTGATATGTTTAGTGTTACAGCAAAGTTTAACATAGTTTAAGAACAGAAGGTAACGACAGAAGAATTGGCATGAACTGTACAGTATGTTGTGAGAAAAAACATATGAAAACCTGATGCACAGAAAGGCAACTACATGAAAAGCCGATTTTGATAGATATACTGTACTTGTATTGATTAGTAATAATAGTTTCCTTTAACTTTTCAGAGCAAGGAAACGCCATGTTGTGATTCATGGGTAAAAATTATTTGTTATGCACGTTGGCTTATTACAATAAGTGGGTCTGCGCAGTTATCCCACCTGGTATAAAAAAGGCATTTCCATATGTTTTAGGAACTTTTTCACAGTTTCACCTGTGCTGGTGCTGTTGTTCACTTCTCGGTAAAAACTGAGGGCGTGTGTGATGTCCGAGCCATGCCTAAAAATGGGTTTTCCATGTGGGAGACTCCCTGGTTTCTCAATTCCCTTAAAGAATGGAGTTGTTCTTATATACAGAGAGAGCTGGCGACAGCGCTTGTGAGTTAAGTACCAGCGCAATCCAATAATGACTGCATATCGGCATGGGAGTGTCATGGATTATAGAATGAATATTATTGCAAAATGCTAAAGAAATACAGCTGACACCCTATAGTCAATTGACCACCCTTTTACGAAAGGACAGACTGCAAATAGCACTAATATTAATTTCTACAATGTTAATAAAAGCAGGTACTTGAAGTATCGTTTATAGATCATTTTAGTGAGTATGGGATCCTTTCATGTGCTATATAGTACAGTATGTGTTTTATACCCAGCTTTTACAGTACTTTTTTACTTGTATTTAATAATTTCCCTTAACGTATTTCAGCTCTCCTCTAAAGACCTCGCATGCATCCTGTAAATAGACAGTTAAGATAAACAGGATAATTCCTTGCACTAAAATAGTGGTTTTCACCCTAAGGGATCTCAAAGTGAATGCTGTTATTAATATCCAAGCAGTTATGTCCTGCACATACCCGTGGTACCATGGTAAGGCATTGGATTTTGGAAATTCTGATCTTTTATTGACCTAATTAACTTAAGATTCAGGTCTTCTCTCTGCATTCCTGTACGTATTTGTAAGGTACAAGTATGCATTAAAATGTGAGTTCTGAAGACACAAAACAAACTAAATCCATGTTGCACCTGGCCTGTTTCTAAAGAATATGTGATATTATTTAACGTACAGTGTTGATGTAAACAATGTAAACAGTTGTAAGAAATGTGATGCAGCTGTCATGTATGTTTGTGTTTCAGATATGGGCAAACTGATTTTTTAAAACATATTCCTCTGTGCCTGGGTTTGCTTCTGTTTATCCACAACCTAATCCAACACAATCTACACGACGTATTTGACAGCTTTATATGTAAATAATGACATGCTAATCCAAAGGCAGCCTCTAATTAAAGAAATATTTCCTTCACCAAATGCTGGCAGATTATGGAAAAATGGTTCTGCATGCAGAGAATAACCTATTAGTCTGTTATTGTGGGATTTGGTTTTCCCTTTTGCTCTTTTTATGTTTTCAAGAGACACAAAGAGCATCTAGGAAGTTTTAGAATATCCTGATCTCTTCCATTGCGTCTTTGACAACAATAGAAGAAGCAGGCTATGATTTAAGAGCTGCCTTACTTTCAGGACGGCTATGAAAATGTATTTCTATACAGAGGTGTCAGATAAAATAGTCTATAGTAAACTATTAAACCATTCAAAAGTTGGTACATATTCCTCTTGTGCAGTACATGTACTGTGGCAGTAAAGACTGTTAGCCTCAGTGGTGAACTGGATGTAGTATACACAACAGTGTATAGTACACTGAGTTATTTCAGTTCTTTTTTTAGCTTTACAACAGGCACACCTTAGTGATTAATGGCAGCTGAAGACTGACTGCTACCATTCCTGTCAGTTTTAAATCCACGAGACAAAGTGCCTGTCAAAGTAGTCGTGGCTTTGTGATTTGTACCTGCTCAGGACCAGAATTGAGACTGTCGATCTTTATTTGGAAATAAGGGATAAAAATAAGTTACATACGACATAGTTCAGTGAATACTGTTTTAATGCTTATACTATGATCAAGCTCTACCTCAATCAACATTCACTAGGAATGACAATGCCCAAGATTGAAGCGTAATGAACTATTATGGAGCTGATATTCGGCTGAACCCGCTTGGCTGAATGCCGACCTCCTGGCCATAGGACGAGGAGGCCAGGACCCCCCTGCCGGGTAACCAAGGGGCAGCTGCAGAGGTGGAGTTGGGGTGGAGTTGGGATGCAGAAGTTGCACGCGAGGGAGAGAGAGATATCGCATTTGGTATTTATAGCGTTCGGTGGAGGAAGGGTGAAGGGAGTGATTGCTAATTACCGATGGCTGGGAACGATTGAGCGTGGTTGCTGTCATCCTTCCCGAACTTTTGCTATATAAACTCCATTTGAAGCTGGTTTGTGTGGCGGTTTGCCGCCGCCTCAGGGGCTGTGTTTCTGGGTTCGATTTTGGACTGGGAAGCCTTCTGTGGATTGGAATGTGCTCTCCCTGTTCATGTGAGATTTCTCCAGGTGCTTCAGTTCCCTTCCAGTTTCCAAGGACATGCTGACTATTCCCAGTAAAGTCCCTGTGTGTGTGTGTGCCCTCTGCTTTCATGACAGGCTCCGTGTCACCATGTCCCTGACTGAATATGCAGCTTTATCACAATAGATGGATGAATGGATACCGTTTTGTCGAATACTGTAGTTACTGTACTTTTTTTAATTGTACACGATCCGCCGCCTAATAACCAAAACCATCGCAAATTGAATTCTGAGAAAGCACTAAATATTTCTTAACCTTAAAGAGAGGTGCGACTCCTCGGACAGGTACGGGCTACTGTAACTGTTTATTTTATCCCATGACTGTACTCACAGTTTCAGTCACAACACTGCTGATCATAACACAATGACTTCCATAGCTACCTTTTA
Organism: Lepisosteus oculatus; assembly: GCF_040954835.1. Classification (NCBI taxonomy): domain Eukaryota; kingdom Metazoa; phylum Chordata; class Actinopteri; order Semionotiformes; family Lepisosteidae; genus Lepisosteus; species Lepisosteus oculatus. The sequence continues at coordinate 5,001,933 of NC_090701.1, read as the reverse complement.
GAATAGTTTCATACTGAAAACATAATGGAAATTCAGTCCATAACATTTTAAACAGCAGCCAGTATTTCAGACTGCTGCCATTAAAAACTAGTGAAAAAGTCAAATAGAATAAAGGGAATTACTAACTTACATACCTTTATCATAACTTTATCATGGTAATTCTCAGTCCTGTCTGTGGACATGTCATTTAATATACTGTACTATATATAATTGTTGTCAGTTTCAAATGCATGAAGAACAAATACTTCTGTGAAGGGGACAATATGTGGTATATAATACTTATAGAAGTTATTGTACTAATACTTTCATATTTGTTAGTTATGGAATTCTAAAAGCAGAAAGATGTTCAAAGTTTTCTTTCAATAGAATAATCTCTTACAAGGAAGGCACAGGTGTATAGGTACTATTGAATCCAGCCCTTTCATCTCTTTGAACTGCTCTTGAATTGTTAAATGTATAATATTTTCCAATTATCTGGGTCAAAGCTTTGAAAAAACAATTATACTTGTTGAAATAACTGTTACACCTTCTAGGCACTTTATATACCTATAAAAATCAAAGCTTTAAATGCTTGAAATGCACGTCATTTAACATGACTGATCATTCGGGGTTATGCTTTGTCAGACAACATTTGTTGTACATTGCTATTCTTGTTTATTTAATGTAAAAGTGTGCCCAAATTATTTTGGAAGCTTATAAATAATATTCTGATTTTCTTCAAAAAGAAAAGAATACTGCTGATCATTTAAGTTAGAATATAACAATAAAGCTGCAAATGATTTGTGGCTGTATGGACCAATTTGCTGAATGTTTGTGAGTATCTTATTGGTCATCAACACTTTTTCTGAATGATCCCCATGTATGCGATTCACAAATATTGTTGTGCAGTTTGTCTCAGACCCACGCAACCCAATGTTTGCATTTGAAATTAACAAAACAGAAATCTGAAGACACCTGAAATTAACTGAGCTTAACTGCTGTCGGATAGGTTTATCTGTGTCTCCAAATGATCTAAGTGTGGAATCTCATCCATAGTGTGGGCCCACCTAGTGCCCAGCTCTGGGTATACACTAGTCTTCCTGATAAAGGACTGATGAATTTGATCAACAAAGTACAGCAAGTACTTACACATACAACACATACAACAAGTGCATGATAGATCATACATTTTAGACAGTTGAAGGTACTAAATACATAATGTTTGTGTTGTGATCTAAACCCATTTAGCATATTTTGCTGAAATAAGAGAACAACATACAGTAGGTGGTGTATAATAGAGGCAAAAGGGAAGGACTTGAGAAAACAGCGTCTGCTGTCCAACAATTTCTTCCTAAGGGACACTTGGTAACTTATTGCTGGATCAAATCTAACTTCTCTCATCATAATCAATTATATACAGTATGGAAATCTAGGGCCACGCAACATTAAGAGCACCACAGAATGCCAGTTGAACACCATTATACTCCACAAATTGAGAACTGAAGGCGAGTTTGAGTAGAACTCCTTTTCAGTATTCAGCCAGACTAAAGGTTACCACAATAGCGTCAGAAGTGTTTTCTTTACAAATGGCTCCCTAGTCACTTTAGCTCCTGTGAAATTCCCAAGAAGAATGAAAGTTTGGATTACCGGGCTGAGAAACACCATTCAAGCTGTATTATTTCATGTCTATTTTTACTGGTTCCCTTTCGTGTTTATCCTTATGAGAAAGGAGTTGGCACCTTTGAGCAGGGTTATTTTAATGCTTCTCTCTCCCACACCCAAGTGACATGCAGGGCGCATGCAGACTCTCCATCAACACCAGTAGAGTTAGGAATCTGGAAAAAGGAAAAAGAAATCCAGTTGGAAACACAATGTTGTTGTTGCTACCTGAAGGAAATGAAAGGACAGGCCCATAGGTGAAGCTGTAGGATATCTTTGAAAGAACAAGATAAATGTAACAACCACCTTGTGAGTTCCTTCCTATTTGTAAGTCACCACTGAGAACAAATAATAATCGACAACAGCGCAAACAGCAGAGGGAACAAAAACCACAGTGAGCTGAAAACAAGCCTGCTTGTGACTCACAAGGGTATGATGACCTACCAGGACTCTACATCAGACCAGGATTAAAATAATTGAGTACTGAATACTCTAGAGATAAATGACTAAGTAAAGAAAAGTGTGTCATGTCAGGATGAATTTTAGGATTTAATTTAAATTGCTTTATCCCCGCCACAAAATCCCTTTCAGTTCAACATGACTGTGAGCCTTCAAAATAACTCCACCCCAGTGACCCATAGTATAATGGAATGACAGTCATGCTAGTGGATTGCATATACTATAAGGAAGGTCATAATTATTGCGTTATTAACAAAGTATTTGTTATTGTCTGTCAGGTCGAGAAAATTATCCATAAATTAAGATTCTTTTCAAACAAAATGATGGAGGACTAGCTGGAGTTGGAGGTAGAGAAGCAAAACGCCTCAGGGTGCCACAGAGAGAAGCAATCTAATGTCTTGTTGTGCAGGCTGTGGTCACCACTGGTCCCTGGTGTCTCACAAGGGCAAGAAACGTCGCATGTGGAACACAGTTCTATCCATCCAGTTTCAGTAGCCACCTTATCCTTGGACAACTGGGGTGGTCCAGAACCAGCCCAGCCTGACAGGCCCAGAGTGTAAGGCAGGCCTACACACTGAATGGGTGAACACACACACACACACACTCAAAGAGTTAAACTCTTTGAGGGAACGGCACCTACTGTAAGTAAAACACACAGAGGCATGGGGAGAACACAACATTTCCACACAAAAAACACCCCATTCCAGCATCAAAAGGTCAGGACTCCAGAACCTGAAGCAGCAATGTTAACCACTACTGTATGCCACCCTACACAATTGTATTTGGTGCTTTAATTCTAAATGACAGACGGTTTCTATATGATGGGGTTTTCAGAAAAATGAATGTCCTTCCTTTCTGACCTGCAGCCTGCATCTACCTTTAATTATTTTACCTGCTGTGCTGATTTACCTATAATTTCTATCAAGAGTGAGTATTTGACTATCTGCCCAGTACTCGAATGTAATGCTCAGCAGACCTGAGTAGAAACAACAAAACTGTTGCTTTTGCACATTCTGGTAATTATTCCATTGACCATCTTACTAATATTTAATTAATTTCAATCTTTCATTTTTTTGCTCACCAGATTCCAGAGCACCTTACATAGGTTGAAAAACTACTAACTTCCTAATAGTAGTACCAGTAGTACATTTTACTAGTATTACTCCAGCAAAAACATACTGAAACACATCATTTGAATGATACAGCAATTAAATTTCCCAGAAAATACAATCACAGTGAAAAATGATGTTGATTACCAAGACTGTCTTATATATGACAATATTTTATTTTTGTAAGCTTACAAAAAAGAAAGGCTATCTTGGAAAACAAACTAGCAGTTCAGACGGTTTGTATCTGTTCCTTGACGGCTTTTTTTCAAACCCCAAACAGATTGCAGCACCTGTGGTTGGAAAAGGCAGTAGGGAATAAGAAGCAAGAGCGAGCTCCTCTTTTCTTTTGATTCGTTTATTCACGAAACTTCATGCCCAGACATGGCGCCCTGGCCTTCCCCTGCTGTGGTCTCGTCTCTCTGTGCGATCCAGCGGTCACTCTTCCAGGCACCAGCTTCAGGCTGATAGGGAGCAGTCCCAGTCGAGCTGCCTCCCAGCTCCTGCCGTGCAGACTCTCCCTGCTCCGTGTTACCAGAGGGGGGATTCTGGTGCGCAGTTTGTTGACTGTTTACACAGCTGAGAACACCAGGCAGGCAGGAGCACTCTCCACACCTTCAGACATCTGTTTTCCCCTGTCACGCCATGCCGTGAAGTTAATGAGCTCCTCTGCAGCTCGGCATTGCTGTAACGTTGACTTTGCACCTGTTTTGTGGTTTGCACAAGGTGGTGCCTGATATTCAAAGGCCTATTAACTTTTCAATCACAGCTTCATTGAAAGACCCTCAGGACAGAGTAACGTGAGGGGGAGATGTATTGTAGGAGGTGATTAACTGGAAAACGGATAGAGGGGAGGTAAAATGAGCAGCACTGTGCTTTGAGCACTACCTGCGTCACCCTAGAGTGAACTCCTCTGGCATCGTCAGACCACTGCAGTTAGGCAGTGTTGTAATTAAAATCCACTCTCAGAGCTCAGTTTGCAAGAAGCCTACAGACTTTTCTTTAGCAACCAGGTTAATATTTGCACAATCACGAATGATGTAGGAAGATATACAGTGTCTGTGAAGGTGTTATGTCACATATGAGTGCATTCAAATAAAGAGTCAGCATATTTGCTCAACATACAAACATACAAAAAGAACAAGTCACAGTTGTGCAATGACCAATGATCTTTTCTATCCATATCTCCAAAAGTAATAAGCCACCAAAATGTAAACGGTCATTACTATTTTGCTGTCAGGAAATGTGTATTTCTGATCATAAGGCACAATATACTATACATTGTATTTTTATTTTTTAGTTTGAATGGCCGTAGGCACTGGGTAAAGGTCAGTGTTTGGTTGTGTACCCCATTCAGGTAATAACTGCCTAAAGTCAACCCACTGCGCTCATTAAAAATGTATATATTTACTTAGCTAACAGTTTTATCTGAAGCAACTTAGTGTGCGTTTCCCTATAAAGCTGGGCATGTTCAGGTGAGGTACCTTGATCAAAAGTCCAACTGCAGTGTCTCACAAAGGATTTGAACCCACAACCTTCCACTTATGAGCCCAGAGCCCTAACTACTGCTCAGAATTGCAATCACCTGAGAGGCTTACCTGCAGCCGGTCTGAGTTCTTGCCTATTCTTGGGGTGATCTGAATTCAAGTTTTTCTTCAGATCCTAAAGCACATGCCCCGTCAGATTTACAAAAAATATCTCTTACTTTCAGTCTATTCAATTATCAGTTATAATTAAAAGTATTCAAGTGTCAATCATGTAAAACAATCCAAAACAATCCTTCTGCTACATCGATAAATCTGAGTGAATCAGCTCCAGAAGCCATGTCATTGCTTTGACCACGCTTCACAGATGAGGTGATTTTCTTTGGTATCTGTGGAAATTTGCAGTTCTCTCCTTACACCACACTTCGATATTTCCATCACTATGGAGGACATTTGTCTTGATCTTACTTGTACATAAAACGTTTCAACACGTTCCTGACTCATCTTTGTACTTTGGAGCAAATTCTAATATGCCTTTTCTGATGAGAGACTTTCAGTGTAACTCTTCTACTTCCACGTTTTCACAGGCAGCAAGTGTAGATATTTTTCTTTGCTGATCCAGTCATGACTGATTGGTAATTACACCTGTGGTTTCTTTCTTCTTCAGGATATTCCAAAGTGTTGAATGTGGTTTGCCCAGTATCTGTAGTGTGGTTCTGATTTAGGGTTTCTTTTAGCGTTAAAATTGCCTGCTTTTTTCTTAAATAGAAAGTTCTTTGGATTTCATTTTGACTTTGAACTACAGACTTCAAAATATTGCAGCCAAAGCAAGACTGAGTTCTTTTAATGAGCCTAATTATCCAATGACAAATACTTGACCAATAAGAATCCCTGTCCCACGTTTTGCTCCTGCAACTTAAATATTAACTTAAATATGAAGAAAATCCGTACAGTAGGAGTGTATTTACGAGTTTTGTTTTTATTTGAATAGATTATAATTAGAGCTCGTAGTGAAATTCACAGTTTACATCAGTTAAATACATACTGTCATCAATGAAGTTAATAAAAAGTGTTTAGTATTATTAAGAGTAAAAGAGGTAAAAATTGCAGATTGACAAATTACCTGAGCTAGAGCTTTCACAGACAAGGCAAAGAACAAAGATGAACACGGGCATCCCCACCAACTATCACTAGAAACAACAAACTAACATTTATTGCACGACAATACCTGAGGTGTTAACAGACTGTAGAATACTTTAACCATGTCAGTGAAACCTGATTCTAAACACATTATCCAAAACAGGCCACAGACACTGTGTTCCCACTTAACCTGATCGAAAGCCTTTTCTACATCTATTCACAGAGCAGGAGGGGGTAACACAGAGGACAATGTTTTTTGTCAGCTTGTATAATGTGGATCAGATAATGAACATGATCAAAGGCCAACCCCCTTTAATGAAGCCCATATAATTGTGTTGAACTGTTTTAAACATTTACACCTACATCTAGTGTTAAAGTATAAAATATATAGTTAAAGGATAAAATAAGCATGAAATAAGGCTTTCACAGGAAGCTGCCTGTTTGGCTGAGTTGTGAACCTTTTGAGCGATACCTCAACTGCAGAGAAATGTAGACTTCCTCACACACATGTAACTGCCCATGCTTGTGATCGGTGCTTTCTAGAATAGGGACGTACCTGATGCAGATGGTAATTTTAGTTTGTAACAATTTTATGTCAGCCTCTGAAAACCCTGACCATCAGATAAATTCATTTTAATTTCATTCATATAACTTATTTGACTACTCAGAGGCATTTCCGAGTGGTACTCGCTGGCGCCCTGAAGTGTGCTCTGTAACCTGAGGGAGGTTTTTTCCCCATGAAGACGTGTTCAGATGCGGCTGTTCTGTGGGGCCTAGTCTCTGCAACTTTATCTACAATTCGTGGGGAAATGTTTTCTTTAGTTGAATTCAAACACATGAGAGGTTACACACAGGAGGAGGTCATTCCTCCTGTCTAACCCATTTGGCTATAGTGATCTGAGCATCTCATCCAGCTATTTCTTGAATGAAGTCAGGGCATCAGCTTAAACAACATGGTTACTGTAGGTAGCTTGTTCCGCAATCTTCAGTGTAAGGAATTCCTCCTGTTTTTAGCTCTGAATTCACTTCCCCATAGTTTCCATTTCAATTCTCTGTTGCTGTTGATTCTACTGGTGAGAAATAATAAATGAGTATGTAAGCTAAATGAATGCAGCATGATTGTTAGAGAATACTCCTCCAGTAGTCTCTGCATGGCTCTGGAATTTTTTTTTTACTTCTAAAGTTCTTAAAATGGTCTCAATGTGTAGGAATTGCATAAACAGTTGACTTCTTCTCACACATAAAATGCGTTCTGTGTAATGAAGCCTGATAAGAGTTTCTTATGCAAACATATAAATTTGTAACTGAGCTACCCTATCTGTAACTTTTGATAAAAGTGAACAAAGCGTGATATCAGAATACTGCGGTGTACAATAATTGGTTTGTAATTGCATATTTTCAGGCCAACAATACCTTAAGGTCCTTGGCAGAAACTCCATCCATCAGTAAGTGTTCTCAGTTGCTTCTGTGCTTTTAGCTAATTTATCTGGGTGTACCTGCTTTAGCTATTACATGTACTGTATTGGCATGACTAAGCACCAAATCAATGCTTAACATGATGACATTTTTATTACCTTTAATAACTTTTTAAATAAGTAAATACTGGGGGTGTTCCTATGAATAGAGACCTCAGGGCAGGTAGGGTGTTTTGTTGAACCTAATATGAAATCAAATGATAAAGTTATTAAGCTGACAAAATAACTTTCTGCAGTTTGTTTCCACACTTATGTAAGTGTTAAAGAATGTGAATGATACATTGTGGAGTTATTCTTAATAACAAGGTGTTAATGGCAGTTTGAAAGCTAGGTAGGACTGAAAAGAGTGAACAAACATCACTCACGCCAACATGTACTAATATCACTAAAGGATAAAGGTCAAAGTTCAGAATACGTACAGTGTCAAGTCAAGAAGCTGTGGATTCAAAATTAAAATTGAAATCCAGGTTTTTCTTTAAGTGATAATTGTTAAGAAGCCCGTAATGCATCAATCAATATTGTAAAAAAAAAAGATCTTTTTGGTTACTCAAAAGTCAACTACTTTTCTACCAATGAAGCAGTATTTTTATATCTCTTTTATGTGGAGGCTGGACTTCCTTTCACTCCTTTCCAATTATTCATGACTCTACTGTAATCTCTCAATATATTGATAGGTTCTCTCACAATAATGGTCAAACCATTATTTTCCTAACTTTATTATCCGGCTTCAGAGAATGCCCAAGGCTTTTGCAGATGTCATATCCTTTTTTATCCATACCAACATTCGATTCTTTCCCTTCTTGAAAATGATATACATCAATCTAAGCTCCTAACTCAAAAACTTGCTGAATATTTACTGGCGCTCAGATGGTGATTCAGAAAGTGGAGCAAATTGTGCACTGAAATTGCCTATCAAAAGGCCTTGATAGTCACTCTATTAATGTGTCTCTTTTGAGATGAAAAGTAGTATATAGTACAAGTGCAAGGGATAATGATAATGATTCTTATAAAAAGAATTATCAGTGTAATATAAAGTGTCATTATCACATTGAAGCTGCTATAAATCAAAGGCGAGCATGTATTTTCCTGTTCATAGAGTATAGTGTAGTGGCAGCGGTTGTACTGCACACTGCAGTTTTGCCCAGACCAACCTAGAAGGTACTGCTGGATGCAACGGCTACAGGATGTATGTTGTGCGTTGAACCTATTCACTATTCCTGCACTATTGCGGCATAAAAATGTAAAAATAAAAATTGTGCAAGCTCAAAGCAGAGCTCCACTAGGTCACTGGGAATAGAGCATTCTGCGTTGCTGCTCTTGCACTTGTGCTGAACATGTGTTAATTGGACTTGACTGACAAGTCAGGCTGGAAATGCATGATCAGGACTGCTTTGGAGCAGCAAATGTGGTAATATATTATAATTTGTTTATATATTTTTTATTTGTGGACACATACCTGTGTATGTCATCATTGGTCATCTGTTGTCTGCATGCTGTGCTGGTTGATAATCTGTTGTCATCTTTCCTCCTGTGTTTTTTTGCCTTTCATTATTTTTGCTGTTCGTTAAGAAACGTGTGCAACAACAACCCTGCCCTAATCTTTGCCTAAAAAGCAACAAAATTTGAAGAACTGTCATATTTAATAGAGTCTACTACTTTTCAAATCAGATTCGGGAAAACCCCTTACTTGACCTTACTTGTACATTTTGGGTGACTTTTGTTTCCTGCAGGAAGAAGGAAGAGGACAAAGATAAATTTTAAATAAAATAATTTGCATTTGTGAATTTGCTAATTGGAAAGACACCACTCAGTCTATTACTTGGTCTCTAAGTGCAGTAAAAAAAAACAACAAAAGTTGTTTTGCACAAACCTCTACATGACCTTACAGAAAGGTGGAGTTCTCATCGGCTGTATGATGTGAATTTCAGTCTAAACCTATTGACAGATGTGTTTTTTATGTGCTTCTCTGACAGATGCCAATAAATGTCTGGAATTATGCACGAACGTGCGTGTATGACCTTGGTAACCTCAGTATGAGTCATGTAATAAGCAGTAGGTATATAACGCAGATAGATTCTCTTTCTCTGAAAATGCACCTTACCAGGATGTGACCAGTTTCACAAGATCCTCTGGTTTGCTTCAGCTTTCATGTGCCTGACATCCGCCTACAGTTCACCAAAAAGCCAGCATGGTTTGAATCATACCTATTGGGCTGCCAACAACAAGAGAAATGATATATTATTATTTTTCCAGAGCTCATTTCATATTGCCAGCATCCATGTTGCATAATCCACTATCTAATGCATTTCACTTTGACATACAGTATAAGAATATTTAAAAATACAGTCCATTTGGTTTTTAGAAACAAATTGATCTGAGAACATCATCTAGCTGTTTCATTAAAGAACCCAGGGTATCAGCTCCTGAGTGTGAAGAAGTGACAGCAGTTCCCAGTTTTAAATGTGCTTCCCCATGACATCCACTTATGTCCTCTGGTTCATGATTCATTATTCATTGTGACGATCAGGTATAATCTATATGATCTCATCTTCAACTTATTTTTACATTGTCATTCTACAAATATACCTTGGATTGTTTTAAAGGCTTACACAGAATTCCCTCTCAATTGATTCCAGAGTGAGCCTTACCAACTAGATGTCACAGGGCCAAGCCAGTCCAGTACCTCTTAATTGCAGTCTTCAGGGGTCTGCAGTGGAAACAGCAAGACCAAATAATTGTTTGGTGCAAGAAATGCCTCCCTAGGTGGCAGCAAGAGAGCAGAACAGCACTTACTAGAGTCATAGAGTATAAATATTGTATAAATATCTTGATTCTAGAGCCCCCACTCATTCATGATCATTTCATGATCACCTTCGCTTCAGCGCCCTGGACCATCCCTTGTAAAATGAGAGGGGGTTCCAATAGCCCCGTTCTCAGGGGCCATGGTGCAAAACCTTCAGTCAGGTGAGTTTGGCCAAAAAAGCAAACATATTCAAAGCTCCTTCAAATCACCCCACGGCTATTTCATAATTAGTTCGGAGGAACTGTCAGAAATTCTCGTTCTCGGTCTCTGTCCCCTTCTTGGTCTCCATCTCCAACTCCGGCTTGGTCTTGGTCTCCATATCTGTCTCCATCTCCATCTCCATCTCTGCCTCGGTCTGTGCCTCATTCTCCATCTTGGTCTCGTTCTCCATCTCAGTCTCAACCTCGATCTCCATCTCCATATCTGTTTCTATCTCCATCTCCATCTCTGCCTAATTCTCCATCTTGGTCTTGTTCTCCATCTCAGTCTCGACCTCGATCTCCATCTCCATATCTGTCTCTATCTCCATCTCCATCTCTGCCTAAATTTCCATCTTGGTCTCGTTCTCTGTCTCAGTCTCAGTCTCGGTCTCCATCTCCATCTCCATGTCCGTCTCATTCTCTATCTCCATTATCCGTCTAGTTCTCGGTCTCCATCTCCATCTCCATCCTGGTCGAGATTCCAGCTACTTGTGCCTAGATTAGATTGTTGCTAACTTGATCATAATGTCAGCAAAAGGAAGAACGGAAAAAAGCTAAAAAAATCACTACATTTACAAAAAAGCAGAATACCATCGAGGGAATATTAAAAGGTTCATGAATGATTTTGAAGCTGAATTTTATAGATCTGAACTGCAAATTACATATATTTATGTATGTTAAAAACAGAGATTCCATGGAGGGTTAATAAAGGGATAGTGTACGGGCCAGTGATCACAGGGGAAGTGTTATCTGTGGTTGAAAGGCTTTCCTGCTTGTAACACATGGCTTTCCATTGTCCTATAAGGTGTACGGAGCAGTGAACCAAACACACTGCTACAGAAACGCACTTTAAAGACAGACCGCTTCTTCTATTATGCTTACTGCCTACGGGCAGTGCAAAGCTGCTGAACCTACTTTTACATTTAAACTAAGAGTGGTTAATCCATTACACTTAAAACTGTATCAGCTTTTTGTAAGGCAGTTGTATCAAGACTTTGTCCTGGGTAATTTTTTTGAAAAACATGTAGAATAAGAGGACAGAGGTGAAACCTCCCTCATTAATTATCAACATTTTTTTTTTCCCCCAAAAGCATTTTTCTGGCTGTTCACACATGTGTTTCTAGGAACAACAGCAATGTTAATTAACAGCTAAAAGTTTACCGCAGAAGGTCCTTCACTTTGTTAATGTCTGGGCAGCAGAAGATTTGTCCTACAGAGGTGCAAGAAGTCACAGAGTAGTGGAGTAGTAGTTTTCAAATATGTGTATGATACTAGTGTATTATACTAGACCATCCAGAGAGACACCATGTACTCTGAAAGCAGAGGGATTTTCTATGAGGCTTTATACCCTTAGTATTGGTTTAGCACACTATACCCTAACTGCATGAAGAGGTGTTAGGAAAAGGGACATATTTGGAGAGAATATTTTGGACCTCCATAAAAGCCAGCCTTGCAGTGCCCAGTTGTCATGTATCCCTTTGCTACTGAACCATAAGTCCTGCTTCAAAACACATCAAACCAACCTCTACTACTCCCATTACGAGGCAAAACACAAACTACTTTAGCTCATCTTGCATTGGAAATACATAGATTCACACGGAGACTCATTTAAGGCTGTAACAAGATTCCTGGCCTTTTCTTGTTTATCTTACATAAGTGGCCAGAGACCTCTTTTCAACAGGGTGTGACAAATGTGATGTGGTTGAAAAAACAAAAATATCTGACATGGGCTGTTAATCAGTACTCATATCGGAGAAATCTCTCGTTTTTGTAGTTATCGGAGTAATAGTTTATGCTTTGAACAGCACCTGTGTGGGAAATGTGGGAGATAACTTCAAAATGCACCATGTTATCGCCATTTTCTTCTATTAGTAAGGTGTGAACATGCTTAGCCATTACTCTAAGGCCTATTTAAACTAGATAAGAAGTTTCATTACCAAAAGGGGTGTGCTTCGATTCATAATGAATTTTCCTTAGGTCAACATGAGCTAACCCACCTGGAATGATAAGTACTTTGAAATAATAATAGTAAAAAAAACAACAGTTATATCTGTCAGCAAAATAGGAACAGGCGTCTTGTGAAGCTATATTTTTCATTTAATATATTCCTGGAGACCCCTCTCTTCTTTAACTTTTTTTTTCATTTCCCACGGTTAGGTGCCCTTCCTCACATGGCTTGTATAGACAGGGCCTTTCGTGTGGAGACAGGCTGCGGTATTATGACTCCCGGGTGCTTTCGAAAAGCCTGTCTCAAATTATACTTGTTTAAAAGCATTAGACCAACATGGTGGGACATGAGATGTACTTTTAAATCCTTAAAAAATTTGCGTCACTATCCGTAAAGGCTGCCTTAATCCCTTTCTGCAAAGATAGTAAGTTTTGTGCTCACATCCTTTAAAAAACAGAAACTGCAAAGGCACCATCAAGCCAATGAAATCACATGCCCATTTTAAGACACTGTTCACTTAATACAACTGAACATACTTTTAAAACGGGCCCTTAGAGCTGTTGCTCAAAGTCTGCAGCAAGTTTTCTTGTCGCCGGGACCTCAGGAGATGGATTATATCGGTAGTTTCTTTCGCACTGTTGGATTGTCACACGTTTGGCCTGATGAAGGAAGCTCCCCAAGCTCACAGTACAGAGATGATACTGTAGCAAGGTCTAAGAAGCAGGGCTCAGAGAGCAGCCAGCATGGGCAACTATAACCTTGTGAGGAGATTACAGACGTGGGTGGATGTGCAGAGGGAACGTGCTGAGAAATAAAGCCCATGTGGATAATTCACAAATTCACAATACTTACTCTCATAATATGTAGTGAGCAACATCCAAGCAACACAACAGAGAGAGTTGGGGCGAACAGAACAACATGGGTGAGCTAGGGGTGAAATGAGCTGACTCTGTCTCAAGTCATTTTGATGAGCACTAATCTTGGTGGTGCTGAGTCTGTCAACCAACCCAGTGAGCGCTATTCAAACATTATTACTGCCAGAAAGTCATATCCAAAGGGCACCTTACTACAGACTAAATCGAAAACTATAGAACAAGCCAGAGCATCTTCTGGTTTTGCCTCTCCCAGTACATTTAATATGAGAATAGGAACTCTCACCCAATTAAGTGCTATTTTGAAATGTTACCTCACCCATGCTGGTTTTCAAAAACTAACCATATGAATAACAGGTCTGATCTATAATTAATTTTCAATTATGCCATTCACATATTTATACAACGTTGATGTAATTAAATTTGATATTCAGAATGTATATATCTGTATATTTCTTAACTCTGCACTCTTTTGTTGGTCTCTAGAGATTTCAAATTCAACAGTTCTCAATTATTTCTTTCTAGTATTATCTTTGATTTTTTAAATGCTGGATGCCCCTGATTGGTCTGACATTGCAAATACTTTTAGTAGAGTTTTAAATTCAGGGTACTGAATATAACTGAAGATTCACACAAAGCCCTTTGTGTACTGTATCTCACTGATTCACAGTAATTTAGAAAATCTGGCCATTGTGTGTTGCCTGCAGCCTCACTGAAGAAATAAAGGCAAGGTTTATTTGCTTAAAGAATGAAAGGTGTTTTATAAGAAAAAGTTCTAATTTTGAAATGGACACCTTTTGATTTTTCCATTTCTCATTTTCTCAAAACAGACGAAACAACTAAATTAAATTAATTCTGACCGAGTCCTTTTGGACCAAATTAAAATGCTAAGCGAATGTGAATTGTTGCTTATTTGTGAGCAAAGAAGCATGTTCTGCATCTGAACTTGTCGTTGTTTTTACTTTTTTCAAAAACCTAAGCTACTCTCTACACAGAGATCCAGAAACAGGCTGATTTCACTCACCACGTTCAACACAGCAGTCATCGGGTTCAGCTGCTGCTACCTCTGAGGAAAGAATGAGTCAGTTCCCTTTTGGAAAAGTGCCACCAGGGTTCATACTGAAGTCCAAAGATTGAAAATAAAGGACATCTGCAGACTTGATAGGTAAGACAGTTGCTTCAAGAGTTATCATAAACTTTATACAGTTGCTGTAACCTAATCAGATAGTGATTGACTGTATTCCTATAACCATTCAGAAGTTGATCAGTGATCACAGTGGGCTGTGAAAGGCGTGTCACCTGTGTGATCATACTGTAGCTGAGCATTGTTCAATTGTGTAGAATGTGCAAAATAGTATCTACATGATACAAACAGCAATATTATTGCCCTGCAAATAGCCTACTGCTATCCATTTGTAGGATAATGAGATGAACCTGAAAACAAAAAAAGCAAAAGAAAACCAGATACAGCTGATTAAAACTCAGAAGGTATGATGAAGCTACTGTGAAAAAAGGGTGAGGTTTGTCAAAAACAGTAAAGAAAGTTCAAGCTTAATAAAAGGGTCAACTGCTATTTTAAAAAGTACAGGTGGGTAGCTGCGTCAGCATGCGTAGGCTGCAAAGGAACAAGTAATAGGTTTATTCCATGATGAAAAAAAGAAGAAAGAGAACACAACGTTTCGGCCGTGGAGCCTTCTTCAGGTGCCTTTTAAAAAGTACTGCAGGTTTTTGTAAGTACAATCTTGGACAGGGACCAATTGATAGTACACCAAGCTTTTTTTAAGTGACCATTTCATATCTTGTACCTATGATGTAAAGTGTTTTCGAGACAAGGAATCCAAAGATTTATGAAAGTCATTTCATATACGTCATTAGCTATCCAGGTGTTCAGAGAAGGCAGGTGAAAAAAAAAAGTTTGTTCCACATTTTCAGTAGGAATGTAGTTTTTGTCGCACTCAGAAAAGAAAAATCTCCAGCTAACATTACCACTTGCATTTGTAAAGGCATTTTCAAGCCTTTTCTTTAACTTTTTCCATTTCTAAAGGCACTTACTGAACTTTGTTTCTCTTGTTTGTGTTAACAAGAGAATATTTATTAATGTCTGTTGAATAAAAAGCACAAAAAAAGGAGTGAAAGGGTTTTATTCCTGTGTGCTACGAAATCCTTGTTTTTTTTCAGGAGCTGGGATTCGCCTTGTGCAAATCAAGTTAGTGGCAATGAGTGAAACTAAGATGCATAAATATGCAAGTGGTTTCAGGATCTGGAGAGAGAGGGAAAACCCTTGTAAAGGATACTGCATGACAATAAGGGTAAGATGAGTTGAGGACAGGGTCAGAAGAAAAAGAGAAGGCTAAAATAAGATGCAGAGACAAAAATTGAAAGAAAACCAAAGAGATACTGTACAATACAGAAGAGTTCCCTTGCCTTTCTTCATCTGTCCCAAACTACCCTACTTGTGCCTGTCTGACACTGGTGTGCACCTCCTGTGTGCTTCGCTTCAGCAGGGAAACCTGTTCTAACACAATGTTAGCGTGATTGCCTCCGCTACAGCTGAACTTGCGGCCTGGCAGCAGCTAAAACAATTTTAATAAAGCCCCTAGGCAACAGAGGTGAATGCAGAGTTCTCTCGCCAGCCGTAGTGTGAAGCATGGCAGTGGAATGCTTCAAGCCTGAGGCCCTGCAATAGGTTCAGTGTTAACTTCTGTAAACAAACTAATAGCACGAGACCACACAGTGTCTAACTACTGGCTTCAACTTAATGCAAATAAACTGTGGGGGCCTGATGTGCAACTTCTCTTGGCTAAGGGTTCAAAACATGAGGAAAAGACTACAGTTTCCTCTTGAAAGTCATTGGTGTGCTTTAACCCCAGTCACAATATCTGAACATCGCAACGGTTACCATGAGATTAGTTTATTTAATCCGTCCCACTCATGGGATTCTGTTTTTAGTTAAAAAGACACAATTGAATACACTGGGAACAACCCACCACCATCAACCTTACTGTGCCACACCACACAGATCAAGGGGCCACCCCAGAAAGAGTTATTTAGGGCAGGAAACAGGACTCCCGGTCAAAATCCAATGCAGGCACATGGAAAACCTGCAGACTACACAGAAAACACCCGAAAACTGGAACCAATCCCAAGAACAGGGAGCTGGGAGGCGCCAGCACGAACAGCAACCTCACTGTGCCACTCCAGAACAAGGGGCCAGCATCGTTCCAAAGCGCAAACAGGGCAGAAGTGGAAAGTACTGAGTGTGGAAGTGCATTTATAAGCTAAAACAGGGGTTGCTTCTTTAAGCACAAAGTAGTGGACATAGGAACAAGCTACCAAGACATGCTGTTGCAACAGATACCTGGGCTTCCCTCAAGTAATGGCTGAATGTGATCCTCAGATACATTAATTAATAACTACCAAACGGGCTTCATGGACCAAATGACCTTGTCTCTTTTGCATTCTCCTGTTCCTATATTCTTTAATAAGCAAGTGAGAATTACTCATTACTACTTACCAGAGCACTTCAGGAGAATTAGCTTGCTCTGGTGTACAATAGCAGTGTCGCAAACTTGGAGTTGAACCACCAACCTTCCAGTTACAAGACCAGGGCTCTAACCAGTGTTCCCCAAACCACACTTGTCAGCCCCCATTGAACTGACAGATGTCGTTGCACATTTGTTATTCTCCACCATAGACAGCAGTACCCCCTGCTCATGCTCACAGGGAAGCATGTAGTTAGTACAGGTGATAGTTTAATCTACAGTAGAGTTGTAGGGATGTACCCATGTAAATCACCAAGTTAACAATGTGAGTATCAACCCTCCTATAAGCTCCACTGCCGAAACGTTGCGTTTTCTTTCTTCTTTTTTCAGCACGGAACAAACCTATCACTTGTTCCTTTGCAGCCTACGCACGCTGACCCAGCTACCCACCTGAACTACCTCCTATAAGCCTTTGCCTTTAGAAATGCTTCCCAAGCTGTATCACTGAAAAAGCAAAGTGTGAAAAGGCAGAGTGGCAGAATCATGAATAAGTACATGTGGTGAAGAAAACGTGCAAAACTGCAAAATTGCTTGTTCTACTCACCACTGTGACTTTTACAATGTAGTCTAAATAAGGTCTGCAGAGCTCCTGTTGAATCCCAACTATGATTTTTCATGAAAATGCTTTAAAACAAGATACTGTACACCTGGTGCAATTCAAAAGACGAGCCTCCTGGGTGAGATTATCAAAACCCTCTGATCTATACGATTGTGTACTATGAGTTGAAGACAACATAGGCAACTGGTTGTGGAGAGACATCATATTAATTAGTTTTCCAGGATTTAATTCACAAATGTAAAGAAAATGTCAAGTGTTAATAGCAAACTGCTTTGGAAGCCTGCGTTGTTGGATGTCTTTTAACTCCTTATAGCAGCTAACCTGACAAGGAATGGGTTATGTTATTGGAAATATAACCCTGTTTTCACCAAGGAGCCAGTTTATTTTCAGATACCTTCCTGTGACAACATTAAATCATGGTGGGGCTGCAGCAGAGCCCCAGTACTTTAACTGATCAGAGCAGGCATTTTGAATCTCAGATTCTGCAGGGAGATGTAAACTTAGCTTTGGATCTGAAATACTAGACCGCTCCCAACGCCCGCCCCCACCCTGTACCGCCTTAAACCACAGGAATGTTAACATTACTACAACTATCAGCTCTCCTTTCTCCTCAAAATACTCTACTCCAGTGTGCTGTTTCACAGACCTTGGGGAAGACATGTTGGAAGTGCAGCTTTTCTGCACCTGGTCTTGCAAAGAAGACTCCGTTTCAGAAGGATCGCCCTCAAGTGGCTGGAGGGTGTCCCTGCAACAGCACACCCACTGACATACTGTATGCAAAGCAAAAGTCCATAATACCCATGAGCATAGAGGAGCCTTTTGATCTGTGAAACCAGTTTGCATGTTCAACTGCTGGCAGAAGAGAGGCCTTTCACCTCCTCTCCCTATCGTAACATCCACATTTGAACAAGAAGGCCATGTAGAAGCCCCCGGCTTTGCAGAAACAGGAATTTAGATAATGTTCTTCACACTTCTCTTCTTTAATAAAGCCATGGGTATTTACACTTTGGACATCTACAGTAATGTAGATTAGGATTGATGACGCCAAGTTTCATTTTGGACTCAACCTGCCCTTTGGAGGCTTTGATTACAGCATGCTTGCATCTATGTGATGGATGTATGATATGTATTTATGTATATTACATATGTACATATTATAGAGATATATAATTGATGTTTATATTAAATAATGTTCTACACTTTAACATTCCTTTCCTTTATGCAGTAATAACAATCACGAAGGTACACCTTTAAAATGTAAAAAGACTAAACCTCCGAAAAGCACTATGGTTTTTGTTTTTTTTGTTATTTTATCCCTGTGGAAGACTATACTGGTGTGAACTAGATCTTGCTCCAAGCGATAAATTGCCTTAGGTGTCGCAGGAACATTGCTTTCCATCCGAATTTCCGAGTTCAAAAACTACACATGTACAAGACACGGTATAGTCATTTCAAGTGTCTTTGGCCTTCAACTTAGATTAATGAAACATGAAACCCATTCAGTTACCTCTTTGTCTTGGGAATAATAAATTGGATGTTTATAAGAACATTCATAGTAGCCACTGTTTGTGACAGAGGAAATTAGCTTGAGGCCAGTGAATTGCTGTTAAGTTTCAGTGTGTGGCTCTAGAAATGTCAGAATTTCTCAATCAGTCTTTTGTTTTCCATTGAGATAACATCCAACTGTCACCTTATTATCTTTCTAAACAGGTTTTATGGCATGCTCTGCATCCAAGAAAGCTATCTGTGCACTTAACTTGTACACGCCAATCTCACGCGATGGGCATATTTGGGGTGAAAAGAAATAATAAATCCTTATGTAATTCAGTCTATGTCAGGAGTTCTCTGACAAGTCCACACTTCACTCCTGGGCTGTCTGATGGAAACATGTGTTGACAACTCGCCAGATGATTCCCGGGCCAAGTACTGTGCAGGTTTTCTGTACTTCTTGTTAAATTTGTGAAAGGAACATGATTAATTTCAAACTGGTACCTGTAAAAAGCACAAAGTTCTGAGTGTTAATTCCAATATTGTGTTTGGGCATTCTGGCGTGAGGATGCTGTGTTGTATTTAAAATGTTCAAAACAAACTAGGTGCCTCCTTTCCTGTAAAAGGTTTTAAGATAAATGAATGTTTTGCTGAAGTCGTTAGTTTATAATGACAGATTTATCTTCTACCTTCTCAAAGTTATTAAACAATGCAAATAGCATGAATTCCATTTCCTGCAAAATGAAACAGACAATAAAATGCAATTATGGGTTGAGGAAATTGTTTTTTTGAAAGGTAATTTCTGAGCCTAAGCATGTCTAAGTGTTCAGTATTAGACAAGCACCTGGAAGAACAATACGGTATACTGTTTCTTGAATATTTAAATGATCAATAATCCCATTAAAAAATGCAAGATGTTTTATTCTATTAAAATCAGCCATAAAATTACTTAATTAGACAAGCAGTGAATAACACTGCCGTGAATCCTGCGTACAGAAATGAAGCAAACGAAACTAAAATTAATTGTGTTAATCACAAGTCTAAGTGCATTGCATTGCGCAGGCAAAATCAATGAGGGAAAAAATTACATTTATACATTTCTCAGTGAAAGTGGTTGTGTTAAATCTGTTGGTGGCTTGTTATTGTGTTTGAAGTTTCAAGGTGTGTCAGGGGTACAGATTGCTATTTGTGACTCTGAGAAGAAGCGGGTGAAGACCCTGTCCATACAGTCCTAGAATGGAAATGTTTTCTTAGGTGCTGTAACGACTCTTTAAACATTATAGTGTGATTTAACCGTGGGGCGTATAAATACTCCCTGGCTGCCCCCAGCTCTATCTAACTCCTCTCTCTCCACCCCAACTTCATCATTGCAGCAGCTCCCTGCTTCATTCCTCGTAAGTGCCCAGGTTCAGCCAGGCGAGTTAACACCAAACTGACAGTGCTCCATCCCTTTATATTCATCAGCTCATTTTGTCATTATTAGAATTTGATGGAATGTGGGAAGTAAAAGCAAATGTTCTTTTAACCTTTACTTGTTACTTGTATCTACCATAATGTGAGATTATACTGTTGATCATAAGGTAAGTTGTCTAAAGTCGATAGAATCTCTTCAGATTGCAGTGGTGTGTTTTTATGATGTTACAGTTTATCCTTTACACTTATCCTAATCTTCAATTATTCCTTGGCAGTGACTGTACTAGTGTAGGCAGCTGCTGTAGGCTCGCTGTTGCAAAAAGATTATAGTTGTGGGAATCTGGGTGGCCCGCCCATTTATCTTTGGGAAAGTTTCGTTTAAATATCACTGTACATTACAGTAGTCCGAACTTCTTGATCAACTTCTGGTGTCTGACTTGGGTCTTGTGGTGAACTCTGTTCTGCTCTAATGCATTTTAGTGTTGTTCCTACTTAGACTGACGTTTACCTTTCTCACTAACTAGTTCTGTGAATACAGTTTCCTAAAAGATTCTTTATCCTGACGTTAAAGGGAAAAAAGGAACATGGAACCATTGATCTTCGAGAAATCCTGAATCCTGGAATCTCTCCCTCCCGTTTCTGAAGACCATTATTTTAAATATTTTACATACAGCATACTGTAATATTGAATTTTCATTGTATCCATTTGGGATTGGATAGTTTATTTGGTGACTGTTCTGATTAGGTAAAACACATGCTACCTTAACTAAGAAAAATTACAGGCTACTTACAATATTCTGTTCAGTTGAGCTTAGAAAGAAAAATGAGAAAATCTGTTTGTGGATAGAAGCCTCTTATTCTTATTTGTATGTATTCTTCTACATGTACAATTTACAGGCAACCCTCACATGGTGACCACATCTTAGTAAATACAATTGTCACTGAATTATAATTAAGAAAGCCATGAGTTTTGTTTTATAAAAATGTGTTACATGATTTTTACATGATGAAAAATCTATCTATCTTCCTTTGGCGACAGTCTAAGCAACACATTCCTTCGACTACCCCTAATACAACAATGTTTAAAGACTTTTTAGGGTGCTTTTTTACAGTTACTGTAGGTGTAGATAATTCATGGGAAACTTTGGGGCCAAGTAGTCTACCTCCAGAATGTTCGAGAACTTCTTTAAACAATGGGTTGTGGGCATATGGAACAGAATACTTCAAATATATAAAGTATTATACAGTATATAAGATTATATTATTATTTTATATAATATATAATATAATAATACATTATCATGTATTAATATTATATAATATTATAATATAGCAACATATACTGCTACTGTTCTAAAAGTGTCAGACATTACTACGTTTTTGTGAGATGAGTCTTCAAGCGACCAAATCTAGTTTTAAGAATACAAATCTGAAGATACTGTTATTATCTTCAGAGGTTTAAACCTCAACAATTGAGCTCATCTGCAATCATTGACTTTCTAAAAAATTCAAGGTGGTTTTTGTATAGATTTTTTTAAGTTAACAAACTTCAGATTTGACAGATAAGGTTGCAGTTTACTTAAGTATTTGTAGCAAAATGGTATCGGTTTAGTTCATTAGCTTTTGAAGTGCCCAGTTTCTTGGTTGGGGCTGTGATCTTCCTTGTTTGATCTTATGCCATTTGTCTGGATTGCTGATACCTGAATAGAGAAAATAAGCTCGAGATAAAAAAACAACATCCAAGCCAAAGACACACTTTTTTGTTTCATTCCAAGATCACATGCAGAAGGTATATTTACATTGACATTGAACTGCTCCATCTCCACCCCTCCACCAGATGAGATTATTGTAATACCATTCGAAGCATGATCCCTGTTGAAGCAGTTGTTTGTTTTGCATTTAATTTTCATCAGGTTGCCTAAACCTTAGGCGAATATGCAAGCTTACCTTTATTATAAACCAGTTTTTATGTTTTATTATTCAAAACAATCTGGGACTCTCACCAGGGACAAGTGAATTAAAATGAGGAGGTATGATGGGTATTCAAAAACAAAAAACAAACATCAAGAAATTAACATGAATATCACTTTATCTGCCTCGATCCTTGTAAAAATCGAAGAGCAGTATGTTCAGCTCTTCTGCTAAGAAACACAAGCAATGCTTTTTCCAAATCATTTTCTAATGAACTAAACATCCCTTTCTCCATCTTCCTCATCTCATGGCAATGTGTAACTGGTAACCAAAATGTATTTGCAATCCTTGTGTCTTCAAACTTTTCCACTGTGTAATGCACTTTGTATATTTTTGTTTCAATTTGAAAATTTGCTAAGATTACTTTTATTGATATAAAAATATTTGAAAAAAAAACAGGCCTGTTAGAAGCCGCCCTTTCAGCAATGAGTGCTTCTTTTAGATGTGGAGAAAAGAGGAGAGGGTTTTTTGCTTGCTGATAACATCTCAGGAATGTTCAACAGATGAAAGGGCAAAAGCTGTCTTTAGGCACTCTCAAAAATGAGAATTAAAATCAGTACAAAAGAAACATATTTTTTCTTGTATGTGTAATTCCACCACTTACTGTACCTTTACTATATACTCTTGCTGCTTAAGGCCAGCTATAAATTGATTACATTGCTCAATCGTACAAACTGCAATAGTTCAATAATTAATCTTCTTTGTGTTAACAGATATTATGCAGTCACTGTTGATTGCCAGTGTTGATTAATAACTGTAGACTACATAAAATGATTCTGTAATTTTAAAACAGCTTTTGCTTTCTGCCTGAATTGACTTTTGAATTGTCTGAATTGTCTTCTGTTTCAATTTATTATAGAATTTCTTCTCTGACCAGATCAGTAGCCTTCCCTGACAAGTTGTTTTTAAAAGATGGTATTAGAATTTTGTTTTTTAGCACCATGTATTGCTCACTTTCAAAAGTCCTGTTGAAAACCACTTAATGATTGTGTTTATTGACACGATTTATTTTAAGAGTGCTAAAACTAAACATATATACATGCTTTATTTGAAACTATGATCCACTTACTGAGTTTAGAAAACAGACCTATGGTCATGGTATTTTAAAAGATCTAGTTTAGACATGTTATTTTTCTGCTTAAAAAAACATGGCTCAATGTATCATATATTTGCGTTTCTGTGACCGATACGGCTGTCAGTTGAGTAATCTCTTACAACATTTAGTAGGAACCACACGGCAAGATTTACACCAGCTTGCAAAGTTTCGACAGAAGTGTAATATCTAAGGGTTTAAATTATTTGTCTGCAGGTGTTCACAACAGACATGTTGTCAAAAAGGGCTATCCATAGATTAGGTGGGGCTTAAACACACTAAAGTGTTAAAGTATAACAAGAGGCCTGGTTGATTTGGAATATGTCTCTTATTGGCGCATTTTTTCCTATTCCTTAATAACCAGTTATGTTAGGCTCTTCATGAGTAATTATTTGCTTTCAATCAGCAGCTCATGACTGAAAACTGCATTTGCCTGGGACCTCCTTTAAATGTGTGGATGATGGGCCTGGCTCACTAATTCACATTTTGAGACCAATCAAAAGTGAGATGGTGCTTCATCTGTTTGAAGTCAGAGCTGCAACACTCCTGCAAACATCAGATTCCAAAAGTGTTACTTGATGGCTGTCTGCCATATGCCAGGTAATGCTCATGGAATTTGTGATTGGTGGCTTGCTCTAAATTCTGATATAATCCCAGCTGTGTGATAAACTTATTATTACTTGTGGGAATTAGATTATCATATGAATCCTTCACCCAGAAAAGGCTAGTAAGTGGTGTTGCCTTCTCAGCACTTATAGAATGTACTTTTCGATGGTGTATTAGGTAAATGTTAACTCCGACCTGTGGGTCAACATGTGATTCAGCTGTTTCCTCACAAATGTCTCCAGACTTTGATTTTTTAAATTCTTTTAGCACAGCACACTGTAACTTTGGTTTCTTTCACACGTGCTTATTAAAAACAGGGCATACATCGTTTTGCCACTAATAAAACAGAAGGGTACGGTCAGACTATCTGTTTTTTCATTGAAATATTATTTTCTACATTTATTGTTCTTATCATTTTCTATTAGGGATACATGTAGAAGTATGTAAACATATAGAATGTGTTTCAATTAACCACAGATATTTGTTGCAAGCTAGGTACAAATATGTCATTTAGGATTTGCCTGTAAGCCCAGTGGATATAAGAGTGTTGAGACATGTCATGTTACGTAACATTAGCGTTTTTGTGCACAGGCTCTAATCCATTCTGGTGCCGGGACACATAAGACTTTGGGTGTAGTTTCTGTTGTATACAGATAATACTATGTCTGTTGATATCTTCTAGTTTTGTTTCTTAATGTAAAATATTATACATGGGCTGATACCTTAAGCTACTGTCTTGGAATGAGGTGTTTAGGAATGGTAAATCACCGGGAACATACACAAATCCTCTCTTGTAAAAGTGCTTACTCTTATTTCATGCTTTTAAAACAAAACAAAATTGAAATACATCATTGCCCTTGAATTAAATCCCATTTCTTAGAGTTTCTTCATCATAAATTATCATCTTTAAGAAAAGGCTTTTTTAATCAAAATATGTTTTACTCCACAACATACTACAAATACTTTTAATCTACTCTCCAGCCTATTGTATTTAACAATTCATTAAGTTTTACATTAACATTGAGGCATGTAAAACATGAAACATACAGTATTTACCATGTTTTTTTGCATTATTTTTCATGCTCTAAATTTAATCAAATGTATCATGTATATTTTCCCTGTTAGTACCACTAAAGCACCACAGAGGACAGGAGGAATAAGGAAACATCTTCTATCATCAAAGGAAAATAAGTTACTACAGAACGCGACACAGGGTGGATAATATTCATCCCAAAACACAACTCGCCACCACACAGCGCAGCTCAGCACCTCTGGAACTGGAACTGGTCTGTCAGGGAGGAACTGAAAAACCGAGGACGCCTCAGGCTTTTTGTCAAATATTGACTCTGTAATCTTGAATTTGGAAAAAAAAGAGAAAGTTTGTAAAAACTGCACAGTTACAAGCAGCTTTCCATTGTATGAAAAATTCCACTAACCTACAAGTAATGAAATATGTAAGGAAATCCATGAAGAGGTGACTCTAGTTATGAACTGATAGCACAGCTCAGTTCACTGAGATACAACATTCCTCTTGTAGCTGTACTCAGGTGGCACTACGAGACCAATGCTACCAATAATCCACTATTTGCTGTGTGCCTCCGACTACGCTGGTTTTAAGATATTCAGATGATTAAATACAATACAAATAAAACACAATTATGAGATTACGAGCTAGATGAGCCACTTTATGTACCCTGTACCCTATCAGAAATGCCTATGTGTACATTGTCTAAGGCATTGTCTTGTCAGTGTCCATCTGTTTTCGCACCGTAGACCTGGAGAACGATATCTCACTCCACTGTATACTTGTATATGGCTGGACTGACAAATAAGCTTGAACTTGAACTAGATCTGTAGAAGACTGTTCTTTTGGCATCACAAGTCCCTCTGTGATATGCAATGAAGGAAGTGCAGCACAAACGCATGAAGAAAGCTGAAGGTTTGAACAGGCTGTTGCTGGAATGAACTTGAGCCAATCCATGCAATGAAGGTCAATTTTAGAAATGTATCACAGCAAAATTATTCTCTGAATTGTGAAGCCAGCAACTGAATGAGTAAATGTCTGTATTTTAGTTCAGTAATGGACATCAATACAATTCTGCAATATGATATTGCATGATTTCATAGAGACAGGATTGAAATAATAATTCAAGGAACCAACTGAAAAGTGGATACAGAATGCAAATACAGTATTAATCTAAACGGCCAAAATGAAATCTCATGTGACAAGAAAATAGAAATCAAAGTTTTGTGTGTAGAAAGCAGCATCAAAAGAATACATTACATTCCCTATAACCTGCAAATATAGGTGTTACCATTTCTTCAAAAACAGGAGGGTATACATCAGCTCAAAACTGTCTGCATGAGCGACATGGCCGCTCAGAAACCTTTCCTTCAACCTTTCAATTTCCTTTCTTCTCCTCAGCAAAGGTTTCTGAGCAGCGTCACGCCCTTCAAGACCATGTTGTGCTGACGTGCAACCTCACTGTCTTGATTTCTATGTTCTTGTCCTCCGTCGCCTTCATTATTACAGTGGTATCACCGCCTGGACATGACCCTCAGGGCTGTGTGGTGCTTCCTGACGGATTGCCTGACAATCGATGACATTATAACACATCCATTATACACCTTATTGGGTTACTTTTACACAATATATTGATGTAAAATGTTGATTATGTATTATACGCCCGATTTTTCCTGGATTTTCACAATTCCCAATACTATAAATGAAGCTATGACTCAAACCTTCAGATTTAAAAGTATTTATTTGTTGAAAATATACAATGCGGTCAGTAGGACACTGGGGAGTCTGGGGACCCCCTATGGATTTGTGTACAAACATTTATACTTGCTGTGCATTCAAACGGACATTAAACAGATGCAGATGCCTCTGTACCAGAGATAGAAACCTCATGTGCAAGGGAAATAAATGAGAAGACGCAACAATGCACCCTGCAAACCGAGTCCCTTAGCAAGGTTTTCCCCTTGTGCAGAGCTGAAATCTTTCTCAGGTGACCCAAGTAACAGATCTGGAGCGGTTGTCCAAGTGCTCCCCGTGGGCACGTCTTTCATCACAGAGCTGTGTGACCAGAAAGGGGAGCCCAGACTGTGGTGCTCTGCGAGCTACAAGAGGAAGCCCACAAGGCGCCTCCTATCCTGACAGCGTCGGGCCACTTTCATGA
Organism: Lepisosteus oculatus; assembly: GCF_040954835.1. NCBI lineage: Eukaryota > Metazoa > Chordata > Actinopteri > Semionotiformes > Lepisosteidae > Lepisosteus > Lepisosteus oculatus. Next base: position 4,974,954 of record NC_090701.1, on the reverse strand, counting down.
GGTCTCCACTCACAGGCCCCGAAAGCTCACAACAACAACAACAACAACACCACACACAATAATCTGGAACAGCCACAGACGCAGATGGCCGGTTTCCATGGGAGCACAAGGGAGCAGGATGTCTTTCATCCGTCAGTGTTCCTGATCAAAGGAGAATGAGGTTGAGTGAAATTGACCCCAATTTGTACCACACACACTCCACGCTAGTTTTATCATTCTGAGAAGCAGTGACTTGTCCTTGAAGCCTCCCTTTTCCAAGCTATTGATAGGAGAGCCCCTTCTATCACTCTGCGCCTCTTTATTCTATTTTTAATTTTCAACGCCTTTAAGTATTTAGGATTTTTTTTTATCAGCAGGATACATCATCACTCAGAGGCCAAAGTATCATGTTTCTATGAGAACCACTGTGGTTTATGAATTGCAGTCAGATTTACGAAGAGCTGCTTTTAAAATTTCAAAGGTACAATGATGTTAAACAGTTGTCATATTTGTTCAGTCCAATTGGAAGGAATAAAATCACTCTCTTATTGCCACTTTGTTACTTGGAACCAGCATGGTATAAAATCAAACAGAAGCTTTTTGCTGTTAACTCTTACTTTTTGATTGAAATAAATCATCTTAAATAAACTAAGGTACAAACAGCTTAATTAAAGCTTATCACAGACCAAGAGAAAACAACAGAATGAGTAAATTAGTAAAACAATTGTGCAATAAAATACACTATTCCAGTGTAAAGTTTAATTATACAAGCTACTTTGAAGTAATTCATGTGCAAATGAATAGTTTCTCATTTTTCATTTTTAACAATGTTTTTGTTTTTACACCGTAGAAGGCTTAGCATATATTCATTTACTAGACATGTGTTGTCGTTCTTTGCTTATGCTCTGAAGTAATTAATGGTCTTGACTGCTGAGCATCATTTAAAAACAGGCACAATGTTCTCTACAAAAAGTCACTGAGGAAGCAATGTTCTGTGTTGGTTTTCACAGTGGTGTAAGTCTGAAGAGTTAAAGTATACTTTCTTATGTAATTATTTCAGTATCCTGCTCAGGAACCCCGAGAGGATTTAACTTTTGACTACTTGTGAGTACTGTACTGCTCTCAATAGACGATCTTGCAGAAATCACAAAACTGTTCTTGGGTGCCCCCTTCTGGACTCTTTGCAATTTTGCTCAAATCAAACCGTTCCGCTGTTGACTTCTGTAATACTGTACAGTACATAAGACTGGTGTGAGAAATAATATGATCTTCTTAAGTAAAAATAATAATATTGATCTCTTACTATTCTATGATGGTTTTTCATTTGTGGTTTACTCTTTTTTCCCCCAGTCATACATATTTTTACTGCGATATTGAGTTAATTTCTTAAAACAGTCTACAACACTTAAAACTGAAACTTGGTTTACAAAACACATTACATTTTAAAATTTCTTTAATGCTTTCAAAACATCACTTATATGTTAACTTTATGTAACAAATTAAAATTTCAAAACAGTACAGTTTGTAATCTAATGCACATTAGATGCACATAAACCTATCAGCACGTTTATACAGTATGTTTAACATTTAGTGCATACTCTTGTCATCCTTTTTTTTCTGATGAAAATTAATATATTCAACTTTTACAGTAATAGCTGCTGGACATGCATTTTCTTTCAGTGGACTTAACCCAAAAATAACAGTGGACAATGTGTGGACAATGCTTATGCTAAAAACGAGACAATGAGAAACAGTTTGTACAGCACAAAAGCATTTTATTCACTTTTTCCATTTTTCAGGGGGTACCCATCTGCTAATAAGGAGAGCACCAAGAATAAATAAACAAGGAATACAAGTAAACGGTAACTTCACTCAAACATAACCGCTTGTTTATTCGTCTCCAGCCCCAGATTTCTGTCAGGCCACACAACATCATGAGCACCGCATCAAGCATTTCCTCTTGCAGTGCATCCTGGGAAAAACATCTTGCATGATGGAGCCATCTTTGTGAGCATCTGCTGTGATGTCTTGCCAAATGGCATTCATGGCCTCTTACGGTGTCAGAGAAAAAACCATCTCTAGAAACAAACATTATCGTGGGCGGAACTGAGAGACACAAATGATCTTCAGCCTACTCCCTGACTAGAACAGAGTGCCAGAAGCTGAAGTTGCCCCATGCTACAGGAAAGACTGTCAACCCTATTCTCAGTTCTCTGTCCTCTGGGGGTACAAGATAATTGTACATCATATCTTAAAAATACAAACAGTCATGTTGCATTGTACGAGCCAACGGTGGGGATTATGGAAGGCATCCCCGGAATATGGCTACACACATGGTCAAATTTCCTCCTCACTGAGCGACCGACGACATTCCCCCACCCATTCACCCATGTCTCCTTAATTTGGTCTCTCTGGAGCGTCGTGTACACACTGTACAGCATGTGAAAGCATAGGTTGAGGCCTCAATCTCCAAGCTTTTAAAAAAATAAATGTATACTATATTATAACAAGAGAGTATATTTCATACCGCTAGAGATCACAGTAGTGCAAAATTGCATTGCAGTATTAAAAGGGGCACATAATGTACTTTACCCTTTCATTGTCTCGCTCGTAAGACACCCTGTACACCTGCATCAGTTTCAGCTGATTTACTTCGAGACAGCTGTTGGTCAGTTGTTGCTAGACTGGATATCTTACTAAATTTTACATGATCTAGGACGATAAAGTTCTGAATGTCCCTCAGATGGATCATGTTGCTGGCAACAACCTTATTCACTATAGCAGTCAAGTTTAATCCTCGGTCTATTGAAGGGGGTGTTCCCCCAACTCTACAGATACTTTGCTGACAGATAAGAGTGAAGTCACTGAATGACAGCAAATCTACACTCGAAGACTCGAATTATCAATGTCACATTGGAGGTCATAGTAGAGGTTGTGTTTGTAGGGGCTCTGGTTTTTTTCGGTTGTTATTGTGAAGGTGGTCTTAGTTGTTGTGGTTGTAGTAGTTGTAAAAATACAAATCCTCCATGCAAAAAAAAAAAGGAATATACAGTACACTGCACAATTCATACTCTTCTGTGTACAGTACATTATGTGAAAACATTGTAATGATGGGATTTGTTATAAACAAACAAATATTTTTTAGAAAAACTGTCATTATAGAAACAGTAAATCTTGTACTAGGAATGGACAGATGCATGTATAAAAAAATAACAAAAACCTACTGTATAATCTTTAAATTGGGCTGGTACTTCAGAGGATTTAATTCATTACTTAAATGGAAAACTAAGTCTACAGTTTAACAACTCTTCAAATCCTTTGAAAATATGTGAAGAATAATGATTATCTAAATGTGCAATGAAAACTATGCTGATTTGATTTACTTAAACTTTAAAAAATGAGATTAGTTTATGATCAAATTTGCAATCGTATTTCTACCTTTTGAAGTACTGCCTGTAAATGGCCACTTCATATTAATAGATTATTATTCACAAGACAGTTTTATATATTTTAACTTAATAAAAGCAAAATCATTTTTGGACATTTTGTCTTACAGCCTATTTTCAATTCTGAAAAAATATGACACATTGTTTACTACACACTTAATTTCCATCTGTTTTAAAATCCTGAAAGATTAGATTAACCCTTTCTTTTCTTTTACTCTTTTCTGCGAATTCTATACACCCGGCTAAAGTGCCCTGATTTTTAGATTATTTTTATTTATGTTTTGATATGTACCAGAACAGTCCAGTACTTGTCATAGATTGAAAGTCTGGTTGCTTTTAGGATAATAATGTAATCCCAGTGATTTATTTACATTGGTCTGGGCCTGCTGATGGAAAATAGAGGGTTTAGTTCTTCCACATTCCTTTGAGCTAAACTACAGTGAAGTGGAACCACTGAAATGAGATCCCAGCATTCTCTGCCTGCCATCCTGTAGGGGGGCACTGTGAGAATATCAAGAAACCTGGCTGCCAAGTTATTGTCTTTTTATCAAGGTACTATAGTTTGACATAACAGCAGTTGTATTTGTTGCTGCTGTTCTCTTATAATTATTACTCACACACTGTGTGTGATATATTTATCTATTTACTACTGTAAAGGGAAAACCATGAAACCTAATACAGAGCCCTTAATACACTATGTGCTTGCCTATTTGAATTGTCACCGAAGTCCTGAAAATAATTCAGCTTTAACCTGGAATGAATTGTTAATACAGACTCTTGTGGTTAAAAATGTCTTCAAAAGACAGAAGACAGGGGTTCGGCTCCAACTAGGGGCAGAAGCTAAACGAGATCTCAGTGATCTCGGTCCCTCAACAAGGTGTTAACGATGGCATTGCACTTAACTGGGCACTTTCGCAGAATGAGGCATTAATGACACTGAAGGTGTGTGCTGCTTTTCCTTGAGCGCCAGATGCTGTACCAATAAATCTCTGAAAACAAAATTAAAAAGAGCTTGTTTTCCATTAAGCTGTTATTTTTCTGGACAGTATCCCAGAAATACTGTATCTGATGGCAAGCACGTGTGTTCTGCTATTGGCTGCACTTTCAGATGGAACTCTAAATTAGCTAACAAGCAGCCCCACAAGTCGTTTTTGATTTTATGAGAATCATTGCCTGCGTCTGAGGGGTATTTCAGATTCGTCATCTTAAGCTGCTAATTTACAGAACTATCAGCAATGCAGACCAAGAGGAACTCTAGTTTGACTGTGTTGTAATGATTCCAGAAATCAGAGTTCAGAATGCAGCCTCCTTTCAAATCACTAGATCCTCTGAAATAAGGTTGGATTATTTTTCCGGGTCACACCACTCTCCACCCCCCTTTTCCTTGCTTCTTACCTGCTTTCCTGGACCTCTGTCCATCTGTTTGTCAAAGTCAAAATATTTGGAATGCCCTGCTCAGATACTGCAAGAGTTTTTTCATCTTTCAGATGATACCTTGAATACAAATACGTGTTTTCACATACCCAGACGAGGACACTCGGGCTAAGTCTGGCCACCTGTACAGGCGGGTAGGTGAACACAGAAGCTGACTATGGAGCTACGGCCGAGTACATTCACACGACGTGGGTTCAGTTTTATGAGCCTGTAGGTAGCAGCTTCCACGTGATGTTAGTTATTACAAACAGGGGAAAACATAAGAACATTTATCCATCAGATGAGACCATTCTGCCCCTTTTGGTAGTAAGTACTGTAGGTAATTGATCCAAGGATCTCATCCAGATGTTTATAGAAAGAAGACAGGATATTGGCCGCAGCCACGTGGCTGGGTAACTTGTTCCAGACTCCTACAATAAAACCCTTTGGGTGAAGAGATTCTCCATTATAAACACATTTCTACATAGTTTCCACCTGTGTCCTGATTTTAGTCCTGGTTTTTGATCTGTGAGGATTTTGAACATGTGAATCAGGTCCCTACGTAGTTTTTCTCTGTTCAAGACCAAAACGGCTCAGTTCCTTTAGCCTGGCAACGTTGGGCAGAAATACAAAATATACTGTACTTTTGTCTTTTAAAGAAGTAAGTCACTATTTTAATGTTGGTCATCTGAAACAGAAGTGCATTTTATCTGCGCGATTAAATGAAGTTAAGAGATTTAATTTTTCCACTGATAATAAATGTTTTTTATTATATTATATTAATTTTATCTTAGTTTTGCTTTGATCACTCCTCTTGAAACAAGGATTCTGTCTTAGGCCCATGATACAATACACTGTTAGTGAACTGTAACAGCTTAGGTCTACATTTGCGAACTATTCTATATTTTAACCAAATGCAGTATTTATTTTTTTCTACAGGCACTCTGCATAATTATCCTATATGCTCCATTATTTAATGTTGCAATGAAAGTAAAATAAGAAAATTGCCATCCTCTACATTTGAAAATAATATAAATCTAGTTAAAATTAATTATAACACACACACTTACAAAAATGAAAACTAATGAAAAATTGCTAAATAGAAGTATTTTTTAACAAATTGTGGCTGGGTTGAAGGTGCATTTCGTGAGGACTGTGTGTCCCAGGAATTGGCACATTCATCTTTATTTGAGTAGTGGATGAATTTTGCAGTTTACAGAAACATGACTCCTACTTACTGTATACTTGCTTTCGTGCTTACTGAACAGTGCTTCGCCAAGTATCAAGACAACGACTACTGCAACCAGGAGAGAACGTTTTGGAAATTTAAATCTTAGGCTAGCCAAGCCAATCTCCAGATTTAAATCCAATTGCATTAAATGCATTTTACGTGCTAAAGAAAAATATATTTTATAAATATTCAAGAAAAATTTAAGTCAGACACCCAGAGAACTGACAAGAACTTAAAGTGGCTACAGCAAAGCATTTCAAATGAGTTCCCAATGCAGTTTATCTCACAGCTGGTGAGCTCAATGGACTTCATGCAGTTATTGTCTCAAAGGACTATGCAACCAAGTACTGACTTTTGACCTATGAAATGAACTAAGACGCGCCTCTGTGGTTACAGTTACTTCAAATTTCAGAGTTGAAAGCAAAATGTTTTGGTTCTCCTATGACCAAATGTATTCATGCAATTACCCAAAATTTAACACTATTAGGTATTGTGTTTATTGTTCGTATTAATCCCGTGATCACAAATTGCTTGCCGGTAAAGTGAAAATAACAGGTCTGACCTTGCTGTCCCTATACCTTTGGAAGAACCAAGGTTCTGCTTTCAACTGTTTGCGTTCTCTGCGTAGCAATTTAAAATACTAAATCTGAATGGTTAGCAAGTGTGTGACAGGGAGTTTGCAGGGTTTTCTGCTTCCGTTTTATTCACAAATCCTCATTCAGAATACATGTGCACTTCAAAAATAACAGAAGGCAAATGTAAGGATTCCACAGATATTTTTAGGGAAATCACCTGCTGAGATCAAAGTCAAACTGACAACCAGTGTGATATGCAACTTCTATGTTTATCACAATTATTTGTCGACTCTTGATGTTTCCTTCTGGCGAGTGTTTTCTTTTCCCCAGGAATATTTCTCCCGAGGACACTGTTAGGGATGTGAAACACGTTCACTGTAATCAGGTGCCAAATTAAATCAAGTTACGAATTTATTGGGATGACACTTTTATCCAAAGTGACTTACAGTAGATTTGCATGCATTTATGCAACTGTGTGCTTTATTGGAGCAATTTGGGTGAAGTATTTTGCTCAAGGGGACAACAGCATTCCCTTGACTGAGATTGAGCCCACAGCCTGACCAATGTGCCACACTCCTGCCTTATTACCCTGTATTGTCATTGTTATCACTTTCAATGGGCTTTCCAGTTTGTGCACGTACTGTATTTCTCAAAAGTGATTCGCTAAGTTCACCTTGCTGTCACCTGGGTAAAAATTGTCAATAAAAACAGTCACTGGCCCAAAATAAAGCCCACTTGTTTTCTTTTATTATTAAACACTTTCCTCAAAGTTTTACAGTTTCTTTTTTCTTTGAGATGTGTAGGTGTAACAGGTACTAGTTAATTTTGTTACATGCCTTAATCATAATCGTGAAGTGACGCTGACTACAATAATACACTAAATATACTAAAACTATTTCTAACAATTACAGCTCTAATAATGAATTTGTTGTTCCCTGTTGTCTTTCATTAAGGAAGTCATCCACATAAGTATCCTTTATTTGCTTTGCTGGTTGATAAATTACATCGAGGATGATTTAACTTTCATAGTAACACTTGTGGTCTTTATCTGACATTCATTCGCAAATATAACAGGAATCTTCTGCTTACTGAGCTGGAAATTTCTGGCTCAGAACTTCCTGTATTACCCATTACAGTGTATACTAGAACTCTAGGACCCTGAAGACTTGTTATTAAGAGATAAAGTATAAAATTATTAATTATACTTATTAAGTACCAGAAGGACTATAGCGTATATTTTGAATATAAGTTCTTTGATGAATTTGAGTTTCCTTGCTTTAATAAAGATGAAGGATTGGCTTTCACAAATCATGAAATCAATTATTGTTCAGAAAATTAGTACTGTACAGTACATTCAAGTAGTTGGTGATGTTCCACAATAATCTTTGTGCTGTTGAGAAAAAAGTTTCAGTGACGTGTCGATTTATTTTCAATACGACTGGCGATAATAGGGTTTGTGGCTCAATTGCTGTTTTTGTACACGTAATTTAATAACCAGAACATATGCTGAGTAGATCCCTGTTAATATCTGTCAAGTTCACACCGCATTAAATGAAACTCTACTTACCAAACGTGAGCGGTATGCATTCCTTTGAAGTTCTGCTTATTGTTCTAACCGGGGTTCTTAAAACCTTGATGTTTCTGATAAAGACGCTCTCAAGAGTAACAACATGGCTGTAGCTGAACAGAGAGCAGGCTTTTCATGGTCAAATTAATGTCGAGACTGGTGTAAACTCTGCAGCAAGGGTCTTACATTGTTACACCTGAAGAAGACCTACTGTATAAAATCGGAAACGAGCTGAAACATAAATCGTTTTCGCAGTTTTTATAGTTTTCTTTCAGAATAATTTAGGTTTACGAACCACACTCCCTGGGCAACACAAAAATTCAAATTAAGAAATTTAGATGGCGATTGTGAAGAAATGTATCAAATATATATATTTTTAGTGTGGATTGGAAGGGCCGTTTGTTGGGGGACATTGTCGTAGATAACAGGAAAGTGGTTTGAAGAGCTGATTGCCTTAAATGTTGCACGGTTATATAGCATTCAAAATAAATGATAACGATAGCACTAATAGGAATTATTTCCAAAATGGTTAGAAAATACGTTTTTCTTTTCTTAGCAGTGGGAAAGTACCGTATAAAGTACAGTCAAAACAGCGTTGTTTTCTTCTTCAATAAGCTGTATTGAGGAAATCCCACAAATGCCGAATAATAGTATAATAGTTATATAAATATCTAAATTATATTTAATTTATAGAATTTAATTGTTTGCCTTCCTAAGTCCATGGCTTTGTTTTTGAATAAAAACCTGCAGGTTCAGAAAATTCAATATTCTGACTTAAAATTCTTAATAAATGCAGTGAATTGTACATATGTAAGACAAGGATGAGAAATTGATATATAGTAACTGAGGCTTTTTGTTAAACAAAGCTGTCTATGGTGCGTCAAAGCCCAGATGTTTTGTGTTTCACACTGGAGATCACTCATTGTCCTAGAAGGAATGCTGTTGTAAGCAGAGGACTTGATGTATCAACACACATCTTTAATGAAACTTTCTTACATTTAAGAGACTTCATAGTATCCATCGAGGATTTTGGCAAGCCTGGAGCTTCCTCGTAGAGAATATATGTCGTATACTGTATAAAAGAACCCCTTAAACTGATGGTGTTGGGAAGGTGTTATTTTAATTAAAACAAACCCCACACCTTGGAGATGTATCTAATATTCTTGCATATTAACAGTAGCGGCAGAAGCTAATGGTTACACATGGATTACTGCTGTTTTTTATTTTGGTGGAATCTTGAACTTTGCGTTTTTATGGCAAGCGCTGACATAATTTCATCAAGACTCTCAGGAGCTTATTAAAGTGATCTGAGGCCTGCTTATTAATATCTTGTAACATTTGATTTCATTCAAATGAGCTGTTCTGTAACAACTGATAAAGCCAACGTTTCTAACAGTCAATGAATTTTATTTGTATATTATCTTTATCTCGAGTGATCAAAAACACACAGAACTAAAAACTGATTTTATGGCGAAAGTACATTACTATCTGACCTTGTTTTAGCTACACCATTTCTTCCTGTCCCTTTCACTCACTTTAACAACATTAATAGTATGTTAATCTGCTGGAGGATTTTGGTTTATTGTGATAGACTAGACTTCACGAGCAAGTTTCACTCAAACATTCAGCCACCCTTAATTTATGAACTGTCTGCTGCTTGTACTCTGTGAAACACTTTGAATCACATCATAAAACAGTTGGTTAAAACTACTTCTTCTACTGAACTGTTGTGCTTATTTCCAGAGCGAAGGCTATCCAAAAAGGTTTATCTTCTTAGTTTTTTAATGTGCCCAGAGCTCAGAGATTTCTGTCTTTTTTAACCTTGCTTGTCTAGATAACACTAACTTTAAATCTCAAACAAGCCTATTTTAAAATGTAAGGCCTTATTTATAACAGAACTGTGGAAATAATGGTTTAAACAGTCACTTCATAGATTTTCTCAATGATCCTTGAACAGCTTACAAAGCATGTTCTTAATGCCTTTCCATGTTTACTTTAAAGTTCACCCTTTCCTTGGACCACAAAAAAGAACTTGAACTCTGAACTCACCCAACTTTATGATTATAATGGTAGGTGAAGTTCTACCCATCCCATAAAATTCGAAGGAGATACGTTTCATAAAACGTCTAACAATGTTCACACTTTTGTTGTTGTTTATTTGCAGCACATCACAAGCCACCTGAGAGAAATAAACCCAAAGTGGTCACTCCAATAACAACAATAAAGAAGCTCCTTTTTCAATCCAGAGGAAGAAAAAACTCTAAAAGGAAAATGATTGCTTTCACTGTATGAAACTTCTCCAATGCAATGTACGACTGAACTTAAACTTAAATACTGTACATCTTCTGATTATTTAAAGATAAGAAATACTTACAGTAATGTGGCTTACATTTAAAAAACAAATGGAATATTCCAGTTATTTTCAATTGTTTGAACACAACTGTCCTATTTATTTCAATGAAGAATTCACAAAGATCACTACAAACAAAACAATAGTGAAACCCATTCTAATGCAAATAACTTCCCTTTTCTGTTTAATTATGTCATAAAACATTCAGGCAGTAAAATATGACAAATAGCATATGGGACATCCTTGACATTAACTCATAGGATTTCAAATCCCGATATTCTGCTTTGTGGAAGAAGGAATCAAAAAGATCAAATTGATTAGGGCCTGTCAGACATTGAAACTCAAACAGCTGTGCTTAGCAAAAATGTTGTGGAATATGAAGAAACACTAAATTTACACGGGGCAACTGTCAGTGGTCATTAGTTTAGTAAGCAGCTGGCACCTAATGGGCTAGATGAGCTGAATACCTCCTTTCATTTGTAATTGTTTTAAGACATATTATCACATGATAAGTAGCATAAAAAGGTGGAAAACGACAATCAATTTAGCTTGCAGAATATCCATTTCCATTTGTATGAGCCCTTACACTTCCTCGGTATTCTAAAGGTGGACACTATTCTAATGTCCTGCACTTCTAATACATTCTATTTAACTCCATAAGCTGCTCGACATCCAACGAGCTGTATGAGATTAAAATTGGCCATTAACAGTTCGGTCTTTATTCCTGGCACTCTAGGGTTAACTTTCTATTTTAAGTACACCACAGATGCTGTGTACAAGTAATGGGATAATGGTTTAATCTTCTGCTTATTCCTTCTTAATATTTGTCGATTTATATTACTTTATAACGTTTTGTACACTCCATAATACCTGTAACTTGAAAGAGTTTTTTTTCCAGAAACCCTTCCTTAATTCCCTGTGTCACCTCTCTTTCTGCAATTTACGGATGACCACACGACCTTCAGCGGCATCACCTCTGACTTTGACAGATATTCTGCTGAAAGTGGCCGGTTGGATTCAAGCTAAAGCCCAACTCTCCAGGAAGGAAAAAGGCACCCACTGTTCACATGCTTGCTTTGGATCTTTCAAAAGGGCGAACAGGATTCCGGCGCAATATTTACAATGACCACTTCCTAATGCTGGCCAGAGGCCCATGGGAAAAAAAAAGAAAAGACAATCGTGGAACAATAGAGACTGGAATCATAGGGAGCTAATTCACAATGGGGGAAATCCACTAAGGTAGATACGCCAAAATGTCAGCTGCACCACTTCATTTCCACTCAAAGACAAAAATATCTTCAGAAAGGCATCAGTGTCGGGTCAGATAACCGCAGGATTTAGTGTGACGAATCTTTGAAGTATTCAAGGAAGGTGAGTTTTAATTCTACTTGCACTGCTCCTCAACACTGAAGGTGTGGGGTCCATGTAAGCAGCAGGCCGGTCAGATATACAAGGCTGCAGCATCAGTAGGACAAGATTGAACAGGGCCTCACAGCACAGACCTCGGCATGCAAGCACATGCAGCCACTGAACAGAAGCTGGCTGATCTGGGAAGTGGTAATGGAACCCAATGGTGTGTGAAATGGCCAACCAGGCCCCACCTACCCCTTTGTGGTGATCGAGTGCTTTCCCTGCATGCTAATATCACCAACACATGGGCATCAGGAAATACTGCTGTGAGCTTCCGAACTTTGATGGTGCGATCATTTAGTGTGCCGATTGATCTGCATGCGTGATAACTTACACTAACTCCCTTGAAAAACATTGCGATCTCTAAGCAATAGACTGAATTCTCTGGAGAAATTAGACTAAGTTATATGTTTATGTTAACAAATAGCCCCTGTAGTATTTCGTAATTAACTACAATCATGTGCTAAGCAACAATAAATGTGATGGGGCGATCGCCAAGCTAGCTATCTGGTTTTGAGCCATCAATTATAAGATTAACCTCACATAATTGGAAAACACAGGTTCTCTGGAGATTTTTTTTTCTCCTTATCAAATAAATGTCTCTCCCTCGATTTGCACAATTAAGTGAAAGAAATATCTTTGGCAAGGCTCTTGGGTGGTCTCTGGCTAGGTTTTTAATGATGCTGTGCCATTCCCAGAACAAGTGAAAATGCTGTAACGATCCAAATGCGAGCAAGTTGGAACATTAAAAAAAACATGCATTGTTAACAAGACTGCACTATCTATTGTACGAAAGCTATAGTGCTAGTGCTTAGTCTCTGGCGGACCAGTGTATGATCAGTTTCTAATTTATTTAGAAGATTATCATAGATCTGATTGGATGTGCACTCTAATATGGACAAAACATCACCATGCAAAAGATTGTCTTCAACAAGTCTGTTGGTTACAGAATAAATGCATATTTACACTACAAAACTTTTGCTCAGTGGCACTCCTGTGTTTGAAATGGCACAATTACAAGTACTTCACAACAGTGGACCACAATATTTTTAGTAAAACAAATAAAATGGAAAACAGAAATAATTTATACAGTAGCACCTTTTATAAAACATTTTTTAAATGTTCGGGGGGATATCAAAGTTCTGACTTTCATAAGAACATTTGCTAAAATCAACTATAAGTACACTGTATCTGAAACTGCGTTTAAGTTTTTGTAAAAAACAAAAGTGGACTTTAACCTTTATGTAAGGTTTTACAAAATGAATCCCCGGTGGAAGCCGAGCTGATAAAAATAAATTAAAAAAAACAAGCGAAATCCCTCTGATGTCATCCGTTAGTTCTCAGCGTCAGTGAAAACACCTCCTGCTAAAACAGGGAACAGATCTTCCATCCTCTCGGGTTTTGGCCTCCTGGAGAGACTTTTGGTGACGCAGATTAAAATGGACAAACGGGTACAAACACCACACCTGGAAATTAGAGGATGTTTTTATTCCATTCAAGCCAATCTTTACACAGGTGCAGGAGAAAGAGGGATGACACTTCTCACGATAACCTCTATAGCAGTAAATCTACACACGGCCAGTTGCACAGACTCGTTGCGGTACATGCAATGCAATCAGTACAGAATAACATTCACCTTAAAATTAATAAACCTTTTTAAAAGGAAAACGCATCAGATGGCCAACTTGATCATCGTATGACTGTGAGTCCCTTTGGTCCTAATCATCTCTCAGAGCTCACTCCACATCATCTCTGAGGTTAAGGAACTACCAGACCTTTGGTTTCTGTCCTTCAGAAAGGTGAGCAGTGGGTCAAGGGCTTGCTTTTCCACGCAGCAGTAATTAAGGTCATACTTAATCATCCAGGTTAATCACGTCAGAGAATATGCTAGTATCTGTGGTGTTAGGCAGATAGTAAGACGTGGAGCTGGTGTATTAGTTTTACCCATTACTACCAGTGCCCATGTACACATCTAGATAGTGCTCAAAGAGACAATCACGACACAACCCCCTGCTGATTAGTCTTCAGCGCCAGAGGAGCAATAACACAGCTCAGACCCTACAGCACATACATGTACAGTGCACACAGCTAGACTACAGCTAAAATCACAGAGAACAAAAATTAACAATTTTTACATTTGACTCTTAGTTGAATTATCCTGTTCTCCCAAGACAGTTGCGTGCCGGTGATATTATGAGATATCCACAGCGCAAAAGGAACAACGTACCGGACAGACACACTATGCAGCTCAACCATAGCCTTGAAGTTCAATTCGTTTCAGCTGTAACACAGAACATACCGGTTGTCGCACCCAACCAAAACTAACGAAGTTACAGATCGAGCGGGTACTAAGCCTGTGCATTTAAATTTCGGGGAGGACAGTCTAAATAAGGGGAGAAAAACACACAAGCCCATTTTATAATCTGCAAAAGCTTCTGCAACCAAGCCTATCTCCAGACTGCCTCCCATCTTCCACAACCCTGCTGCCACCTCAGACCAAGCCCCTCCCCCCAGCGTCCGGATGTGATGTACATCAGCAAAACAGGAACTGGTGACCTGGAAGTTGATGTCACATAGAGGTCAACTTCGCTCTTCCTGCGGCTGAGCACTGTAAGTTTATTATTAAGGTGTTATTATTTGTTTTTGTTTATCTCGAGTCTCAATTTCAGTCGTCTAAATAAGTGTGTCCATAACGGTCCTTCACTTTACAGGTGTGGTATATCTGCCTGCTAGTTTTCGGTCAGAAAGGGATCGGGAAGCGTTTCAGCGCTTAGTGTTTGTACATTATTTAGTCCGTCACTCTTCATCTTTCTCATTTTAACGTGTATTGAACGTGAATTCTGAATTATCCAGTTCGCAGTGACATATGAAATTATGCGATTTGCAAGCTCACGCCATAGTTTGCAGTAATCCCGAGAGAAGAGAAAGATATCCGCCCAGATTAAATGTAGCATTTGCGGTGTGTCATGCTAGCGATCACCACAAAAGAAATCCTGTTTAAACTGTGATACATGCATTTGCGTTTTTATCGCTGCGTAAAGATAGTTGTTGTTGGAGTGGGCTTCCCTGGCGCATTTGACTGTATTAGTCACCCGTTTTGACAGCTGTTGGATGATGACACCGGTCGATTCGGACCCACACCAGTTTTGAAACTGAACACGCAATAGAATATATAGTATCTAAACGTGTACTATATCTACTTGTTTACTTTGTTACTTTGTTTTTTCTGTTTAAGTGTAGCAAAGCATGATGTATCGGGGGTTAAAATCACAATTGTACGGTATGTTTCAATGAAAACGGAGCTTGTGAACAGTAGTGTGCCAAGTTTATATCCAGAATGTTATTGCGTATGGTTAGGCTCTTTATATGTGTGTAAGCATGCATGTGTGCACAGATGTTTGCAGAATTATTAAGGTGTGGAGTTTGAGGAGTATTTAAAGAGCAAACTCACATTCCTGTGTTTAATTTAGTAAAGTACTCCTAACTCTCCAATTGGCATAGGTGGGCCAAATGACCTCCTCTCTTTTGCAAGCTTTCTTGTGTTTTAATTTTGATAAAAACGCAGCAGTGAAGCAATATAATTAAACCAGTCCTGCGTACAGCTCAAAACTTTTACTGATATCATACTTGACTCGATGTGATACTATAAAGTGGGCTCTATAAGCAAGGAAAACTATGCAATAAAAAGTGTACAGTAAATGCGTTTTAAAAAATGCATTCCAGCTGCTGAAATGTGGCATGCCTGTAGAATCACAAAGGTTAGGTCTATATATTTGTATAATTTGACAGTACCTCTAATAATTCCTCTTAAAATAAATAGCTCATAAGCAGTGGTGAAATAACACAAAGCAGACATACTGTTCAGAAAGGGTGGCAGAAAAGCTTGGCATTCTTTCTGTATATTTACTGCACGATCAGTCACTGAGAAGCAGTAACCTCCACTGGGCCAGATAAGCCTGATCCAACGCTCGATCATGCACGTGTGTTTAAAGGCCGGAGCATTTGTCAGTGATTGCTAGAACACTCGAACAGGTATGGGTGCCTACCTTTTCTCAAGGAAGTTATTGCAGTTTAGAGCACGCAGTGTGCTGAAATGCGCACTGACAGGCCTCTGGCAGTATGACCCTGTCCAGTGAAAGTCAGACGTGGACACTGTCCTTGAGCGGATCGCCTCAGTCTGCCTGCCTTAGTCAGCCAAGCTACGCTAGCAGTTGCCTGCATTGCCTTTAGGAGGTGTTAATTTGCAGTGGCTATCCTTCCACCTGCCCAGGGGGAGTCTTGCACTTTCACTTAGCTGTCTTAAAAAATCGAAACTGGGATTAGCAGAGGTGATAGAGTAGTAAAGTGTTTTGTCTCATGATGGAAATTAATGTTCAGCCTTAGCACAGCATTCATAGGTACATCTGGAGACATTCATACCCACTTCTAGACACAGCGGCAGTCAGGCATGCCGGCTTGTTTTGTCACTACAGAAGGAATCATTAGTGTGTCAGTGCACTGTACCAAACTGTACTGCTGTCTTAAATGATGTCATGCTCATACTGTAGGTCCCTTGGACTGACCATCACATTTAAGTGTAACAATCCATATTGCCCTGCTAAATCAGGTGTATTATTTATGCTGAATCCAAAATGCATTTGCATCTGCAGAAAGTGCTAGATTCCTGTGATCAGTCATCAGTTTAAGTGCATTGCTTAGGATGGTCATGTGGCTGAAAGGAAAATCAAGTTTCATCTCCAAAGAATGAAAAGAAAAAAAAAACAGGAGAGATGCCAGAAGCTCATCCACAACAAAAACAACCATGCATTAACAGAAGCCAGAAATATACAAGTTTTCCCAGTGCAGTTCAAAAGCATTTCCAGTCTATTTGGCCTATTCTTATTACATTGTATGGCTGTTTTTTGTGCTTTGATCATACAGCAAGAAAAGGGATTGTGATCCTGCACCCTCTGCATTTTTGTTTTTCTCAATGTTTTGTGCAGGAGCGCCAATGCTTTAATAGACTGAGAAAAATAGAGAGAAGGAGATTTAAAGATATGTATCCAAGTGGACCCATATGTGCATGGGAACAGTAAGGTACTGGCAATGCTGCAGTCTTTTCCACATGTGAAAGGGTTCAGCTGCATGTTGGCAAAGCAGTGCGGTGACTTTGGTGGTCCAGCCATCCTCCATAAACAAATCACATGGCAAGGCATCCTAATATTTATGATTGTAGTAAGGCTCTCTTTAG
Source organism: Lepisosteus oculatus (assembly GCF_040954835.1). Taxonomy (NCBI): domain Eukaryota; kingdom Metazoa; phylum Chordata; class Actinopteri; order Semionotiformes; family Lepisosteidae; genus Lepisosteus; species Lepisosteus oculatus. The sequence goes on along the minus strand of NC_090701.1, from coordinate 4,957,753 downwards.
GCAATTTATCAGTATAGGATTATAGAGTGCTCTCATTTTCCGTTTAGACTTCACACTAGCCAGGTTTGTTGTTAATATTGTAATACTTTTCTGCAAGATCAGGGTGTCTGAATTTGTGCTTTTGATTGATGATGTTGGCATGTTTCTTATTCAGATGGGAGACGCAATTATTTAATCATGGCTGGCTTAATTAATCAGTCGTGTTTGGTTTACAGCATATGGTTTTGTAGCCTCCAGACCTCAGAAGCTCTACTTTACTGTACAACTGTTAATTTCCCCCATTCCTCCTGTAAATGCCCATATCATTCATCACAGAAGGGCAGAGCCGTTCCTGTAGAAAATAAAGAATGAATCGGCGTGGATCAGCCAGATCAGAGCTCAGGTTGGGCAGAGATGTCTCTGTTTTGAGCACAAGTGATGTCACCAGCCTGCTTGGACTGGGAATGCCAGCTCTCAAGAATTAAATGCAGTGAAACCATATATTGAGTGCTTGGTCATGGTGGGATTGGGCTTAACTCACTTGGCTAAGAATCAGCCCCAGGCCTTAGGATGAGGAGGCTGGGACTCCCTTTCAGAGTGAAGGAGGGAAAAGGGATGCAAGGTAAAAAAGGGCTCACCCACCGTGCGGTATGTAGAGTTTTTTTATTGAGGAAGTGACGTCAGGAATGATGACGAGTTAGGGCAGCTGAGGAGCAAGAGAGCTTGGCTGTTGTCAAACAAGAGAGCTTGTTTTTTATTGCAAAACTCAGCTCTGGTAATATAACATCTTTCTTAAGTTATCAGGGGCCCGCAGGCTTACAGAGGTGACAGGGAGAGGAGCCTCTCCTGCATATAGCTGAGTAATCGGCAAATTACAAAAATCATTCACAGTTCCTATTTTTTTTATAAGGTTGAAGGCATAAATTGACTTGTTTATCACAGAATGAGAGATTCAGAACTGCAGAACGTGTACACAGGCAGATCCATATTATGGTCTGGTGCCTGACACATTGGAAATAAGGACTCTTCCACCATGTAAATGAAAAAGGGGTCTGACTGACTAGCCCTTTTTACAGAACAGTGGCTGTTTATTTGCAGATAACACATGCAAAGAAAATAAAACAGTTGCAATCAAAATAACGTTTGCGTTGCATTGTATCTGCTTAGTATATATTTTAGTAAAGCAGTGCGCAGCAGAACGTTAGTCTATAACCTCAGTTTATGTTAAATCCAATAACAATAATGATTCGATACAATGAAATTCACGTATTACAGTTTGTTGATGATGTCATTTGTTAATTATTGCAGAACATTTTTAACTGACACCACGAGCTCTCTAGAGGCGCAGTAATGTAAATAAAACATCAGAGCTGTAGCTGACAACGTGTAGCTACTCCCCTTTGTCATAGCTGTGTTAGAGAAAGTTACTTTAACAAATACATTACCCTTGCAGATTGCTTACATCAGGAGTTACCTTTTTAAAAAAAAGTAGTGTGGGGAAAAAAAACTTCAGTTCCAGTGATCTATATAGTTGGCATATTGTTACTATGTAAAGTAATCCATTACCTTTTAAAAACCATTGGAAAAAGTCATTCCTTACACAAGTAACTTTGATGAATTAGTTTCTAAAGTAGTTTTTCCCCAAACCAAGTAGTGTGTTTGGATAGGACAGTTTGGCACATGTGACACATACCTCTTAGCTATTAAATAATGCCAATATGAAAACGAAAAGGCCGCTTTCATTAATATTTTTGATGTGGGTGTAGCCTGCAGGAGTGGAGAAAGTGTTGAGCTACTTGGAAAGAAATGACTGCTTGTTTGGCTGATGTTGTGAATATTTAATGGTGTGTATAAAAACGTGAATTCGGAGTTCAAAGTGCACGGCCGAGTTTGGAACTCGCTGACAACCTAATAAAAATCTCTTGCTCTCCCTGCATGCCGTAATGGATAATTAAATATTAATTGCAAAAATTGGTGATGCATGTGCAAGTCTGCGATAGGACTTGGAAATCATTGCAAAATCTTTGTGGTGCGCACTGATTTTGTTTTGTAAAGAAAGGCAGTATAATGTGACTGTACTGCATAATGAGTCTTGTTATTTCTTTACATTTATTTAAGCATATGTCATTTCTGGGATCAATCAAAACTCAAATCGGCAATCCCAGGAAAAAGGTCCTACACATCCCTGTGCATCTTTGTCAGCTCGTTCAGATTTGCACAGTGTGCCTTTTCACTTTTTGTTTGTGCTGTTATGCCAGATACAGTCCAAACAGATGAAGACTATTGGCTTCATTCGCATACAGAGCGAAATCCTTCCCCTCTCTGCTCTGCGCAACAGGTTTGCAGTCCTTCCTTTGCTTACTGTTTGCCTATATTCTAAGTGGTATAGTGAATGGAAATGTTTGCTTTCTTGGGTGCTTTATAGGGGGTGTATATATTAAGCTTCTTGTAGGGTGTTCAGGATTTCTGTAGTTGTGAATGTGTAAAAATAGGACATTTCTTGTGTATCATTAGAAATCACACAGGATAGTAATAGTCAGATTTTGTAGGCTATTTATTAATACCTCTTCCTCTTCATGAGTGAAAGCACCTTGACAGTAGGTGTCTGTGGGAGACTGCTCGTTCTGTGTGTTTCTTTAACTATTGTTTTATGCAGCAGATTGTCTTTATCGTGCGGGTAACATTTTAGCGATTCTAATCTGAAGGTCCCAAACAACAGGGTTTACCCTGAAAGTGACCCTGTGGGCTGAGAGCCATGCGGCGCTATCTCCCTGACTCGGGCCGCGCTAAATGAAAACAAGCTGACGCGTTGCCTTCTGAGCCGTCCCCTAGACGTACTGGGGCTCATGTGGCCAGAGTGCAGATTCCAGGCGTGGCCCGCTGAAGTGTAACTCGTCCTGCTTTAGCAGGATTGAACTTGACCCATTTCTACCCCTCGGTTCCTTTTCCAACTGGGACTAAAACAACAACAAAAAAAAAAACCTTAAGATGGGGAATTAAAAATTCGGCGCAAAGTGTTTGCATTATCCAAGAGAACACACACAATGCAGGGTTCCCAGAATATATGTTACATCAGATTATCCTTATTGCTTTCCTTTAATTAACAGCAGTTCTTCGACTTCAGCTGTTGGCGTCGAAATTCTGTTTCCAATGTGTGCCTGATATTTTTGTTATGTTTTCAGACGTACCTGCGTTGCAGTGACCTGTAGTGTTGGGCAGTGTATGTCTGAGCGTACGGTGTGAAAAGGCTTTTTGCAGTGTTGAAGAAAAGGAAGTAGTTGGGGTTGTCCGATTATATTCTTTCTTCCTCTCATTCAAGGAAGGGCTTGCCGAAATCTGACTGGTGTGCGATTCCTTAATGCCTAGCAGTTTTATCTTCTTGGTCAACAGGATCTGTGCACAAACATGAATTGCATGATGTACTGTTGCATGATCATTTTAGAAGAATAGCTGTGTTGTATCCATATTCATATCCTTGCACTTTTCTTCTGATACACCTACTCATAACAAAATCCTTGATAAACCAGAAGGCACATAAACTGTCTTAATTGCTTTATGTCTCACAGATAAACTAATTCTAAAACAGGGCAACTTTTCTTTTTAGCTGAAGGCCTGCCTGAGGCACAGTGTCCTGAGTGCTTGCTCAGGCAGGAGCACTGCAGCCCAGTGCTGTTTCAGGTGAAGGGGGGGAATTTGCGCAGTTAGGGCTTTCCAGTGTTTGAATAGATTAAGCTATAAGAAGTTTAAGAAGACTTGATCCGGCTGATGTTATTGCACGTAGGGGATGTGTAAAACGGAGAGATTTCATGCTTTTCTGGCAGATCTGAATTCCAGAGTGTAACAGTGAGGTGGTGTATCTTAAGGATATTAGCGTTAACCTATTAGAATGGCGTTTTCATTGGAGGGGAGCCATCTTCATGCTGAGCCTGTGTTGGTGCTCGAAGCCGTCCTGTCCCTTCCGTATCCTCCTCCCAGCCTCGGCAGCCTCTTGACGGATCGCCAGCCATTTCCTGCCTTGTACACCAGCGCTAATTGGAAATTTGGGTGGCCTTGCTTATTTATTTTCGTGGAATGGCGCGGGTTATATTTTCGTGGTACTTTCTCAGCAGTGCAGCATTTCGGACCGGGGGGTAGGAAGAGGGGCTCAGATGTGCCTCACGGCATCTGATGCAGCGCTGTCAGCCTGCGGGAGGTCTGGCTCCTGTTTTCCACTGTTCAGATGCACGCAGAACCTGTCGATCTAAGTGTTCCTAACTGAGTCTGTACCTGTAGTGCTCCAAGAAATAATGGCACTGCCCTGTAATTACTAAACGCCAAAGACAGGGCCCGCTTTACAGCTGTTCAGAAGTTGTAAACTTCTGAGGCACTTGTTGCATGCACTGCTGTACAAATTGTTCTCGCTTTGCAGAAATAGTTGCCCCTTTTGGCTGTAGCGTGAAAAATATTAGCTTACTCTGTTGACCAGATTGTGACGCCCAAAGGACTCATTTGCATTTTATCTGCAGTGCTGCAGAAGATAGAAAAATCATGGCCCTGGTTCTTTTTACCTCTGTTTGTGCACAGACGTGTTGTTCAAGGCTATTTCATACGCAGTGTTTGAAGGCAACATCATTTTGCCCCAGGAAAGAGCCGCCCGCTGTGATGCAGCAGGTCAAAACCAGATCGACTCAAGCAAGTGCATTGAGACGATTGCCTTTTAAAATGGCTCATCGTCTCTCCTCCGTGTGCAGGGAAAGTGTCTCCTTGCTTGAGGTTAAACTGGAACTCGAACCTGTCCCATTTCTGCTTCTTGCTTCTTTAAAAACTTTACTTGAAAAACAAAATCAATGTTACTTTCTTTGTGGTTCACTGTATAAACTTGAACATCAGCCACTTTGGGCAGTGGACCCACCTTAATAAGTCGGCCTAGGGTGTTTACTAGTTGTTATTCATTTCTTCTGTTATTGAGATATTTCACTGAAAATGTTGCATTTGCGTGGAAAAGAAAATAATTCCCTTTTACTTTTCTTTGTTTTCCAACCTCATAGCTTATATTGAGGAGTTTAGAATGTAATGTGGTTCTGTGCAATTTTCCATGCTGTGCTTTGGGTGTTCAAGCTGCCTCATAAATCTATTGTTGATTGAATTAGCATGGGGGGGGCTAATTGCTGAAACCCACTTGTTCCCCTGTTGTCTCAATTTCCACGGCTCTGAGCATCAAAACGCAGCATGTCTTGCCAGGTAGCAATTGGTCCAAATCACTGGAGAAAACAGAGTGAATGATATGTGCTCATGATCATAGTGCTGATTTCTACAGAAATATATACAAAGACATAATTTAAGGGTAAGTACTTCATAGGGAAGGCAAGAGAAGATGTTTGAAGAAACGCAAAGTGTGTGGTCAGAATCAGGCACATGTCGAATTAGAGAGGCTGCGATACAGGAGATAACAGTGCTGCTGTGGAGGCCTAAACCAAAACAAAAGGTCTGGGTTTTCTTCTGGTACTGTAGCAGTAAGGGCAGAGCAAACGGCTGTGGAAATAGTGATGTCATTGCTTTGGGCAAAGAATTTAACAATGCGTTGGACGAGTGTTTAACACAGGTGCTCGCTTAATGAAGTAACTAGAGAGGAAAGGGAGCTCAGTAATGAACGGTTGCGTCGCTACAGAGGTCGAAATGCGTGCTCTGAGAGCTCGAGGAACTCACCTGGAACAGACTGCGTTTTTCCACTTGCTCTCAACACAGTGAATATTACATGGACAAACTGGAATCGTTTCAGCAGAATATTTATTTAAAAGAAGACTATTAGCCAGTGATTGGAGAACTGCAAATCTGAAATCCATTCACCATAAAAGGGATAAAATAGCAAAGGAGCTACAGAGCCAAATGTACTCTTCACAAGAGAAACAGCTCAGTGAAAGAGATTTTGAACTTCCTGTAACTTTTTTGTCACCACCAAGCCCAAGTTGAACTGATGTTCTATAAGCTGTTCTAATTTGATAGTGTACTGTATAGACGTTAGTGAGTGTTTAGCCTAATTACTCATGAGAGCCTGTTAATGTAGGCCTATAGTATATTTGTATAAGATCATATTGTGTTTTACTGTTTCATTTTTTATGAAGCCAAGTTTTACACTGTGCCACATGTTTTTGTCTTGTTCCCAGGAATTTATTCCTAGTTAAACTGAAAACAAAAGGGCTCATGATGCCCTAGCTGTAGCACACTGCCAGGGATATGGTCTCGATGCTCAGAAAGGTTTTAGTTTAGATAAGCAGCAAAGCAGTGAAGCAAGCCCAGGAAGCAGGAGATTAATTATCCTATAACTTGGCTATATGGATTTTTCTCTTAGTCCCACCCTTAACAGTCCTAAATAAATCCTTCAAAGCTTTCATCAAATTTTCTGCTCATTTTGGCGGTGCTGGCAGGCGGCAGTTTGGCCACCCAAGGGACAGTCTTGTGACCAAGGTCAAGAGCAAATGAAACAGATTGTTTGAAATATTCTGGCTCATTTCTTCCGAGAAGTGTATGTCCTGTGCGATATTTCTCACCATTGCTCAGAGAGAGTGCCTTCCCTGTGGAGTTTATCCTGAGAGCAGTAATGAACAGAAAGCAGTTTACACAGCGAGCAGTTTCTGTCTGCCCTTGCGCTGCTTTTATAAACAAACCCAGATCCCACCGTTGCTCATAGCTCTGGCAAGAGTGTCCCCTTGACAGCCCTGGGCCACCAGTTTCCAGAGCAGCACTTCAGTCAGAGAGGGATTGCCGTGCCTGTCTGAGTCTTTGAAATAAAGAGGACTGCAGTACGTAATGGGCAGTCTTCAGAATAAAACTAACAGGAAGATGCTGGAGTTCAAAGCTGTGCTTTATGGTGTTTTTTCGATGGTGCAGCTTGACCCTGACTATGGACTAAATTTGAAATCTGGTTCTAGACGTTTACACGGAAGGAAGAAAAAAATGAGTAATGTGGTGGGCACCTGTGTTCCCAGTCGTGCCGTATTTTGGTGTCCTTCAGGCCAGCTTCTGCCATGTCATGTCTTGTACCGTGTAAATCTAGTCAGATATGAAGAATGCGCTGTGTCTAATCTCAAACTCCAGATTAGCATGCTCTGTCTGAGTTAGGGGTCAAATATATGCATTTTAAAACTGGCAGCTATGATGTTTTTTTTAATTGTGCACAGCCTGTTCAGGTCTCTTGAAAAGCAGTATTTCAGTTGCACTTTCTGTTGTTTCAGATGCTGAAAATTGATATGATACCTAAGCTAAAGTGATACTCTGCATAATGTATATTAATCGCACTTTAATTGTCGTTCTTGTTTAGAGAAATATAGGCTATGCTTTGGTTATTTAAGAAAACATCTACTTAATACAGATGGTTTAAATACACTCACACGTTACAGAGGGTATAGCTTTTTTGTCAGCTGCCTAGAGCTTCTCAATGGAAGTGATTATTTTTGGTGGTCTGATATGTGAACTGTAATCAACAGTACTGCTTGTGCTGAAAATGTTACAAAGCTGGAATGTTGCATTTATTGTGGAATGTGTACTCGGGGGTCTCCACTGCCTTCGTCTCCGCTCAGTGCTCAACGCCTGTTTGTCCAGGATGCATAATCAAAACACATTGTGTTGGATTGCGCTTATGTTTCACTTCTCCATGGGTGGTAGAAATGGGGTGCGGAAACTGTGCCAAACTGGGCTTTCATATGCAGTTGAGCTGGAGTCAGACCCTTGCGCTTGGGAAAACAGCGTTCGTGCTTGCAAAGGGAGGCCTGCCACTCGCTAGAAATGGGGGTTTACCAAGCGGCACTGAAAAGGCTCTGTAGCTTTTGCCTGTGGGGAAAAAGACCACTTTGACTTAACAGCTGGTGTACAAAACAGAGAAGTAAAACAAAAAAGAAACTGCACAAAAGTGGAGTGGTCAAATACCATTGAATCTACTAAGATGCTTGTTATAGTTCAGCCCTGTTTAGTCACCGATTTTGTCATTTTCAAAGGTTGAAAACGTTGACAGCTTGTAGTTTGTTGATGAAATAAACAGCTTGTTTTCTGTTTGTTTTTAAAGGTTGAAGACTTCAGAATAGCTATAATATTCAATTCGAAGGGCAAATAAGAGTTGGAAATGTCTCAGGAGAAGGGGGATTTTAATGGCAAAAATGGAAACTTTAGGTGCTACATTTGACCTTTTCTGTAATAACATCTTTTATTAAACCTTCTTGAACATTAAAAAGGGACTCAATAGTGCAAATAAGTACCTAAAATTGTTTACTACTACTGAACAGGAAAGAATTACGTGTATTGTAGAATAGTTGAGAGAAACAGAGAGATAAAGTCACTCACTCTCTGGTTGCTCTTGGTTTACAAAACTCTGAAAGATTTTGGTTCCTGTATTGCAGCAGCGTATGTTATTGTGGGTGATTTCTGTTTTTCTCAGTGTAAACCATTATTTTGAAATAAAACTTATGTTGCAGGATCGGTTGTTCATGTTCAGTCATGTACGTCTGGCGTATACTTCCGAGGAAACATCTGTTATTGTGTCTTTTCCTCATAAACTTATACTTAGCGAACAAAACTAGTAAATTGTTGCAAATAATTTGTTGCTGAGACTATTTATTAGTGTTAGTTGAGACAGTAAATCATTAAATGTTACAGCTGTGTTAACAATCATTACTGCTACCCAGTAATTTTGTGGACCACAAAACTGGAGGTTTGTTTCAAGAACCCCTCCTGCTCCTGATTCGTTAATACTGTACTAATCACTTGCAGAATGTAGACCGTCCCCTGTTTCTTTTAAAAGCAGAACAGTACATAAAAATAAATTGTGTGCATTACTGTTCCGCAGAGCTTCAGTGCCTCAAAGTAATTCAAAATTATTCTATTTTTATATTCATATATTTGTGGTTTAATTTCATCCCCAAATTGCTCTTATAAACGTTTTGATAGTTTTCAGCCTTAAACATAATGTTTTGTTTTTCTGTGTTTTTTAATTTGTTAATTGTTGAGCTTTTTGCAGGTGTTTATTTGTACAAAAAGCTGTGCAGCTAGCTACCCTCCACAGAACGAATTGAAATTGAACTTGTCGGTGCCGTTCAAAAACAGGGGTAAAGGAATAGGAGATTGCCGGAGTCTGTTCTATTTTAAAACATGTCTTTGCCTTCAGCTGTCCAGGCAAAACCGGGAAATGTGAGAACTGAGCTTGTTGTGGGATCCCCAGGTGTCTGGATGGGGACCAAGAGAAAGAAGGAAGACGAAGGACTATCCCAGACAAATGACTCCGGCAATTGGGACTTTTATTCAGCACCAGCATCCCCCGGCTCTTAAAAACCACTGCAGTGTGTGGGACTCTGGCTACCGAGTCTGCTACAGTGCACAAGCTGGTGTGTGAGATACAGCTGCCAAGGCCACATGGCTGTAACATTTGAAGGGGATACTGAAAGGTTTATCCTGCGTAAAACTGAGCATGTTTCAGTATGAGTCCCCATTCACTCTGCGGGCATAATAAAAATAGTTTGAAACGGGCACACCCGATGGGAAAAATTGTAGGAAAATAAAAGCCAGATTTTAAAATATCCTCACTGGCTGATACGGTCAGCTTTCAAGGTTTTTGCTAAAACTCAAGGTGCATTGTAGGTAAGGAAGTAGATTGCGCATTTTGTAATAACTAGTGCTGCCAGTGCAGTGCTGTGAGGAATGGAGCAGGAAGCCTGGGAGAGGAGTGATGTCTGGGATTCTGAAGGATGATTTTGTACGGCCGTTCATAGTGTTGTCTGCTGCCCTCTAAAGCTCAGAAACGAAACTTTTAATTCTGTCAGTGTCTTCTACTGCAGTAAAGTATTACGTGGTGAAGTTCGGCCAGAATTTAAAATGTGGGGAAACGCTGTTTTATCTGAGCTGTGCGCAGTAGTAGTGGATGCTTGAGGCATACATAATGGAGGAACAATGAGAGGAAGAGCGAGACTCTTTCAAGAGATCTTTCAGGAGCAGGTGCTGCCATCTTTCTGATTTTCGAGCAGTTCCTTCGACGTGTGCGAAAGCACGCAGGTTCATGTAGAATTAAGTTTTCTCGCCTTTCAGAACATACGATTATTAGATAGCACAGCAGTTTGTGATTTTCTTATTTTCACTTTCAAAGATAGAGGGAAAATACGAGGATTGGATATTTTCTTTAGTTCTGTAAATACTGTTCGTGGGAGTCAAAAAACAGCTACAGCCAAGCAAACGCATCACGCCTCTAAGTGCTTTACAGTACAACGGCAGAAGCACAATAAGCATGTGAATCCTGAATTAAAAGCGCACAGAAGTAAGTTTAAGACATGATTTAGACTAACTTACTAGATCCAGTATGCTGGGCGATCATTCCACAACCTTGGGGACTCGCACTGAGACATGAGCGAAAGGACAGGGCTTTTTTTAAATCAGTTTCTGAGGGGTAATCACTAATTTATAAGTAGAGATAAAGATGAAAAAACAGGCCCTGACAACTGCCTTTGATCCAAGTGAAGTAAGTGTTATGCAATAAACAACAAAATCAGTTGTGAAGAGAAAGTGTGACTCCTTTCTTGTGATAGTGGCTTGTTGCCAGAGGACGATTGCTGCAGCTGTACTAGTACTCCAGGTGTCAGCAGCTTCCCAGCTATGCTTTTGCACCTTAAGAGTGTTTGGGTAACCTGTGAAGCACTGCTGTCATGTTAGTAGCCCTTCATCAAGCCTAAGTTATAGCTGTAAAGTGCAGCTTTTGAAACACTGCTAATAAAACAGTAAATCATCTGTAAATAATCTTACTTATCGCCATCCTTCTAACTTAATTGGAACCATGCATGTAGAACGCTTCACTCTGATACATTAAAGTGTTGATTAAAAAAAAAATCCAGAGAGGAAGTTACTGAAACTAAGTTTAGAGCTCAGCAGCTTTGCACTCCTCTGAAATGCATCATATTTCAAGATACTCCTCTGCGCGCCGACACAAAGATGCAGCACACATATGGATGCCACAGAATCTCGTAAGGGTAATTGCTTTTTACTGTGAGTTCGCTTTTATAGGCTTTTTCGCAGCGCTTGGCCCTGAAAGCCTTCACGGTGAACGTTGCACACGTTCAGCTCCTTCCACTGCGTGCTGTCAGCGGTGTTGTGCAGTGTGCATACACGTCCTCAGGAATCTCTCACTTCAGTCCGAACTAACACCTTCCAGAGCCATTTAACGCATGCCGTAGCGGTTTCATTGAAACATGGCTTCGGATAGATCTGCCGCTGTATAAGCTCAGGGCCCTTCCCCTCTGGAGCGGCGCTCAGTCTCTCTCTTCTTCTGTTGCCACATGAGCAGGGGGTCTTGACGTGGCGAAGGACGGGTGGTTAATTGCCGTTAAACGAGCATGGTGGTTGCCCCTTGGTCGGCCCTTTCTTGCTACAGGGCGAGTCGCCGCTCATTACGGCACAAGGCCGCGACCGGTATGTTTTCTCAGCAGGAGACTGAGACCCCCCCTCCTCCCCGCCCTCTGCTCAGTCTGCGGCCCCCCCGGGCCCGGGCAGAGTGACAGCTTGGAGCCGTTGCGTGCGAGAGAGACTTCAGCTGGTGCTGTGTGGTCTGGGTGTGTGGTCTCCAGGCCGGTCGAGAGGCTGCTCACGGGGTGGGTGAGAAAGACCGACTCTGTTTACTTTACTCTCTGGGCCTTGCGTGGACGCAGGAACCCTGCCCAAGGACTATTATCCAGCGCTGGGCCCTGCGAGGAAGTAGCGTTCAGGTCATGAGGGCCTGGGCCGACGGGGCAGCGCTGAGCTCAAGTGGATCTTGAGGGTCATGCGAATGGATACTGGGGGAATTTAGCAGTGTTAAATGCCGGGATTCGCTTTAAATGACAAAAGAATAGCACCTTCCCAGTAAACATTACAAGTTCAGTGGTACTTTGCTGTTGCATTTTTGTCAAAATGTATTTCAGATTTAAAAAGTCCTTTTTGGCCGCCAGCCCTAGCTTCTGCCAGTTGCTGCACTGAGGCAAATTATAAGTTATCAAATTTGCACTGTGCTGAGTAAAAGAGGAGGATTTTTTTTTTAAATCAGGAACAGAAATTGTTTGAGTGAGACACTTGAGGGGGAAGAAAAGAGTGCGTTTTAATAAAGTTGGATTCATTCTAATTACATTGAGCCTGTTCATTAATGTCACATACCTACCAAGATATATCCACGACATAACGCCAACGGGAGGCAGCTGGTTTTCTTGCGTGGGAAATAAAACCTGCTGGGAGGTGACGTAAGGTACAGTATGCAGGACTTTCCAGTCTGTACATTGACAGTGCTCTGTGCTTTCGAGTTCAGGCCTTGAGGTTCAACACCACCTTTCAGGTTTGCCGTCTTGTGGCCTTTGAAAGCGAATCAAGCACTCCTGTGCGAACAGGAACTTTGCCTCCTCCTTCAACTTTCAGCAAGTGCTTTGGACAGCCCTTGCAGGACAGATTGTAATACGTGGAGCTGGTGACAAATCATGATGCTGACCAGAAGCTTATTCTAAGGCTGTGCTTCATCCCAGAGCGTGATGTAAAATCGAATCTCAGCTGCTCTCTGAGTGAGCTCTGCCGCAGAGTTCTTTGAAGTGTCAACCTTACAGTTAAAGAATTCAAATACAAATTGTCTCAGCCAGTATCAATAACATGAAAAGTCACAAAAATAATACATAACATTTTATATAGCCTGTAAGCGACAAAGTCTAGAATAAATACACGCGTAGTGTTAAATTCCATATTTTTTTATATCGAATGTGAATGCTTTCACAGGAAAGTTATTTGCATTCACTTTATTAAGATGCTTTCATCCATTTTGTAAAAAAAAAGATATATATCAGCAATAGTTTGCCAGTGTTTTATTTTATGCAGATGAAAATACTCTCATCTCATTAAGCCTAATTTGAGGAAGTATTTTCAGTTTGGCACCAGGTAGCTTTTCTTTTTGAATGTGCTGCAGAAGTACAGCCTAAAGACTAAAAGAAATGACTGCGGTGCTTACTGGCTAACTATGCATGTAATTGCTCTTGGGACCTACAGTACCATGTTTTTAAACATTTTTAAAGCCTGTATGGTCGTCAATAAAAATAATTTAGCACCTAATACTGCGTTTTAGAGTGGTGTAATTCTCTACGGAGCTCAACCACATTCACACTCCGTGCCATCAAGTTTTGTTTAGCACATAACCGTGAGAGTAACTCCTGTAAATTATTGCAAAGCTTGCTCTGATCATGCCTGCAGTCCCAGAATGAATTGGATAATCCGATGCCACTCCATTTTATGTTCAGTTTGCGAGCACATTTTATGTTGTTCGTTTTAAGACTTTGAAAGAAGTCATGGCTATGCACGAGTTCGTATGTAGCTTTCCCAGTCTATTTTCCGATCACTTGTTCGCATTCTGCTCCATGCAAACCCTTGTTTATAGAAGGTGTATTGTTTTGGTGTAGAGGAGCTGAAGGTGGCTGCATTGCGCTGCAAAATGTGCAGTGTGTTCACCTTTCCTGGACCTCTGTCAAAGCTGGCCCAGATTTATTTGCAAAAGTTAGTGCTGTCGTTATTCTGTCTATTTACAATGTTGTTCTTTCTCTCAGTGAGGGACATATTATTCCCCTACAGCCAATAATAAGACTATAATCCCACTATTTTTAGAAGCCTGTAAAAAAGTGTTTTTGAATATTTGTTTCAAGTGTAACAATTTCTTTCCACTTTCTGTGACATGATTCTATTTTTCTATATTAGATTTATGTGTCTATTTTTCTGTTTTATGCTAGCTTTAAGCAGTGTTGACCACGGCAATATGGAATGCTCTGCGTCTCAAAAACATACTGTAAGACTAAGAATAACTGGTGCTGATGCTTGTTTTTGCCAGTGCAGTTGAAATGATGCAACATACTGTATATTGTTCTGTAGTGGAGCTCTTTCCTACTGCAGCTGTTGCAGCCAAGGGGGCTGGGGCGCATTCTTAAACATGAGTAATTCTGAGTGAAAATTGATTTGATTTTTTTTTTTAAAGAGCTTTCTTTTCCGTTTCGCTTTGAACAAATTGATGCAATTCAATAAACAGCTTTCAAAATGGGAACATACTTTATTTTGAGGGTGAATAATAAAATACGCCTTCATTTTCCTCTGTTTGCCTGTGTCTGCCTGGCTGTTTATTTTTACAACGGTAAACGCTGTCATTCCAAAGCCTTTGGAAGAAACTGCTACAGTGTGCAGCAGAGGCAACTCACTAGGCCCAACAGATTTATTTATTCTGCTTATTTCTCAGTGTTCATTCCTTTTTCCACTTCATTTTCATCATCTTCTCATGCTTTTTTTTCCCCACTGGCTCAGGACCTGTCTGTTGCACACTCATGGGGTCCAGACCAACGATTTTCATTCTAAAAGCTCTTTGTCTTTGCCTGTGGTTGTGTTGACAGGTTGCTGAAAGTTCTGGGGGACCCGGTTTGCTACAGCCTGTCATGTCTCGTGCTCGGCAGCCCCCTCTGGTCACAGGCATCTCGCCGAATGAGGGGACCTCATGGACGAAAGTCACGATCCGCGGGGAAAACTTGGGCACGGGGCCTGCTGACCTCTGTGGTAAGAAACACTCCTTCCCTGAGCAGCCCGAAGAGTTTGCTGCTTTTTACACACGAGATGGTTTTTCCATCTTTTGTAGAACAGAAGAAATTGTTTGAGTCAGAGAAGCTGCAGTTTTAAAACGCAGTGGTAGCGCACAGTCAAGTCAGAGCAGTGTCGGCCATTTATATCAGCGCCAGGCAAAATATACTGCAGATTCTGGTGAGGCGGCATCTACTCTCTCATCCAGCCTTGCTCCTCCTTCATTCATTTGTTCTGGATAATCATGAAGTCAAATGTCTTTTCAAAAGAAGGAAATGCAATTTGAGATTATGTATTTCTCAAGAGTATTAGTCGGCATATATTTTTTTTTAATTATGGAGGACACATTAAGGTGAAGTCTTTTCAATTGATGTGTTTTTTAAAGTTGACAACAGAAATAGTTCTGGAGAATATCTGGCTTTTTTCAGAAAATATATTTAATTTTTTTTGCCACTTTTGTAAGAGTAAAATCTTCTATTGTTTTGCTTACAAACATAAATGAGTTATTTTCTTGATAATATTGGTTTCAGACAAACTGATATTTCATTCTACATGATGATGCTTGTCTATTCAAATATGTGCTTTACCTGTTTTTTCCACATCTATATTTTTTCCGCAGTAGTTGAATTTGTGCACACTGCTTTGTTTAAACTAGCAGTAAAATTTTTAATTCATGCTGCACTTTTTTGTCAGTTGTCTGAAACTTAAAAGAGTGCAGTATGCAACTTCAGGCCTCGAAAGTATTTTGTTATCTTTTTTAAGTTGCAAATACAGGCAGTCCCTTTTAGAAACAGATGGAAATCCCAAGATAGACAGGTTTTTTATGGCTTAACTTTGTAGCTATGTACTGTTGCTCATCTCCGATCATGAGCAGTCCCTATCTCACAGACGTGAGGTCTCACGCTTCTTCAGTGTTTCACACCAGTGGCCCTGCAGTTGTAGATGTGACGTTCTGGGTTTGGGGAACGTGGCTTTCTCATGTTTTGGTGAAATCGAAAGAGTGCCGATCAGATTTCCCCCGTGCGGAGCTAGCTCTCCCAACAGTTGCCTTCCAGTGGCGCTCGCTGAAAGAGCTGTTCTTCAGAGGGGGGCTGCTCAGCACACTTGTGATGACTTTACTGCGGCGCAGACGTTGAAGCCCTCATCACTTCAGCCTCCCCACAAGGGTCGCCTCATCACTCCGGGCACACACTGCAGAACATGAAAAAAATAACAGCAGAGAGGCTGAAAACCGTTCACACTGGAGACATTCAGAGGCATGTTAAAAAAAAAAGCGTTTAAAAATAAACGCTGTGGAACAGCTCAGCTGGCAGTGAATCCTGCACAGCCACTCTGCTTTCATCAGACCACTTTCAGTTTGTTGAGCTGTAAAACTGCAGGTTTGTTCTTTAAGGCTGCTCAGGCTACGATGTCCCACATGTACCACAAGATGAGCCTGCGAGAATTTCTCTAGCATACGGATTTCACACTCTGTAAGGTTTCATATAGAAAAATGACAGTTTTTCAAAGAATGCCTATTAAAAACAACATTTGCACTTCAAGCGACCATTTCTCCAGTTTCATTTTTGCCACAAATATTTTTTTCTGATTGAGCTCAGACAGCAATTTTTCTCTTTGTGATACTGTCATCAGATTGAAATCCTTCAGTTGTCTCCTAAGCTTCAGTTAAAAAGGATCAGTGAAGTAGCAAATTCTGTCATTATTTTTAATTTACTTGGTTGACTCTTTTATGCAAAGAGGTTTAAACGTGTACCCATTTATACAGCTGTGCATTTAACTGGAGCGATCTGGGTGAATTACCTTAGTCAAGGTGCAACAGCAGCAAGTCCCACCTGAGACTTGAACCCACAGCAGGCTAGTCCAGGACCCTAACCTCTCCAGCCACATTCCTTTGCAGTTTACAGGATGAATCCATGGTTCAGCATATACAACCTTGAGCTTTGTCCCGATTTTTAAAGGCGTTAAATGAAGCCGACTGTGTGCACTATGTGTTGCATATGTTACACCACTGCCAAACCACCTACTAATATATACAGTCAGGGGAATTTCAAGAGACTTCTTGCAAAGAAATTTTCTCCCAGATTTATACTAAATGACTGTTTATAAAACCCCCTGGTCTTGAATCATTAAAACTCCATGGAGAAGGGTCACACAGGGCTATCCATTCACACAGGTCCATGTTTTATTTAGAGAGGGCTGTTTTTGTAGCCCATGAAGTATTAATGAAAAATCTTTCTGCTGATTACTCAGAGAGAGTTCCCTAATCTCCTTTAACTCTGACACATAACTTGCTTATTGAAAAGATTGTTGCACTTGTAACTGAAGGTGTATTTAAAGCCATAAAAACATTATTTTAAAAATGGGTTTGGCATGGATTGTTGGCTGATCTACCAATTGTATTACTTTGGTAATACTCTAATATTCATGCTGAATAAGTTCAGCTTTTCAAAAGAAAGTGTAACTTTCAGGGGCAAACCTGCTGGTACCATACTACATAATTTTCCTGAGGCAGAAACAGAAAATAATTTTGAAACCCGCTTTGAACATATTGCTTTTTGGGGCAGCAAAAAAATATTTCATCTGTTACACTTCTGAAGTCGTGATGATATAATTCTGCTAATTAGAGATCCTTTCAAGGAAGAAGACATGTCATCCTTATCCTGCTGTTGTGTGCAATGTGAATTTTTTTTCTATCTTGTTTAATATTTTAGAAATGATTTATAGCATAAAAGTTGCTTTTTGCTTTCTTATAGGTCTTTCTATCTGTGGCCATAACTGTCTGTTGACTGCGGAATGGATGTCGGCCAGTAAGATAGTCTGCCGAGTGGGACCCGCTAAGGATGACAAGGGAGAGATCATTGTGACCACCAAGTCAGGGGGCAGAGGAACCTCTACTGTGTCCTTCAAGCTCCTCAAGCCCGAGAAAATAGGTAACGCTGATGGGTCCAGCCATTCTTATCCTCTGATCCCACGTACTGTTCCAGTAAACCTCGTTTCTTGTTTTGTGTTCATCCCTTCCGTCTGCCTGCTGTAGAACTGTGGGAAGCAACCAGATAATACAATACTGGTGTTCTTGAAAACGTGGCGCTATTGAAGCAGCCCCTCCGTTGCACAATTATTCCCGTCAACTTTATATTTTTCAGATGATAAAGTTGTGAAAAAACAGTGAGAAAAAAAGTCTGATTGTATGCCTCTGGTGGGAAAAAAAAACGTTCTTTTTCTACTGCTAGGATGAACAGGATTGGGGTGTTTAAGGATCTGATTTAGTGAAGGCCTCTGTCTGGAGAACAGGCTGAGCCACTCGCTGAACGTGGCATCGACGTACATCTGTCAAGATCTGTGCTGATACTGGGTGGCAGGGAGCCGCTGAGGAGATCGGTTTGCGCTGCAGGTCCCAAGGCTCGCTGGGATCCTCCAGTGTTCACTGGACGCTGCATCTGTCCTCCAGCTGAAAGATGAATTCCTTTGTTTCCTTTGCACTGAGGGGGAAAGAAAGGCAAAGGGTTTGGCAAGCATAAGTGTTGATGAATACATTTATATGCCTTTAGTTCTCCCAGGCCAATCTGGGATTATAGTGGTGATTCATGTTACAAATTTGGAACGGATACACATGAGGTAAAACAATAATATTTGATTCGGAATTTACAATAACAAAAAAATGGAGGTCAGGTTTCTTTATTCTGGTAAAAAAAAAATTCTTCATTCATTTATTTGCTATTCACAAGATCAGTCCTTATCTGTTCCTCCTTCGGGCTGGGTTGGATCAAGGGTCCGAGCTGCTTTGTCCAGCTTGTGCAGTGCAGACACATCCCTCGCTGCGTCACAGCAATGTCCGAAGTTCTGCTCTTCGCCTTGCAGGGATCCTGGACCAGTCTGCCGTATGGGTTGACGAAATGAATTACTACGACATGCGCACCGACCGAAGCAAAGGGATTTCTCCACTGTCCCTGCGGCCAGCCAACCCCCTCGGAATTGACATTGACAAGTAGGTAAACCACAGCGAATCTGGAGCTCGAGCAGCAGCATTCCAGGGCTTGATTGTTTCCAGCAGGCTTGGATTAAGGCAAATTAAGAGCTAGAGAAGAGAGACATAATGAAAGGATGGCAGGGAGCTGGATGCACTGTTCCAGGTTCCCTCTCAGCGCAGGCGGCCTGAGAAGGAAACTGCCGATCAGGAAGCCCATGTGCAAAGGATTAATTGGGTTCATTTTTTCTGCGCACACTGCCTTGTCTGTCAGTTAGCTATGTAAACACAAGTAAATTACATTGTCTTCTGAAATGTGTCAGTGTTACAGATTTACAGCGCTAGAGAAATTTTCTTTCCCCCTTTTCAAGGGTTCTGGTGCTTCTTCCGTAGTCATGAGTCGCACACAAACACGTGTTGATGTGTGAATCATCTGTACTAAACACACGAATAACTGAGCGGATTGGGAGCTGTAAATTATTAGTAAAATGCATTGCAAAGCTTGGTAGGGACTGCTCTTGTTAGAAACCAGATTGCAGACTCCATTAATTGCATGCCTTGATTACTTCATATGCTTTTTGTGATTAGTTACATTTTATTTTTGTGATCTTTGGGACATGGTTTGTCATATTCAGGCTCTGCATAGTTGACAGGCAAGCTCAGAGTTTTAAATCTTACAATATTCTGACACTGGCAGTCCATATTTATAACATTAATATATTAATGTTCACACCTGAAGAAGGCTCCACGGCCGAAACGTTGCGTTTTCTTTCTTCTCTTTTCAGCATAGAATGAACCTATTACTTGTTCCTTTGCAGCCTACGCATGCTGACACAGCTCCCCACCTGAACTACATTAATACATTATTTTAACTCTAATCTGCAGCCCTTTTGTAGAGCTTGTCACTACAACAGAATAATACACAAAACAGAACTCGGCACTGTGAGCTGACATCAAAGAGCCTTGCTTTGTGAGAGCAGACTTCAGTGTGTGAATTGAAGTATCTTCTTTAACAAGGATAAAATGTCTGCTACGTTGCTAGGCAGTCCATCGAACAGTAATGAGAAATATGAGCTATGACTCTGTTAAATTGCAGTGTCCGTGAGATTTCCATTTCCTGGAAAAGGGAAATAATTTGCAAAAGGTTGTTTTGATCATTGAAGTTCAACATGTAACGTTTCCAACAGCAAGACTGTTTTGATTCCCCAAACCATCTGGGGAGATATGTATTGGATATGAACAAGGAGACAGATTTGTGAGCATGAACTGGTACCTTCATTAATCAGTGCAGTTGAGGTGTAGTGATCTAGTGTAGTAGTAGGATAGTCAGCTGTAGTAATCAGTAGTAGTAGTGTAGAAGAACATGACCTTATAGTCTTTAGCATACCTTTTACATTTCAAGAGACTATACGTAGGCACGCCAAAGACAAAATGTGAAAATGGAAAAAAATGATCCTAGAAATTAATGATGTTTTTATGGAACAAATCGCTGTAAAACTAAATCTCCTGCAAAAAATGGTGCTAATAGCTTAGTTAGCTTAGTTAGTTATCCAGTTAACGTACAGGCAAAGCAGGGGAAATCTAATTTAGGAGCACATAGGTTATAAATCGAGTAAGCAAGTAGGATAGATAGAAGCCATTTAATCCCAAAGGATCATCATCAGGTACCAAAGTCTAAACATGAAGTTTTAACTCAAAAAGGTTGTTTTTTTTTTCTCTGTAGTTCCCAGCCAATGAATCTTGAGACTGTTAATAGGAAATAGGCACCGTTGGAAACACTTTTATCAGAAGTTAATGAGAAGTGTTAAACACCCCATGTATCTGTGTGTATGGTTGCCTAATCAGGCTTTTGAAACTAATTAGTTGAAACTGATTCAGGAGATAGAGTGACTAAGCCAGAGAAAGTGCTTGTAATAGGATCCTCAGCATCTCTTGTGTGATGAATTGCCTAACTGAAGCTGTCGAAGCACCCACAGAATTAGATGAGTCAGCAGCCGTAATTACAACATAGATGTTTATGGAAATTTTCTGTACTGTTGACACAGAATATGGTAAAAAGAAGTGGATTTCCGCCCAGCTCTCATAAATCTGCAAAGAACACCTAAATTTGATATACATTTTATAAATAAAATGGTCAATAACAACCAGTTGTTAGCATATGTACTTTTAAGCCCTTCTGGGATGTTTGTAACATTCTCAGATCGTTTCAATGAGTGAGATAATTTGTGTCTTTCAGAAAGGGAATTGAAAATCAGAGTTTATATCTTAAAATATTCAGGATTTTTCCTGTAACATTAGTACTTCTCAGTGTTCTGTGTTCATCTGTAAGAAAAGGACACAAAGGCTGCTTTAGGATTTCTAAAATTGAGTTCTGCAATACTTGGGAGTCTCGATCTTTAATTCAAGTGCATGAGAGATGATGTTATGTGAGATAACATATGACTAAAATATAAGTGACTAAAGATCTTTTTGGTGTCTAAAAAGATTTAGATTATTTTCTCTCCACTTTAAAGCTTATATTTTGATATAGGGAAAAGATAAAGACTTTTAAACAACTTAAGGCGTATAACCCTTTAAAAATGAATTTAGCTTTCTTCCCCTTTATGAGTGCAAAAAAATCATCTTGAAACTCCTAAATGCTAAAAATACATTTCACACAAGCATTTCCTTTCAAAATAAATACTGCACTTTTGTACCATATTCCAAACTTATTGTTAATGTGAGAGTGAACAATTCTGCATTATACTTTACTTAAAGTGTAAAATAAGCTGGATGTTTCTGTTACTGGATTGCCTTTTCTTGGGAAGAAACAGATTCGGTTGTGTTCAGTAACTTTAGAGTATAACATAAATTTATGTGGGCGAAATCTGGGATCTAAACAACCTGACAAAGAAAAGCATAACTTCTGTGTAACATCAGAGCGGGGTAGTCTAGCATTTTTTCTGTCTTTCCTGTATCTCCAAATGATCTGCTAATAGCTTGTAGAGATCTCATATAAGCAGCAAGTATTTTTTTCTAAAATTGGTTAATAGTAATTAAAACATCTGGATTCAAAATATTTACTTTGTCTATTCCTACTGTAAGGTATCATAAAATTATTTTTGTGACAGCTATTAAACTGTAATGTTAAAATAGCAGGTCCATTTCAGATTGTCGTGAAAGGGATATAACTTACTGTATAATTTAAAATATTTAAATCTTTAAAAATGATATTTAGTGCATAGCATATGCAGTAATTACAAACGTTAGATTTTTTTCACTCTTATGTGATTTTAATTATCTTGTTTACTAAATAGTAAATAATTTTTTTGTGTGCTTTTTGATAGCAGGCTGACTTGTCGGCAAACAAGGTTTTAAGTAAATACATTATTTGAAATTGATTTTTATTTGTAAATTGATTTAGTATAAAATACATAAAGAAATACTGAACAAATTCTTGTTGAATGTTATAATTAAAATGTGGTATTGCTCACAGAAAGTTTCCCATTCTTTGTAGTTTTTCAAATTACTTATAATGCAAACTTCTATCAATAAATGTTCAGAATAAACAATCAAATCTCACATAAGTGTCCTGTTATTAACTCTAATAGCTCTGACAAAGCAAACATTTATCTAATTATTAAGTTTACTACCATATTGATACTGTACATTTTAATAATGTATGCAACAGCAGTACCTTACCTGAACTTCTCCCTTATAAATGCCAGACGTTTAAGTAATTAATTAGTTAACAAAAGTCTAATCTGTACTGTAAATGTACTGTTGTAGTATACTGAACCCTTTCCAGGAAAAACAACAACTGTTTTTACTCCTTAGTGTAGGTGCTCCGTTGAAGACTGGAATAATTGGTATCTTGAAGCTCACTAGAGAGTCTCAGCTTAGGAAACTGCCTTTTACTCTTCGTATTTTAAAGGAATTCAAGAAGTCAAATCCCCTGCACTTTATTATTATTTTAAAGTTAACTTGCCGTGAGTACCGTAACCTCGACTGTCTTCAGCGATGATAGATGAGGGAGAACGTGTGCAGTGTCTTTCTGAGGTGAATACCGTCGTTGACCATTGCTAAAATCAAGCTTTCATGTATCTTTCAGTAAGGGAAATTCGTCTACTAGTGATGACAATTATTAAATCATACCGCGTTTTTAGTATGAAAAGCTAAATACACGAATCGCTGCGATGGGCAGTAAAATGATAGAAGACAGTCTGGGGACCAGGTTAGAAAGCATACGGGTCATTAGCGAGGATAAAACTGCTTGAGTATATAAAAAATGAAACCCTGCGTGTAAAAACAGTGCAGGGTGGCTTCTAATGTGCAGTCTGCAGCCACCCTTCCGTCACACTGGTGAATTCTTCCCACGCAGACTGCTGCAGAAGCCAGGGCAACAAGCTTGTCTTGCACTGCCCTCTTCTGGTAGGTTTTATATTGCATGGTGATGCCTTCATACCGAAATGATGCAAGTTTTCAAAGTGTTTTTTGGAAATCCTCTGTTACTTCACTGGCTTAACAGGACAGCATCCGCCCTAGAACCAGAGTTTACTCTCGTGGTATTGGTCCACATTTTCAAAAGTTTTTTTTCTTCCCGTACTAAATAAATTGTTTTCAGATTTTACCTTCACTGATACACATAACAAAGACATGGAACATCCCAAATGTTTTTGTTTTTATCTTGATTTTTTACACTGTGAAGTTTATACAGGTTTGGCACAGGCCAACAAACTGTTTGACGTGCATAGTAAATAAATGGCAATAACTAAATGGTTTTGATTCTTTAAAATTGCTCTCCGCACTCAATTTAGTCTCGGATCACTCTTAGCAATCATTAACCAGCTGCAATGACATCACACTGCTTTTTCATTTCAGATCTTGGCATTCAGTGCAAATATCTTGGCATTCTTTATCCTACACTCAGAAAATTTCATAGGTTAAAATAAAGAACAAACATAACTTTCTCATTAAAACGAACAATGAAGTGTGTAGACATGAATGTCTAGCTCTGTTCTTGCTGCGCTGTGTGCATAATCCTGTTTTGTTCAAGTATAAATTCACAGTTAATTGGTGTAATTACTCGCTCATCTGCTCATATGTAATATGTTTCTAGGCATTTTTACAGCCGATGATTTGAAAGAAGCACTTAATTTGTGCTGCAGTAGCTAGAACACATCAGGCCCGGATATAAATGTTAAGTTTTTCCATTAAAGTGAATAATTACTCCAATTGAATAAGTGTGGTCTTCCGTGGAAGTAAAGCTGGGATAGTGTGTTCCTGCTGAAACCAAATAGGGTTGCATCTGGTGTAGAAGGAAGTGAAAAACTGACCAGCAGCTTGTGTTGTAGAAATGGAGGACTGCATGACCAGTTCAATATGTTTTCCTGTTTTAAAGGAGAAAAATGTTTATGCTGTAAAACACAAAAAGTCTGTGTTAACAGCACTTTTGTAAAAACTCCCCTGGTCTCCTGTTTTGGCTGTAGATGAGATGGTCTCCTGGCATCTTCCTGTTCTATCTTTCTTCAAATGCAAATGTTACTCACAGAAAAGACAGTACTGGAGACGTAGCTATCACACTGTTCTCATGAACTGGTATATTATTTACACAGTCTTTAGAGAATTGATTTTTTAAAATTGAGTAAATAGGGAAACACTAAGGCAAACACCAGGATTAAACCAAAACTTTGTCCCACATGCCATCTACAAATTACAGTCCCGCTATATGACATAATACAGTTTGTAATATGTGATTCATTGGTACATCGAAGTGTTTGATTTAATCTGGCCTAAAAGTAGCATTCTGATTTTTGCCTTTTTTTCAAATCTGCAACAGTGATTTAATCACAGTACTAGATTGGTCTTGATGTCTGTGAAACAACATCTTAGGCTTTAGTTCTGCACTGGGGATTTTTTCATAAAATTTTTTAAAATATTTATGCCTTGAATAATCTCGTTCCATTTTAGCAATTAACTACTTGGCTTAGCAGTTTTTGTTTAGTACATCTGACTTATGCCAGACACATTCACTATTTTCATCCAGGATTTCCACTAGGTTCAGTCTTCTCCTTGAGCCCTGTGATGCTGGACAGCAGTTTATCTGCTTTATTACATTTTACAAGTCTGGGCAGACTGGTTAAGAAAAAAAACTATTTTGTTCTTAGCTGTTTGCAGAAACAATTACTCAAACATATTCTAGTCATATCCCTGTGTTGTAATTTGTTCACTGAAATGCTGGTAAGCGGTCTTAAGTCATCCTTGCATGTTTTTTGCAGTGTTCAGTGATGGGTGTTGAGTGGCTCAACTAGTAAGGCTGTTTTTGAAGGGTGTGTTAAGACAGTACTTCCCAAACAGAACGCCAGGGAAAAACCTCAGGTGTGCTGTGGAATCTGAAAAGATTGTCATTAAAAAGTGTTGAGCAGCAGCGTCTTGTAGCTCTTTTCAGCATCGAACTCAAATATTGGATGTATAATGATGTATTATAAACCAGAATATCACATCAATCCTCAATACCCACACCACAAAGTCATAAGCACATAAGAAAGATTCCGTGCGATTGTATGTTGTTTTTGTAAAAAAAAAAACGAATGCAAATCCACCTGTTTGGTAATTATTAGTAGTTAATCGATCAATGATCTTCTCCAGCTACTTCTCGAAAGAAGTCAGTCGGCTTCAACCACATGGCTGGGTAGCTTGTTCTGTAGTCCCCCAGCTCTTTGGGTAAAGAAATGCCTCCTGCATTTGGTCTTAAATGCACTTCTTCATTAACCTGTCAAGAGAGAGGAAAAGCAGACAGCCCAGATGTTTGCCTCCAGAAATCTCGTAAACACATTAAGGGTTAAAATTGCCTGTTTTATATTGGGAGGCATCTTCTTGGTCACAAATATACATTGTTTTTGCTTAAGCAAAAGTAAAAGTAATTATTACCAACCAAAGCACATTCTTATTGTGTGTTTATACAACATATGACACAGCACTGACACTTTCTGTCAGTGGACTGAATTCTGCAAGGTTTCCTGCAAGAAAGCAATGGCTTTTGCTGACAGCTCTAGTTTAAGTGAAAAAAGAAAAGACAGTGTTAAATTTTATAAGCATCTGCACGCTTGCATGTGCGCTGTAAGAGTGAATCACAGCCCAGGTCTATAGCACATCTTCAGAGACAGTGAGGAATCACTGGGCAGTAGAGGTCAGAGTGATTGTTAGAGGTCAGATGCATTGCTCTCCTCTTCCCATAAAGACTCTCCAGGGGCATGTAGTTTATGCAAAACTGAAAAATAGCTCTTAATAAGTAGTGCTTGAAAGCCATTTATCTTCTTGTTGAGAGTAGGCTTTCAAGGTTTTAAAATAATCTTTTCTTTAACTCTGGTGTTATTTTCTGATCGTTTTATTGCCAAAACACAGACAATTTAATTTATTTGTGTTTTCTGCTAGGTAATTTGAAGACAACAATGAAATGCCATATTTTTAAGTTTATTTTTTGGGGAAATTTGTAAGTTCGTGACAGAAATAGCAATGCTTGAGAGGACACCTACATTTTCAAATTAATTTAATTTGAAAGCAAATTAAATTAATTTAAAATTAATGAAGCAGGTTTAAATATAACAAAAATATCTGGCATAAGTCGGTAAATACAATGATACAGTAAGTTAATATTGCTTTGAAAATAGTGACCATTTTGTATTTTTTCAGGGGAAAAGTCCCGCAGAAGGATTTGGAAAGCCTTTTTCCTGGAATGAGTGGCGATTTCACCAGTGAAAATTTTTCTGCCACCTGGTATCTTATAGAAAACCATTCTCTCACAAGGTGAGTTTTATGTTTTTAATAATGGAGATTCATCTTATAGTCATATTTGGAAAACAGATATTTAGAATGTGGGATAAAACCCAGGCGTAGTGTTTGGTTCCTGACCTTACACTTATTTGTCAAGTACCTTTTATGGAAAGGGGGGTGATGTTTGGGTGACACCCCCTTACTGACTAGAACAGGGCTGCACCATCTTACAGAAGAACATAGATAGAGGCTTACATAACAGAGGAAGCATTCGGCCCATCTGTCCCAACAATCCCTGCAAAGACAACGTCGGCAACGGCCAGCAGGATCTTCAAAGGGCAGCAGTGTTGTTTGCTGTTCATGAGGGGGAAAACAAAGGTCTGTTCTGTACACTGCCTTCATGTCACTGGCACTGGTTAGGTTTAACTTTAGTTTAGTTTGATCTTCAAATCCCTCCAACATATAACAGTTTGTAGTGTCAAAACAATGAAGATTTCACAGCTCAGTTGTTTTGCTTCACGGCAATCGCTGTTGAACTGCCCCATCGCCACTGTCGTGCTGCATAGCAGTGAGGTATACAGAACTGACCCAGCCCAGCTAGGAAGAGTGAGTCAGAGCGAGTGCAATGAGGAAGTTATTATCCAGTATATTCGCATAGTCTGTGAGCGCTTGCACACAACCCCACACGTTTTAGAGTTTCTCTTCTTCAGCAACAATGATTTTTTCCACACAGCGTTTCAATAATAGGCATCTGAGGGAATTAAAATAAAAATAAAATTTTTTAGCAGAGCAAGAACTAAAGTTGCCTGCTTCTCTTCTACAGATCCAGCTAGCCACTGCTGTTTACTAACTAAAACTAAATAAATTGTGCTCAGGATAATGTATTTCTGTTATTTGTTCAGCAGGTTCATGTGCATGGGTGGTTTACTGCAAAACCAAACTGCAAATTCAATTTAAGATTTAATTATAGCCACTACTCACTTACAATGTAAAAATATAAACCCCTCACTGTTCTATTTTAAATGTTTTGTAAGAGGTCAGTTTATAACACTTCATTTCACCAGGCAAATGCAGAGAAATCATTTGCTGATGCATTGTCCTTGGTATGTTCAGTATGATATGGAAATCATGTTTTATAGTTCAGGCAGAAAGTGATGGAGTGATGGATCTGAACATAATCAACGTAGTCATTGGAAAATAGTAAAAAAAAGCTCCTAATGTACAACCACTGCTCTTCTGCAGTGCATGACAGGTCTGTGACTGTGTTTTCATATAGATCTGGGTTACTTGGTTTTACAGTAGTTTGCACATTAAGAGTAAGAGGAGGTGCACATTTTTGGAGGGTTTATACCCAACCAAGCACAAGGTAAAGTCCCAGCATCTCATTTTCATGGTGCTAATTGTGATAGAGGGCGACAAAGTCAGGTCGGCACCATTCCCGATACATGCCACGCGATTTGCGGCCACTATAAAACCCATTTCTGTAGTTTTTATAACCATTTAACCACAATCTGGCATCTGTTATTCACTTTGCTCGTCTCCTGGTATCACCTCCTATATCTCAGTGCAGTCATACAAGACAAGCAAGCTAATTCATGTGTAAGGTGACTTCTGTAAATTTTTACAAATCTTTTACAAATGTTTTTGAGCATAGAACACTTTGATAGTAGTTTGGTGGGGTTTACTATTCTCTCTTTTCCATTCAGAACAAACAACCTACTTCTTAAAGTCTGATGTGAATAGAAGTCTCATTCAAGTCTTATTCAAACCCAGTATGTATCATACGGGGAAGGTACTTTTATAATAAATCAACATGCACTTCCAATGAATGATTGTGATTAGGGGAAACTAACTGTATTCCTTACTGCATAACCTGGCAGCCAATACACTGACCCCCTTTTTTTTTCCTGCTGCAGTGAACTACCTTAGCTCTATCTTTTTAAAAACTGCACAGATTTTCCTTCCCGTTTTATAAGGTTTGATTGGCTTCTTTCAGGGCCTACGCAAGCAATAAACGGCCGTGTTTTTAAGGCACACAGTTCGCTTTGTGTGAACCCCACAGTACTGAAGGCGGTACTCTGCCGTTTTTGTCAGAAGTCCTTGCCTCGCTGCCGAAATAAATCACACTCCCGATGTTTCACAGAATGAAAAAAAACAGACTTGAACAAGCTGTACTTAACATCACTGAACTCTGTCACATTATGCCACCCTCTTCTGTTTTGAAGGTAGAGCCCTTCTTACACTTCCATACACTTTATTTAACCCAGATAACAGGAACCCTGAATATTGGGAACTCCAGTGTTTTGCTTAACATATGTGTGTTTTTTCCTTGGAGGAAACTCTGATTTGGGTCGAAAATTGCTTTCCTGACAGAACGTCATGACAAGTCTAAATAAATAAGGAGGGCTTCAGGCCCATCCACCAGGTAACAGGAAACTGCAATCACATTAATTGCCTGACTGGATATAAAACAAAAATATTGTATTGGCAGTTGACAGAAGGTGAATGAAAGCTTGTTTTTTTAAAAAAAATACCATTGAGCTAAACAATCGTTTGATGTATTCTCTGGTTCTTTAATGGGAGAGAAATACTACGTACTACTGTTTATGAAAATAGGAGGCACAGTTTTTATGAAGTGCTTTTATCTATTTTACAGTCGGATAAACTTTATGACAGTATAAGCCCACAGTTTTAATTTTTTATTTCTGTTTTTTAAAGTTCTGATCATTTTTAAATGTTGGGAAAACTTGTGAAATGTGAAAACATTTTGAATGATCTGTTTAAGGTGTCTCGAGATATAAACAAAAGCAAAATACAAAACAGTGTACTGGATATTCGTTGTGTTTTCAAGTGTAATCAGAAAGATTACAGAAGGGAATGAGCTTCGAAACTGAATGGTAGCCAGTGGTAGTCTGCTTCTGCAATGTTGAAGGTTTGAAGGGAGAATCCAAGACTGATTTTTTTATCATTTAAGACATACAAAGGCAAACAGGAGACACTGACATTAGCTTTTGTAGTTCTCTTGTATTGACATAATTTTCAGTATTATTTTAACTTATATAGACAGTTTTATTTTTTATTGTCTAAAGAAAAACATTGCAGTAATCAAAACAAGGGCAGTTAAATATGCAGGTGATGAGGTCTGGTAAATATATGTGATGAGGTTTGATAAATAACTGCAGATATCCAGCCTGTCAAATGGGCGCTTTCCTGTTAAGTATGAAAGCCTTTCAGCTCCGTGCCTTTTGGGGCCCTTAGTCAGTAGAAGGATTCTAATGCTGTTGCCCTCTTTCAGCTTCGATCAGCTCCGGGTTGCAGCTACGAACCTGCGGAAGCAGTCCAACAAGAAAAACGAAGGCAGCCTGGCGTATGTGAAGGGTGGCCTCAGCACCTTCTTCGAGGCGCAGGATGCCTTAGCAGGTAAATGCGGGATCTGAGTCCTTGCAACTTTCTGCTTTGCTGTTAGCACTGGTCTCATATTTTGAGCGAGAAGCTGTTATAGAAGGGCTTAGTTTAATCGCTACTCAATTACTAGTTTATTAAGCAAGTCTGACTTTTTTTGTCCAAACCGCCTTCAGTTGGACCTCTTCATACAGCTGGGCATTGTATTGCAACAGTTCAGATGAAGTGCCTTGCTCAAGAGGCACAACAGCGGTGTCTCACCACGGATTTCAACCCGCAACCTTCTAGATACAAGTCTCGGACTTTAACCTCTGCAAATGTAATACAGGATCTGACAATGCAACAGCACAGTGAAAGTGGCATAAATAAAAGTTAGGGAAGGTTGTATTTCATTGTGCAAAACAAAAAGTAGGAAGTAGGAACCCAATTTACAAACCTCTAGCTCGGCAGTGAAATTCTCTAAAGCATTCGCCAGCCTACCTAGAAAATGTGAATGCTTTCTAAAACAGACATTTCAGTTTCATGTGCTTCACATCCCCTGTTATACAAGAAAAAATGTGTGGATATTTTTCTGCACAGTAACAGATAAAATATCGAAGGAAAGAGTGGAATAGCATTGCTTTTCTCTCATTTATCCTATGCTAGTGTATTCTGTAACTGAAACATATGGAGAGCTGTAACATTGTTCTGTTTGTTTTAATTATTTCTGTAACACTAGAAAATGAAGACGTATTGCCGAGTCCTTGCTTTTTAAAAGGTTCATCCATTAGTCTGTTGTCATTCTGCAAGTTACCTACAGCGATGAAGTACAAGCAAACCCTTTTAGCTAGGGTGGCAACGAGAGGCAAGACTGTGCTGTACATTGTTTCGTGTTTATTTTAGCTGCGGTAATAAGGTCAAGAAAAACAGTTATTGGAAATACTGTTCTAATTAGCGACATTATTCCTCTCACAAAGCATCTCTCTGAAGGAAAGAAACCTTTTTAGGCCAAGCTATTTTCATGTCGAAAGGCTTTTTATTTACATATTTAAGCTTTTAGTTGGGCTGATTAAAGAGAATGTTACTGTGGTACTGTATTTAGGAAAGTTTGATTCCCTTGTCATGATTTAAACTAGTAAGGTCTTACCCAGCTACAGTTTTGATCTACATGATAACTGTTTTTGTTTTTCAGTTAATGTAAATTAAAAGCCTTTAAATTGTACTGTATGTTGCCCTACAAAGACTTCACAGCTTTTCATTTATATTGTGCTTGCATAAACACAAAACTCTACTCACACAAGCTTGAACTCCCCTCTCTGTTGGTCTTGTAGTGATGTGTCCGTTTGCAAAGACTAGCTGTCCTTATATTCTTGGGTAATTTAGCTGTTACTGCATGTCCTTCCTTTGCAGATTGGTTGCCTGCACTATTAAATGTGTAAATATGTACTTTAAAAATGCCAACAAGTTGCTATTATGATTCCTATTATTTGATATCAGTACCTAAATTGTGCAGATGTTGTTGTGAGTTGAAAAATACAACTGTCCCATCTGCCAGAGAAATTGGGGAAAACAATGTAATTATGGGACCAAAGGTATCTGCAGTCTAAACAACCTCCAATCTGACATCCAGGTCGCATGGAAAGACCAGCTTTCTATGTTCCTTGTTTTCCAGACAAACATCCGTGTCATAGGCAACGACATGTAAACCGCATCAGAATGTCATAACGAATACATGCCAACTTGTGACGCCAGGATTTGGAATTAATTTTTTTTTCTAATTGGTTTCTCAAAAATGTCAAAGATTTTTGGACCATTGGAAAATCAGTATTGTAAAAGACTGACAAAATATCCTAGAGTATGCCAGAATAGTTAATAAACAGTAATACCATTTTTATTTACTCTGTCATTTTGTAGTTCTTAGATATATCTTCTTTCACTTTCTTTCTCTTCCACATTATTTAAGGCATGAGATTGCATAAATGTTTTACTGAGCCAGTATTATAAGCTATCGTCATATTATCTTTGATAGCTTTTTAACTTAACCTTTGAGTTAAGTTTGAGTTGAGATAAGTTTAAGTGTATATCTTGAAAACATACCATTCTGGTGCTCGGGTGTTTCAATTATTTTAATTAGTAAAATGAACTTCACTCTTATATGTGTATCTCAATCAATAATGTTCTGTATGTCATATTGTCAATCCAAGGTACTGTACTGGCTTGTTTAATTCAGGCACAGTTTAAAGGCAGGTATTTAATTTGATCATAATTAAATATTCTGGCAATTCATTTGATACCAACAGAGCTTTAAACAGGAAGACTTAAGTTAAATATTTCTTTTAAAGCGGTATATATATTTAATTTTCTTTGTTACTTTGTAATATTTATAAAGTGCACTGTGGGTTTTTTAATCTCATTTTGCTGAAATATCGTTCCGAATTGAGGAGCCCCCTGTTTTGAATACCTTTCAAAAAATTTTTGGCTCCTCTCAGTACATCTATGTTTGCCAAACAAAACAACACCATAAAGGCAAGATTTCTAAGAATCTTGAAAGGTTGGAAAAAAAATAGCAAGAGGAGAAAGGGAAAACAGAGTTTGTGGTGATGTTTTTTTTACCTACCCCATAATAATTGATAATAATAACATGTCTCAAAATCTGTGAATCTGATAACTCAGCAGATATGATATCTCACCTAGTGACTGATTAATTCCAACTGTTGTCACTAAAGGTATTTTTTCATAGTTGTCAAAGACAGTAGTGTTTTGCAGTTAAAGGGTTTCTTATTGTCTTGGGGGATTAAAGAATTGGCTTCTGAGGAAGTGTTTCCTGGTTACCCAGTAAAAGCTAAGCAGGAAATGTGTTGTATCCCAGTAGAGCTATGGGCTCGCTTCTTTTGACCTTTGAAATACAGAGAACAACTTAAAAACAAATGAGCATTCAGCTGAAAAACCACAGTAACTAATGGTCTCCAAGCTTAGTGCTTATACTGGACTAAGAACATAAGAAAGATTAGAAATGGGAGGAAGCCATTTCTTGAAAGACCAGAGTGTTGACTTTGACACCAAGGCTGGGTGTCGTAAAAAGGGTGAATGTGATACAAAACAATTTTCTGTTAGTGATTAAACGTGTGGACGTGCCACAATTTGAATTGGGGTTATACGCTGTGAGAGATCATTATTAATGGTGGTTTTGTCTCATACCAGCACAAGGGGAAGAAATGGATAAATTCCAGGTCACCAGTGAGACAGATGATAAACTTGACGTGTCAAGCTCAGGTCCACGCTAGAAATATTTCTGTTCCGTTTCTGTCAGGCGTGCATGTGTGAGATCAGCTTTAACATCCCGTTTCCGTCAGAATACAAAATAACTACTGAACTTAATAATTTATTTGAGAAGTCATGAATAAATCATATGACACAACTGTCATGTTCGGCTCCTGACGTTTCGAGTTAAAATGAAGGTTTTTTTTTAAATGAAAAAAATCCAATTCGGTTTTTGATGCCTATAAATAATTTTATTTTGGTCCGTTGTGGCCCCATTAGCTCTTTAAAAGCCAGTCATCCACATATTCAGCCACTGCAGGACTGGGAAACGAAATTTTTGGAAGCCATGAGCAGCCTGACCGAGCCAAGATAAACACTCTGCTTGGATCGTGGCAACGAAGGATCTAGTCTTTGCTTCCCTGCTCAGCTGCAAACTCTTTAGCGTGTGCTGAAACCTCCCGCCACAAGACTCCTGATGCACGACATTTGAAACACCTTCTCCAACAGAAATAAAAGACAGGGTTACATCTAATAAGGCTTAATTTGCCTCTCCTTCTGCAGTATAATAACTCTGGTCTTTGTTCTCATGGTATGTTCAAAGCGAAGCCTCTTTAAACTGTTGCAATCCCCCTGTGAAATCTGGCGCAAAGCATTTCTGTTTGCTTAGCAACTGGAGAAGCATTGAAAATGAACAACATCCAAACGCTTAGCCTGTACTTCTTCATTTTCATTTTTATACTGTATAAGTGTTTATCGGCCTCGCTGCACATTCAGACACTCTGCATTTTAAATTGCTGAGCAGCTGTTCACTAAAGCTTAAAGATGCCTCATTGAGCATTGAGTGTCAGTATTTGCCACACTAGATCAATGAATTACTTTTCGGGTATCAATGATGGCTTGTATCTGCCAAAAAGTAATAGGTCTTTTTTTCCACCGTGAGATCTTGTTTCATTCTGTTTTGGATAATTGTTTGAAGTCAGGAGGATTACCTTTTATTACCGTTTTGATATTACCTACCATTTATTTTCCCCAAGACCAAATAATAAAAATTCCTTAAAAACTGTTGTGATTTATATCCATTCATGACCATAACATTTGCCTCTGTCTGGTTAGAGTGATTAAGAAACCTTGACAGGTTTCTAGGATAAACCAATGCAGTGTTCACAGTAATGTTGAGTTGTGGACTGTTTATGATTTTGAGTTAATCAAACTGTTGAACTGTTGCAAAGCCAGCGGTGTATTAAATAATTTGCTCTGACCTCAGAACTAGTAAATATGTGTATCCACACAATATAGAGTTTATTAGAAATTAGTTGATTCAACTGAAATACAGTTTTATATTTTTATTGACAAAATCGGAATGTATGTCCTTTAATGAAAGAGCAGTTAAAGTATGTTGAGCAATGCCAGTTTGTTCAAAGCCCTGTGTACTTTTGGTTGTCTGTACACTCTCCACAGTGCAGTGTCTGTGGTTGGATTTCTGGGTTCTGTGACACCCACTGGAAACCAGCCTCACCAGATGGATTCTTGTGGCTGTTTTTTTAGTAGAAATGTTGGCAATTGTGCTGTGACACAGTCGGCTAGCAAAAGAAATGAAAAAAAGAGACGCATCTTTCGCACAAAAACTTTCTTTGACGATTAATGTTCTGTGCTTTCTCTCAATGTTATGACGTCTTTCACAGTGCAGTCAACTTGATTATGACTAAAGCTAATATATTCAATTTATGTTTTAATAAAAAAATGTTCTGATCAGTAAAGACACCACCAAATAATAACGTCAGGTAAGTTAAACCAGTACCACATTTCTGTGTTTTGTTGAACATACTGTAGAAAAAAACAAAACTGTATTTTTGTAGAAATAAGAGATTTTGGTGCTGGTGCTTCTGTCGCTGAAAAGACCAGACGACGTTGAAGAGAAAACTGTGGTTTGTGTTGCAAGTTGTGAGGGTGGAAGCTGGGCTCTGGTGGATGGTTTCTGTTTCCCAGCTCGGGCACGGGATGTTGAAAGAGGGTTTAGAAAGTCAGCTGAAGGTCAGGAAGGTCGAGGACAGGGAGGTATTTGGTCTGAATTCCGTCTTGGCTGGTGTTATCAGATAGCGTAACCCTCCTTTCTGCCACTCAGCCCCTGGGAATGTCTGACACAGACTCGGCTGTGGCGGAGATGTTAAACAGGAAGTTTGCTTCGTCAGCGCGATTTGGCTTGTGCGCAGGAACCTACGAGGAGCCGTGTTCACCTATGTCTGACCTTGTGGGTGCTGGCTGATTGAATTGGATGGGGTATCTGTGCCCGTCTCTAGCTGACAGCACATGACTGCTGACATTGCCACTGAAAAACGCAATGGGCCAGGTACTCCGTGCGTTGTGTCCTGGGTTCCAGTTTTATACAGTTTTTCTAAAAGTAAAAAAAAAAAGGATTTATTGTACAACCCAAGATCAAAACATTCCCAACTGCAAAGATTAAGATACTTCATTTTTCCTTTAACGAAAAGTAGGGCCAATCAATCCTCAGGTTAGAATGCACAAAATAATTTTGGCCTGGCAGTATGTTTTGGGAACGTACAACACTGTCATAGCCGAGGTACTATATTATAGACAGAAAGAGGATACACAGCTGCCTCTGGTGAGGGAAACCAAGCAGCTGAAGTGATAGATCCCAGACCTCATAATCCTGCTGTAGGTCTGACAGAGGTGAAACTTTGTGTATCCTATCCTTGGGTACTGTGCGCTCCCATTTTACCACACAGGAACACAGTGTGATTAAGCAAGGGGAGGAAAAACTGCCCTTTTTTTGAGGGGGGGGAGAGGAAGGAATGCTGTGGGTGAGCACGAGTTTAGCAGTAAGGAGGCGATGTAGATTGTTAGAAAAGTATGTCATGAAAGTCTATTAAACCTTAACAAATTATTTCTCATAGCATAAACACATCTGCGAATAGGCTTCCAACCACAAAAAGCAGACATTTGCACTTTACTTGAATGCCTCACAGTATTCATTTGAAAATGCAAAATCCACAAATCATTCCCAGGCAAAAAAAAAAATGCTGTACCTTAAAACATCTTTCTGATGAAATACCTTTTTTTTTTGCTTTCAATCCGTTTCTTGATTTTTGGGCCTAAGGCCATTTACTGATTTCACCTGTACAACTGTTACAGCCTGCTTTGCTCTGTCTCTGCTAGGGCGTCTCCTATTAATTCTGAGCGTGTGTTTTGTGCCAAGCAGATGAACTTGATTCCTCTTCTGGGCTGTTCTGAGATTTGTTCTATGAACCTGACTTGACAGCTTAAATAAATTCGTGGTCCAGTTCACTTGGGGGCAGGAATGGAATTTTTAGCTTTCAATTATATATATATCTATTATAATTCATTTTACTTTAGATGTACATTAGATTAAAACACCACCCCTTTATTCCTTGAATTACCAATACATTTGTATTTAAAACTCCTATTGTAATAAATTATTGAATGTAACATTATAACAATGATAAGATCATGAGGAAGCCTAATAAGAAAACAGGATTTTGTCATTATTTCATAATGACAATGCTTGTGCTAATGACAGAAAATGACAAAAATATTTTGCTCATGCTGTAAGCTGTAAAAAACTAAAAAAAATCAGGTTGTTGGCTTATTCATTATTTATCCTCAGAAGATCATTCTGTAATGCTCTTTTTCTTCAAATTACTGTAATTTTTTTTTTTTACTTTTGGCAACGCCTTTGGCAGAGCAGGGGTAGTGTTGCAATTTGACAAAGAGGCTGTGGTCTGGATTAAATCAAAGCTTGGACTCACCTGCCAATCCCAAATTCCACATGTGATGTTGGATCTCTTGGGCCGAGCCTTCTCCTACCCTTCCCAGTGGAAGACTTGGATCACATTTTATGCGTGGAGTTTGTGAGTGATGGGCAGGTTGAAGGTTTTCTTTTTTTTTTCTTTGAGGACCCATACCTAATCATATTGATTTCCCTGTTAGCAGGAAAAAAATAACTACATCCAGGTCAGCAGCCATTTAGACATGCTCAATATAATGACATAATTGTACGTGGAAAAAGCCAGCGTGGAAGGAGAGATAGTCTTTTTTACTCACACCATCCTCAGGCTGTACTGGGCTTGTAAGTGCTGAGATCCCCTGGGCTTCACCCTGCACAGTAGAGAACAGTATTGCTCAGTTTCTTAGATTTAAACTAAATATCACAGCCTATTAAGGTAAGACCACATGCATGGCATTTTAAGAATTCTTTCAGCTCTAGAGTTTAAGCTTTAGGCGTAACTAGAAAAAAATATGCATTTATTTGGATAAGTCCTTTGCACTCGGTGCTTTCCTGATAGGCTGCTTGACAGGACGTGTCATCTGTGCTTTTCTCTTCCAGCCCAACTCGGTTAAAGTCTCAAAGCGGAGCTGCATTGTTTTAACTTAACCGAACGACGCGCCACCCCCTCGTTCTTTCAATAAACCGCGCAGATTTAACACAGCACCTGAGAGTGATTTGTTTTTTGATCTGGCGGCTCTTGGCGCCAGCACGTGCTTGGCCGCTTCGTCTGGTCTCTTCGTGCCCGACGACAGGCCGGTCCAGAGCTCCGAGGCGTCGCACCTCGAGAGAGGCCGCTGCCAGACTGTTTATTGGTTCTCGAACGAACCGGCGCACAACTCCAGGAACTTTGGGAGCGAAAATACGGAAAACGAGGAGCAGGAGCCGGAGAATCCAAGGTGTCCCAGCGACTCACGCACCGCCATTCGCGTTGAGTTCTGCTAACGAGAAGTGCAGGCTTGGGGAATTTCAGGAAAACACCCTCCTCCCTAAAAAAAAGCCAAATAAAATGTAAATGTGTCCATTCTGAGAGTTCTTTGATGCATCTAGCAATTTCTTATACTGTGCGTTACAGTATTGCGTTGACATAATAGTGTTTAAATAATTCTTCTGATTGTTACACAATACACAATTGTAATGAAAGAAAAGAGTCGGTACCCTAAGCATAAGAATCAATCATGATTTGTGCAAACATTTCCTAAAGCCATTGACTCTTATTAAAATGTATTACTTTTATTTTAAAGCGTATTAAAATAATAGGTAAAATGTGGATGTGTAAAAAAAAAGAAAGTTATGTAGTAGAATGAAATTTGTTTGAATAAAATGCCTTGTTTTTTAGTTGGTGCTTGGTGACACTTTTAAGAAGTCTCAGTCTAAAAAAACAGAGAGGTTCTTAAGGTGTAGTGAATAAGGAGGCTTTGTTTTTCATAACCACACTGACTTGCAGCTCTCTGGGAATCCTTTTCGTGAAGATCCGACACAGGAGTGATCCGTACACGTATCGGCCACAAGGTTATCTCACATCAGGAATCGGAGGTTGTTTATTGTTTCATCTTCTGTTCCTGAAATTGAAAAGGTCCCGGAATTACGCAAGTTAAATTGAGCAGCAGAGACATTTTATTTTTGAACAGGAGGTGGCTTAAAATAACTACACACAAGCAGTTGCCTCGGAGGAAACAAAAATACTTTTTATTCTTACATTTTTGGTCTCCTCATCATGCAGTTGTGTTTACAGGAATGCCTTTACTTAGAATAGGACTTCAGAGATTTGGACTTTAAGAGCAGGTAGCTAGTTTATAAACACATAGATTTTATTTTTAGGTCCTAGAATCGCCACCAATTTGTACAAGTTACAAAACCAACAGAAAGACATGCAGAATTTGAGCTGTGGTCAGATAAATTGAGTTTTCACTACTGCTGATATGTTAACTACTTGAAATCCAACGGAGAAGTGAAAAAAAGCCTTTTGCAAAATAACTGAATGGAATCGAAGCTAGAAGCACAAACCCACGACAGTGAAATAAATAATATTGTACATAACTCTTATCTGCCATAGTTTGTGCTGCTCTTGAAATGCCAAGGATCAAATGTATAAGAACATTATTTGGAATTCATGTTAGGATTTGTTCGCTTTTAGCCACTTTTAAATTCCGCAGTCTCGAGGTCCTGGTATTATTCTGGACATCTTATTGCAGTGGTATTAAAGTTAGGAAAGCTTTACAATTTCAATGTTGTAAATTATAACTCAATTAAAGACACATGAACAGATCTTTGCTTTTTTACAATGCTTGGTATTGTACTTTAATATAAAACCACTACGGTGGATGTTTGGCTGTATGCAGTTTAAGAAAACACTAAAAAAAACTTTGTGGACAGGAAAAATATGAAATGACTAAGCTTAAGGGGATTCCCCTGTATTAGTTAACAGTACAACATGTCTTGGTTTGTGTTTAGCGAAACAGAAAAGGAGATTATTTTCAAAATTGGAATATCTTCTTGAAGTAATAATATCTTATTGAAAAGAGAAATGCCTGTGTTTTTACATATCTTATTTTCAGTAACCATAGTGTAATTATTTGATTATTTGATTTATTTTTTCTGCATAAAAAATTGTTTTTTGATTGACACCTGACATCTCACATCCCTAAAGTTCGGCACACGTGTCCCAGATGTCCGATCTCCACTTTTTTTTTTCCAGCCATTCATCAGAAGCTGGAAGCTGACGGAACGGAGAAAGTGGAAGGATCCATGACGCAGAAGCTGGAAAACGTCCTGAACCGTGAGCCTCCCCCTTTTCTTCTTCTTTCTTAAAGAGAGACAGAAAACCCGTGGAAGAAAAAAAGCGTCTTGAGTAGAGAAAGCAGAATTGGGTATAAAAGCAGCTTTTTCAACGTTGTGTGACTGGACTGACCTTCAAAGAGGATTCATCAATTTAGACCCCCAAAAAAGTTGACTCATTTCTGCAGCTGAGTCACATCAGCAGTTGAATCACTTGATATTTTCATTCAGCCTGCTGCTTCGGTTAGCAGGGTAGGTTTTTTAACCAAGGGGAGACAGACGCTTTCTTTTAATATGTTTGGGTTAAAGAAACTCGGGAAGAGAAATTGACAGGTTGTTTAAAAAAAAAATCAGCTTACCGATTTAAACATGAGGAGCAGCCTGCATTTTAACCGTGTAGTCAGACAATCTCTCTGTACGCCATAGATCGCCTGTTGCAATCAGACAGGCTGTGTGATTAGCATTTTTCAGATGGTCTGGTCATTGCATGTGCTGTGAAAGGTGCACAAGTGAACAAGGAAACAAGTCATGTACTGTACTGTTGCTGTGATCATTACCCTGACCAGACGCTCTCTTTTTTTGTTTTAATTGCTCACTTTGACACAGACCTGTGTAATATTATTTTTTGTGCCGTTGACCCACATAGCAGTGCTGATGGAGATCAAAGCTGGGTTTAGTCCAAGAAAGGAGTGAGGGATTGACTCCACAGATTTCACATCCCACAAATCTTTAATTGTTTGACTACACTGTGCCATTCAAGTTCACTGGCGTTGGTGTTTCGTTCATTGTTATCATTCACCTTCATTCTTGATTTATGTTTCTGAATGTGTAGTGTGAGAAATCGTAAGAAAACGATTCTACTTACATTATGTTGAGATTAGCAAACCTGCCAGAATGCTGAACACATACGAAACTGATTGCCAATAACACAAGAAACAGCACAAGTCCGCATCTCTTTAATTTTCTGTTTCTTTGTTATACTATCTCTTTCCTTTGCCTGATTTTCAAAGCCCAAATTCAAAATGCTTTTCGTTCAATCCCAGAGGGCTCCATGTATATCCTTTCATTCCTTACATGATAATTTGATTCATGTAATTTAAAGTCAATAAACGGGTACTTTCCTTTAAAATTGTAAAAATAAACTTCGTGAACCAACTGCTCTTTCATGTTTACAAAATTTGAAATATGGGCATGCGGCTGGAAATCCTTTATTGAGTCCTTAAATTCAACATTAATATAAAAATTTACGTATAACCAAAAATAAGTCAAACGCGATGAGGAGGGAAAATGCAAAATATTTTATAACTTGCTGTGTTAATGTTTTCATTCAAGCTGAATGCTTTTTTTGATTAAAGAATTTTACAAAGTCTACGTTTGTGCATTGAACAGGCCACCCACTGAGCCTGCTACAGAAAATAGCACGCAAACCACCCAGCGAGACTGATGTAATTTTTTTCATCTTTGCTTTTAGCATAGTCACCAGACCAGATAATGTAGACGGTTTTTTCACAGACATAAAATGAGTGCAGAGACCAGCGATAAATTTTGGTCTCGTTTCCAAAAATGCTGTAGTGAGGTTTTGTGTGAAACATGAAAAAATGAAAGATGGAAATTGATCTCTCAGTGTATTTACAAATATAAAGATTGAAATAGCCAAAAAATGAAGCACCAGTGAAAGATAGACTTTGCTTCCAAACTATGGCATCTAGACAAAAGTCCTGGTGTGCATTTTAATGGTATTTGTTTTTGCGTCCTCTGTGTGCTTTAAAAGTGACATTTCTGATCCTGCCACCAAACATAATCTTAAAACACTTCAGTATTAAATTATCACCCCTGTTTAATTTTCCTAATTGCTTCTAACATCTCTCTTGTCAACTGCTCTTCCCTTCCCTTAACCCTGCTCGGTCTGGAAATAAATAGCTTGTAATTTAGGAAGTGTGACAGACAGATCTGACAGAGTCGGGAGTGTTTTAGTGTTAAGTACACACGAACACTAAGTTCTCTTCCCGTGAAAGACAGTAATTGTAGTATTTGACTTTCACAAAAACAATCACTGCATGTTATTCTACGAGAAGAGAACTCTGGGCCTGCTGGATGCGTTTAAGTGAGTGATTATTCTGTGAACATTAGTAATCACCACGTGAATGATGTTGGCTTACCCTGGAGATGGAATTTCCACTTACTGTTTGGTGCCCAAAAAGTCACTAAACATTCAGTCTGAAATCTTTGCATGTATGTGCAGCCGCAAAAAAAAATCACATCTTAACAGCCTGGAACGTAGCCTGTGGACCAGGAAGCAAGCTGCAGCATTCACAACACCAAAAGCGACAGCTTTGACCAGCTCTGGCCAGCCCTGTCCTGACCGTTGGTTTATCAAGGACTGAGGTGAGGTAATTCTGAGCAATAAAGGTTTTTAACCCCAAGCTGTCGTAACTGAGGGCTTCCCTCTGGACAGTGTGGTACGAACCCCGAATGAGAAATGGAAAGGGGTCAAGTAGGGGAAACCTGGTGCCGAGCTCGAGATAGTTCGTCTATCCAAACCGTTGTGCAAGGGAAAATTTCCTGGGGGGGAAAGAAAGTGTAAATGTAGCATTCTGACTGGACGACAGACGCTGAGAGACCAGGCATCAGAGCTGCTAAATCTGTGACTCCGGGGAGCACTTCAACCATGGGATTATGAACTTCCTTTCCCACCCCCGAATCCTCAGGAAGGTGATGTTAGCACAGTGCTGGAAGTCGAGGATAACATGTAAATAATCAGAAGATCGTTCCAAAAAATTGTCTGTTAAGAGGAGCTATTATATCTAGCATTATTAATAATAGTAACGATTATAATGCAATTTCTGGCTGATTCTGGCATCTAAAGTGATTACAAATGCACACACTTGTACACCTGGTTATTTTACTGGAGGAATCCAACTAAAGACTTTGCTCATTGAATAGAACAGCAGTGATTCAGTCAGCATTTTGAATCCTCAACTTTCCAGCTGCGATTTCAGAGCCTCTGCCCACTATTTCACACTGCTCCCTCCAAAGATGTTACTCTCTGAGTTCTGCATTTTTAAATACATTTTCGGACCACACTTATATTTAGGTTTATGTATTGTAATGATAAAACTGAAGTCGACAGGAATACGTTCACGAATGTGCTGCTTATGAAAATGTATGCATTACTTATTCTCTATAAATGT
This sequence comes from Lepisosteus oculatus, assembly GCF_040954835.1. Lineage (NCBI taxonomy): Eukaryota > Metazoa > Chordata > Actinopteri > Semionotiformes > Lepisosteidae > Lepisosteus > Lepisosteus oculatus. The sequence continues at coordinate 4,915,080 of NC_090701.1, read as the reverse complement.
ATAATATATGTAATGTATATACAGAATAATGTGCTTTCTGTTCCTTCTGCAGGGGCCAGTGTTACAGCAGATACACTTTTCCAGGAAGTCTTGGGACGTAAAGACAAAGCAGATTCCACAAGGAACGCACTGAACGTGCTTCAGCGTTTTAAGTTTCTTTTTAATCTGCCGCTGAACATCGAAAGAAACATCCAGAAGGTAGCTAATTGGACATCCCGGTTTGTTTTAAGAAATACAAACACGATGAGTTTTGTACACTTGCATTTTCCATTACATTATTTTCTAGAAGTTGATTTTTAGTTTTGCCAAGTATTAGGGATAACATAAATGAAGGAACTCAAGGTATTATTTAATGTTAAATGGCGTGCAGAATGAAATCTCTGCGTATCTGATTACATTGCAGTTTAACTTCGTTTCTGGCTCTAAAACCTCACTTTCAAAAAGAAATCAGATGTCATATGGGTTTGTGAAACATAAAAATCCTTTAGGAATAAATAAACAACATTTTTGCATGCAATGTAGAGCAGAACAAAAGGTGATTTATGTTTAGCAGTACATTCTGCACGTTTGAAAGTGAATTAGTCCACAGTGTTTTAATGTTTTTTTTCCCCTTCTGTAGGGCGATTATGACGTTGTTATCAATGACTATGAAAAGGCAAAGTCTCTCTTTGGGAACACAGAAGTGCACGTTTTCAAAAAAGGTAGGCTGAGCATATCTGTCCTGCAAAAGTGTGATTTTTGTGCTAACAAGCTGCAGGGTAATAAAGTAATTATTAACCACTCTATGCATACAGAAATGGAATCTGATAAAGTGTCCAAGTTCAGTGCTCTGTGCGTTCACCTTCCTAATATGTGTCAAACACAGGTTATAAATAGTGCATTAGTTCAATTCATGGTACAGTGTGAGGACAGAAGGAACAATAGCACTTGCAACAGACCAAGGTTAAATCACATAAAGGATGATATCAGGCACATGTGTTAGATTATAGTTTTACACAAAAATAATACTTTACATTAAATATGAAAGTTGGATAGGTGTATACAGTATCTACCGTATGTAGAAAATGTAGTGAGAAGAAGGTGGTGTTGTAGTTGACTCACTGTGAGCATGCAGATAATGTGTAGAAGCAGTATAAGAAAAGAAAAAAGGAAGGTTAGATATATGACAGAGAGCATCAAATTCAAGCCTTTAGTGTTTGTACTGAAACAGTGCAATAGCCTTCCTATGCCACGACTGGGATTGTGCATTATACATTGCTCTCTGTATGATACCAAAGTCACACTGAGGCCATCCAGAGAAGAGAAATTGTGAGACGGCTATTTTCAGTCAGGCTAAGGGAACTTCATGTCTTAAGTTACAGACAGACGTACAGTAAGTACAATAGGTTAAACCTGATAAGAAAGATAGAAATGTTGATTTTATTTCAGCCTAGTTTTTTCAAGGATAGGATAGAGGCTTAAAAGTAGATTCTAAGAAGTACTTTTGCCCAACGTAGTATTAATGCATGCAGTAAATGACCAGGTTCTTATTTCTGCCATCTTCCACAGTTAATGATAAAAATACAGTGCACGGACAGAGTCAAAACAAGATTTGCCTTAATGAGTTGCTCTTGTCTGAAAATATTCTTAAATACTTTTTTTGCTGTAATCTGATAATCAGCAGATAATGTATTTAATTAAGTTTAGAAACAAATATGATACATTTGTAACGAGCATGGTGAGTGCATAGAATTCAAATAATTTCAGTGTACAGAAATTGATGACCTTTTGATAAGGAATGTCTGCTTCATGGAATCGTTCCTCGAGTTTTATTTTTTCGGAGAACTATTTCCCTCATCGAATTGTTTTTTTTTGTTCCAGTTTATGCAGAGGTAGAAACGCGGATCGATGCTTTGAGGAATCTTTTGCTGAATAAATTACTGGAGACCCCATCTACTTTGTATGACCAGAAAGGATACATAAGGTATATGCTTCGGAACAAGTGTTTTTAAGAAAAATGATAACTCACTTGACTGCATTGACAATCCAAGTACTCAGTGTGTGATGCCAGTTTTGTGTCTGTTTCAAGTCTTATTATTCTGATGGTTGTGCTTGTCTATACAATATATGCAACCCAAAAGGTGATTTTATTTTAGTTTCAGATTCTGTTTTTTAGATGTTTCTTTCTTCAGCTCATGACTCAAAACACATTTTTACTTTGAGTCTGAATTGCTTTCTTTGCCATTGTTCACAATGCACTGTCATCAGTCCGCTGTTGGGTAGTTATATTATCTGCCAATGGTTCAAGTTAAGAGCCTTTGGATTAAGTACTTAGTGTTTAAGTTGAGACTGAGTGTTATGACGACGTGTTTTCATTTGACACAGATTAATACAAGGTTTTATTTCTAGTGGCTATTGACATGCAGTTCCAAATATTTAACAATATAATTGTAGTGTTTGTAAAGTGACACTAAAAACAAAATCTGCTTTTTATATCCCAGGTGACTTCCCAAATTCACCGTTTTTGTTAATTGTGGGGTTTTTTTTATGTACTGCTAAAATGTATGATACCATTTATATAAAATTGAACAGGCTTGTTTTTTTTTTTTTAATTGAAGGCAGTCACATTAAAAAGTACCTGGTAGTGTATTAGGAAGAAAAAAATGACAAACTGTGAAATAAAGTACCAGTCAATGTGTACATTTGAAATTGAGTTTGGGATACATTTGAAACAGAACAGCCATTCTTCGTTTGTATGTTTTAATTGCTTTTTAGAAGAAAATTCCATATTCTTGCCATAAATAAATGCAGTGAATATTTGTGGTCAAACAGCAGAGCTTGATGCACTGGAATAAACGAGAAATCACATTAGCTGACTTAGTCTGCATTTTGTCGGGCTTGCTTACAGATATTTGTCAGATCTGCATGCGCCTGGTGATCCAGCCTGGCAGTGCATTGGGGCTCAGCATAAGTGGATCCTTCAGCTGATGCACAACTGCAAAGACAAATATGTCAAAGGACCTAAAGGCAAGAACTTACTTTTTTTTAAATCTATAAATTAATATCTAAAGAACACTGGGCTTCTGTTTTAGAGTATCTAAAGCTGGATAAGGATACATTTGAACCTAATGTTTGAGTTATTTGCAGAGTTTTTTTAAATAAAACACCTCAAAACAGTTGCATTCTTCTGTGACATAAAGCAACGTAATGGAAGCAGATGAGATTGGTATTAAATCAGCTTGGATGCAGTGCTTTCAAACTTGTGTGTCTTTTCTCTGTATTTCCCACTGTTAGATTAATTGCAAGGAAAATAACTTGAGCTGTCTGCTGGGGTAGATCCAAATCTAGAAAAGGACTGGATTTTTCAGCAAGATTATTATAGGTTTTAATGTTATGTACAAAAATAAGAACAGGATTTTTGAAAGTTATTTACATTTAATATTTTTTTATAATTAAGTTTTTTTTTAATCCTGGTTTCTTTTGTCCACATTTTGTTTTTTAGTTACTTTTAGAACATACATTAGAATAATTAAAATAAGACAATTCCAGTTTATCTTAGCTAAAATGTTGTGTACAAAAAAGATGCACTGTTTTATTTTAGTAAAGTCAAATAATTGATTTCGTTTAGTTTAATTTTAAGGAGTAAACAAGTACCTTGAATATCATGACTTTTTACTCACCAAATGAGCTCACTGGAATAAATGGATTTCTCTTTCTCTTTCTTACGTTGTTGTCCATAACTGGAGAATAAAAATGGGTTTATTTTATTGAGGAAAAGTGCAAAAATAAACCCAGCTTAATTTGTGCATTAAGTGTTCAATGATTTTGGAAAAATGTTTACAAATTAATGTGCAGTTATTATTTAATAGATCAAATGTCGCAAAGTTCTACTGTTCTTCTTATGAAATGCATGTGACTGGCATTTGAAACCTCAAGTAATAAAGGTACAACTCGGAAAATGCACTAACGTGTTGATTTGGAAATAATTATATTGATGGTTTTATGTTAATGAATTATTATAACTGCTATACTTTAACTGGAAAACATCCCACATGAACTCACGATTACAGTATATAAATAAGGGACATTTTTTCTATTGTAATACTTAACACCTAATGAAACGCTGCTCCTTAGCCACTAAATTATCATCATTTTACCTTAACTATGATAAGCCTTTAAATTGCTGCAGTGTCATAAATGAGCAGAGCATTTCACATTCTTTATATGACGTTCTTTTTACAAACAGATGTTATATAAAAAGCCGACATAGATCCTCTGAAATTTCCATTTCAAGCTGTTTTTTTTATTTGAGAAAGTGCCGAGAAAATGGGACAGTATTGTTTTACTCTACTTTAACAGGATAAGTGAGAAGGGTCAAGATTCAAGACAGTCCTTGTTTCTCAGAACGAGACCCTGACGCATGGTTTGCTCTGAGTTTGCCGCGAGCTGTTTGGTGACGTGCTTTGCTTACCTTGGAATGCCAATCAGGAGCCTCTCACTAGAGCTTGTGTTGGGCCCGTTGGTCTAGGCTGACGGCCTCCTGGATCGGATTGAGCAGCTAGTGAGGAGCACGAGTCAAGGAGACCCCACAGACCTTGCTCATCGTTCTGTAGTTTTCTGAACAGGTGCTTCAGCTGATACAGCTTTGGGAAGCTTATAGATTGATTGAACCCCCCCCTCCTCTTTTGCCTTAATTGGCAGCTTTGGATACTTTGTTTGCCCCAGAAATATTAAATCTCTTGTCGATGCTCGTTTTAGTTTTCTTATTACAAGAACCACCTACAGTATATTATTTTTGAGCAAATGCCGAAGATGTGCGGACCTTGATGCCGGGCATTGTATGGCCCTGCAGTTTGTGGCCGCTCACTTTGTCGTGAATCGAGCACTCTCGTTGTGCCTTTGCAGGTGAAGTGCGAATGTTACTTGGTATGTAGCTTTTTAGAAAACACAGGTTGAAAATAATGCTATTTGCAAAGGATACTGCTTTAATTTGTGTAACATTAGTAAATACATAGAAATACATGGACATAGTCAAAGCTGCATTAAGATTAAGATTAAATAAATATTATGTTATTTGGAATTTGATAAATGTTACAGGAATTTGTCTTATTTATTTGCAATTGGTACCTTTGTCCCATTTGCTTGTTTAGTTATTAGTAGTATTTATGAATAAATTGATTATAAATGATAAATTATGAATAAATAGACTTAAAGACATGAAGTGCAAGTAAAAATTGAATATTTTTGTAACTTTGTGTTACAATCGCAATTTAAATAAAAAAGTTGAATTGGCAATTGGATGTCATCTCACAGTTTCATATTGGTCCTTCGTTTTAATCACCCAAACTCACATTGTTGTAATAGTTTCAGTTTACTTTCAGTTCTGGGTCCTTATTGTCCTCCATTGGTTATCAAGTGGTTTGAGATGGCATTCTTGGCTGCAGGAGATACAAATCTGTAGTTTTACTCTTCATTCACACAGTACCATTACAGTATCAGTCCTAACCCTGAAATTAATGTCTTAAAAGTAACATTGTTACAGTTTGTTTCCTAGGATTCAGGAAAATTAGGATCCAGTTTTTTACTAATTATGCAGTATCATTTCAAGAAGCATGTTAGTTCCCTAATTATTAATGACAGTAGGTTTTTAGTTTTATTTTATTCAGTCATGCATTTTGTTTTTAAATTATGAAGGATGCCAAAAATGTTATTTATTTCCAACACCGTGTCTGCAGCTTACAAGAGAGTGGTATGGAAGATGCAGAGTGATAGAGAGTTTGTTCTCAGATTTTTCTGATATGCTTATTGTTGTAAAAGTTGAAAACACTGAAATCCCAACTGGTAATACCTCAGCCTTATACAGAATCCGAAAAACCAAGTTTTTATTAAAGCTTTAAAGACGTTTTAAGGTGCCAAACGGGCGGAGCTTTCTGCAGTTGAAGGTTGCAGGCGCGTTCCGCTGATGAAATGACGGCCTGGCCTCGGCGCTCTAACCTCGCGGGGCAGGCGGTCAGGTCTGCACGCGCCCGGAGGGGTACTTACAGTGCGATCCGGAACGCGTCTGCAGTCCGGCCGCTGGAAGAAGCGGCTCAGCGGAGCCCCGTGCCGTTTCCCTCTCGGGGCTTCGGAATAACAGCAGCCGCCCTGCCCACGGGGCTCAGGAAGGGGCAGGGCGGAGAGCAGCAGGTCCCCCTTCGCCGCCCGGGCCCGTGCCAAAGGTGCCGTTCACCTTGCAATGAATGATCCGTCTTTGTAGGATCAGACAGGCCCACCGCGCTCCGTGTCAAAAGGGCTTTCTCAATTTGTTATCCTAGCAGCTGGTTCTCTTCCACTGCCTCCACTTACTGTACATCTGAGGAAAAAGGCCTCTTTGCAGCTGGCAGCATTTTGAAGGCCCGACCACATCCCCCACTACCAGACCCCATCCCGAACAAAAATATTTACAAGGTAAACCATCCCTCGTAGGCTTTTACTCATTCATCTCCATTTAGATGGAGATATGACTTATTATATGTGTCATATTAATTGCCTGGGGCACTGGGTTGTCAAATTAGTCTCCCGTTAAGTAGTTGCAGAGTAACGAAAGTTGGTGATATTTGATAGGCAAGTAATTGTCAAAGACAGTGATCTGTCTCCTGTATTTTTTTTTTTTTGTGGTTCAAAAGCTGCTCTTGGCTCTTGGCGCTGCGCAGTTCTGTCGCTGTAAAAGCACGTGACATTCCAACATATTTTCAGCTCCAAAACGAATACCCTGTGAGGAGGTGTAGCTTTCTGGCACTTTCATAAAATAAGCCCTCCTGGCATTGAGCCTCTGAAAATTGAACAGTTTGGGGAAAATCGTGGAGTTTTGGGGTCTTTCAAGACTAAAAACCCTCTAAGCTATTTTTAATGTCAGTTACCTTAGATAATGGAATAAAAGTGCGATCATTCTTATAAAAATATGTGCTTTTTTAGTAGTATGCACATTGACATTATAAAGACTTTGCTTCGGAAAATTCATGTTCGCACTCAGTAGTACGGGCCACAGATGACAGCTGAGTAACAGGATCTTGTCAAATCTGTTATGTTTTGTGCTTAGTAAAAAGGTTTAATATAATAAAATATAATCATGGCTGTGCACCTTACTTAAGTATTTGTACGCACTGTCTCCTTTCAGTATTTTTCAATAGTTTATTAAGTTTAATAGATATTGTTTAACTTGTGCAGTAGACAGTAAAATGTATTTTATTGGATGTATCAAAAAAAAGCATTAACACTCATTATTGGAAGGATTTGTTAAGATTTCTAGTGCAATAAATTGTTGCAAGATGTGAGTATGTACTTACTGTATTTTTTTTACAAATGCTGATATGTTTGTTTCAAAAGTCGGAGAAAAAAGTGTTTAAATCCTCTGTTGTAAATTAGTTAAATACTAGTCCTAACTGCGTTGTGTTAGGATAAATGAATGTGTAATAAGCTGAGATGAGGTATGAGTTTCAAGTATATCTAAATGTACAATATTACTTTATTAAATTAGTTTTAATAAAACTAATTATTCACATTAATTGTGAATAATTCACATGACCAACACATTGTAATGTACACCATACCAAAATAGAGTTTTAATGGGAATAGATATTTGTTTTATGATTACTTGATGAGGCTCTAACCAGTGTCAAATAATTTAAACCATACCAGAATCAGAGCTTCTAAGAAAATAACACATTTTTCCACATTCTTATGTTTAAAAAAATGTTTCCACCTTTAACACGGGACCAGATATTAGATATATATATTTCCAATATGCATTTATTGATTTTGGATGGGTAAGGTTGTGTTTCCATTGCAAGCAATCGGGTCTTATGTGATTTTTTTTGTGTGAAAAAGTGCCCCCTGTAAATCATTGTGTTGTGTCATTTTAGGAAGCTTTTCGTGCTCCAAATGAGTTTGATGCGGGGCACTTTGTTTTACACCTCGAAACAGTTTCTGCCCAAGAGGCGTAGTGAGGGACTGTCTCCACCCCTGCTCCTGCAGAAGCTCCTCTGAACGACACGAATTCAAGAAGAGGTTAATCTTGCAGTGATTAGCTGTTTGTTTGATTTGAAGAGCACTCTCCCCGTAAGGCTTCCTCCTGATTCCTTCCCCTCACAATTGAGGGCTGTTTCTGCGTGGCCTTTTCCCCGGGATCTCAGCGCTGCCGTGTCCGCGAAGAGACTAGAGCAGTGGCGGCCCAGGGCTCAGCTTGTTTAGTCAGCAAGCAACTGTGGGTGGTCAGGCTGAGGCGCAGGACAAGGCCCCGCTGTGCACAGGAAAGACTGTTCAAAGGTGTTTAAGGGTTGTGGAGGAAGTCTGCCACCCTGTAGAGAGGACAGGGCCTGCAGAACCGTCCACATTCCCTCTCGGGCTCGCGGGGCTGTGAGAGTCTTCGCACAGACAGCGAAAAACACAGAGAGCCCAATGAGAAAGTTCACTAGGCACCTGGGTCAACAATGGTTCCTCATCCCTGTTTTGAAACGGAGGGGGGAAACACAGGGAGAAAAAAAAAAGTCTGATTCGCGTAACGTACGCCCACGCGTTTCAGTGCTTCTAAAAAAAAAAAATTCTCTCTCCAGGAAAGTCTCATCTGTGAAAACATTCAGTTCTGATCCTGAGTGGGAAATTCTGTCTTTTATTCGTCCTGTGTTTTTTCTGCCCTATGCACAAGACTGCATTCTGATCAAAACAAAATATCGGGATTTGCGTTGGCGGCAATCAGCTAGTTGTTTAGACAAACGGGATTAGAGAGTACACATGGCAGTGCGGTGTTTTGGTCATATTTTTCTCAAATCCTGAACAAAGTGCATCAGTCTATATCTGTATCTAGCAATCACTCTTTCTGTATTCTGTCTTAGTTTATAAACATTCTGACTTTAAAACATAATAGAAATTGCAGCATTGAACAAACAATGCTAACATAAAGCAGTGTTGCCAATGAGGACGCATATCTTCATAGTGTATACATTATTCTGTATATTTTCTTACCTGGGTTATAGTGGAATTCTTTTAAAATAACATTCATATGCCTGTCAGTTCCTGTCTTAAACCTTCCATAAGACATTCATATCTCACTAGATTAGATAAACATTATATCTTGTTGCCTAACATAATATTTTATTTTATGCAGTTAGTTGCTTTGCCATAACTGTGAGAATCCACCCAATATTTATGTCTAATAATTTTGGTGTACCTAACTTTTGGACCTTTAAACTGTATTCATTACTAAAAAAAGACTTGCTATTTTTGCAAGTTCGTGTTTTGCTTTAAAGCAGCTCTTCTAGCTTTTACTGTGTGACACGTGAGTATTGTAATACTTACGGCATACTTTTTTTTCCCCTCGTTCTAAAGAGACCATTTAGCTTGGTTCACCAGGAAATTAGAAATGACATCCAAAGCAGAAGAGGCCATGTTAGGTTAACTGGTTGCAGTAATCCTCGGGCATCTCAGCTGTAGAAATGCTATGGTAGCGCATCCTGCCCTGTGAGCAGTGCTTCAGCGCTACCTTCTGGAGGGATGGGGGAAGACGACTTCGGCTTAATCGCTGCCAGATGTTTAAGAGTCCTCTGGCGTGGGGGAAGAGGAGCTGCTGTTTTTCCCTCGAGCTCTGTTAAACGTTAGGTACGCTAGACATCCAATTAAGGAATTATTCTGTATGAAGCTCTTGCTTCCTCGAACTGGTGCAAACTGATGTTGTGTTTTTTTTTTTTTCCCGTGGAACAAGGGAGCATTCTTTGGACTACGGGCAATTAAAGGGGAAGAAAACAAAGCAGTCTGCAGTAAATGTATTTTCAGCGGTTGCTGAGATGATGAACGAATCCCAGTGTAACCCTGCTGTTTGCAGATTCGTGAAAAGGTTGTTTGTTTTAGCAGAAGTTGGGTTGTCCCGGACATCTGCTCGTCCCATTCCTTTAGCAGGTCTCGCGCGCGTGCACCAGAGCTGAGCTAGAATGATGTGGTACCCAGTCTGAGCGCGGATGTCCTGTCCTCACGGTGTCCGCGGGCCTCTGCTCTGATCTCCGCAGGCACCGCAGGTGCAGGGGGGACCCACGGCGCTCTGCTGGACCTGGACCCTGATGTGCGCCCCTCGCTGGTCAGCCGTCTGAGCCAGAGCGCATCTCTGAAGCGAGACACCAGCTTCCAGTCCCCCCGTGACGAGTGTGAGACATCTCCTTTGGTTCTGAGCTCGGGCTGCTACCCTTTGTCGAGGCCGGAGTTCCCCTTGGAGGGAACAGGAACGTTGACATTCTAACTTTGCCAGGGTTTCGGCAACAGTCCAAGTCTCGGGTAGTGTTAGAATGACCATGCCTGAAGTTCAGAAATTAAATTTATGAGACCGTTGTTCTGCAGGTGATGCGTGCCTTTCTTTCAACGGTGAACCTGTCTGCCAAAATCTGACTCTTCCCATTGCCAAATTCAAATTCAAAGAACTTTATTGGCATGACTGATGAATTACAGCGTTGCCAAAGCAGATACAATTAACACAACATTTATAGTGTCTCAAGAGAAATCTTGGTTGAGAACTGAGCTTTGTCTCAAATTTGCCTTGTTTTTGATCTTCGTGGCTCTGATTTATTTTACCTCGAGATGCAGGATGTTTTTGTCGTCTGGCAGCATTTTTATGTTGGTCTCCCTGCACTTGATACTTGATACTTGATACATGATGCTTGGTTTTATTATTTGCATTTCTGAGGTCATCGGTATTGGAAGGACTGCAGTACAATTTTTGTAAATTATTATATATATAATAGTATTCTATAAAAGGCTAAATTCATGTAGTATGCTTTGTTATGAAAGTGAAGAAATATCGAAAGACGTATTTTATATACAGGGAGAAGCTAAAACTACAGTAAATTTTAATGGTTTCAGTACACATTTGTTGCATTTTTGTATGTTTTTCAGTATAGAAAACACACAGTTTTCAAATAGGGTTTAGATAAGGTTTAAGAGGGAAGATTTATCGTGATTAACAAGGCAAAGTCCTTTATCAGTACCTGCGTACAACTGTCATCAAAAGTTTCCATACCCCAATGGAAATTTTATAATTCCTAGTAATGTATTTTTTAAAAACTAGAGGCAAAATCTCTTTTTTATATCAAGGGTTTTGTCTTTTGGGGCAAGGAAAAAGTAATCTAATCAGACCTGTTCCGTTCTTTTGACTGTTTAGTGAGTCATCATTTTGAAATATTGTGAATAATAAAAACAGCTTTTTAAAAATATCTTTTGACATTAGTTGAAATACCCCCCCCCCCCTCCGTTGAATTCAAATATGACTTGGCTGCAGTGCCAGCATATTTCATTTTGAGAAATACCCTAAAACAGTTTTAAAGCAAGTGAAGCCCAGCTGCTCCTTAAATTATAAAGGCTTTTGAAGCTCCACATTTTCCCATAGTTTTAAACTAAGAGTGTTTTAGTGGTAAATTCTTTGCATTGAATTTGATTTGTAAGATATTTGTTTCATGCAGGAGCTTACTTTTGTTTTGGGGGTATTATTGATTTTTAGATTTTGTTCGCTATGGACATAAGGTAGAGACGCAGACGATGAAGACGTTTCCTGGGTGCATGTTGAAACACTGAGGCTATAGGAGATGAGTGGAGGCTGGAGGAACAGCGAGACAGATTCCCCAGCTGCCTGTGTGTCACCCGAGTGTCTTATCGCACAGCCTGTATCGTCTCAAACTCTTCCTCAAGTGTGTTTTGCTAACCAGTCCCAGGGATGATAAAATGAGAACTGATTTATCCTAAATTAAGAGATGGTATATATTTTTCAGGCAGTTCAAATAAAAATCGCACAAAGACCAGGTGAAACAAGAACAACCTGCATTTAGTTTTAAACCTTGTTGCAGAACACGGATGCAATGGAAATGTATACGATATCGCTATAAATTAAGTGCTGAGTACTAACTTATTTAGAAATATAAAGTATGTATTATTGGTAAACCTGTGAAAAAAAGTTGATAAAAAACATTGCATCTTCTCTGTATATGGGATGAGTCTTTGGACATCACAAAAAGAAACTAATTTTGTATATACAAATTTTCAAAGTCTGATTTTTTTATTTTCTTGCTACAGTTTCTAATTGTGGAACGAGAAGTCCAATTTCTACAGCAAACTTTCAGTTTCCACTTTGCCTAACCTTTTAGCAGTAAGGTTTGGAAGTAAAGAGCTTTACTCAATGCAGTACTTCACTGCAATGAGATGTTTTACTATTACAGCAGACTTAGAATGCATTTATCCAGTATATATAGAGTGATAAAGTAATTGTTAACAGTTTTAGAACAAACTCAGTATTTTTTTACAGCTGATGTACAGTACCAATGGCCAAACCATGAGAAGTGTTTCCACCACAAATATAAAACAATAGTCCCATATAACATTTTAATAGCGTTTCAGATATAATTCATTTGATGTGAATGTTTGTTAACCTGCAGAGAGCTTCTTAAATTTAGGAATGTCACTCATGATTTGATTTCACTTCTTTAGAACAAAAAAATTGAATGTTTTCACATCATATTCCATAATGGTCAGATACAGAAACTTTGGTTTGTTTTTTCCGCAGCTTGGTGTTTCAAGGGACCACACCAGGTGACGTTTGTTGAAAACCTGACTGAAGTTGTCTTCAATCAGCTGCCTAACTTCTGGAAGCTCTGGATTTCTTATGTAAATGGCAGCTTATTCAGCGAGGTACTGACTGGCTTCTTTTGAAAGTTTCCATTGTGGTGTAAACTATTAAAGTAATGCAACATGGTCAACATATACATGTCAAAAGAAAACACAATGTTTCGGCCGCGGACCCTTCTTCAGGTGTGTGAGGGCTCCATGGCCGAAACGTTGTGTTTTCTTTTTTTCTTTTTTTTCAGCATGGAATAAACCTATTACTTGTTCCTTTGCAGCCTACGCATGCTGACGCAGCTACCCACCTGAACATATACATGTCATGCTATTTTGAAATCTACCAAATTCTTAAACTCCCAGGCTTTTCAGGTGCCTTTAGCATTTAGTTAAGTTTTTTGTGGATTTACGTATTTGTCTAGTGTTAAACATCTAAAACCGCGAGTTGACATTTCTTCTAAGTATTTTATTCATTGGCGTGTCCCGCATTCAGGACGCAACTGAGTCACTTACCATGAAATGTGTGCTATTTTTCCCAGTGGTGGCTTGGAAACCCTGGTGTTTGCTAAAACTGAATAAATATGCGGCCAAGGAACTTAGTGCCAATTGATTTAGTCACCAGACTTTGGCCTTATCAGCTATCTTATCTGTAAGCAATACACTGCAACTAGGCACAAACAAGAATCCCCAGTACTCCCACAAAGCCACCATACGCCCTTCTGCCTGTACGAACGCCTTAACCACTTTCTCGGTAATGAAAGGTCTTCTGAGGTAAAGAGACAGGAGGCGCCTGTTGACTTCTGACTTCTCCTAAAATGTTTTTTTTTTTAACGTTTTTTAATAATACACACCCTGCATATTTCTTTATTGAAATTACCCAGTCTGTTATTTTTAGACTGGCTTTAAAACGAATAATTTGAGAAATTTGTCAAGCGAGTTGACAGTTTTCTTTTATGTAAATATTTAAGTTTGGAAGAGAACAATGGCATGACAAACCTGTTTGTTTGTTTGCGATGAACTGTTGTACAAATATTGTAGACTTAAAATACATTTATCCAGTAGTTGACTGTCATTTTTGTGATTTCAGAATAAACTGTCTTTTGTACAGCTGTTGTACCTATGGCAAAACTGTGAGAGGTGTTTTGACCGCAAATGTAAAAAAATAATGTAAAAAATAATTCCAAGCAGCATTTTAATTACGTGCAGATTAAACATGTTAATGGAGAAGAGAAGAGCTGACTCATCAAATTGTGCAAGTGGCTTTTGGAGTTTTTAAGACATGACTATGCCCGTGTTAATCCCATTCCCATCGTGTATGCATTTTTATGCAGTTTGTTTTAAAAACAAATGTGTCACCGTGGATGGTATGCAAAGTGCAGAGGTTTTTCTAGTGCAAATCTGTCATTTTAATTATTTTTCCAGCAGAGGTCAGTGTTGTACAACTCAAATGTCAAAAGGCAGTAGTTTTACAGGTGTTGTATCTTTTTATTTATTATAAAGCTGAAATAAGAAAGGCCTCTTAAATGTGAACTAAACAATTAAAATATTTTTGTTGAACAGAAAAGCTGGTTTTATTCGTGTCCGCAGAGATGCAGTATTAGAATGTTATATCTGTGGAATGCCATCAGCGATGGCAGTAGGTAATTTTTTCATAGAGCAAGTTTCCCGAAACAATGGGAACACAGGTGTCAGCACTTTCCCTTTTTGCTATACTTCTTAAGTTTGGTTCTGACCAACAGTTATTTTGGAGTTAAATTGTTTGAATTTTAGAAAAAGAATTGGTCATTAAAATACTTTATTTCACAAGAGCAAAATCCCCTAGCCTTCATAAAGGAACTTCTTATAACCTCTGTTTAAAAACACATATTAAAAGTACTGCATTTTGAACATAAGAAAGCAACAGTAATTGCAAAAAGTCAGACGCCACGCCACATTAACCAATCTTTCTTTTAAGGTTACAAGTACAAATCAGGTCCATATATTATTAAGCTCCTTGTTGGGAAGGATGTTGAAACCCTTTGTTCAGCTGTTTCCAGTTTTCATTTCCAGTAATGATTATTGTAGTGAACTAGTATTTTTATATCCGAAATGATCTTTAAGAGTGCCTTGTATTTCTGTCATCTCAAACAGTGTGTTGTTTTTAATTAAGGTTAAGTAAATTGAAACGTTCCTGCTGTTTCTGCAAGATTAGTACCCAGCTTAGAAGGTCAATAACCATCCTCATTACTGGTGTTCTTGGTGTTATGTTTTTTAAGACACCTGTAAAGGGTAAATAGAGGAGAGCTGTGAAACTTTTCCACGGTTAGTTCCTTTGTTTCTTGTACACCATCGGTGGCAATGAGGCCTTAACTCATAAACTCTAAACTAGTGTTTTAAACCTAAAGCGGAACATACTTCGCTGTCACAGCTGTCCGTATCTTCTCCGGTTCTGTGTGATTGCTCATGACGCAATGTCTTGTCTCTTGTCTTGTTCATCATGACAGACTGGTGAAAAATCTGGTCAGGTGGAGAAGTCAAAGAAAAACGCCAGACAGAGACAAAATGATTTCAAGGTGAGACGTTTTGTTGCTGCCTAAGACTTGAGCTGTGCGCAATAAATGTCAGACTTCCCACGTAGCAAAGTTGTTATTTTGTCAGTCTCCGTTTTTGCTATTTATATATGCTGTTGCCAACTTTTCATTTCAATTCATCACAGCAACAAGAAGGAAAATGCTCCTGTTTTTCATTATTTCTAGCCCTTGTGGTAGAGACAACTCGGCCCTTTTTTATCTCCAACTGCACAACTGAATTTGCATGGAGCTACAAGCAAGAGGAGACCATGTGCTCCAGTTTGCTTATTTGATTGGTCTTTCAAGGATTTACTCGAGAGCGGTCCATCTGTCTTGTGCCCTAGATGATTTTCTCTTAATATACATGTGTGGGTCCCACTTCCATTTATGAGCATGAAATAACCATTTGGGTTGGCATTGGATTTTGAGAGCATGAATTTAGCCACATGTCATTTCTGTTGCATTAATGACACATTCTGTTGCATGCGTTCTGTGTTAACGTCTTGAAGTTTGGCTACATGGTGACAAAAAGTGTATGCAGTATTTTCAATGAGATCTTTTTACTGCTCTGCATTTCGTTACCACTGCTTCTAAATTTAACCACATCCCACTGATCCCAACATAACCCTGTAAAGTTTTCAAACTTTGTGCAGACACAACCATGGCAGCCTGGAGGAAAATGTTTGGGTGCCATTGCTCAATTCTTTTTTTAAAGCACTAACCTTGAAATGAGAACATTCCCACATACACCTACATATGAAATTATGAGATAGTATATTTCTGTTTTTGTCACTTTCACTTCCTCGAGTTCCTTCATGTGAACATAACAAAACACTACAAGGCAGAAAACTGCTCAAGGAAAGAGCTGATGGGATTGGGTTTTGTTCACATTGTGGAAATAATAGGTTTCGTAAGTGTTCTTGGACAAAAATGTGGATTTGTGTAAGTATTAGAAAGAAACAAGATAGCTTGAAGACCTTTAAAAGACAGACAGGACAAAGCTTAAGCAGAAAGAACGTTACTATCTTATTCATATTTCTGCAAAACCCCCTTACTTTGTTTAGGCATGAGCTAAGTACTAGTAATAATAAATTATATTTTATATACTGCTTTTTAAAGCAATCATTTAATTGTTGTCTCATCATCACACATGTTTGTACTTGGCAGAGGTCAAAGATGATGTTTCTTTTCTAATCATAATTATTGGGAACATGTGTCAGTGGGTATTTAGAAGAAGGCATGAAGGTCCATCCCAGAAAACAAACTATAATTTCTAAAAAGTGATGTGCCTGGCTGAACTGTCTGACCCTTTTGTTTTGTGGTATGACTGTCTTTTGTATGACTTGTAGCTTTATGAGCAATTGAGTGTGAACACAGCAATAAGAAAGTCACCTCAGTAAAATTTTGTCAGTGACAGGAATCTATCTATTCCTGTACTGACAGGAAGAGAAAAAAGTGCTCTTCTTTTTCTAGGGTAAATTGACTGGGAGGGCATGAGTTAAGGAAAAGTTCTTTTTTTTGTATGTTCTCTAAATGTAATCCTGTGGAAAGACATTAACTAAAATGGAAAAGGTGCAGCTTGGAGAGTGAAGATTGGACTATTATTTGTTAATAGTTGCAGAATATTGTTGGTGTGGTGTGTGTAATAACACTGTCTGTCATATTGCTTTTTCATTAGTCCCATGTGATGAATGATGTACAAGTAGTCGATAAAAAAATTGAAACATGTATGGCTCAGGCTAATTATGCAAATAGTATCCCAGCGCACGCATGAAAATGCTGGATGGGTATGATTGCCTACAATCATAGTTAACATGGCTGCAAGAGGTGGCCTCAGTGACCACGAAAAAGGGCTGATTGTGGGGGCATGTTTGGCAGGAGCTTCAGTGTTCAAGACAGCTCGGCCTTGCTGAGTTTTTCTTGAGCATTGATGTCTAACGTGATGTCGGCACGCAACTCTGGGAAGACATCATCAGCAAAGGGCAAGAGTGGGCAGAGGTGCGTGCTCCAGGATATCGATGCATTAACTCAGCATGTGAAGCAGAACCAGCAAGAAACTTAATATCGATTCACTGCACATTTCAACCTGGGTTGCAAGCAGCCAGTTCCCCTGAAAACTCATTCCACAGAACAGGATACCATAGTCAGGTGACAATGCACATACCCCTCTTCACACGTGGCAGCGCACATTTGTTGGAGAAGTGTGCTCTGGTCAGATGTATCGTCCTTCACCATACGAAGAGTTCCTGTGTTTCGCCGGCCTTAAGACCTCTGCAGCGTTTGCTCCAACAGTGGAGAGTTATTGTGGTTCTGTCACATTGTGGGGTGCATTTTCCTGGCACTGCCTCGCTTAGAAGGCAAGCACAGAGCTAATCGCTCTATAATAATGGTACTGAGTGACCTTCTCCCCCCAAGTTTCAGCAGTGGTGTCTTCCAGGATCCATGCCCCCTTTCCACGGGGAGAGGGTGGTCATCTGGTGGGTTGACGAGGGTGACACCAATGTTATCCTCACGTCACGGGCTTCTCAGTCACCAGATCTGAACTCAGGCAGCCATTTGTGGGGAATACAGGAACGATGCCCAATGTAGCATTTTTCTCCACCTGCATCGAGCCGGCGCGACTTGATTGTCTTTCTTGTGGAAGACTGGTGCATCATCCCTCCCGCAGAATTCCCGGTTGCTGCTAGACTTTGTTCCATTGTGCATACATGGCAGCCACTGTTAAGTGGCTTTCAATTGCTGATTCCTTTTTTTTTAATCCACGAGCTGTACGTCACTTTTGTTTATATGTAGAACCCCTGATGCTTTCACGTGAAACGTTATTGAAGACAAATCTATGCCACTGTCTGGAAAGACTGACATAAGCTGACACAAGTGCGAATCGTGGGGGTGGGGGAAGACACCTACAGCACTTAAGTCTGCAGTTACGTGTAATAAAAACAAGTTCGATTGGAGAAACCTAAAAACTGAATGCCCACAAAAACAGCTGAGTGCCCTTGCCTTTTCCAATAAGGAGCCACAAATCTACCTATCTATCTGTGTATTTTCTGAGTTGCCTATGACTGTCAATGGAGATAAAAAATATGAATATTTCTGTTCTTTAATGCATTGTCATCGTGCATTGGAATTTCTTTTTAATTTTTAGAAAATGATTCAGGAAGTAATGCATTCTTTGGTGAAGCTGATCCGTGGGGCACTGCTGTCCAACAGCCTGTCCGAGGTGGAGCTGAGGCACTACGGTGGCTGGGAAACCAAGTCAGAGCTCTCAGGCCAGTGGCTGACACAGGTCATCCACACAGTCAGGTATGAATTCAAATCCAAATGGCACCAGCATTTGTGGTCTGCTTTTCTGCTCTGACTTATCTATGGATGTAGCTGTCGTGCCCGCATGAAACTGTACAGACCTGGTTTATTGAAGATCCACTTCATTGGAGGCAAGAGGCTGTGCTCTTCCCGTCTCTCATTTTCTGGAGAACGACGTCAAGAAAACTGCCCCCCAAATAGAAAATACCTTCAGAAGGTCCAGTACCATTCTACAGTCAGCATTTCATAATCATCAGGCAATTCCAATAACAGATAAATATTGAAGGGATTTGTGTTTTCTGAGCAGTGGTGGTGCTTGTGCATTTTGTAACACCAGTCCCAGAGTGGAACTTGGATAGATTTTAAAGAAAATGTTTTGGATTTCCCCTAGATCAAATGTATAGCGTTTCACGTGTTTACTGCAAATAGGAACTGATAATACAGTCGTTTACTTTATGAAAAATGCTTATTTAAAGACAATACTATGAACTACATACAGTAATTCAGTCAGTTTAAGATGACAAACCCATTTGACTACTGGTTTCTGCTGTGGATTTTCCATTTGAAAATAAAGGCAAATTAAAAACATGATGTATAAAAATGAGGTCTTCAGGTCATCAGGGTGTTGATTCATGTATCATCTCAGAAATATCAAAAATGCAGATCAGAGCTCTTATTTGCATGCTTTGAGTCAGACAACAAGATGTGTTGTTTCTACATTTAAGTAGATTTTCCCTGAGTTTGATGTTATGCACCTTTCCTGGTTCTAAAACACACTACAGGACCAAGTCACCTAAGGATTGCACATTTTGCAGCCAAAGCATGACCAGTTCAGAACATTTAGTTTTGAGGAAATACACAGAAGCTCTGTATCCAACCCTTGATTCGCAAATACAGAAGAGTTGTGCAATGTGTTCTTAAATACATGACCAGTCGAAGTGGAAGAAGGATTTGCCCTGAGCTATTGGAGCAGCTTTAAAATCAAACTGTTTCCCAGTTTATCTTTAACCAGTATGTATTGCATTGAACAAATTAGTTAGTTATTGAAGATTGTTTCACCTGGCGTTTACACTCAGTTATGCAGTCATATTGTATTGTAGTTAATAGGTATTAATGGATGCATCAGAGCTAGCCTTTCACAACTGGTCAGCTTAAGGTCCTTTTTTATTGATACAGTGCCACAAACATCACCTGTGTTTCACTCTAACCCTAACTTAGCTCTTTAATCTCCACACAGAATGAGCTATGAAGCCCTGGCAGCCCTGGAAATTCCCAATGACCTCTTGCAGGTGATCCAGGACTTGATTCTTGACCTTCGCGTGCACTGTCTGATTGTGACGCTGCAGCAGACCTCAGAAGGTAAGATGCAGACACAACAGGCCCGTCAGACACCTGTCTACTTGACTGTACGTTACAGTGTTCACTGTAAACAAGTGCCAGCAGATGAACTATCGTTTTGTGCTCTTAACAGTCTTCCTGTTTTGAGGTTACTTAATAGGTCCTTGATTTTTTTGCCATTTTTGGTCAATGCAGGTTCTCCACAAAATTGTCAGTGTTATAAGAGCTATGGATTAAAGCTCACTGTGATCTGCATACATAGATAAATATTTAAAGGTCGTTTTAAAAAAAAATAGGCATTTCAGTAACAGAAAAAAGTAAGAGATCCAAGGAGTGATCATTGTGAAACAAATACAGACATTGAAAGCACCCAGATTGTATTGAAAGTGGTTAGCTGTACCACACATTTATGTTTAGGAAGACATTTTTGGGTTAACAGAATCAACAGCTTTAAAGAAACAAGTACACTTCTTGTTTCATTTTGTCTTTAGTCAGTGGTGTGCTTATGCATATTTTTTGTTCCAGCAGAGCTGTTACTGTCAAATGAGTAGGGCTGATTTATACTTAGTCACCTACAATGAAATTATTTGTCAGATTGTGATTAAGAGAGCTGGTGCTTGCTCATAAACTCTGAGTGTTGAAGACCTCTCTCTTTGCAGCTTACATTGATGTCTTGTCACCATAATGTGATATAAAATAAACTGGACCCTGGACTTTACTTATGGCAATACCATTTTAAAAAAACACCATTTTAAATTCATTTTGGGGGCGGGATTTGTGGTACAATGTGACAGGATAATTCTGACATAGCTCTTTTTGTGGCATTAACTTGATTCATTTTGTGTGTTCTCAGAATTTCTAAAGGGTTTTTTTTTTCTTAAAGAACATGCTATCTAAAGACACACAGTGTGAAAGCACGAGTTTTACAAGCACCAGTCGTGATACAGTTAAGAGTTCAGCTATGTATGGTGAAAGTTTAAACGTTTTTTTAATCGTCTGTATGGAATTTATTTACTACAAAACATTGTCAAAAGACAAAGAAGAAAAAGTCATCTTTCAGCTGTGCATTTTGATGCATCAGTCACAGATGCATTTGAGTTTGGTTCAAACTCCCGAATAGCATACTGTATACTGTAAGCAGCTGACCAAGTGTGCAAAATCCCATACGCAGAGTGACACTGACGTGGTGAGTGGCAGCTTCACTGTTTCACAGCTCTGTAGAAATGGCAAGATACCAACCGAGAAAGGGAATCTGAATACATAATAATCACCTGCATTTATGTAGTGCTTGTTATTCCAAAGCACTTGACTTGTAGCAGGGCACCCACTTGATCCACCACTGGAGTGCTGTTCCCACCTGGGCTTCACACCCCTGATGTGCCAGGTGTCCCACTGCTCAGCAGATCAGGTGCAGAAGTCAGGATCTGCTTTGAATTAAGGGGAATGCTTATGGAGACCGAACTGTGCAAGCCCAGGCTGGAATTTCCAGATCTCCCTTAATGTCTCATCCAAAGGGCAGCACCTCGGACTTATGATCTCAAACCGGCATGCTGAAGCATCGGCTGGCTCAGAGGGAAGATCACCACTGGTTCACCAAAACCACTAGTAACAGCGACCTGTTTTTCTGCAAATGTCCGCTAAGAATTACAAATCCAAACTTTCATCAGTATCTGAAGATACTTAAGAATATGTAAGGGAAAAAAACTTGCAAACCAGACGCTTCATTTTGTAGGAATTGCCTGAATATAATATAATAATATAGTGAAGGCAAATACCTGTCCTTTTCTTTGAATATCACACTTTTATTACGAAAGGTTCAACTGAGATAGAATTAAGGTCTGAAAAGCATCTGAATAATTGCGCTCATATTTTTTCTTCAGATGTTAAACGTCTGGCAGAAAAAGAAGACTGGGTTGTGGATAATGAGGGAATCACATCTTTGGTACGTATAAAACACAAAAATGAATACTCTACCATAGAGGTAGGTTGAGCTCAAGTTTGTCCTTTTGAAAGTTCATGTAGTAATATTTTTAAACATGAAAATAGTGAGTGGACAAAAGGAAATAAAAATCAAGCATTTAATTAATTTTTTAGAACATCTTTAGGTATACCAATAGTTATTTTACAGTTTTACTTTTCTTTCATAAAGATCCCTGTTATAGTGAAACATTTCTGCCTTTACATCTTTGTTTTTATTGAATATATAATGCAATCTGCTTTTAGGTTTTTGCTTTGGCTAATAGGTTAAAAAAACTATTAGACTTTCGTAGGTGGAGCCACACAATGACGCTATTGCAACACTTTGGAACATTCTGTTCTTAATAAATTGAAGCATTCTTGTATTTCCTTCCTCATAGTGTGAATCTTATGGATAATCTTCTTTATAGCCCATCATTTATTATTTCACGTCCAGTGATTTAGTGACAATTTGAAAGCCAGTGTCCTCAGCAAACATGCTAACAAACCATATCATGCAAAACTAAATCCTAGATTAAGCAAGTGACACTCAACATGCTTGCAAATGAAGCTATCCGAAAGCCATCTTTGACATTTTTAGGTACACATTTGTGTTTCTTTATGTTCTTAATTTGAATAAAAAGGGCCAGAAATAACAGGAAGTAGCAGTTTGGGCCTCTCAACATTTCGACTGCTAGTCTGTCTCTTTAAATACTGTCGGTCGAGATACAGCATAGCCGTTAAGAAAATCTGTGTCTGTGCATAGTTAATGACTTTGAAGTGTTTCCTTCACCAGCTTGGCCCTATTGTACCAAACCTCATTTACTGATTTATTTATTAGAGTTGTACTGTGCCATGACAGGGCATGGATATCTTGGTTTTAAGTGTGTTTAAATTGCACAGATACAGCTCATGATCACTCTGACTGCCTTGTTTTGATTTTCAGCCGTCTCAGTTTGAGCAGTGCATGATTCAGACCCTGCAGTCTCTGAAGGAGTCCATGGATTGTAAACCAGGGGAAGTCAATGTAAGCTACCTGATCTAGTTTTCCTCAATGCAGTACGAGTAGATAAAACAGGCTTTGAGACATAATTCTGGAGATTAGTATACACTGTTATTGCAGTTCTCCCTGTGTGGCATCTGACTCTTGAATTCATGCCTACAGCCTGTATATTCATTAATGTTTGCTATTGTGGGCTGTATCAAAACACATTCAGGAATTCGCCACGTGAAACAGAAACCAAATAACAGGGTTAGGGCTTGGAACTTATAGTTAAAATAACGGCAATAACATTTTATATTAGATGTTCTTTGTAACCCACAGGTGAATAGAGCATTAATACAGTGTTAATAACCTAGTTTATTAACTTGTGCCCAATGCATAAACCAATGCATTTATTTTGAATGTTATTTTCAAGCCTAGAACTAAAGTTTTGCATCCTTTGTTTTCTCATTGTCCTGAACCTTTTGCATTTTATTTAGGTAAGGCTACATCCTGGCAGAACACACCCTGGACAGACACAAACAAACACACAGACTCTATCACCAGGGCCAGTTTTTTCCCAAAATTATTTAACCTACCAGTATGTCTTTAGACTGTGAGAGGAAACCCACATAAACCTCGGGAGAACATACAAACTCCACACAGATATAATTATAATAATTGCTTGCACTTATGTAGCACTTTTCTGGGCAGTCCACTCAAAGCGCTTTACAGGTAATGGGGATCTCTCCACCATCACCAATGTGCAGCCCCACCTGGATGATGCAACAGCAGCCATAGTGCGCCTGTGCACTCCCCACACACCAGCTCTCAGTGGGGAGGAGAGCAGAGTGATGAAGCCAATTCATAGATGGGGATTATTAGAAGGCCATGATTGGTAAATGCCAAAGGGAAATTTGGTCAGGATGCCAAGGTTACACACCTACTCTTCTCGAGAAACGCCCTGGGATTTTTCATGACCAGAGAGTCAGGACCTCAGTTTTATGTCTTCTCTGAAGGACCCTGACCTTTTTACAGTGTAGTGTTCCCGTCACTATACGGGGGCATTAGAATCCACACAGACCACAGGGTGAGCGCCCCCGGCTGGCCCCACTCAGATATCACCTCAGGTCCAGAATTGAACCCAGCAAAAACAATGATACAAATGCATCTTTTTCCTACTATCCTCTAAATACATTACAAATACATTTTTTTTCATACATCAGAACATCTATTTCAGTTGCCACAAATGTCGCATTCAGGAGCAAGTCATTGGGCATATATTAAAGCACCAAATCAAGACATCTATTTCTCACTCTGCTCCAGAATGTTACAGTCTCTTTCTTCTAACATTCCACACAAGTGTCTCTTTTTCAACATGCACAGAGCATATCCAAATTTAGAATGAACCCTTTCACACACAGACCTAGCCCTACAGGTGGGAGTAGTCAGCCTGGGCTCTCTCAGGTGTCGCCAATGCAGTAACCTCTCTTCACGTTTTTTAGGTTACAGAAGCAGGCGACATGTTTGCAATGCAAGGACCGTGCTAGGATCATAAAATGCCCTCAAAAGTGATTGCATAGTAGAACAGAGTAGACATAAGGTTTGTTTTGCTCTCCTGACGGCCAGCAGTTAAAGAACCTCAAAACAGCACCGAACTGCGTTATAGCTTCTTGCATCCTTCCATGATGCGAGCTCCTTCAGTCTGCCTTGGGCCTTCTGTATAGGTCTGCAGGACTATAACATCAAAGACATCAGTCCTTCCACTCATTGCACTCCCTCCTTCTGCACTGTGTCCAGTCCCAGGCTTGCAGCTGTAAGCTGGGGTGTAAAAAACACGCCAGTGGCTGTTTGAAAGTCGGCATAACAAAAATAATAACTTGGCAATTCTAAATTTTAGAAAAATCTCAACAGGGAATGGTGTTGTTTTTCCTTTGCCAATGTTTGCAGGTAGTTGCATGAGCTGAAGGGGTCAGACTGTAAACAGTAGCACAAGAGGTATTCTGCAGCTATGGCCTTTACTTTTTGTTTGGTCACAATTTTCTTGTTCTTAGTTGTCTCTCAAAATTTCTTTTGAAGATTTTTCAGCAGGAGAGAACCCAAGACAAAGCTGGCGAGCTCTGTGTTGGAATAATGAAGGTAAAGGACACTGTATTTTTCTCAGAATGTCTACTGACTAACAGTGGTTTTCAGCCCTGGTCCCGGAGGAATCCCCAAGGGATTTTTTTTATCCCTGAGGCTAACTAGTTTACTTGCTTTCCGGGACCTCTCATTTATAAAGTGAAATGAGGTTTGTAATTAGCATCAACTCTGTACTAATTTCCCAGTTTCAGAACCAACGCTATTCAAGCGTGTGGAATTTATTAATTGTCATTAAATAAATTAATTGTAATTTATTAAATTGACATTATTAATTGGTCACTTATTAAAAGCCTCTTAGAGAAACACGGGAGCAGACCACTAGTTCAGTATGTTGGGGAAAGACTGGAGAGAGGTCTGTTTGCTCCATCTCCTAAAAGCAATACACCTTCAGCTGGTGATTCTGAAACCAGAGACTGAATGAGGAAACAGGTTGGAAAGCTTGAATCAAGTCAGGTGTTGGGAGTTTAGCTGACATGAAAGCCAAAAAGCACAGGCATCCTACAAAGCCAGAGATTAAGAGTCAGAGATTTAGGACTTGGATGGGGATTCATTCTTAAAGTGCTGGTTTGATTATTCAGTACATGTGCTTGATACTCCTTTTAATTGAAAGTGATATTATTGCAGAAGATTAGTTTGTATTTTCACTGTGTGTCTCTGTATACCATGCACACAGAGGAGCACAACTTGTGTCTGTTGTTGTTATGAAAGCATTTAAAAGGAAACAGTTTATCTTTCATGAACTTTCTTTTAGAAAGGAATTTACAATTTTGCCGCCTTTTACTGTTCACAACCCATAGTGACTAAAACTGATATTGCCTCTGTTACCAAAAAGGGGTTTTTTTGTACTTGTACTTTGTACGAAGCATACTCATTTTTTGAGTCTTGCACACACATTTTTGCTTTGCTGAGCATGAAGATGAAGCTGATACCCTGGGTTCCTTCAAAGAAAATGACTGGATGAGATCCTCTGATGATTTGGCTACTATCTCCAAACTGGACTAGATGGGCTGCATGGCCTCCTAACATTTGTAAACATGTCATACATTCTTAGGGACAATCATAAGGAAAGTCACTATAGGATTTAGCCATACATGTATAGATTTGCATTGAAATCATGGCTTTTTAATGGCCTTGTGAAAGATCTAAGCATGTAATGGGTGCAGTGCTATGTTAATGCTATAATGTTATAACAATGTTAGTCCTTTGTCGTGGAAGGGCTGATTTGGAGGAGAGCTAGCCTTGGGCTCAGTGTATCATCAGTGTGCCATGGAAGGCTGATGTCGCAGATTACAGTCCTGCGTTGATTATGCAAACACCTACAGTACACACATGTATAATCTCTGCTGCGATAGTTATTTCAGCATAACATTGCACAACGTGGGTCTAAATGTTTTGTTTTTAAATGTGTCATCTCTAGTATTTTTTTTAATTCCCCTCAATTAAGAATGGGAAAACTTGGCAGTGGGTCCCTATCCCTATCCCTCATCCCAGAGGGGTGTGAGGAGAGGACCACACGTGCTTTTCTCCCAGTTGTGCTCTGTCAGAGCCCCCTTCTTGTGCCCTGCAGACCCCCACAGCAGATTGGGATTATTCGAACGTTTGCCTTTCATTAGACAATGCAGTTCCAAATTAAATCTGTTCCCATTTAGCTGACTAAATGCCTAAAATGCTCTCTTTGTTCGTCTAGTTTTTGGCTTTGAGATTTGCATCCGTCTTGATTCTTACCTGAACAGCAGTGGTCACCTCACTGCTTGTCACTAGTAATATCTCAGACCCTGTAGATAAGGGGCCTCACCGCTCATTTTGCAATGCATGGTGTTGTGCTCAGGCACATGTGTGTCCCTTTTTTCCCTTTCTTGATCCCAGAGCTGCATGGAAATACACATGATATCTGATCAACCGGAAAACTTATACTTGAGCATGCTCAAGCTGCACTTTGCTCAGAATCTACCCCACTTCTAAATTCTCTGTGTTCTTAAAATGCTACTATGTGGCTCTGATGCACTCAGATGTATTGCTGAAAGTACTGCATAAATAAAACGTGAAATGTTCTAGTCTGGTTAAATTTTTGTCATGTGTTGGGTTTGACACACATGATTTTAACCTCCACCTCATGCCTCATGACTTAAATTCTCCTCTAGGTTTTCTGAGGGGTAACTCATCTTTTCTGTGTTGCACAGCTCATAAGTATTTGTATTCGATTGGCCTCGTTGTTCCAGGGGTAGGCCCCCAAGTGTTTAGTTTCCATAGATAGCAGAACTGTGTAGGTGCCTATCAAAATACCTGAGAAAAACTGACAGGAAGCTCATCCCAGCAGTGATTCAGAAATAACGGGGCTAAGTGTGTACCACTATTCATGCTTTCTTACTTTCTGTTAAGAACAGGTAGACCTTTTCAGCTGTATCTTTTTTACAAAGCAGAAAAACTTCCTTCCCTTTTTTTTGTATTATGTATAAAACATGAAACTGAATCTTCTGCATTTTATGGAGTAGAACCCATTTCTGATTTATACTTAAAATATCTTGACACTATCTTTTAAACATCACTTAATGTCATTTGTTTTAGAAACCTGTGTAGATTACTGATTCTTACTGTTGATAAAAACCTTTTGGTATAGTAGACAGGTGTTCATGGTTTTCTAAATTTTTTACTGAAATGAGCACCTGGAAATGCGTGAAATGCACATCTCCAGCTTTCAGATATAAAAAGACATGTCTAAGAGAGACTCCCCCAGACCTCTCTGCCTCCATCTTCCTCTTCTTACCCTGTATGCCTTCAACATGCATTCCCCTTCGCCACAGGTTTTAAAACTCTGTCTCTTTCTCTCCCTGATGTAACGTGTAGGTCACAGGAAAATTGATTTTGAAAGCCGTGTGTGAATTACTACATGTATGTTGCAATACATACATGGATGTATGTAGTTCGTGGATTATTTTATACAATATGTTTTATTCTGGGTACTTTTCAATATGTTTTACTTTGTGTTTCGTTCCGTTTTGAATCTGACATCACTACTTAAAAAGTAAAACACATAGCAATATTGAAATTAACAGCTATGAAGGTTATTTTAACAGTTCTACAATGGAACAAGGTTGTTTCTTTCTCTTTGGCTTTAGACACCAAAGGGGATTTTTGTTATTTTTTCAATTTTCAGCAACATGTAAAAAAAATATGCCAATGCCATTTAATCATTTAATAATTCTGATTTTCTCTTTTTGGCTTTAGGTGTTTATAAACTGCCTCGAACAGTTAAGTACCAAAACCGATGGTGACATAGACACATCACAGTAAGTGCTTTTGTGAAGGAATGTCTCAGTGCATTATTTCATTATTTGATTTTAATGACTTAACGATACAATTAACTGTCCTGCCGAAGTATTTGGGCCCTGGCTCGGTTTTCACATTTTGTTGCTTTAAAGCTTCAATCATGACGCTTTGGAGCAGCAGTCCTCATTTGTTATAGACATGACGTACTCCAGTATTTCAAAGCAAAAAACAAAGACAAGTAGATACATAATGGGAAAGAAAAATGAAAAGGTAATAATGACATAAGTATAGTTCATACCCTTTGCTGTAGCAAACACAAAGGAATTGAGGGGTGCAAACTTACCTTGATGAGCCACACAGTTACTTGAGTGGACTCTGTCAGTGTACAATAATAGCAGTTCACATAATTTCAGAATACATGTTTACTTATGCCTTTACATTTTTTAATTGTTGTAAAAATTATATTCGTTATTCCTTGCCCCCTACTGCAGTATTATCTCCCTCTTCATAATTCTAATCTCCCATCTTCAGCTGCTCCTGTTGCTAAGTCTGCTTTGTCTTTGAATCATGGACCCTAATAACAATGTCTTTCGAGTGCTCTCTTTCTTCTGAATTTTTTCATATTATTTCTTTTTAGCCATTTATGTGGCTTATTTTATCTGTAAACTATGTTCTGATAAAATATTAAGTTTCAGGCTATTTTATCTTTATATTTATAAAATGCCTCTATTGTGAGAATAGATGCCTCAATTATGAGGACTTGATGTTATCAAAATATTCCAGTACAATGCGTAGCTTCAGTTCTGTGCTGTCTGGAGGCCTGGTCCAAATCAGTAGTAGTGCACAGTAGGCAAAGAGGATTATATTGCGTACTTGCAGATTATTCAAAATTTAACACAAGAAAACTGTATTTTTCTAAGGTGATTTATGATAAGAAAATACATAAAAATGAGCATGAAAATACCTGCATTCAAGAAATCTGACTAAACAGGGAAAATTAACATGAATTAACAGGGAAAGTTAATTGAACATTGTGTGGTTTACGTCTTTGTCAGAGATGTGCTTTGGAGAGATGTTTCTCAAGGCGCCATTAATGGAAATCATAAAATGTGACCCTGTAGATTTGTTATATTTGTTATACATTTAATCCGACAAAACAAAGTCTTTTTTTCTTTGTCTTTCTTTAAGCATGCCAATGGACGTTGCATCACCTGATCTGTTTGGCAGTATTCATGAAGACTTCAGCCCCTCTCCTGTAAGTACAGTGGCAATCTATCCAAAAGCATTCTAACTACACTTTCTGTCAATTTTACACTGTTGCAATACATTCATGTTTTTGAATGATTGCAGTGACAGATACAGTACGTCACCACACCACCACTCCCTGACCGTGACAACTGTTACAGCTGCACATTCATTGCCAGGCTTACCTGTATAGCTGAAGCAGTTTAATTGCTTTTCTCCACTATATTTAAATCGATTATTGTTGGTCCTAACCTCCCAATGTGGAACATCCAAGTCATTGTTTCTTTCACGATCCTTGTGACCGCTCACAGGCAGAATGAGGATGTGTAGGCCAACACCTCTGCCCCCACCCTCTATCTGAGTCTCTTAACACCTCACATACACCATACTGTGTGTACTGGAGGTTCAGCGCCACACGGAGGACAGGTCGCTTCGCTCACCAGCAGTACCACCGGCACCCGTTTGGC
Source organism: Lepisosteus oculatus (assembly GCF_040954835.1). NCBI lineage: Eukaryota > Metazoa > Chordata > Actinopteri > Semionotiformes > Lepisosteidae > Lepisosteus > Lepisosteus oculatus. The sequence goes on along the minus strand of NC_090701.1, from coordinate 4,885,228 downwards.
CACAGGGGGCGCTGTGTCGCTGGAAGTCAGGAAAGCCCTAGACTTATCCCGCCCTCCTCTTGTAGACACCCATTCAGCTGTGCCCTACCGCTCACAGCTGATTTGATGACATGGCCCAGGCTTGAACCTGGGATCCACAGAGCTTGTGCCTTTATCTCTGGAGTCACATGGGTGACCAGGTGTGATATTTTTTTACCATAAACAAAAAAGTAATCCGTTACACAGCATCTGCGTCCCTTTCGTCCCCAGGCTGCAGACTGAAAATAATAATAATATTATTATTATAATAATAATAACTAATAAAGCAAGAGGTTCAGAATCCCACATGGTCTCAAGGAGAGGAGACCCCCTTGTGGTTTTCTGGCTCACTCTCTAAACACTCCTCAGAAAGAAAAGTCTCATGAAAGCTGCCCGATACAAATCTTTTAATAGATGTGCCAATTCCTGCAACCTGTTTTTATTAAAATTAGAGCAAATGTACCTGAATGGAGGAGGAGTACAAAGGAATGATTCTTGTAAATGAAATGCTCATATAAAGTAATATAAGCCTACAAGGCTCTCCTCCTTTAGAGACTAGGGGTTTCCCCTACCCGTGCTATAAAACCAATAAGTTTCCCTGCAGCACTTAGTCTGAAGCTCTATCAGCAAGAATTCAAGCTGGATGAATCATTCACATTATGGAGATACTTCCTCCGAATTTTCTCATGAGATGTTCAAAAAGTGTGATATCTGCCTTGGTCAGTGGTTTGCTTTGGAGAGATGATTCTCAAGGCACCATTAATGGAAATCTTGCAACCTAACTCTGCAGATTTGTTATTTGATGGCCTGTTGTTCTACTTCAGTAATGGTTTTTATGTATTTTGTACCACTTCGCACCATCTGTGTACTGATCATGGAACAGAAAAATAAAAAATCGTCTTTGTCCCTCATTCATTATTTCATTACATTTTTTTTTTCACATTGCAGGTCTGTGCACATCGCTTGTGCTTTATAAATACTCTCAGCACAATTCATGTAGGATAATTTCACTGCTTTCAGGAGAGTAATTATTACCACAGTCACACCTCTAAGTGTTTTGAGTTAGAATGATTTGAAGTGCAATGGAGGTATTTTTTTAGCATCATGGTGGCTGATAAATTGTATAATTCTTTCTCTGCACAGTGCAGCAGTGCTTACTGGAGGACGTCCAGATGAAGGATTGAAGCCGTGTCTCTTGTTTAACAGTCCTGGTTCCTTATCATGCCAACAAATCTCCATTTGCTCAAGTTTAACTCTTCTAAACCTCTTGCTTGCCCTTTGCCTTTATATGACCTCTAGTCCTGCCTTGCTTTTAGAAAGCATTTGATCAGTAAGGATCACACAGTTTTTAATATGATTATGCTTTCTGGTTACCAGTGTTATCATCCTATTTGTTCTTCCATCCTTTGCAAATTGTATTAATTCCTATTGAGTCATTAGTTTTTCTAAATTACTATTAAAAAAAAAAAGCATCAGTTGTCTGTTTTGCAAAACTTAATCTTTACACTCAGCACTCAGAAACTATCCTGGAAACTGTCCAAGCTTTACTCTTCTTAAAGTACATCAGTGGGAAATACATTTCAGAGTTAATACTGTTTTAATTGTTATCAAAATCAATTTAATAGCGGTTCATGTCAGGAGTAGAGAAAAGCAACATAAACAAAAATCAGCAAACATTATTTATGACAGAAAGTTGCTAATTAGTAGGAGTAGAAAGTATCCGCTTCTTGGAAAATGTCTTTTTTTTTTGTTTTTGGTCTTTTAAATAAAAACAAAATGTTGAAAATTACAGGAACAGCTGATAATCTTACTCATATCCAAAGAAAAATTGCAAAAGAAAAAATCTGTTGTGCGAAAGATGATTGTCTGTTTCTAATTTATTTTGGTGGCTATCATCTCGCGTACTCTGCTAAATCTATTTCTTCTTCTAAAATAACAATACAATATCCCAGTGGTTCCAAACCCTGGTCCTGGGGGACACTTTGTGAACTGAATTTCATTCCAGCTGTAATCTCCAACCCCCGTGCTAATTGATATCTTAATCAATCAGCTTGATTAAGCTTTTTCCAGTCCTTAGTGTCAGAATGCCCACACTTCAAGAGTACTGTTTTCAGCACCTTCGGCATGCAGAACTGTGCTCATCCTCTCCTCTCCTTGCTGGATGTTACTCAACAGCTCCTGGTTGAGGATCAACAGACACTGTCGGCGATGTCACCCTGACATGCCTTTTCTAAAGATTCAGAACATTAGTAAATTGTTGATTAATGAATCTAGCAGCTTGTTGAGTCAAGGGAACTCTGGTTCTTAAGAGCTGCAGGGTGTCCAGATTTTTGTTAAAGATAAGCACTAGATTACTTAATTTAGTTTTTCAAAAAGGGATCTTTAGGAACTTGTGATTGAATGATTACTGATAAAACCTGCAGGACTGGAGCTATAAACGTTTAGGGTGGTTTTGCTGGTGCACAAGTGGGCGATGCACTGTAAATCCAAAGAGTGAAAAGTAAGATTTGTATGTTCTTCAGCATTTTAAAAACTCTGGGTTCACAGGAGGAACCTTAATCTTGCAGTCTTTTGACCTTATGGCCTTAACCCCTTTCATTTGCAAAAAGATGAGCTTGGGAATATGTAAAAAAATAAATAAAATTATTATAAATATGCTGTAAGACATTATTAAAACCCAGTGACAAAATGACAAGTGATTATTATGTTCAAACCTTTTGTTTGATGTTTGATTTGTTAACAACTCATATCCACTGACGTATGCTTTGTATATATATACTGTATATACTGTACATCCATGCACACTAGAACTTTAAAACAAATTAAATCTAAGGGACCATAATTATCATGTCAGTCTATCAGGTACTGTTTACAAATAAACTGTTCAGTGTGTCCTCCTGTAGGTATCAGTTATATTCTGGCGGGGTACTGCCAAATCGCTTGTGAAATTGTCCAGTCAAATTGAAGCACTGCTGTGAAACAGAATCAACTTGTTCTTCAACAGCTGCATTTACAGTATATCCACAGTGACAAGGAGTCAAGTAGTCGACAATACTCAGATGCTCAACTGTCCCTAACAGTTCACAGACCCATGGGATTTGATCAGATAGCCCATCGCGACGCCGGGCTTCTGACATGGATTTCAAGGAACCCATTTCCAGAACAGGACTGTGCTGGAAGTTGTGGGCACATCTTAAACTCCAAGCAATCCCATCCCAAATTTCTGTCTTCATTTGTGCTCTCCAGTGCCATTGTCAATGCCCATTGTTGTGTTCTACTGTGCTCAAAGTGTTATTTCCTTGGATTTGTTTTTTGGCTTTGTACAAAGATCTAAATGCTTATACCAGTCAGTTGGGTGAAAATCACCCTATACAGTATATACACACCCATATCAGTAGTTATATGAATCAATAGACTTCTCTGGGTCTGAAGAGTTGTGTTAGAAACATTTTGGCAGTTTTTTTCATGTTTCTCTGATGATGTTCTTTGTTGTTTTAGGAGCAGAGACTACTGATCATTCTTAGCAACTGCCAATACCTGGAAAAGCACACTTTTCTGAACCTGGCGGAGCATTTTGAAAAGCATGGCTTTCAAGGCACAGAGAAAATAACCCGGGTGAGTTTGTCAGTGTTCGTTCGGCACTTCGGTAAAAGCTGGGGAATAAGGTGGCCAGTGGGATCTGAGCAGCGGGAGGAGGGGTCTCAGTGTAGACAAATCAGTCCCATTCCAGTTATTAATAATATTTTGTCCTGATCACAAACTGCCTCCACCTCAGTTTGAAATGTACAGTTCTAGTTCATTGAACTGCACAGCCTCTTTGGATAAGAAAGCATTTAGCGGCTCTGCAGTTGCTAATATGGGTTTTCTTCATCCGACACGATAATCCCAGCAGTTCCCTGTAGTGCCTCTTGCAGTCAAGTGCTATGAAACACTTATAGCTTGTATTCAATTAATGGCTCTGAATGTTTTCCAAAATTCGGTGCTAGAACCTAAAAATGGTAAATGATGCGCACGCATTTCAAAAACCCTTTCGGAAAAATACATTGCCTTTAAAGGTAATATCGCAAACACCTGCTTGGAGGGAACAAATTACTGTGACTTATACGGTATAATATGAATAATATGCCATATAAAAAATGGAACGCCCTCTTGCAGTTGAAAACCTTTCCATTTTCTTTTTCTGAAATGTGCTATATGCCGTTGCAAGCAGGGATGCCAACTGTTTCCATGTTTTTACAGTAAATTGGATAGAGGGACAATTAAGTCTGAATTTTTAATTTCAGTTTCTTATTACAAGCACGGTACTTACTAGCTTAGTAATTAGAATATTTGAATAGAGTTATTTAGTAAAACAAATAATTTAGTTGTTCTGTTAATCTTAGCCTGGGATTTAGTTTGGCATATATCACCAATAAAACCCAAAGAAGGCTTGACTGTTCTTATTCTCTTGTTCTGTAGAGATTTTAAATTAGAAGCACAACCAGAATCTTGTTAAAGATGCCTAGATAGAAATAAATGTGGTCTCTTTGCTAGAGTATTTGTGAGATATTCATACGCCGTCTCCCAAATCTGTATCCATTTAATTATTAAAAAATGCCTTGCTCAGAATACACAAAAAGCATACTGTACAACATTACTAAATGCATTCAAAATCTGAATTGGTACAGTACACTTTCAAAGATCTTGGTTAGAAAGTGGGCGTGATGTCATGTTTGGTTCTTCCTGTGTTTTTGTAAAAGATTATTCACCAGAGTAACAAGAAGTGAGATGGCCCTCAAAGCACACACTGATGACTGTGTGGAGAAGTCCAGCTTACTCTCTAGTAACATCTGAGTGTCTGAGCAAAAAAAAACCCAAAAGAGAAATCCTGTGCAAAGGGACACATAATTTAGAGATAATATCCACAGTGAGTTTATTGTAACAGTGAGTAATGAAAAACGTTCTGTCATTTCAGTCCACCCTAGATTTAAAGAGGTTAGACATTTCTTCCAGTAAGAATGATTACAAAAAAAAAAGATCTTTGCTGTAAGGCCAGTTATAGAACCTTTAGGCCTTTTAAGTTTTCTGTTTAACTTGTACCATAAAAGATATAGAATTATGTAAGGTGTTTGTGTAAACGCAATTTTATCATTTCTTTTTAACATTTCACCAGTTACAGTTTGGTAATGATTCTTAGATGAGAATGATTCTCCTCACATGTCCTAAAAGAAGATCCTGTAATTCTTGAAAAAGTCAGTAAAGGTCTGTTTACATGCATTTTCATTGCTTCTGCTGCTTTCTGCCATTCTGCATGTACTTTTCAATGCTCCGGCATGGAGAATGACAAACAACTGGATGATTCTCAAAAAATCTGCAAATATGTATTCATAACAAGGAAGGATTGCTTATGCAAAGTTAGCTTGAAGAAACTCTGAAAGCCTGAGTAGTCAAATCAAGAATGGACCAAGCCATATAAATTCCCATTCAGTAGTTATTTCACTAAATTAACTATTTTTATAATGCACTGCTTTTTGTAGAAATCATTTCCCAGCTGCTGAGTAATATCTCAGCACTAGCTACACTGTTCTTTGATTGTGAAGCTGCTGCTGCAGAAAGCTAGATTCAAAGTTTTTTTTTCTGTTTTTCAAAATGCAAAGACTCTTTTCCCAAAGTAATGAGGGTCCTGATGTGGCACAAATGCTAAAATGTAGAAAAGGAAACAAAAATGGTTTCTTTGTAAGTAGGCTGCTGTGCTCAAACAAGCAAGATTCACCCCAGCAAAAGAGCACTGTATCTGGTGCAGCAATACTAGTACTAATGGGCTGTATTGGACCAGTTCATACAAGTTTCTCCACAGGAAGGAAAGAAAGAACCAAATCAAGTTTTTTTTTTCAGTTTTCGGATTTCATATGCGTTTGATTTGCAGAGTGCAGTCGGTCCCCATAATGAGACGCCCTGCTATCCGTCATTTAGCAACGATGTCGATAATGAATTGAGGAGCTCGATGTAAAAGAAAAAAACCCACACGTACGTCATTTTTCCAGGCACCCTAGGCTTTGGCTTAGGTTATGAATCGTTGTGCCTTGTCGCTGATCAAGCCAGTGGATCAAGGTTTGATCACTGACTTTAAATTCATTAACAGTGTGTGTAAGAAAATCTGCCCTGAAGCAGCAAATGACTTTGAAAATTCCCCTTTATATGTTGTTCCTCTATATATGTCTCCACTTTCTGTTCCCTTACTCCAACATTTATGGGAGATCTCCTGTTTGGGGTTTGGACTCTGAAGCAAGTTCCTGTTTCCAGCTGTTTTGTCGAGTGGATTTCAGTCTCATTTTTGAATACATGTGATAATCTTTAGATCCATCCTCCAAAGATAGTCCTCTCCATTGAGACCTCAGGAGGAGTTTGTGCTCCTCTGCAATTTATACCTCAGCAGAGAAACCCGCTATGATTTTCTTCTTGCTTGTCATGCCAATTGATTTTATCTGGGAAAGCATCAAGTGATTTTGAGGTCAGATAAGTCAGTGGTTTCAGGTTCTGAATTATCTCAGGGACATACTGTATTTGGCTAACTGCTCTTAAGGTCCGCTCAGCCATGCTTTGCTATATATTTTTTTTCTCACTGTAAATCCACTTTTCATTCTTCCTTCTACATAATCTACACTGTAACCTAAACACAAATGTGACAGATCATGCATATCATGCCACCAAATAAACATGTGAAACGGCACACTTGGTAATTTCCTCAACTGGTTTCTCGAAAGTGTCGCTGCTTGGGCAAGGTTGCAAGCCATGCATGGAGAAGGATCTTGATCTGTCAGAAAAGTTTCCAATAGAAACTTGTGTAGTTTTTGTGCAGCCACTTGGCAAAACTCAAGAACACGTGCTAAAGTGCTGGGTTTCTTTTTCTCCCATTTCTTCACATTGCAGTCCGCTGCTGAGTTTTGTTTGTGGCCGAAGCATATGAGTCAGTTGTCCTAAACTTTTACCTTGTGCTGGTTATTTCTAACTGTGGTTCTGGAAGGTTGGTAAGTGCTGTAGCATCCTCACTTGTGGCCAGAGGCTCATCAGGCTGGCGTTTGTGCCAGATTCTGTAGCGTGAAGAGTGCGTGACTCTCCTCTGGATGGTGTTGCTAATCCAGCGCAACACAGGCACCCATAGTTACAGGTGAGTGAACTGGTGCAAATGGGTGGAACTTCCTAGTGCTAGATGATAATGATTATGATGATGATAATGATTATTATTGGATTTTGCTATATCAACACCTTGCTCAAGGATACAACTGCAGTCTTTCACCAGAGATTTGAGCCCACAACCTTCCAGGTGTGAGCACTAACCAAGCTCCACACTGGTGCCCAGTTAGCACCTGGAGTGAAGCACCCATCTCAAGGATATAATGGCAGGGCCTGCTGTGAAGGCTTCCAACCCTGACTAGCCCTGTCCGGTAGACGGCACTAGCCTGTTCTCACTGCAGTTTTGGCGTAGCTTTGTAATTCTCTGTGTCTGAAGACATTTGAAATGCCCCCACACCAGGGGTTTTCATTAAGGGTTTTTAGCGACCCCCGAGACTCCTCGGCGTCTGTACAGAAAATCCCCAGAGAGCTGTCTGGTAAGGTGACGGCGCTTATGTTATAGTGCTGCTTTTACCTTGCTTTTTTGTAGTTGATACTTGCCTGAAATACTGACTTTGCACTGTTTTTGGTAGTAAGTATTGACTTTAAATTGAATTGAATTATTGTAGGTTTGGTTTTCTGTTTGATTTTGTATTCCTTAATGAGAGATGTTTTTTTTGTAAAAACCAGCCATGTCATACGCTTAGACATACTGTAGTGTAGTTTTCCTAGTTTTTCCACTGTACTGATAAACTCATGTTAACTGTCTGCTTTATCTGTCTTTCACATGATTCACTACAGCCATCTTTCCTTCTACTGTACTCAGTGCTTGCTGATGTGTCACCTATATATAAATTCTCCTCTGTATCTAATCAGTTCTTGTTAATGTGGTTGTTTTCTGGAAAATACATGGTTTTGTTTTGCTATATACATTTTTTATTACCTTTAATAATAATAATAATAATAATAATAATAATGTTTCTTTATTAGCCCTATACAATTTCTTGCATTAGGAATTCGTCTTTTCGCATACCCCAGCTTTTCTCCATGGAGACACAGACAGGGAGAGAAGCTTGGGGTCAGAGCGCAGGGTCTGCCATTGTACGGCGCAGTTAGGGTTAAGGGCCTTGTTCAGGGGCCCAACGGAGTAGGATTCCTCTGCCGGCCGCGGGGTTTGAACCGGCAACCTTCCAGTAACAGGCGCAGATCCTGAGCCACAGAGACACCGCTCCGCCCAGTCTCTTGCCCAATCTCCCTCTTTATTTCTTCCAGCTCATAGTTTGCACTTTTTATGTAATTCCTTAACTGATGCGTATCCTGTGAGGGTTTTAACCTCCATAACGGTAACCCTGAGCCCATCCCAGTGTTGGTAATCCTGCAGGAAGAGCTGCGTCCCCAGACGGACGTCTCAGTCAGCAGTGAACTGAAGATATGTTTTTGTATTGCTTATTTGCAGTGCAATATGCAACTCGGAATACCTTTCAAAATGTACCATTGTGTAAAAGCAGTGTCATTTACACTGAACCATTAAGGAGGATTCTTTTTGGTGTGTGTTTTGTAAGGGTATCTTACATATAACTAGACCAGGAGCTGAACTAGTGTGATGGTGCCTCAGTGCTGTATAGCACATTGGCCCTGAACAGCAGGCTTCTCCCTCCTCACTTTTCCACACAGACAACCTTGAGTGTTTTAAACAAATGCTGGCATGCAGGCAATCAGGAGCAAAAGTGTGACCTAATAAGAATTAAACAAATTTGTGATGAAATTTGCGTACAACATCTGATGAATGTTTTTCTAGTCCTGTAAGTGTTCAGTGATGGTGCGTGTGTGATTATCTACAACAGATATTGTAAATGCACGTTGGGACAAGTTGCAAGCACATGTATAATAATAATAATAATAATAATAATAAAAACAACTTTTATTTATAATGCACCATTCCAAACTCAAGAGCACAGTTAGAGATGCCATAGAGTAAAGAGTTGGAGAAATCAAGCCTTTATGTTATGAATGCGTAAATCAACCACTCATTTTGGACATTGATAGAAATCGCCTAATGCGGAAAATATTTCTTAAAAAAAGATGTCTTGATGAAATTTTTCACTTGGTGCTCAAAAGACAGGAGCTGGTCGGGTGTGACGCCCTGATTCCAGACAAGAAGCGATGCGGAGAAGCAATGGGAGACAGTGGCATTACAGTGAAGCTCGCTTTTTTGGCTTCAGGGAATTTGATGTCAACCAGAGCTTCATGTCAGGCAGACGAGATGCTGTTAGTGACAGAGGCAAGTCATGGGCAAGCTGAGGCATCCCTGTGAGGAGCACGCGACAGGCAGTGGAGATGCTTCTGAAGACAGTGACTGACCTGTGTGTTGAAGTTGTGCAAATCCATATCATAAGAGTGTATCCAAATTCATTCTGGAAAGGACAGAAGCCACAGAACTAAAGATGCAATAGAACTAGAAGACTGGGTCACATTTTTCAGAAACAAGAGGTGTTCAATGGGGGGTAATGTTGGGTTTCATTGGGATGGGTGCCATTTACATTCAGTATACTTAAACTTTGATTAAGTCTGCCTCTCTGCAGCCACACACTGTTTGAGCAGTAGGTAATGATGCTTCACAAGCACATTTCTCTTCTCTCACCATTGTTACTGTGTTACTGAACCATTCTTTAAAGGATTTCGATGAACCTTTAGCTAACAGTCCTAAAATAAAAACAGGGCAAAGTTGTGATCAGGGACCCTCCTGGACAACCTTTTATGTAACCTATATTTTAAAGCTGAGAACAAAAGGCATTTTTTACTTGGAGTTTTGTGGGATTCCAGAACGAGAAACCCTATCTTCTCTGAAGAAAAGATTTAATGAGATAGATGGGGCAACTGGATGTCTCTTATGTTTTTGTTCTGATGTTCCCTCTTATGCTTCCCACCTCCAATATCCAGGACCTTATAAAAATACGCATCTGTCCTCTTGTCCTTGTTAACACAACAGCATTAACTTTCATTCACATGCTAAGTACAAACTGTGAGTCCAGTGAATATTAGGAGCTTCAGAGGAGGTTTGCTACGAAGTGTCCTTTTGAACACAGAGCCAACTTGTTTACAAAATGTATGAACTCCAGAACACGCCGGGTGTTCTTGGAGAACTGTGGGTGCAGTTCATGAAGCACGTTGAAGAAGGTTGACAGAGAAAATACAGTGAGTTTCTTAACCAGGAGACCTGGTTTTACTCCAGAATTGCACTAGGCGATCAAAAGATCAAAAGATGAGAAAGTAACAAGTGCACCAGAACCTTGAATCATGTAGGAATTCAAAACTAATAACAGTATTAGGTTTATGTTCTTAGTGAACTTAAAGTAAACACATTTTATGAGTGTTAAAGCACCATTCACATCATCATCACTGAAGACCATCAGTCATTTCTTCAGCACTCTTTACTGTAGTATACTGACATCAGTTATATTTTTCTTCCTTTTTTATATGGAAAATATTAGTGATGAAAATCACAAAGCTGTTCTTAAACTTCCATGTAAAATTCTATAGTTGTATGATCACATTCTAAACATGTGAAATATTGTAATTTATGCTGCATACAAAAATACTAGAACACTTCATTTAGAAAGTATAACAATTTTAAATTAGTTTCATTCCTTTACCTTAGTTCTTAAAGGTGTTATATTTCTCATACATCAAATAGTAAATACTTCACTGTAAGATGAAATGATCTTTTTTTTAACCTCTTATCAAAATTGAAACTTTTTTGCAAACCCTCACAAAGAGAGTGAGCAATAAAAATACTGTTTCTGATACATTAGGGTTAACATTTTAGCCTTTAACACTGAAGCCATAACATTAATATAAAATAAGTGTATTGAAACAACACGTGTTCATGTCTGTTAAATGACTCCTTCACTTTTTTAAGTCATAGGATGTGCTACTACTGAAATACATGACTGGTTAACTCTACCTGAATCTTGATATTTGATATAAGTGACAAAGAAGAGTAGTCCTAAAGCAGAGCCATGATGTACTCAACTAATTTACCCAAGCTGCATGCTTGTACAGTAGAAATGCTTTTCTCCTTTTTTGACCTGTGAGAATGTTTTAAAAACAGATGGCAGCTCAGCTTTGAAGAGAGTTGAACAAGAGTGCAGACTCCTTCCCAGAAATCCTCTTAATGTACTGTACCATATGTGTGGGCCTACATTTTCCTGTCTTAGCTTTCAGAAAATTGTAACTGGATCAACAGCCGCACAACGTGTTTTGATGAACGCATGTCCATTGACCGTGTCAAAAAGAATCGCAGTTTGAAATTTGGAAAATATTATGGGACAAGTATAACGTCAGGTATGAAAACGAAGCTGCCTAGTGGTGGAAGTAACAATGCCTGTGTTTTAATCTCAGACTTGCCGTCTATAGGTTGTAGTTAATGTCGAGCCAGAATCAAATTGTTGGCAATAGCTGCAAGGTGACAATGTGTGAGTGCCTGAGAGACACGTCGTTTTTAAATACCTGTAATTTCATTCCAGTAAGCCACTTCAGTGTGGATTATTGGCACAAAGAGTAGAAGTAGAACTCCACAAGAACAAAGAGCTTAGACATGCGGTACTGTATATACAAGCAGTGTTCATTTAATTTATTGTATGATGCATACAGTAACTGTACTCGTGGGAGTGAAAAAAAAACATTGATTCTCCTTTATTTTTGCAGGTCAGTGTTGAGTCAGTGAGGGGCCTGGACCAGAGGCTGTTTGAGTCCTACATTGAAATGAAAGCAGATCCCATTGTGGGTTCTTTGGAACCAGGGATGTACGCAGGATACTTTGACTGGAAAGACTGCCCCCCACCAGCAGGTTCGTTGCTGACTTTACGATATGTGTTCCAACTTGTCTATTTTCCCTTGGCTCATAATGCTTACAAAACACATTGACATTTTTTTTTTCCTTCAAATTGACTTCAGTAATAAATATTTTTCTCATTTGACACTGTGGGGAAACATGGATGAAATAAACATACTTCTCAATGGTGCCTATCCCTTGTTCTGAATCATTGACCTTAAAACGATGCATTTATATGATTTCATTGGCTATCATTTATACGATTTGTTCCAATGGTGCATTTGGAATTCAGTGCATCTTAATTTAATCCTCAGCCGCCAGTGTTGTGAATACAGGCCATGTTCTGAGAATGGCAGCAGAGTGAGGGAACCACTGCTTTCCTGTTTGCTATGCAGTCCTGTCCGTTTCCAGCCATGGTCTGAAACAAGACATCTCCCATGTCCCAAGCAATAGACCCTGTCAGTGGAGTCTCTTCTGCATGATAGACATCCTACCAAGGAGGGAATCTGTGGTGGCTGCAGTTCTTCAGGCAGCACCTCATGGATTATAGGTGGTATGAGAATATTGCAAATGGATAAAAAAGGAATAAATAAAATAGGAATCAACATCCACAGTTTTCTTGGTAGTTTTTTGTGCTACAGGTTTAGTTGCAAAAACAAAAGGTAAGGGAAAAGACTGGCATATCTGTGGATTGAGGGGACTTTTTCATCCAGCAGCCATATCACTCTGCAACTCACAACTGGCAACCCACTGAAGCTCAGCAGCTGTGAGCCGGGTCAGTACCTGGATGGGAGACCTCCTGGGAAAAACTAAGGTTGCTGCTGGAAGAGGTGTTAGTGGGGCCAGCAGGGTGGCGCTCACCTTGCGGTCCATGTGGGTCCTAATGCCCCAGTATAGTGATGGGGACACTATACTGTAAACAGGCGCCGTCCTTTGGATGAGATGTAAAACTGAAGTCCCCTGACTCTCAATGGTCAATAACAATCCCATGGTGTTTCTCAAAAAGAGTAGGGGTGTAACCCCGGCGTCCTGGCCAAATTACCAATCATGGCCTCCTAATAATCCTCATCTCTGAACTGGCTTCATCACTCTGCTCTCCTCCCCACTGAGAGCTGGTGTGTGGTGAGCGCTCTGGTGCACAATGGCTGCTGTCGCATCATTTAGGTGGGGCTGCACACTGGTGGGGGTGGTGGGGATCCTTATTACCTGTAAAGCACTTTGAGTGGAGTGTCCAGAAAAGCACTATATAAGTGTAAGCAATTATTATTATTATTATTATTATTATTATTATTATTATTATTATCCCTTTTAAGGATTTTTGTAGCTGTTGCACTACAGCTGTAAAATATAAAATGAGAAGATGTTATACAGGATAATACTATCAGCTCTGTTGTCTTGGACAAGCATACAGGTGTAGCTAAAGGCTTTTACCTGTTATACTTACGCATTCCAACAGGCATGTCTGCTGATACAGAACCTTAAAGTTCCAGAAGCAGTCACAGGTCTAGTACTGTATGCCATTCTCTGTATTCTATGGCATGATTTCAACAAAGGGTCTTAAAATGAGTTTGATTATTCAGCGTGGTCGAAACTATACACTAGACAGTGTCGCATATTATCCAACAGGTGATATTTTAAGCGAACCTTCTCAGCCATTTCATGGCAAATGCTGTGCAGTTTGTTTTCATAGCCACACATTATTTTCCTTTCCGATTTTCCTGCATCTTGTGCACCAGTAGGATTGTGACATAATGATTACTGGTTTAGCCACAGTCGATGTACATCTCTTCATTTTGTTCTTGTTGTTGTGTTTCATGTGTTTGTAATTGGTGTAATTTAAGGAAAAACAAGGATTGTACAGTGAACCATATAAGACTCATCTGAAATCATTTCAACACATTGACAGCAAACCTGTGTTTTCTGATTAGAACTGTACGCTATGGAATTACTTTTTAAAGCAGTTTTAAGTGAGAATGTGTAGTTTAAAGACTTGCTGCTGGATCTTTCTACCATTGTGTCCCCCTGTTTTTGTTTTATTGAGATTTGAACCAGTGCTGTAAAGGTGTGAGTATTTTAATGAGTTCTTCTTTGCTATATGTGATTAGCAGTTATTTTTTTTTTTTTTCTTTATTAGCCCTATACAATTTCTTGTATTAGGAATGCATCTTTTCGCATACCCCAGCTTTTCTCCAGGGAGACACAGACACAGAGACAGGGAGAGAAGCTTGGGGTCAGAGCGCAGGGTCTGCCATTGCACGGCGCCCCTGGAGCAGTTGGGGTTAAGGGCCTTGCTCAGGGGCCCAACAGAGTAGGATTCCTCTGCCAGCCGCGGGATTTGAACCGGCAACCTTCCGGTCACAGGCGCAGATCCTTAGCTACAGAGCCACCGCTCCGCCCAATAGATCCAATAATACCAATAGATCCGATTGATGTGATGTCAGATATACACTTTATATTTTTTTCCTACTTGATTGCTTCCCCACATTGTCCAGAATATGTAAGCAACGTATCAGCATGAACACTTACTGTATGTCTTTTTCATTAGCAACCTTTCTATCTTAGCACATGAATACACTATGCAATCAGCATTTTAAACTGTAAAATGTGTTTCTGTCTGGTCTTCGCATTGGTACAGAAGCTCAAATATACTGTAGTAGGGAAATTTCTACACCCAGTAGAAATGACTGACAAATTAGATTTGACGCTAACTGTCAGTTATAGATTAAACACTTCAAAAGGTTAAAGAAAATGTGTTTCAGAGCCAAAATGAAGGATGTACGATAAAACATTTCTAACATTTTAAAATGACAAATTGTATGAGTATGTAGATCATCAAAGGAGGGGTTTACCAGCTAACCTTTATTGATGGTGTTTTGTACTGCAGCTTTTCCCTTCTTAAAATGTCCGCTAGCCACATCTGAAGAAAACGAGGGTCGTTTTGGTTTGGGAGGAACCTTCAGAAATTTAACAAGAAATCACTTGGTTTCTCTGTCTGAAGAATGAGTTGTTGTTTATTTTAAATAGTGTGTGTTTGATCAGTCCCAAAGCAGCTGTGTGTGATGTTTTCTTTTGCTGTCTTTGAATGTCGGTGAGTAGTTATGAGGAGGTACAGTCGGAAGGTAATACTGCAAGCATGGAGCACAAGCTTTCACAGTCAGACAAGACAGAGCCACGACCCAGCACACACAAGGCCCAGGCTGCACTGCAGTGGTGGACGCAGGAAGAAAGTGACTGTCCTTGAGTAGCCCAAAACCCTGCCTGAAATCGGGTAGGGAAACTTGCACCAAGCTGGCGTGCAAAGCCAACAGAATTCTACCTCTTTACTATCACACAGCAGTAGTTGGAAGGAATTTGCTTTCGGTTCAGCAAGTTAGCACTGATGGAGGGGATGGACAGCACACGGAATGTTAAAAAAGTCTACATTGAAATGAAAAGACAGGCAAAACACCATCACGGCGTAAACGTTACCCTGACATGCGGCAAACAGAAGTGCCGCTGAAGAGCTGCTCACAGGCGGCTGAAATGCTGGAGGGGGAGAGTTCAAAATTCGTATGGCAGTGGAAAAGAAGCTTTGGAGGCTGGAGCGGGCGGTTCTCGAAAGGATCAATTTGCAATGTTGTCCTGAAGGGAGGAGCTAAAAAGAATACAAGCCGGATGAGAGGGTTTTGAAATAATCCCATAGGCACGGCTGGAAGTATGACTTGTGGAAAGCGAAGGGAGTTCACAGCCTAGTATACTCACTGTATGCGAGGCTCTGGACACGACTCCTTACAGTTTTCCTGGTTGTGCAACTGTCGAAACTCCCGTACAACACCGTGATGGAAACAGTCAAAATTGCGGTTGTGTGAAAATGTAAAATAAGAGGCATCTGAAAAAAAGGGTTCTGAGCTGTCACTGCTTCTACCAAGTATTGACTAAGAGCAGGAATATTTGCTGAATGGGCAAATTTTAGTTTTTGCTGACATTTAACGTCTTTCACCCTTGAAAATGTTCAGGTTGAGCTTTCAAGTTTTGGTTTCAGGCTTTCACATCAAAAACACCATTGGAATTCAGTATGACTTCATTATAAGAGCATGGAACTCTTTTGCAAGGCCTTGTAAATATATGGTGTTTCAAGTACAGTACATATCGACAAAATTGAGTTGAATTAAAACTGAATTAAAGTCTGTTTGATAAAGTTGATCCTCTTGGCATAATGTAGACTTTTGCAAGAACAAGTTTCATTTAAAGGTTGTACAGTAAACTACTTAAACATTGTAGATGTGATAAATTAAATAATGAAGTACTTTAACTTTAAAAATATAGTGTATTACTTTACAGTTTTTAGTATTACTTTATGAGCAATTTATAGGACTTAGAAGTCATCGACGTTGCTTTCCTAAATTGTTTAATTTGGGAAGCATCATTGATACCAGTAGATCCAATGCAATTATGTTTGAATTCATGCCCCACTTTATCAAGCCATCTTGATACTTTCTTTATACATCCTGTTTTATAAGTATGAAAAGAGCACTTTTAGTTGACTGTGGTAGGAAATAAATGAATGGTGGCCAGGCGGTTTTTTCAGTCTTCAGGACCTGTATGATATTGATTTAAACATCATCTACATTTTTGTTAGTGCATTCTCACTATATTGGTTTTATGGTGGACAGATTATATTTTGACTGGTGCTTCTTTAAGTTTATTGATAATCTTTAACACATGTGAAAGCTCTTACAGTGTTTTCTACATATCTGATTGGATTAGCTTGTTACAACAAATCTGACAAAACAAAACAAAAATTCTGCCATGGTTGTGAGGCTCATTTTCCAAGTCATGGGGGAATAACCTTTTTATGTATAATCTGTAAACTGACATAAAATAAAAATGCAAAGGTGCTATTTAGCATACACAGAAAATATTACTCGCATTACCTGTAGATTAAACGAATGCTTCAGTATTTCTTCACAACTTCTTCTATATCTCAAATCGTCCTCAAATGTGATTACATTTATGGTAGCATAGAGGCTGTGCAAACTATGTGTCGGTATAAAACAATGAGAGCATAAATGGAACTGCAGTTGTGAGACAAGTCTTATATTCATCTATGTGGACTGGAAACAGCAAAAAATCTAAGAATGGAAGAGCATTGAAATGAACTGCTAACATGCTTCAGTCCTGTTTCTCTACTGCCCAACCCATCGCCTGGTGCTGTTAAAACAGTATTTTCACAAACCCTGGCAAGTTGTCTTTGCATTTGGATGAACCTGAACTTGCCTCACTTCAATGGTTATACTGTAGCTGTAACTACTGTACATGCAGCTGTCCTCACAGCACCACTTTCCTGACTGTATGTGTGTATGTACGTGCAGTGCATTTTATTTTAAACTCCAACTGTATCTCATTAATTATATTTTTTTCTTCTAACTGTGTACTAAAGGGAAGTGTTTCTGTAAGACCCCACCAGAGTACAGTTTTGTGGGTCCTGTACTCCTTGTCCACAGGCTTGATTTTACTAATGTTGTGTCACGCACAGGCACTGATAAACATAACCTTAAAAGCCCAGAAGACGCACAGTTCCTTTGGGTTCATGTACCTTATGAAAAAAGCACCGTAATATCGAAACAGTTACCTGTTTTCACAAGGTGCAAAAAAGACTGGGATTTTTGTTAGAACATACTGTATGCTCCCACTCATGCAAAATGTATAACTTTCTGGTGCATGTCCCAAACAACGTGAATATTTTATTGCTTAAAAAATTAAGATGGTCTCTAAAAAGCTTTTACTTGTTCAGTAGAACTGTGCTCCTCTTAATATTAAGAATACTGAAGCTAAATTGCTGCAGTTCTGTTTTCTTTAAGAAGCCTTAAAGTTAGTTCTTTGCAAATCTGAAGACTGGATTTTGCATTGCTTTTTTAATCCGATTTTGTTTTTCTTCTATCAATCACAAAACACTCTTTTATAATATGTATTTGTTCTTTACATGTTCATTGTAATTGCCTGTTTGCAATGATGTTTTGTGTATTTATAGATTTATAGGTTGGAATACAGTGTGATGAGACTCCTAAAAACTTTTGTGCAGTATTAAATCCTTGTACTGTAATTTTGCATCATTGATTTTGAATATAAAAGCTCTGCATTGTATTTTAATCTTTATTTAAACTCATTGTATTAACTGGGAATCACTGTCATGCCATGAAATTATTGTAGCATTGTGGCTACTTCAACTTGGTGATGCAAATGCAACTTTTAATTTTGATTTCTAATGCTGCAATTCTTGAATTGCTTATTATTTTTAAGACATCAGGTTATCTTTGTTTTTCTGGTAACTTGTATATTTTTGGAATTTCCTGTTTACATAACCATGTTGTCCTGTTAACAAAGGTGATGAAAACAAGCTGGGTGAAAAACTGGAAAATGTGGTGTAAGGCAGTAAAAAAGTGGCTTTTCCAAATTTCACCTACACTTCCTTCTCAGTTTCTCTTCTTTGCACAAAATAACCAATCAAAACAAATCTGGGGCTGGTACTAGCAGCTCATGCAGAGAGCAGATTCGATGACAGACTACATGCAAAACAGCGCAAATGTTAAGACAGGAAATTGTTCACGGAAAAAAAAGTCTACCATTCTGCTTCCTTGGGGAAGCACCACTTCAGTTGTGCAGACTGTTTACAACCTAATATGCTCTCAACAGTTCCTCTCTCTGGGTATGACAGTACCAGCTCGACAGTAGCCCACTTACTGATTCTCTAAACCAAGGAAAATGGGCCAGTGGAACTAAAAATGTTCAGTTGTGAAAAAAACAGCATGAACCTAAACCACAACGAATATAGTGTTTGAATTTAATGTGAACCTTTCTAGGTGGGTTAGAAGAGATTAGTGGGTGTTTAAGGGGTGTACCTAACAGTGGGGAATAACCTAGTTAATGGATTTCTCATTGCAAAAACAAAATGGTTAAACATAAAAATAGATTTACTGGAATGCAATTGTTTATTACATATGTGTTGGCCCTGTCAAAATCAGCATGTACCCATCATTAGACACAGCGAGTGATAGACCTTCTTTCTTATTACATGCTGAAAAGAGAAGGGGAAAACACAATGTTTCAGCTGTGAAGCCTTCTTCGGGTGTTCTTTCTTTTGTCCACTTCATCTAGCCAGAAGGGAAGGAGTGCATACTTATTTTCTTGAACTCAAATGGTCTTTTTTCTCTCTGGCATATTTTTAATAAGCAGTCATACAAAGGCTTGCAGAAGTTCCCAACTCAGTGTGAAGCTTTTGTGCCGCCTTCTCTGAAAAGGTCATTGTCTGTGAACAGTCATGTTAGGGTAGGTTTGTCATGATCTGATGGACGTATTCCAGGATGTCATGCCTGTTAACAATAAATGTGTCAGAAGGTCTTACTTCAGAATGCACATGGAAATGTAAGTTGTAAACAGCACAGTAATTATACTTTATACATGAATGTTGTGGTTGTATATAACCATAAGATCAGATCTGTTGGCTGTGTCACTTTAGGGTTTTTTTTTTCTTTTTTTTCTTCAAGATCATCCAAAATGCCAGATGTGAATTGTTTCAGGTTTGCTATAGACAAATGTAGATTGTACCATTGTAGGAAAATGTACCATGGTTCTTGAGGAATTCATTGGTGAACATACATCAGTATTAATCTTTTCTAATCTAGTTTTTGCCCCAGATTAAATTACATCTGTCACCCTGGTACCTGATATGATGTTTGATCAGAGTTCTGATCTAATTCCTGCCGTTAAATTAAGAAGAAAACAGTTCAGAGATTTCACCTAGAGATCATGCTGTTTCCTGTGAGTAACTTGTTTTACTGCAGGAGCTGCTGATAATCTTTGATTATTTGCCTATTTGAGCCACAAGTGACTATCTGTGTCTCATGCCCTTTTACTGTTACACTTCCTGCTTTTGAGAAGGAGTCACCTACCTAATTCTGTACAGTGTAGGAGTATGTTTTACACCTCCTCATTCATTAGAAATATGAATGAAGTTAAAATGTTAATGAGGAGAAACATCCATGTTCCTGTTATACAGAAATTGCAATATTGGTCTTATATCGTATTTAATTTATTTTTTCTGTTTTATGTATTTCTGGTGTTTGAAATTACTTTCTATATACAAGCATTGTCGTGTAGAATTGCATATTGCATATTGAATATTGAATACAATATGTATTAAGACTTACAGAGCTGAAGTGTTTTGATTTATAATAGAGTTTCTTTCTTCAGATGTTACAGTAGGTCTAACCTTAAACTTGTATAGATTGTTGAAGTAATTTGTTAAAGAGAAAGTTTTTAACCTCATTAATGGAACGGAATATTCATTTGTTTTTGTGTTTACCTGGCTTTTTACTGTAAATGAGCAGTGGATGGAATGGTTTACTATCGGGAGTTGTTATTGAACAGATCGCAAAGCCTTTCTTTTTTTTTTTTTGGTCCAATAGGGAATTTCCAAAACTCACACTCTGCCACTGCAGTGTAATGTAAGATAGGTAAGTGGGTTTAGGCTGTGTGGGTGGGGACACTTCTTCGGTGCTGAAGTGTATGAAATGTCAAAAGATAAACCTGAGTTTGATCACATAGGCCATCATACCCCCCTCCCAAAAAAGTCTAGTCCTCAGTAAAATCTTTGTAAAAAGGTTATGGTTTTAAACTCGATATTAACAGTGAGAGAGTAGCAGCTGATGTGACACACTGGACTTTTTGAGGGAAGCAGGTAGTTAATTTTGTCTGGTGCTTTTAATCCATGGTACCAGCATGTCCTCATGATGGTATGTGTGCTTACATTAGAGAGAGAGCAGAGTAGTTTTCCCTGCTACATGTATAAAGCATGTACATTATTTATCTAATTGCTGTGATTTGTCTGCCTCCATCACTACTCCTGTAAGCATCTTTCTGGTTAACATGTTGCCCTGTGTGAGGGTGGGAGTTGAAAGGAAAAAAAAGGTTTCCTTTTTGCTACAGCTTCTGTGAAACGTGGAGCAGCCTTCCCTAATTTGTCAAAGACGTGTATGTTGGTAAGCACCAATTGTTCAGACCTGAGTGTAGTGTGCAACCTGCAACTTAATTAGTTTGCTAGATCAAAGACATTTTCTCAGTTAGCATCAAAACAACATACATTTTTTAGTTATTTTTTCCAATACATTCTTAAAGATAAAAGTCCATGTATCGGTGACTGAGTAATGGAAATCAGGCATGTGTATCGTTGACAGTAGAAACTTTTGGGTTTCTAAATATCCCTAACAAGTTTGACTGCAGCTTCGTTTCTGTAAGCAAATCTTTTCAGAATTGTACCCTGTTGAACAGCTCAGGATGATTTTGCTTTAGCTGTGCAGGAATTACAGATGAGACATGTAAGACTCAGAAACCAAGCAAATACATTAGTAGGCATAGGGGCAAAAGACCCAAAGAGACTATAGTACTGGGAAATTAGAAGGTTATTCAGTCTGAAGATAGGAAATACAGATGTAAATATAGAAAACTGGAAACTTTCATTGTTAGGTGCAAACTCCCAAAGGTTTCCTTGTGGTGAACAAAAGAGAACAAATCAGCTTAATAATATCAGAATTACTTGAGCACCTGTGAGGTAAAGGATAAGCAGCAAAAGAATGAGAGTATTGATGGATAGTGATTTTTCTGATTGTTAATATCCTCATGCTCATTCTTGCACGTGCCCCTGCAGTAGTGGATGAGACTTTGGCTTTTTAACCGGTCATTCTGTCTTCTGAGTGTATAGTGAATGAAGAACGTTTCTGCTTTTTCCATTACCGGGTACTGTTGCCATGCAAGCTCAGTGTCTGTAAGTTTTATCTTGGGAGTCTCCTCTGCTGTCTTATCTGAGCTCACAAAAATGAGTCTATTAGGATTTCTCCATCCTTTAAGGGCAGAGCAGTGGCTCTGTGGCTCAGGATCTGCGCCTGTGGCTGGAAGGTTACTGGTTCAAATCCCGCGTCCGACAGAGGAATCCTACTCCGTTGGGCCCCTGAGCAAGGCCCTTCACCCCAACTGCTCCAGGAGCGCCGTATAAATGGCTGACACTGTACTCTGACCCCAAGCTTCTCTCCCTGTCTGTGTGTCTGTGTCTCATGGAGATCAAGCTGGGGTATGCAAAAAGACAAATTCCTAATGCAAGAAATTGTATGTGGCCAATAAAGTGATCTTTTCACTTTCTCTGCATGGGTCAAGCCTGTGATCCCACCAGCACAGTTCTACAGTCCCTTCATGCTTGCAACAACAGCTTAGCACACATACTGATTATATACTTTACAGTTTAGTGGTTCCCAGCCCTGGTCCTAGAGGGACCCCTGTGTGGTCTGATTTTCACTCAAGCTTGCCTGTTGATCGCTGGCACTAATTGATACCTTCAACAGATCTGATTGCTTGTCTAGTCTTTTGTTTGCCTGGGTCCTCGGTTTCAAAGATGCCCCACTGCAAGTGTCTTTTTCCCACAGCTTCATCATACAGAGCTTGTTGCGGTTTTTCCTCAACTCCTTTAATAGGAGTTGCTCCCTTTCTTCTGTCTGGGGAGCTTAATCTTAATCTTGATCGAGTTCGGAAAAATTCAGAAAGTGGTACAGGGTTCATACCATTTATCCTATTTAACTTAAACTTAAGCCAAATTTTTTTTTTTAATGTCATTAGCCATTAAGATCTCGTGTGGCACAAAAAGCAGAAGAGACAGGAGGTTCCCCAATGCCAGAGTTGGGAAGTGATGCTGTATAGAGTCACCCAATTGTGTGTAGCCCTGGTCTTGTCTAACTAGAATCCGGGATGCTGCTAGGGTTTTTAGATTAATTTTTTGTGGCCTGCCAGGAGAGACTTCAGCTCAGGTTTACGAAATGTTGAAAACTTCATTCTATGCCCCTTCATTATATTTCTCATCAATTTCAAATCTTTTCACTGTAGAGAAACCTACAAAATTGTGAGAGTCGGCAAAGACCTTCCTGTTCATAAAGTTAAGAATTTGTCATTTTTTTCCCTGTCTTGGATTTTGTTTCATGTTTCTTAAATGGCACAAAGTGAGACGATATTGTGGGATGATGTAATTACACTCCATGCAGAATATTAGTCCTGTCCACTACTGCCCTTCGGATCTGTGCTGTTTGTGGAGTAGCAACACCGGCGTTTAAAAAAAACAACTTGAAAAAGTGACACCTTGCTCACCTGCAGTGGTCTTCTAATGCAGATGAGTATATATGTCATAAGGAAAAATAATGCTGTATTGCCCATGAGATGTGGCCATGCTTAATAAGGTAGCCTTCTCTTGTAGTGTGAGATTCCTGTGTTAAACAGGCCTGTTACTTTACCAAAAAGTCCAATTCAGTTTTGTGCCAGTATAGTTCCGTGACCTGATACTGTATGTGCTGGAAGCCCATATTAAGATTTTGAATTTCATCTTAATGCCAGAGGACCCAGGCACTGGGAATTTTGAACATTACAGCAAAGTGTATATCAAATGATTAAACCGGATTCATATGGCATGGTTAAGTTTTTTGGTATAGCTTCAGTGCAGTGCAAAGTTAAGGTGAAACTCTTGTGGTTTTGATTTAAAGGAAGTTGTGATCAATGTGAGACACTTTGGACGCTTCAAAAAAAGACAGGACTTCTCTCCTGGTTTCAAGTATATATGAGACTTTTCACTTTTCTCTAAAAAAATAATCAATCAGGTAAGACAAGCAAATTGTTCAGTTAAGTCCAAAGTATGCCTGTATTTTTTTTTCTTCTTCAAAGTCATTTAAAAAAGAGTCTGAGCAGAGACCATCCTAGAAAAAGAAGAGTTTCATTTTATTTCCTCTGCAGAGTCGCAAATATGTCCATCACCTGGAAGAGATTGAAATATGAAATATTAAAATGCAATTATCGTATAATTTCATACATAACATTTGAAGTACACTCCATTTACTGAGTGATGTGATAACTACCAAAAAAGAGCACAATTAGTTTTTAACACATGTAACATAACTTCCAAAATAACATCACCAGAATAATGTCCTTTATCCGAGGCTGTGAATGCAAAGATGAGTAATCATACTGACACACACTAAAAACTGTTTATCAAGCTGTCGTCTTGTCTATAGGAATTATCTGTTTTTCTGTGTCTTTGTGACTGTATTTGCACCATATGTATGTGTAATAATTTGATTTGTTTCAAAACAAGGAGCTTTTTTGTTAACTGTGAACTTCTTCGTGTTGCTTATGTGTTGTATGTGTCTATGCTTTTTTTTGCCATTTTCATTTGATCACAATATTAAGTTACTTAAGGTAGCATGTCCTTCTGTATGTTCTTAAGCACTGTGGTTTGAAATACAGAGGTTTTTCCTCTGTGTGCATTGTCCCTTGTGTTGTTACGTATAAAGAAAGAGGAACATTTGACCATATGAACCACGGCTGCAAGGATATGGGACTTTCACCAGATAGCTTGATCAGTTTCCGCTACAACAAACCTGTGGTAACTTTCGTTGCTTTAAGTTTTCTGAATTAAATACTATTCTTATTTAAATAGTCTTTCTTTTTACTGTGATCTTCACTCCAGGTTTGTATTAATTACATACTTGTAAACACCATATTGACACCCGAAGAAGGCTCCACAGCTGAAACGTTGTGATTTCTTTCTTCTCTTTTCAGCATGGAATATACAGTACCTATTACTTGTTCCTTTTCAACCTTATAGATGCTGCAAAAAGACATGAGGTGGACAGTTTTAGAAATAGATTGTACCTTCTTTTTTATATCATAGATTTTCACAGGAATGACCAGCTAGGCAAATAAAAACATAGCAGGGATGACAGCTGAAATTCACCTGTGATAATAATGAGAAACATTTCTACCCTACCGCAGTACCCATCCTCAACAGCTAATTGCAATGCCTCAGACTCAATACACATCTGCACTGTGCACTTTTTGCATGGTCTCCCATGTTTTCTACAGTACTACATATTTATTGTTCTGTTTTTATTATTTTTTATTTATATACTGTCTACATTGTGCAGTGTTGTCTGCAGTACTGTCTATATCCCGTGAGATCAGCTCAAATAAGAATTCCAATGTACATAATCCAGTGGCAATAAACTCCTCAACTACTCTATTGTACATTTATTTCCAGAGTCTTTGGTTTCTTCTCTAATTACCATTATATTTAATTTTTAAACCTATATAAAGACAATGTATAAGAAGCTCATGTTGCACATTTCTAGACAGTGGAGAATTCTCTTTTATATTCCATTGTGCAGATATGCCTTGCTGAAAGGACTGTTTTGTTCAGTCTGTCTCTTTGATTAAAGTGTCTTCAATGGTCCATTTCTGTGTTGTTCTGCACATGTAGACAGAGGCAGGTGACCAGTTTGTGGAACTCTCTCTGCAGGTGTAAGAAACTACCTGAAGGAAGCTTTAGTGAATATCATCACTGTTCACGCAGAGGTAAGAAATATGTTTTCTATAGGCAATCTCGTGCTTGTGAAGATTAGTCACTAAATTGTCCCTTTGTGCTTTTCTGTGTGTGCGTTCTTGTGCCCAGAGACTGAGTGGTGACCTGTCCAGGGTAAAGTCAACCTTGTACCCTATGTTTCTTAAACAGGATCTAAGAGAGTCACATTCAGCTTTCTCGTTCATTAAAGAATGCAGAGGTTACTTTCCTCATGTATATCTACATTACAAATTTGTACTATGCTTTACCTTTAGGATTGCGGTAAATTCGAAGTTGGCTTGATAGAAACCTTTGACTGTATCAGACTGTAAAATGACATGGCTGGATGACATGTGACTCTCGTCTCTTTTTTTACTCTGCAAAACACAAAACGGACCTTAAGAAGTTTCTAACATCACGCCAGATCTATATTTTTATACAGTTGAAGGGGTTTTTTTGGGGGCCCCCGTAGGTTTGCACATTTTTTAGCTTTTAACATTTTTCAGCTGCTAATTCTGATCCGAAACCCCTTTGAGTTACTTCAAAACCCTGAAGAGTTTCAATGTTGACAAGACGATTCCCTTGGTAACAGCGTGCCTTACTATACTGTACAGTCGGAATAAAACCGCTGCCGGACGTACCTGTTGCCTAATGTCTCCACGGACCGACCTGAACCAGCAGCAGAAATGTGTTCAGCAACAAAAATAATGCTCTAACCCCTCAGGTGTTCACGGTTTCCAAAGAGCTGGTCCCGCGGGTGCTGTCCCGCATCGTGGAGGCAGTGGCCGAGGAGATGAGCCGTCTGATGCAGTGTGTGTCCTCCTTCAGCAAGAATGGGGCTCTGCAGGTACCCCTTCCACTTCAGTCCTCAAATTCCGAGGCTGGCCCCCCCAGGGAGGGACCCCTAGAAAAGGGGTGCCTGAACCAGGCTTCTCACTCGAAGCTCGGCTTGGCTTTACTTGGTGGCGCTGAAGATCTTTACTCTGCAGTGATTCAAGTGGGAATTGCGGTCGCTAGATTTACAGAGCTTTTGTCTCGAAGCACTTAGTAAATTAGCTGGGCTCTGGCAGTCAGAGGAGTGTGTGTATCAACACTGAAAATTACTGAGGTTTCATCCTGCAGCTGGGTTAAAGTTCGATGTATTTGAGCTGCAGCATTGACACAAACGAGGTCCAGTGTTTCATGCACTGTCCGTCCAAACCATTTATTGGGGTGATGAGAAGATATGTGCAGTAGGCAGGGTTGTCCCAGGAATTTGGAGCTTGAATCAATTGATTCTAGGTTACACAGAGCACTATGAAAGATTATCAGTTGATTATTGTATCTGATTTCTAATACCCTGGGTCCCATCCGTGTTGAAGATTTCTTCATTGATAGTGGAGTTACAGTGACACATTAGGCCAAAAGTGTACATTTGGTTACAGATGTTTTTACATGCTTAATGTATTGTGTCATATTCACATATCTTCTGTAAAGCTTCAGGTTCAGTCTTGAACTTGGCAATTAAATCTACCAGACAGTGTTTTATTAAAATACCATGCATTATCTTCTAGTCACAAAACATTTGCTAATGTTAAACTTAAAATTCACCTGAAAAAATTGCAGGTGGGATAGCATCGTGAAATCATGCAAACTGGAAAAAATCTACAAACTAATTTCCTGTTAACCTGACACCTATCCACTTGAGAAATGTGTTTGGTTCCTCCTTTGGCAACTTATCTTTGCGTTTGTCTTAAGTGTTTTTATTTCTGAGAAAACTGCCTTTGGTTCACCAAGTTATGTGTTTGCCTGCTGAAAGAGTCCCACAAAACATGCCTGATAATGGCACACACAGTAGTCCCCATTAATCATATCTCTGTATAGCAATCAGTGTCCTTTCCATTGCCTGATCTGTTGTGGATGAAACGTTTTATCGTTTTCTGTATCGACCTTTTCTCCAGGCACGGCTGGAAATCTGTTCCCTGAAAGATGCCATAACGTACTACCTAACCCCAGACAGCAGGTAAGATGAGTAAGACTCTCTAGCTTCACAGATCCAGAAGCACAAACCAAAAACATCATCGTTATCAAAACCTTTTCTGACCATAAAAAACATACTATAGTTTATAGTCAGAACATTTTTAAAACCATTATCCCATCAATAGGATTCAGCTTCATGCAGTGATCTTGCATTACAACACAACTGTTCACTGCTGTTTTTGTTTTATATTCAGTGTTTTACTGTATGTTATTTCCTTATTTGTTTGTTTTTTAAAGAAATAAAAAATGATGTTTTCGCTTCTCATTTTTCTACTGCATATTTCAAAAACCAGAAGGAGTTGTTTAGGGGATGCTCGTTGTAATAAAGGGTATTCATTATTTGAATTTTGCTGAAAATGTGCTGTGCCTATTATAATGAACTGCTGTTTTCTGCATTCCCTTAAAAAGGCTGGTGCTCTAGCATTATTTTCGGGCTATTTATACACACTTCACGGGTATATTTATGTGAATTATGAGATACTTTTTTTTATCCTATGCCAGTGATGGCTTTCTGTTAGTATTTTCCATTGTAATATACAGGTTTTTGTACATTACATGCTCAAGCATGAGTATTCTAAGCAATAAGTGCTAATATACTTTACTCCCTCAAAATATAACGAAAGTAGCCTTTAGCTGGACTTTCGTGAGCTGCAGGTTGCTCTTTGGTTAGGTCTCAGATGAGTCTCATGGTCCTCTGGATGTATCTGGTTCTGAGGTTAGCCTCTTCCCTGTGTCCCAGATCACACACAGACAACCTCCTGTTGTATCGATGGGAAGTGAAACTGTTCTCTCCAGAGCTCAGGCCTCCTGTGTGTGATGCAGTACCTGTTAACTGTAAACTGTGCTATTTTTACAACTGCAGAGCTGCGGCACTGGCAGTTGAGAATGTTTCTGCGCACCTCTGTTGTGCTATTAAAGCACCCTTAATATGATTCTTTACATATATTTTTGGGGATAAGTTCTTGAATTAGCAGGAACATCCTTTCATTTTAGAGAGGCGCTCCAAGGAATACAGAGCCCTTTAAGCTGTCAAAACGGCGGATGAAATTTCGTCGTGACAGTGCAGGTTTAACGCTTCAGCAAAGACTGCACCATACCGTTTAAACGTTTAAAAAAACGCGTACCAAGAGGAAGGAAGATATTGAAAGACCAATTGATAGTGTTCGTCCCTGTTTGTTCTGATCCCTGTGTTTACTGGGGATGAGAGGAACCTCTTTCTGGGTTGCCTCAGTTATGCCTCTGTGTTTCTCGGACCATGCAGCTACTTTCTTCTCATTACTGGAAAAGTTTACAAGCACTTTCTTTCCCATATTTAAGGACTGATTCAAATATACTTCTCAATGTGACGTATCTCTTAACGTGCACACGGTTCTTCTGTATTGAAGAAGGCAGCTGCTTATTTTTATAGATGAAGCAGTCGCCTGTTCTGGGATGCGGAGTTTCAAGTAAACCTAGGGACTACAGAGATGAAGAGGGAAGAATTTTGTGCTTTTCCCAAGTTTTGAAAGCAACTGCACGTTATGCAATAATGTGGACCATGTTTATACAGAACAAATGACCACTTCAGCTTTGCTTGAGTGATGGATTTAGGCACGTACCATATAACGATCTTAAACTTTTCGTACTTCCATTTGTCACAGACCTCCTGAGGCAATTTACTCCTGGAATGGTGTCCCCTTAAACATTTTGTAAAAACTCTATACATACAATATAGAGTGTATAGGCCTGGTTTAGGGCTTAAATTGAAGCTTAACATCTGACATTGCAGCAGCAGGACTTGCGTTTCTTCACACAGCAATCGTTCCTTGGTGTCTAAGCCCTCTACTTCATTGATCCACTTTAATTTACTGTGTGTAGTACTTACCCTCCCTTCAACTTCTCAGTATTTTACCAACCTCTTGTGTGCTTGCAGCCGTAGCTTCAAGCAAGCTCTAGAAGTCTTACCCCAGCTGCACAGTGGAGCAGACAAAAAGTAAGAATCTCGAATTGCACTTTGCGTTTCACAGCCTGTCACTGACATCGTTGTTTAAGTGAGGAGCAGCTATACAGTACATCACGTTTTAAGAAGTGACGTTGTGGTCTCGTAAATGAGAAGTTTTCTGAGCTTTGCAGCTTATACAAAACTAATCTCGGTATTTTGTATCGTACGGTAATAACTTTGTTATTTTTTTCTCTTCTCCTCTTATTTGCTGATTTACCAGCTGTTTAGCTTATGTTTCCTTTTTTCAAATCCTGTCCTCTAGAACACAAGAGCACAACTCCAGTGTCTTTACATCATCAACAGCTATCAGCTTTGAAAGCTGTTAAATTAGTTCAGTGAAGTTCATCATTAGCTCAGTTAGGCCATTAGGAACAGAGGTGGAATTGGCCCCTTAGGGATGCACCAGGGCTCTGCACCAGGGCTCTGCACCAGGGCTCTGCACCAGGGCTCTGCACCAGGGCTCTCCAGTGCTGATCCTGAAGGCCCACACACCTGCTGGCTCTCAGGTGGACCATTGCACCCACGATTCACTGAATT
The DNA here is from genome assembly GCF_040954835.1 of Lepisosteus oculatus. Classification (NCBI taxonomy): domain Eukaryota; kingdom Metazoa; phylum Chordata; class Actinopteri; order Semionotiformes; family Lepisosteidae; genus Lepisosteus; species Lepisosteus oculatus. The sequence goes on along the minus strand of NC_090701.1, from coordinate 4,855,345 downwards.
AGGATTGATGTCAACTGTATGACTGTTGTCAGACCTCTTCAATGTTAGAGTGGCCTTTTAGCAATTGCATTCAATGCAGTTAAGTAAAATGAAATCCCAGGCATTCTAGTAGAAAAAAAGCCTGTTAATTGGAATAAGGGTTCAGTCAGGTCATCAGCAGAATTGTTTCAGGCCTGGAGCTGTGCACACCATGCTTCAGCAATGGGCTTCAGTGATCTCTCTCTTTCTCGCCTCACTTCCGCACGATGAGCTTTTTTTCCATTGCATTATGCTGCAGTTTCACGTCCTTTCTTTGCCAGGTCTGAACTATAAATGTGATTGTTACCTCTGTTGTTTTTCCTGGTTCAAGGTTTTAGTTGTGCAGTACACTGCTAGCTTGGCAACAGTATAAGGAGAAGATGTGGTAAGACAGCCCATCATTGAAAAAAACAAAGTAGCATCGCAAAGATGAGAAGACAAGCATACCCATGCAATGCTATTCAATCCAGAGTGATTTTTTTTACTGTTATTAAATGTGATACCTTCACTGGTAATGTTCCAGTTCAGTCTGCAGTCGTTTTGTTAAAAAAACATTTGAAAGCTGTTTCTGTATCTCTCAGGTCAAAGAACATTACAGGGAATAGTCAAATCATCACAGTGAACGTAATGGAAAAATACTCCTTTATATATCACATCCACAAGGCACATTGCAGTTTTAATTTGAGAGATTCAGAAATTTAGGTTTATACACCTTTATGTTTCAACATTTAAATGTTGATAATGTCGTGATTGTGGATTGACTCTACATATTGAAGGGGAATCATTTAAGGTTTATGTATTAGTCTATGTAATAATAAACGTTCACTTGGGATTGTGTGCTATTTTATGGATGTGTTCTTCTTCTTGAAGAAGACTGTCGTGCAATTTAATGAAAGTCCTATATAAATGGAAAAAATGAAAAATTCTGCTCTGGAAATGAATGACTTACCTTACAGCCCCAGAAAAGAATTGCTATAAAGACGCTTGATTCTGAAGATTGATATTTTTTGAATGAGCTCTTTGTAAACACATTCTCTCTCTCTCTCTCTTTCAATAGGTTACTGGAGGAACAGCTCAACAAGTTTAAGAGCAGCATGTATTTGCAGCTGACTTGCTTTCAACCTCTCTCTGTTCTCCCAGTAAAAACATAGTTACTGTACCATTGTGCCTCACGTACACATTTCACTCCTGTGATGCTGAAGAAAATGTACATCAATCTGCTATTAAACCGTATGATTTCTGTCATTCTGCCATTCATTCACACCAATTCAAATTGGTGAACCTAACAATATTTCAGATTTAATCTCTTCATTAGTAGTAGAAATTAAAAAGTTCACATAAAAGCTTTATTTAGCACTGAAACATACTGTATGTGTGATTAAGGTGTAGTTGTGGTGGCTTCATAAGCAGCTGTTAAACTCTTCAGTTTTGAGTGAAAAAAGGTCTCCTTTAACTATGCGTTTGCTTGAAAATCAATTGCATGTTTGTCTTAGAGCTGCAAAAGCTGGCAGATTTCACTAGTCCACAAGTTCACTAGAAGCCAGTAACCAACCGACCACTTTCCATTAGATGACAGTAAGCTCATTTGTATTTGTTCCCTACCCTCAAGAAGCTACTTGTGGTTTTTCTGATAACTTAAATAACAGTTTACAATGGAAAAATCTCAGTACATCCATAAACAATCTCTTAAGTCTCCAGGGGAAAAAAAAACTTCTTGTATTCAATTTGGAAAATATCCAGAGGTGTTTTTTTATTACTTTGTTTTTCACTTAAAGTAAGTAGGTTTTTATCTTCAAGGTAAAATGAGAGACATTGCTACTCTGCAGCAGATAAACCTGAAACCATGGAATGCAATGATATTTCTGTACATTCATTTCCTCCCAGGAGACTTCTCATACTGCTTGTGTTGTTACTAAGTACCGCTTAGTAAGTTGTTACTGTTACTAAGTTTTCATCCTCCTCTACGATCATTTCAAAGTCCTGTGGATCTTTACCTTTTCATTTTGCAATCGTAATTTTATGTTTATCCTTTTTTGTGCATCGGAAGAATGACAACTAAACTGCAGCAATTTATAATAAACAATATAGATGACTGAACGATGGGTGCACTGTCTAACTTTAGATTCCTTAAAAATAACTGAGTGTATTGCAAGGATGTTTCTGTTTCATGCAGATTAACCTGCACATTTCGTTGCTGCCTATGACATGGATACAAAATTCAGAAATATCACAATCAATGTGATGAATGTGTCATTTAAAAAAAAGAAGAAGCTCGGCAAAACGTTTTGAATCGGTAAATTTCACAGAGACATTGGAGAGCAGTGCAACACCACACACCTTTACAAACATGCCTTCTACGGCAGCCTCCCAGTAGACTATTGGTTTTGTAAGTCGACTGTCCCTCTGATTTATTTCTTGTAGCCCCGGTTTAACCTCCCTTCTGTAAAATACAGACTAAGAAGTCTTTTAACTGTTAACATAGATATAACATAGAGATAAAAAGAAATCTGATTCTCTAGAACCTCCCCCCTACACATACACAGCAAGGAGAATTAGTTTAGCATAAGCTGACTGATAAAAAGCGTATTAACCATTTAAATCAAGGAGAAAAAAATTACAGATATACATATCTGCAAATGTTTTTTCATGCGGTAAGAATGTATTTATATATACATTGAACATATATTGATTTAGGTGGGTTTCAACTGTTGGACAGTTACTCGGCAGTGCCAGTTTGGAGAAGACTAGAAGACTCCTAGTACACTAACTGAAGACACAGGGTGCCATCCTGATAGGATGGCATGTTTGGGGCTTAAGTAACTGCAGTGCTGAGGGTTAGCATGTAGAAGCACCCACTCAGTGCTGCTTAGCACTTTCTAAAATACATGCGCATCCAGCCATAGTCAAAAGCAAGTAATTTAAATGTGATGATATGAATAAATGTCAGCAGTTCACGTGTTGAGTTGTTTTTTTTTTATTTTAAATCCCGAGTTCTTTTTTTTGCACGCTCACTCTGGCAGTGTTCCCTCTGAGCCGTGCGCGTGTGCGCATGCACACAGGTTATGAAATCAGTGCATACAGGAAATTGAACTGCGCACAAAAAATTGAATTAAAAAAAAATAAAACAGACATGGTTGTCAATTTAAAAATGCTCAATTGAGCACATGAGACTGGCTGCAAGAGGCCCAACTTGGCGGTGTGCATTATTACTGCTGCTGGATCATCGATACCTCTGCTCTCGTAGTCTCGAACCTCCCTGCACCTGCTCGCTCGACACTATGACTGGGCTCGCTGAATCACTGTCCCGGTCTTTTGGACCTCTATGTTTCTATGAGAATGACTATATTAAAAATAATTTCAGGTTTACAATTTTACATACACTCAATTTAGTGCACACAAGTGTTTGTCACTGGGAAAAAAAATTGCACAACTTGACATTTTTGCGCACACGGGCCATTACAAATTAGAGGGAACATTGCACTGTGGTGTCATGAACTGCATCAAACACAGTTCTAACACCAAACAAAAGTTTAAGTACAAGCAGAGAACAAGAGCAGATTTTTTTAAGTAAAGCAGAGCTCTGAACACCCAACTAAAGTACTTGCATTTGGCTGTCAAGTATGCATTCCTACCCTTTCTCATCTGCTGTTTAAGCTGGTGAGCTGTTGTTCTTCAGAAAGTGTGCCTGATAGAACTAAATTCAGTCATGTATCATATTTGAGCAACAGCAGAGAAAGGAGCAGGTATACTATGAGGTGATGGGGACTATTTGCATCTTCTTTGCTTTATTTCAACGCACTGCAGTAAACGAAATAGCATTTTACATTCTGGTCTCATGAAGTGGATCCAAAAATCATTTACTTTTCATGAAAAAGATTATAAGCCTTCGTTCAATCATTGCAACTACTCACATGATCCTTATTAAGGATTTTATTTCTCTTCTTACTCCAAAGAATAGAGATCCACTTGCAACACAACCCTGTTGTAGTGGTGAACACACAGTTAGTTGTGTGATAATCTAGTTATCTTTGCTTAAAAACCAAGGGGAAATTTGATTTTTTTTTTCAGTTCTGTCACCAAAGGTTCCCACCTACTCAGTTGGGAAAAGGTTGATCAGAAAGGTATATATCCCACTGAGATTTAGAGAAACAATTTAGTAGTGGTGTTCCATTTAAAGTGTGTTATTAACATGAGTGAGCACTTGGTAATTAGGGTTCTCCTTTTTAAACTCGCTAGTTTGGAACTGATAATGAAGCTGTTCAGCAACACTCAAAAAGCAGTGGTTACGTCAAATGGAAATGATCAGTGTAGAATTACCAGTTTCAATAATGGACTCACAAAGGTGGATACAGAAAAAAATGTAAGTTTCTTCATTGCATATTGCCCCTTGCAGATGAGCTGAGATCACAGATTCATCTCTCAGCAGGCTTTTTTTCATTCTAAGAGCAATGGCGTCTCTTAGTAAGGCATTCTTTGGTGTCAGAAATGCAGCTGCTTTTTGGAATGGCGGCATGCGTGGTGGCCAACCTGCAGAAGAAAAGAAAAAACGTAAAACAAGATTAAAACTTCGAGTTAACTCTTTGGGTATGCTCAACATTTTTCCTTGTACAGTATATGCAATACCTGCAGTTTCTGGTTTTCAGTTCCTGTTAGGCCCTGAACTTTCAAAGCCTCCTGGTGTACAAATTTGTATGCAAATCTGTTAACTGGACATTTTTACTGGCTAGAACTAATAAATCAGCCCAACCTCTGTGTGCGTTTTATATTTTTACAAGTATTACAATATGTCGCTTTTACAGATTTGCTCATATTTCACCTGTCAGCCTGGTGACTCGTTGGGCTTTTTTTCTTCCCCTCCCAAACCGTTGGCATCTACATAGATCGAATGTCTTTTACAATCAGCTTGGACAGTTGTAAGTAACTTAATGACAGTTTCTCTTCCTGTAATCACCCGTTAATTCCAAGCACCACACTTCATATAACCTGACACATTTTCTTGAACTGTGATGATGAACAAGTAGTTGTGACTCATGATCAAACCGATGGTTTGGAGAGCTTATACTCACAGAGGGTTCCACTGAATCTCTTTCTGTTTCTGACCTTTAAATTTATAAATAAATGTATTGAAACCCCTAACCCACATGTTGCATAATGAAATTGAGAAGTTATCTGTCTGTCCAAGGGACTGAACAATAAGATGTGCATCGTCTCCAGGCTTGCTGAGAAAAGAAGAAGTGGGAATATCTGAGTTTTAAAGGTTGTAAAACAATACACCTAGCTCAGACTCAGAACATTTACAGTTGTACACTGAAATGACTAGAAGGTAGTGAGACATCTTCTTGTACCAGTTTCAAATCATAACTCGCTGTTACTAATTGTTGTGGGTATTTTGATTTTATTTAGAGAAAGTAAAGACTTAGGTGAATAGAAAACCTAATGAAATTCAGCAAGTTCACACATTGTAATTTGTGATGAGTCTGTGAGTTCAGTTTAACTGTCTTAAGCATCCCCTTGATTGAGTTCAGCAGGTGTCTTCCTTTACCTGCATTTTTTTATTCTGCAGTTATATTTTCTTATATCCAATGGTGCACATTAGCAAAAGGCAAGCCTGCGATCACCGTGGTGAATCTTACTCTGTTCTGTCAATGAGATGATGATGTCAAGACAAAGTACTGTCTGTAAAGCAGTCATAAGGTTTTGTTAACCTTTGAGCTTTTTGATGGCAACACGAAACAGACCTTGTTCCATATTAAATAACTGATACAATCTGTCGCAGGTTTTTAATGAAACATGTCTTTCCCCTTCTCTCTCTCTCATATGTGGATTTTTGTTTTTTTTAATAGCAGCTTCTTGCGAGTTTTAAGAAATTCCCAGCAGGCAGATTCAGACAAGGAAAATGTTAAAACTGCAGAAAATAAAAACATCACCTTTGAAAATTCCCTAACCAGCTTTAGTTATGAATTCGGAACAAACTGTTAATATCTGCTATCATGTTCTTGTCCCTTATATTGTGTGTCAAGGGCAGTGAGGTATACTTTCCCTGACCTGACACCTGTTCCATTCACACAGCTCCCCAGCACACGAGAGGATCGCTGTCTCTTGATTTCCTAGCAGTTGTTTATTTCTTAGGTAAGCATGGTATTTCATCCAGAAGGCAATGAGGAAACAATTGTGAATACAGCTTCCTTTTCTTATACCACTAGACAGCTGATAACATCAGCCTCATGCGTACAGGAATAATCGCGCTTTGGTTGTTTACACAGAATAGCCTTTTTTTTCCAGCTATTTTGGTACATTTTGCAGAAATATAGGTCTTTACAGTGGAATGTGTTTTTTCTCAGGTTTGTTTTTTTACCCTGACCTTTAAGAAAAAGACCTATTTTATTAACCCAAATTCATTTATTAAGTTTTTTTTTTAATTTAGCTTGTTAAAAGGTAAATGATGAGTTTGTTACTGAGGTTTAGCAACGTTTTAATGAGTAGAAAATAATGGCTAGCATGCTTTATGAAATGGATTTAACAGAACATGGGAAACAGTTGGAGCATACTGTATATAATTTCACATTTTACTAAACAAAAACATGACATCACTGTTATTGTTTGTTAAGAGGTGGATTACTGTAACAGTAAAAGTGCCTGGTGTGTAGTTTTAGGTTTATGTAGGACGTACAGCACAGCATTGCATCTTACATACTCATTAATACAGTGAGCCTACTCAGAAATGAGAGTTGGAAATTTTGTCACTGATACCTTGTAAGCACTTTTACAATGTGCAACGTGCATGTTCTGTGTTTGTTTGAGTACATTTTAGTTCGTTTTTTCCTTGCCATGTATTCTGATATGCAGTTTCATGCTAAGGTTCAGCACATCCTTTCAAGTTACTGCGACATCTACAGTACACTACTGTACTAAAGGTCCAGTTAGGTAAGTGACCAGGCCTGGGAGTGCTGAGCACACACCTAACAGAGCAGCTCTGGAATACACTTGGCACAGACAGGAGGCAAATCCTGCAGTTCAGTCCCCGTGTGGTGGGGGTGTTTTTATTTAGAGCTGTGCCCATCCTCTGTTCCCTTTGGTCCACCTTTACAGATTGTGTTACGGTGGCAAGGCGGTGAACCCTGGGTCCCGAGCTCAAATCTTCCACTGGGAGTTTGGCCTGTCCTCCAGTGTGCGCAGGGCTTTCCCCTCGACCTGTGGGCAGATGTCATCGTGACAGAGCTGCCGTCAAAGACAGGAGCTGTGAGGCCAATGCAGCCGGACAGTAGCTGGAGGGAACTCAAGGGGGAAGCAACTGATGAAGTTAAAAGCTTGTGTTGAAGTTTTGTTTGAAAACACCTTCGTATCATCTTTTCGTGGACATCTGGGGGGATGTATAACCATGAACATTCATGTTTGAGGATTTTTTTTTTTAATGGCTCAAATGCTCTCTCAGTGCCAGGATAGTTTTCAAATAAATGTTTTAAATAGGAGCGTCTCGTCAAAAACGATGAAACTGCTGTGGAAAATGTCAAGCTGGCGATATAAATAACTTTTTAGAACGTGTATTTTTTTGGGTTCATACTGTATGTTTGCTTCAGATTTCCTGCTAAGACTTAATTGAATAAATCCTTTCAACCTGAGGATAACAAAAGGTACATTCAGAATGAAAGTCGCAGAGAGGAACTGCAGGTTTTGCATGACTTTGAAACGATTTGGCGATTTCTTAGAAACTGAGTTTAACCTTAATAAAGGTTCCTATTTTTCCGAAATGTTTAAAACCATAACAATGATGAATTGTACGCCTAACATGTTCCCTGATAGAAAACAAAAATGAACAGCATAGAGCAGGACTAAAAGAGTATGAAGCCAAACGCGTCGTGACAGGATGAAGAGGTCCAAGCAGGGAGTTGCATCAACATGCACTGGTTGCAAAGGAACAAGTTAGGGTTAATTCCTGAAGAAGGGTCAGCAGCCGATGCGATGTTTCTCCTTTTTGTTTTTCAGTGTGGAATTAACCTTTACTTGTAATAATAGTTCGTATACAGAGTATTTGTGACAATAGTTATTCACACCAGGAATCCTCCTTGCGCGCGTGCTACAAGTGGAAAACCTGAAAGGAAAGTGGTCCTATTGCCTGCTGCTCACTCATTCAGCTCTGCAGTTTATTCCTACCAAGCATGCAACACCACACGGTCTTCGAAGAAAGAAATTGTGAATTGTTCTCATAGTAAAAGCCCTGCAAATCACTTTCGCAAGAAAAGTTATCCAACTGTGAAGGGGGCTGTGTTGCTCGCTAATTTAACCACTTGAACTTGCATGTAGAATTGGTAGGAGTCTCCGAGCAGAGTAGTGTTGCCTTTTTTTCGAAGTACTATGCGAAAGGTATTTAACGGCACAGCTTGTGACTTTTTCTTCGTGTTGCAGAATGACTAGCTGAAATACTAGCCCCCTAATTTGTCTCATATGTGTACCACCAAACTGTATACAATATTGTCTGCACTCCCACTTGTGGTATTGGCCAGGATATTATTTTAAAATGGCAAAATGCATTATCCTATAATTCTCCAAAAATGGTAAGTTAATACTAGGTAGGAATAGAGAACGTGCTTAGTAAAATATTGTATGTAATGTAAAAAATGAAGCACTTTCCCATTGAAACCTGACCACATATGTTATATACAGCAATTCTGTGTTAATTAATCAGGTCACGTGAACCCCCAGCAGATCTTTCCAATGAAAGTGGCCATCACAGTCCTGCTTAGCAGGGCTCATTCAGATGGAAGCAGATTTTCACAAAGGAAGCAGCTGTGCGTTCAATTTGCAAGGGACTGTAAGAAATCTGACAGCAGCACTCCCACCTTCCAGTGTGATCTCGTCAGATCTCAGAATCAGATTGGTGGACCTGTAGGAGACACCCTTCCCCCAGGACCAGAAGATTCCAATGGCGCTATTCATAAGAGAAAGTGCTTTAGCCCGGTCTCCTGTCCAAAGCTCACTTTGGGCTTGCTCGGTCTCATTACTCTAACTCACAATATATTTAAAGAAGCTATCTATGACACAAATTACCAGTAACTCAAAGGGCTGCATAGGAATTTGCAAAATGCTGTACTGTTAAGTGCCTTGAATACCTTAAATATTCCACTTCTCAGAGGTGAAGTTTGGTAAAAGATATTTTTGGTGTAAGAAAAATCATTTGAATTGATCTATGGTAGAGCAAGCTTCCCCTGCCTCAGTTTGACAATTAGCTGAACTGCCTGTTTGTCCGATTGTGGTGAGGGGTATTGCACAGGCAATCAGTCAATCAGACACTGACAGAGGCACCTACAGCTTTACAGGACTAAGACAGCAGCAGTCAAAGACACATTCATTTCAGCTTGAACTCGCCTTTTGATATAACAGTGAATTGTTTGCACCAGCTACAAACATTTTCTCATTTTCTGCTTTCATGTGTCCTTGAAAGGCCAGCATTTTCTTTATTTTGTGCTAAATTAAATAGATATTTTTCTAGTGCAATAAACAAGACTCTAGTGTCTTCCTGGCCCTTTTAAAGGTTGTCTCATTCGCATATACAGCTAATTTTAACAATGTTGGTGTTTTCCAAGGTGTTGTTTCTGGAGCTGTAAGAGTGAAGGGGGAGTTGAATTCCTCACCCAAAGTGAGGACATACTGTACTTGAAGACTGTCTGACAGCAAAGATACACATTTTAGGACAACTGTATTCAGAATGCAGCTGTCTGAATGCTGAGTCCTAAATTCTGATACTGCAAAGTTGTTTTTTTAACAGTACAGTATGTAATCAACTTAAAAAGAGATTGTGAGGATGGTGATACATTAGAACTTCCAGCTTTCAATTTTATTTCAACAAGATACTTGAGCATGACGATGCTGGCCATCAGATTGATTTAATCGACCATAAAATCCACTTTCCCATCAGTGGTTAGGGAGCATGATTTCCCCCTCATCATGCAGTTGTGTCCGATTATGAGTATTGGGTCTTACTGAAATGACTTTGCGGTTTCTCCTTTGATTTTCTAAGCAGGTCAGATAAGCACCAGCAGACAACAGATAAACAGATGGAGCACGGGATCCAAATTGCTTAACAGATCAGTTTACAAGAAGCACTTTGAAATAAAATTCGAATTTAGAAGTAAGAGGAATACTTTCCTGAAGCAGGACTGGTTTGCATGACTGTAACACCGCTCTCAACAGAGCTTGATGATCAAAAATGGCATTTGTTATATTTTTTCCCCTGTATTCTCCTGTGGTGCAGGTCAGTATTTCCCCCTTCTCGTCCAAATTAACCATTGTGAAATTAGTAAAGAACATTGCTTTTTACTTCTGGAAACTTTTGTGTGCTTTCTGTTAATTCTTTATCTCCCTTTTTATGCGTGTGACTGAAGAATTCGTCACTGTTTCTTGCAGCCTTTTTATGCAGGCTTTTAACCAAAGACATTTTGTAAACCACACCGCCATCAGTTATGGTACGTAAATGAGATTAACCCCTGGCACCGCTTACACAGAGAGATCCATTCCCAAACGCATGAGAATAGGACCAAAGTGATAGGTTCCGTCTTTACTGAATTTGAACATATTTTTAGTTTAACTGCTGTTTCTTAATCAAATTCACCAAAGTAACATTCATACTCATTTTTTGTTTTGCATTTACAAGTACAGTAGAGTCACACATTCAATCAGTAGGTGCAGGGGTTCGTGTTTCTGTCTTACAACTCTTGGGTCCTGGATTGCTTGTTTTCTCTCAGTGTGCTTCCCAAAGCCCAAAGGCATGGAGTCCAGACTCTCTAAATGGCCCTGTACTGTATCTTTGTGTATGAGCGCATGCTTGTGGTTCTGAACTAGAATGCACTGGTATCTCATCTAGATTGTAGTCAGTTGGACGGTTTTAAATGTCTAACTCTGTATCATTTCCTTAATTGTATCGCTATGATTTTCTTTTGAACAGTTGAAAATTTGCTTTGCTCAAAACTTATTTTGTGTGCTAGTGCTTCTACTTTCAGGGGAATGGTCAGGAATACAGCACAGAGTTTTTTGTGACATTGCAGATATGGTTTGTTGTCTTCATCAGTACTGAACTGCACTGATAGTAGTAGTCGTCGTCACAGATCCAACAATAAAAGCAGTAGTAGTTTTGCTATCAGTAATCACAGCAGCAGATTGTGATGAAAAATAAAAATAGAAATATTCATATGACGGTGGGGACATGCAGATATTTTTTGTTGTCTTTCCATTGTAGATGACAGATTGACAGATAATGATGTCTATATATGGCTAAGTTATGTTACCAGGCAGTTAACTGAAATATAAAAAATTGGAAAAAATGTCAGTCTTGTTTTAATGTATGTGAGAAGGTGTCTCTAGAATTAATAGTTATCTGCAAGACTGATTAGCACACTAACTGTCAGACAAAAGAAAACAAGAGTAACACCCTTAAAGTAACACATTTTTTGCCTCTCCACAGGCGAAATAACAGTTAAATTATTCATTTCATCTCCACATCCTGAAAAGATTCAGACCTTACTTGGTTACTGAAGCACTAACAAGATTACGATATTGCACCTGTGTGGCCGTTCTGACTGTTTTATCTGGGTAAGAGGAGCACATGCCGAGCACTAGAGGAAATACACCAGAGAGCGTAATATTGCAGATAGAGATTCCTGATTTTCTGGTCTTAAAGGGGAAATAAGTGGTTAATTGTGTAGGTCAGGTGATTAGTGGTTGGGTTTTCTTCTGTACGACGGGTACAAACGGACTAAAAAACTGGTACGTGTTGTGTACAAAGTAGCAATATCAGAACTTTGGTGGCTGCAACGAAGTCTATGATTCAAGTCACATTTTTCCTGCAGACTGCGACTACCATGTGTTTCTCACAACGCCCAAACACACCACACCCAGTGAGCACTGTTCAGGCCAGGAAGGTACTGATTGTTATACAGTGGCTTGTAAAACACTGCACACTCAAAAGCAGAATTACATTTTTGCTGTGATGAGTAATCTCCAAAAGACTGGTGATAGAGAAAATAAAAATCATAATCTAATTTATGCAGTTACAAGTTTTCTGGTATTGGAAAGTTAGAATATAAAGCACTCTTTTCACTAAACATCACCTAGGGAGACTTTGTCTTGTATAGAACGATATTCTGCCACAGAATGCTGAGTCAGGATGCTTTAAAAACGAATATTTTTACTCAAGATAGTAGAAACACCATACATTCACCATTCCATTTTCTAACCACTTCAACCAGTACAGGGTCACAGAGGAGCTGGAGCCTGTCCCAGCAAGCAATGGGCACAAGGCAGGGTACACCCTGGATGGGACGCCAGTCCATTACAGACACAGACATACTCACACCAGGAGCAGTTCTCCCAGCAATGAACCTATCTGTAGGTCTTTGGACTACTTTGGAAGAAGGAGACCGAAGCACCCAGAGGAGAACATGGGGAGAATATACAGTACAATCTCCACCCATCTCCACTCCAAAAACAACATCATAATATACAGTGTAAGTCTTGAGGGATGTGGTCACTTCTATTACGGATGAATATGCGGTGTTCACTTTTGTCAATGATTTCTCAGTAAAATAATGACTCTGGGAGTTTAGCGTACTGTGTTCGCAGACCTTACAATGTATTTTGGATGTTCATGAATGTCTTTGTATTTAAAAGGTTTGGTTATCCAAGCCCTCAATAAATAATACAGGATGATTGCGAAATAAGCAAAAATCATAAACATGAGACAGGATGATGAACACGGTTTCACTTCAAAACCCATTACATTGGTAATGACCGGGACCTGGTGCCATCCTCAATGTCAAAAATTATTCCGAATCATTCAAAATGGAGGAAAAGGTAGCTAATGCACTCAAATGTCTGGCTCTTAGTACATTAGCTAAGCTATCTCTGTATACAGTACCTGCTGGAACAAAGTATACTGTATATGGCCAATTAAAAAATGAAAGTGCAAGAAAGTTCAAAATATTTAACATTTATTGGAAAGTAAGGTTTCATTTCTGCAACACAAAATCTGCATGGTTACAGTTTAAGCTATTTTTTTTATTGGTTGAAGCAAAACGATGTAAATATTGAGGACAGAGTTCCTTGAGTGCCCACTATTATTTACAGTAGACATTTTTCACACAATAGCTTGTGAGAGTGAGTAATGGAACAATAGACAACTTCTTTAGGTTTCAGAAGAGTTTCAGAATCAATTTTTATAGTAAAGAGTAGGAGGCTTTGAATCTGATGTTAGACAAGAGGTTTACATGACAGAGGGCAAAGGATAAAAAACACAGCCTTCCTGAGTTGTAAACAAACTCAAATTACACTCTTTTATTGTTCTTCTTTTTCTGGCTTTGATCAGTTTCATTCTAAAATTAGAAAGGTGACAACCCACGGATTTCATTCAAAAAGGTGGGTTCAAAAGGAATTCTGCTTTGTATATAAAAAAGGACCTTAAAGTGATATAGTTTACTGTAAAAAACTGTAATCCTTACCATAAAGGGATTTTTTAATGTGTTTTTATTTCCACTTTGAAGGAAACATTTAGTTTTAAATAGAATCCTGCTAGAAGATGATTTTGATTACTTGTAAATGTTATTTCTTTATCTCAGTAATACCAGGGACATTTTTATAACACATATTGCATTTTCCTTGCAAGAACAAAAACTCATTTGTTTGTCAAGGAAAATTGAATATTGATATATACAGTATAATATGTCTATTATGTTGTTTTGACTAAACCAGTAATTAATCTGGTCTAGATTTTGTAGGTAAGAACTTTACACTTTCTTCAATTACCTGAACTGCTGAGAAAACACATGACTATCAAGTATAAATCTGAATGTACAGTATATTACTTTAATTGTAATTTTCCTGTTTTAAATGAAAATGCCAATAGGGTTATTTTAATGCCTTTGACTTCAGACCAAAATATGATCCTACACTTATGAAAGTAGAGAAGATGCAAATTCAGCAAGTGACATCCCAGGTAAAAGAACAGGGGCTGTGTTTTCTCACTGAGCAGTGCAAGAGTTATGCCCAAAGTCTGAGTGTAAAGCAAAAAGTTGTGAAAATGTTTGCAAAGGAGTAGAAATCTTTCAATACCAGCCTCTAAATTTGAATTTCATAACTGCTTTTTCTAGCTTCAACACCATGGCCAGTTTATGGGTTTTTTCTCTGATGTAGCTGTTCACTTCTCCCACTGGATGAGAGCTCAAAATGTTCTCTTTATCTTCACAGCCTCTGCTCTAATGTGTTTTTAATTTGAATATCATCTTGTTGCTGAACTACCTCATCGACTCTCAAGGTACATTTTTGATTTACGGTGTCTACAGAAGGTAAAGGAAAGTCAATGTAGAAGGCCAGCAAGCAGAGCACACATGTCCCATGACCAGTTTTCACATTTCTCCTCAAATCCTTCTTTCTGCCTTCACCAACCCACACATACTGTGTGAAGCGTGCAACTTACTTTCTGCTGTAAGAGGGGATGAGAGTAGATTCTTCGCTGTCAGAGTCCGAAAATTTTGGGGGGTTTTCAAAGATACAAAGCTCAGAAATTTCACAAACCGATGGTTGTAGTAGTCCATTCCAGAGCCAGAACGCCCATACTCAATGGCCTGAGTGCACTTAATCAACTGGTACGCTGTGTTCAGAAGGCCTGTTCAATGAAACTTGCTTTAGTGAATATCAGTATCTGTGTTTTATTTAGTTTGCACCCATAGAAAGTAACACATAGATTTTAGGTGGGGTTCCAGCACACGAATTGACAAGACACTGCAGACTTATTGATGGAGGAATAAACTGAAAGGAAAGGGCATGAAAAGTGTCTTAAAAGTAAAGTAGGATTGTGTGTTTTACACACAAATTAAAAATATCCAGATCACGGAGCCTTATTCAAGAAAACCCCAGTAGTCTGTGTTTTTTTTTATCTTGTAGCACTTTAGCGGGTTCTAGTTTATATCCTGGGGGAGTGAGTTTTAAAAACAGAAACTGTGAAAACTTTCTCAGAGGGCAATGAGGGCATATTTTCAGAAGACATGATGAATGTCAGAGTAGTGTCCAATCGTTTTCTCATTCCTTTCACAGCTGTTATATCTGTGCCTTAGATTTCCACCCTAGACGGTTTTATTTCTGAGACGCTCGAGCAGGAAAGTCAGGCAGGGACACTGGGAGGTGGCGAGGGGGTGATTCAGGGTGTAAACTCCCTTATTTATTTGGTTGTGCCATACAGAACAAATAAAAAATCTAGATGATAGAAAAAAAAATGTTTCACACAAAACAAGGTCAGTACATTGTAAGGCAGAGACGGGGAGCCTGCAATGATCAGACCCCAGACTTGACATTTTTTAAACATTGCAGCATAATGGTGTTGACTTTCATTATCGTAATAAGCAAAAAGTTCATGTAAACACAACATAAGAGTGTTTTTATGGGTAAAATTACATTTTTTCATACTTGTTTTGCCACATTGAAATCTCAGGTAATAATCTCAATAAACAAGGAACACGCCCATCAGCACCTCCAAAGCAGCATGGCACCTAAAACAGTAAAAAATTTAATGCAGCTGTCATTTAAAAACTGTAGCATACCTGCTGGATTGTGGTGGTAGATATCTGTAAATATGTTTTAAACATAATCTACAGTATATAAATCTTAGCCAACATATAAATCCCTATGTAGCAATGTTTGAATACCTGAATATGGTTATATGTGGACTTAAATCATTATTGATCATTTATTTTTCAGAAAATGCAAGCACAGATCCTGTACATCAAAAATGATACATTCACGATATCACTATCCTACCTGGAAAGTTTAATAGTATTACTATTATTATTATTAAGATACTGAATCTGGAAGGTGACTGTAGTGTTATTTATTAAACTTGCTGTATAAAAGACAAATTCATTTATCAGATCTTTCTGTTGTGCATGTCGGGGTTATGTGGGTGTATCACATACCTTTATCACATTGAACAATCTTCAGAGCCACACTACTGTGAAGCTATGATTTTGAAATTCTGACACTGGGGCTTTTTAAATCCATAAAAGTGTATTAGTCATGCCATTAGTTCCATTAAATAATATCTGCTTGTTTCCAGGTATTGGTTAACATCCAAATCTTAACCTACTTTCTAAAGAATTAAAATAATGTTTTTTTGTTACACTAAGCACATAATGCAGAAGATTATTTGATTGTGGATTCTAGGAGGTCTGAGGTTCAGTATTGAATTGGCTCCGTACAGTATATTGAATTACAAATAAAAAACACTGAGCTAGGCATTTGTGATTTGAGATGTGCCATTTTTCCAACTAATACAGAGAAATGTAATTGCTCCAAAGGTAGTTTTAGATTTACACTTACCTTAAAATTCTTTACATTTGCAAGCTGAACACTGCTGAAGTTATTCTTTTTGACTTTTTACAGAATTTGAACAAACGATTCCTAACTGTCAACGGCACATTTAGCCTTCTGTAGTAGTTCATCGCTTTAAAATTTAAATCATTCTTATTTGAAAAAAATAAAGAGCCGAATGAAAAAACACATTTAAATAGACAGTACATATTACTACTGGATTCAAGACACTTCTCTTGTATGTTTGAGCAATTACTCCACTGTTCCGATTTCTTATTCCACATTATAGCTGGATGAGAATGTCTGGATGTTATTACCCTAAGAAGTATCTTTTCTCTTGCTATCTCACCTTGTGCAGAACTATTTCTTTACCAACAATTTCATGCCCAGTGTAAAATTACAGAACACCCTATACTTCAAATATCCCATGAAGCACAGCAGTTCCAATAATGTAGATTGTTACCTTTATGACTGGTAATAAGCTGGCCAAATGCAAAATTAATAGATATTTTATACTACAATATATACAAATATTAATTTATGAGCATGGTTATTAATGTATTTGTTGTGCATTCTGTAAACTGATATTAGATGCTCAAGAGGTATAGGATCAGTCGGAAGATAATAATTGAGGGTTGTCTTGCAGGCTTGTCGGTGTGATGATAGGAAGTTTAAAAAAAGGTGAAAATGTCGTGGATTTTGTCACAGCGTACCATAGTGGAAATGTGTTCAAAAGAAAGTTAGGAGTTAGAAAAACAGCTTCAGAAAAACCATATTCCATGAGAGTTAAAATGTTGACTGTCGATCTCATTCCGTTGCCCTGTGGAAAGTGTGTATAGCCTCTGCTGCCGTCATCTGTAATCATTACGACAGCCCCCCCCCTCCCCTCCGCCATTATGTCACTCAGAGCTCTTTTTCTTATAACCATCATCATCCTGTCTGAGCCCTACTTCCTGTGCTTACGCGAGCAGCACAACCCCACATCAAAATCTTTTTTTTTTATTTTCCTCAAAGGCAGCATTTTAATAACACGACCAACAAACAACTACTGTACACCAGCCCAACAACAATATTCTTTGTGTCTGATTCCAGTTCCCTCCCATTACGTTATGTATCCTATTACGTTATGCCACTGAAATGGTTTGCAAATGTGCACCAGCAGCAGCATTATTTTAAAATAGAAAGACGCTGAATGACTTTTTTAATGACAAGATGGGACACCGTTTGTGTTTTAGAGCTTCTTGAATTCTTTGTTTTTTGAAAGTTTTGTTTTTTTTTACTTGACGTGTATGCATTGTAAAATAACTTTAATCTGCTTTTTAGAGCAATCTGTAAGCCTCTACCTAGCTACTGTAGGTAGCTACACACTTCCTTAGAAAGAAGTGAAGATCATTCCAGACATTTAATAAAATACAATCAAAGCACTGGGCATGTTTTCAGTTTTATTTTAAAGTCAAAGCTACTACAGTACTATTACTTTTTTCTTTGTGGGTACTCTTCCTGTGCATCTGTGTCTAGCTTCCTGTTTCATATGTTCAGAAGTCTTAATACTACCCCAAATGTGTTACTATGCTGTTTTACTTTTTATGAAATGGCTAAGCACACCCCAGAATCAAGGTATTACCTTTTTTAGATCAATCTGCCTGAAAGCAGTTTTCTCAGACATGAAGTCTTGTATCTGTACCTTTCCGTCTCTCTCAGAACATCCCAAAGAGTTTTTGAGAATAATTATTTCAAGAAGAAATTGTAGAAAAATTCTAAAGACTGTTCAATAAGGGCTTGATTAGTTAGCTTGGCCACCAACGGGTTACCTGCTGCAAAGGTAGTGAGCTGTTATGCAAACTGTTGAAAATTCATTTTTTTCAGAGCCGACAAGTTTGTGTTGTTTATTTAGTGATTGATGTTTTGAAAATAAAATAAAATTTGGTACAGTCTGACTGATCACAAGTCTTCATATACTATCTTTATTAAAAGAAAGGCTTTTATGTACAGCATCCTGGTAACACCTTAAATGTATTTTTAATACAGAAGCACCACAGGTTTGGAATAGTTCACTGAGGAAAATTAGTTTTGAAACTGTGTAATTATCTTGTTTAAACTTTCATTCTATATCTATAGGATCTGTAAATATTGAGAATGTTTTTTAGAAGTGCTCATGTTTATGCATGTTTTGAATGCTGCTGCAATATGGTTCATGCTGTAACTTTGCACAAGCAACGGTTCATGTCCCATTTAGTCTTTCCACTCCAGTGCTTAGATAATTTTAGCCAAGTCTAAAAGAAGCACTAACACCATGCAAAGGAGAGATGACTACATTCTGATTGTTCTTCTAATGTAGATGTCACCTAAAAAAACAATCATAAGGTCACCTGGCCTTTGGTTTTATATTTCAAAGATGGTGGTCCTATGAATTCTGCTCAGTTTTTACATACTATATCATAAGGCCTGATAAATTTTGTGTTTTCCCAGAGGCTTGGTCTCTGACAACCCTACAAGCAGTACTGTTCATTAATTCAAAGCAAATGTATTATTTGTCTCTGTGACATAAGATGCCTTTCTTATTGTTTAAAATTTGGGAAATGCTGCCATAACCATAATTAAGATCCTAAGTCTTGCTGGGTCTTCTAGATTCAGGACTGCATTCTGGTTTTTAAAGTTGAATATGGTTTTATTTTTACTTGCTGGAATCTTGTACTTAACAGCTCAAGTCTGTGCAGTAGAGCTTTGCTGTCATCAGTCAGTTCAGTGGCCATAAAGACACAAAGTCAATACAGGCTAAGTACTGATTTTAGGTATGAAGCAGAAATGTAACATGTTTCAACACTGGATCTTTAATGTGAAGCAAAAGAAGAGAATAATATTCTGAATGAGAGCAGTTCTTCATTACACATCAATGGCTTAGCATTAAATCTCAGGAAGTGAAATGAGGTCACAAGATCTTTATTCTATACTATCAAAAGCCCTGCTTCAGTGATGATGCTGCACTGCTCTGTCATCACAAGATATGAGACTTGTGATTTTTAGAACAACAACAATGAATGCTAAACAATCCCAACAAGCTCAATAGCTCAGCAATCCCATTAGCTCAGAAACGCTGCAGAGTGCTGCACCCATAACCATGTCTAAAATGCCTAGAAAAATACAGCAATCTGTTTCATTCATTCATGCATTCTGTTCTCGTCTCTACTTCTTAAACAGGCTTTGGCTGAACTGCAGAAAGGATCATCAGGCATAGCTAAGAATGGCACTGACTGTCATACACTCTGATAACCCTTCTCTGACCTGAATTAACTGGTTCAAACAAGCCAAACAACTAGCTGAAACCCAGCATTTAACAAAGGTTTCCTGCTAGTTTCTAAGCAATTTTGTTCTACAATTACATAACAGAATGTTTAATAATAATAATCCACTTTATTTTATATAGCACCTTCCAAAGTAACTTCTGAAAGTGCTACACACTAAGAGAAAAAAAGTTAACAAGGAGAACAGGCAACAAAATTAGCACAATTAAAACAAGCGTTTAGAAAGCAGAAGTTGTCAGGGGCTAACACAGGATCGATCAAGCAAAAGCCCTTCTGAAGATGAAGGTTTTGAGTCTGGTGCCAAATCACCAATGATCAGCTGAAGTGACAACTGGCAGCCACTAGTGTACCCCACAACCAGGGCTGGGAAACACCGATCTAGAACTCTGAAAGGTTACATTAAATGAGCCTAGTGTGGAACACAGAAGACAGAAGAGCAACAGGTCTGATTTGGCACCTAGTTTATAGTGGCTCTTACTTGTCTGCGGGAAAACAACCTTTTTCAATGGGTAACAGTCTATTCTGAGCGACCTTACCCGTGGTGTTCCATAGGGCTGTTTCATGCAGGCAATGCAATTCAGTCTCCTGTTCCACTGCTACACTGCTGAATCCCTAATACACTTAAGGATGCCTCCTGAATGTTTCTCTATGGGCTCCACAGCATGTGCATGGAAGAATCTCACATCCCTAGAAACTTGAATAGCCACAACTCTAGAAACATGTCTCTTAAGCTAATCATTTTTGGGAGAATGTAAGTTATTCTTATACTATACACTCCTTCCAGGACTTCCCTGGAATAGTGGATCTGCCTTCAATATGCTCATCTCATCTTTTTTGTAAATCTTCCAGCTTTCACGCTGATCTGATCTCACCATCTCAAGTTTGCAGTGTGATACCCTTGTCTTCCTCCCTTGAGATACTCTCTGTTAGTGACAGTGTTACCCTTGTCTCCTTGTGCCTGGATTGTTCTATTGGAATTGACTCCTGGTGATTCACATCAGCAGGATCCACTTGGTACAAACATACAGCAGCCAGTATTCTGCTTTCCAGGTTTTGTTAACCTATTAAGATCTTTCTTCCAATCCCTGGACAACATCGTGTTGTATTCTGTCTCATTTGTCTACACTGTATATTTCTTTAAATGACTTAAGTCCACGGAAACTGGTTATAATATCTGAGTCTACAAAACAGGAAAACTTTTTTTTATCTGCAAGGTACCAACAAAGAACTTTTCCTTAACCTTCTATTTTATTCAGTCACAAACTCTCTCTTTTCTGATGACTAGTTTTCTCTTGTTTTTAGACGTCTTTATGATTCCCTTCTGTGGAATAGTTCCGGCTATTCCGTGTTTCTATATTTTTCAAACGTGTAATTCAAAGTGACCTTTGTTTATGGTTTGTATAAAGCTACTAAATCGCCCGTGTTTAGCACATTAATCATATGCCCTTTTTTTGCACTGATCTACTCTGTAACATTTTTTTCTCAACCATTTTGATTTGGCATTTGTGAAAAATGCATTCTAAACGTTTTCAGAATCGTGAATTGGAACGACAAAGTCCTTAATAATCTTTGCTTCAGACTCCACACGAAAACAGCCCAGAGGACGAAAGGGGATATGAAATACATATATCATTTAAAATGGACAACAGGGCAGCCTTTTATAAGACATTCAGGCTATTTTTAGTTTATTGGTGTTGTTCCCGAATCATCTTGATTAGGTCTACGATCTGTAGACTACAAGTGTTTTTGTCAACCTCTATGGGTTTTCTATCTGAAACGTGGATTTCAGTTGCTGAAACAAATGACATGTTGGCGTTAAACATGTATGATATATGTGTTGCCTGACCATTCATTTTACCACGGTGTTATGTTGAACTGGAGCTCCAGTCAGCGTACAATTCGTGACCTGTTTCAGTCAACTTTTGCACCGCAACTTCGTGGTCTTTTGATGAATTGTTGATTCATTAACGGGTAAGGAGAGGGAAAAAAGGACAGGGCTCCAAGACTTGCTCATTAGTGATGTTGTGATGTTCATGCTTCACTCCTGAAATGTAGTTTAATATGACCGTGATAGAAAACATCACTGACTGAAATAAGGGCTTTTTTCTTTGAAAGGGTGACACCCCCTGCATTAGTCTTAAGGCACCAAGGGCACTCATTACCAACAGACACAACACTGCTCTTTTGTTCTGCTCCGACAATACACTTTTTCTCCTCGTATGCTAGTTTTGTATTTATTTTTCTGGAGGGTGAGGGCAGGTGCTGCGCGTTGCGCGCTGTAACCACTCCCGGTCTTCGCAGCCGGTAGGGAAAAGCCCTGCGCTTCGCCTTGCTCGTAAATTTGTCAGAACCGCTATTTGTTTACAAACACTCCAGTCCGCGGCCATTCACAGAAAAAAAGGGGGGTGGGGGGGCTTCCTGTGTCGTGCACGTCCGGGTCTTCCCCCTCCTCCTCCCCCACGGCCGCTGAGGCTGAGGGACCGAGGACCGTCACCTTGAGTCAGGCGTTTTCCCATCAAGACGCAGCACATGCCAGGAAGCTGTGTGGGTGTAGCCCACCCGGCCTCTCCCCAGCGGGGTTACTGCAGTTTACCGTAAAGCAAGTCCCCTGTCGGGAGCCCTCAGCGTGAGAGACAGAGACAGGATATTACTAGCCCTCCGTTCTTCATACTGGTCTATCTGCAGTACACGAACGCTGTCGTTTTGTCCCGGGCGGTGGTGGTGATCGGTGAAAGTGTAGAGCATGACCAATATGCTGGCCCTGTGCTTGAAGAAGGGTGCCCAGCTGGCCAGAGAGGTGCAACGTGGGAAAAGAATACGAAGCCATTCTGAAGGTTTTTCCCCCAAAAATATTTTTATCAGAAAGATATTTACAGTAGCTTTTACAATCTTTGAACCCACACTCTTATTTTCTGCATGTACTGTACTGTATGTTGGTCTCTTTCCCCACCCCCCACCCTCCCCCTTTTTTTTCTTTTGCTTCTTACTTAGAAAAAGATAAACTTTCTCAAAACTGATCCAGTATAAAGTGTAGAATTCAGTTACAAAAAGTAGATTTTGCAAACAAGCTTTTACAATCTTCAAACCAGCACTCCTGTTTTCTGCATTTATGCTGGTCTCTTGCTGCACTTTTCCTTTATAGAAAGAAATAAACCTCTTCTTAAAACCGATGCAGTGTAAAGTGTAGATTTCAGTTATAAAAAGTAGATTTTGCAAAAAAAAAAGCTTTTACAATCTTCAAACCCACACTCCTGTTTTCTGCATTTATGCCAGTCTCGTTTGCCTTTTTTTTTTAAATTTTGTTTCTTATTTAGAAAAATATAAACCTTACTTCTTAAAACCAATCCTGTGTACAGTGTAGATTTCAGTTACAGAGAACAGATTTTGCAAACAAACCTCAGAGAAAATGTCACAGCCCTCATATGTTATATGATCCAAGGTTTCTATATATTCTATATGCTACAGTAGTCATGGGTGATTTACTGTACTTATTACAGCCACATCAGAATCAGTCTAATCTAGCTAAACCTGGCACATGCACTGTCACAGGAAGACTCACAGGAAGGCACACGCTGTTTTAAAGGGATTCCCAACAGTCCACTGTCACATCTATTACAAGTTTAAAAAACTTGGCCTATTTAGCAATTAAATTGATTTGTACATATCAAGCACGCTATCCCTCTTACTGGACTATAGCATGATGATCAAAGTAAGTGTTCATAACAATGTTTTTTAACACATTCTGTAACTGCTCAGTTGCGGCTGTTGTATGACTTTAAACTTCCATTTAGCGTAATACAAAACACATGGGTTAGGACATCGTGGCATATAAACTGATAGACTAACACATAAACGGTCCATAAACAAAATATTCTATATACAATATATCCTATATATATAAAATCCAGATTGTCAAAAGACCGTCCTGTCTTCATCACTGATTGAAAAAGACCATTGAACACTACGGGCCAAACGATGGCCAGAGACATCCTAATGGGTTCTGACATTTTTTTACAAATAATCACAAGTCCCTGCAAATTATCATGTGCTTCTCGAGCTTAAAGAATACCAATATTACCAGGCCCTGAGGATACATCGAAACAACCGAAGAACATACAGCAATACACAACACATTATTCAAAAAACACATAGGAAAATATTCAAAGAACGCATGAGGATATTGTGTCCCATAACTGACTTCCCTCGATTAGTTGAAGAAAAAGTCTTTCTAGCTTGAAACAGAGGGATGGCCGGCAAGTCCTACAGTCTCTCCTCTCGCCCATGTGTCCAGGGATAGGTCTCCTCTAATGCATTCATGGGACAGGAACAAGTTTTCATGCTCAAGGCTCTGCTGTTTTGTCAGTTTTGTGTCAGCTCCAGAACTGTGCAGTTTTCATTCCCACCCCACCCCGCCCCTCCCCCCCGCCTTGCAACGCCGGCACAAGCGAAATCCCTTCCCGGGATTCGCTGGTCGCTCGGATTCAAAGTTCGCCGCGTTAGGAACAGCGTTCGTCTCCGGAGGAAAAGCGGTCCAGGAGGGCGCGGGGCTCACTCCTGTGGGGAGCTGTGTGGAATGACCCTCTGGCACGCCTCAGGGGAAGAGACGTGATCTGGGATCTCGTATCCTCGGAGGTAGTGGCTGGTGTTTGGCTGAGCGAAATAGAAGAGCTGTCGGGCGAACATGGGTTCCACCTGCAAAAAGCGAAGCAGAGAAGTCCCGTTTTAATTTTAAGTTGGATGTTTTACCTGCACGAAGAAGGAACGCGAGTCATTTAGCGGGGAGACTTGAAACCTAATGCGAAATACTGTTTTGACATGCAAGATGAGTAATCCTGAATAAAAATAAGAACAACGCAAAAATGACTACTCGGTATAGGCCAACTGTCAAGTGGGGAAAAAACCAAAACACACAAAAAACGTTTGCTGTACAGAGCATGTACAGTTCAAATGTAATCCTATAATGCACATACATAGAAAGAGATAGCCATGTTTGTCAGCATCAATCCAAGCAGATAACATTGAAACACCACAGGAACTGTAGGAATATTTGAGAGGGAATTCTCCTAGGCAGGGTACAGTCTTAACAAATTACACCTGATTCTATTTTAGTCATACTCCATCACTTCTCTGTAGAAAATACTTAATTGAGATTTAGAGCTAAAAAGACTCTTAGCAAAGGTCACTGGAAAACGGTTGTAAACCTACAAGGCAAGCTCTGGTAAAACTGAACTGATCTGTAAATCATGATACACACTGCTGGCAACCATGCTAAACTAGTGGGCAAGCACAGTATCATGGGGAATGGACAGGGTCAAGGACACAGCTGCATTGCACATTTACCACGGTCAGCTTATAACAACAGGAGGCAAGACAAAACTAATTTGAATGAAAAGCTCAAGGAAGCCTTAGAAACATACATGAGCTGTGATCATCTTCCTCTGCCTTTGGGGATCAGGGTATTCATCCCCAAAACACAACACAATCTGGAACCTGGGCACCGAGCGTCCATGGTGAGCATAGCCTTGGAGCTCTAGGGAAAGAAAAAGAGCGTTTTAATAATCCTTACATTCAAAGCACCCCCATTAAACACATTGACCTGCCTACGGTTCTCACAACGTGACATCCCCTTCAAGTAAAGGAAAGAGCTAAGTACGATTTGAAACAGGGCTTAGGACAAGCAGATATACAAGATACTTCAGAGCTTCAAGTACACCTGAGTCAACATCTTTTGAAAATTTATAGTGATGAAACTGATTAAATCTTTGTTGTTGATAAAGTAGGGAATAACTGACCACACTGAATGGTTTACACAGCTGATTCCTTTTGTGTCCTTTTCACAGAACAGGTTTTGTGCAAAATGAGGAACTGTTGAATTTAAAATCTTCTGTTCACGCTAGCATCCAGTAGTATGATAGTAACACTATCTCTTCAGCGCAGAAGTGTACAGAGCCCATGAAAGCACGCAAGACACAGTCTCGAACAAAATGGCTGGAAAGGCCCAGTGGAAAACAGCATTGAGCCTAGTCTGTAAGCACCAAGAGAAGAACTTGAAGTGATTATCTGCTAGAGGCTAGAGAGGGGGATGAGAGCAGGCTGTTGAAGTGGAAAGGCCAGTGGTAAAAAGAAGTGTTTGACTTATTCAGGTGCGCACTGACACTAAAACTCCATTGTCCTAGACGTTTCCAAGATGAAATGCATTTATCTTCAGGTTGAAAAGGCAGGACTTTTAAACAATTCCCTGTAAATAAAAGTCAAATGTCATCATGTTCCTAAGCTTGTAGATGCCTTTCCGGCCTTTTTGCAAGGGCAGGGACCCCTGATTATCTACAGAGGTGGGTTCTTTATTTTGTCTCACTGCTGTAAGCCAGACTTGCCTTTAACATGTAAAGCACATGTTTAACTGTGCAGTTACTGAGAGAAAGAATCTCTTAAAACCAGACACTAGTTTTGGGAGGTATGTCAATCAAATTGACAGTCATGAGGAAAACACTTGCAATGTTTAAAATTGCCCTAATTTAATTTAATATCTCCTAAATGTTACAAAGGATGTTCCGAGTAAGTACCACTTGTGCTCCTGGTTCATCGCTTAGCTGCGATGACCTAGATGGGCCAAATGTTTGAGCTTCCTTATCTTTGAAAACCTTCTTTGTTCTCCATCTGGGCATGTGTGTGCAGTGGCTCCCACAATCCCTTTCATACCCAACACAAAATCCCCACTGTAAGGCAATAGGCTCTTAGCTTCAGAAGGTCCTTTTTTGAAAAATAAGGAAAATATATCTTATTGACGGGACTCAGTCCTAACCCTGGTCTAGTGAGTAACTGTAATGTGTGAAATTTGACAGCTGAAAGGATTTGGCTATTTTTAGGATGTAAACTCCTAGGTCCGGAGTTTGAAGGCTCGAAACAGTGCTGATGCGCCGATCGGGGGGCAGCGAGGAGAGACGGACACGTACCCGCGAGGAACTGCTGTGTATCGAAGAGCTTGCAGGTGTGGTCCTTCTCAAGTTTGTTGGGCTTATCGCTGTAGGGGGCCAGCGGGCCTTCCCAGAAGATCCTGCTCTGGCACAGTCTCTTAGCGTAGAGCCCATCAGGTGCCATCCACAGCAGCACGCCCCTCTCCAGGGCGTTGGGCACCTTCTCCACGCCTTTCCTCTGGGACTGGGGGAAGGGGTACGGGAAGATGACCTGATCTATGTTGCTGTGGCCGTACAGCTTGTCGTCGATGCTCGAGGAGGAGGATATCCTGCAGCCCTCGGGACTCGTCGTTGTCACTTCCTTGACAAGGGACTCTCGGTAGTACAAGCAAATGTGTAGCCGGCAATCTAAGAGGAAGAATCACAAGACGGGTCACCTTTACTATTTTATTGCTACGATCTGTCAGCAATCAATAAGACCTCCGTGCAGTGTAGTGTTTCTGGAAACTTCTTCTTCTCTACATATTAAGCTCTTTCGAAAAACATTGTGACAGGCAATAAGAGAGAAGAAGAAGAGTTCATTTAAATATATCTCAAATGCATCTGTTTCGACCCTATGCTTGAAGGTGTCATACAGTGAAAGCAGTGTAACCCCAGCTAGCCTTCTGTTTGATTTTAGCAATGACGTACAGCAGCACTGATGTGTCATTAAAAGCCCTGCGAAGAAAAAGTCAATAAAGAAACAGCTGCATTAAACCATCCACAATGTCACAGTGGGGCAAATCTGCTAAGCATGAATTGCCAGCAAACTTTTAAACTGTTATCATTGTGTGCAGGCTTAGAGCTTCTGATGAAAAATAAATAAATAGTAATGTTAAATGAGGAAGTCATCATACAACACTACTGTTGTACACTGTGTGATACAATAATGTACTATGCCTTTGACACCATTTAACAGTACGGTCTATTGTACTGCACTACAGTATATCTTAGTGAAATATTAAAGGAAGTTGTAACCTTGGCAAATTAGCATACGTATCTTAGGTGTAATGCATTAGCAACAGACTGTGCTGTATTCTCAAATACCACAGAAGTTATGTTAATATGTACAGCACTTCGAAGAAGACACATCAATTTCCTATCGGTAATGAGGAATTTTCTGACGCTCTGTAGATATTTTAGGTGTTTTTTGGGACGATATTTAGAAAATCTTGTTGAAGATGATCCCCAGTCTACACACTGGGTGTCAGCTGGAGTGCAGTCTTTTTCATAAATATGTACAGGTATGTCCGTCATCAATGATAAATGGGCTATCAATAATCCCAACATATACTTGGGAACCCACCCAAGCAATTTTTCTTTTTTAATATATACTACATATAATTTTGAAAAATAAAGCTGTCCTATAAGAGAGACAGCTCTTCTATTCAGAAGTGTTCTATTCAGTAGTGTGGGACCATTCGCAGTCTCTGTTCTCATGATGTAAGATGCACATTTTCTACAACACTGAATGAAATGACAGAAGCTTCTCACTGTGGTACATCTAAAAAAAATCCCACACCACACATCACAGACAGTTCAGGGCGGTTTCACTCTCAAGATATTTCCACCCATTTAATTGTTGCAGAATTGATTGTAACCGGTCCCGGATTTGTGAGGTGTAGTTTTTCCTCCTGCATGTGTTAGTTGAGAGACAAAAGTTGCCAGGCCCCATTTATTGCGAAATCTGAATTTACGACACCACAAAATCACAGTGAGTTTTCCACAGATGAGTGTGGTGTCCAGGAGAGATACACTTACGCCCTGTGGAAATGTACAGTACTTTGTGAATGGAGGGGAGAGTTCTTTACCTGTGAGAGCTACTGCCTCTGCAGACCTCATGCTTGGATCAAGTGAAAACCCGGGTGGTTGAGAGTCAGTGGGTGAACAAGCATAAAATGATCCTGTTATCTGGTACCCTTGGGTAAATATGAGAAATTTTACATTTAGTATCCTTAAAACGTACATCCACTAATACCTTCTATTATTTTCCAGCAGATACCAGAAGTAAAACTTTTTTTTTACCAGAATTCAATTATTCTAAATGATAACCCGAATATTTAATAAGATCAGGCACAATCACTTCCATTAGATGAGACGTCTAGCAAGGTCAAAACAAAGAAAAGGAAGCCACAGATGTACACATTTTTAACATGGTTTCTGCAAAAACGGTTTCTTGCTACAGGCAAGCAAATAATCCAAAAACCCCCTTTAATAACCATGGATCTTTCTTTGTTTAAAAGAGGCGTTTTAGGTCTTGCCATTCCAGTCCTGGAACACATGAGTCATTTATACCTTTACCTCTGCACGTTATCAGCATTAGTTCCTTAATTCTCTGGGGCTAATTAGTGGCAAAGCACACCTTCACAAAGACAGAATGGTAATGCTGAATAACAGTTCTTTATTGTATAGAGGGAACAGTTACTCATTAAATAACAACCTCAAAGTTTGGAGAAGTAGTTGCAATTAAAACTTTATCACAAATAAAAGCAAAAGTTCGTGCCTCACTTTTCTCATTTTTATCTTTGGCCCCCTTTCTATGAGTGGTTTAGAGAGGCAGCAGGGCTGCTATTCATCACTATAGTGAAATCTACTTACTGTATGTTGTGGTTTCACGCCCTCTCCCCAAGTTTTCATCAAACACGCACTGTAAGGGAAATATTGAGCTCTTACCATTTTCACAAGCAGCTCCTTGCCAAGAGAGGTTTCGTGTAGGATACGGGCACTGGCCATAGGGTATGTCAGGGTGGGGCTGCTCTTGAACATAGTCCCTCCAGTTGCGATCATGTGGGACCATGTAGTTGGGCACCTGAGGAACACAAAACCATGCTTCCCTTTAAGACGAGAACAGAAAAAGACTGCAGCATGGGCTGTAGCAGCATCTTAGACAGGACCTGTTCTAGAGTCGTCCTCTTGTACACATCAGACTATCTGAAAGGCACTGATCACTGTATTAAAAAAAAACAAGCTAACTGTGTGATTTTTAATGTGCATGGACGTATTCATGAGGGATGCACAGTGTGTGCTACAGGGCTGGGAACTGCAAGATCAGATGTGGCCTTTGCCATCCTGACAGCACAAAGGAATAGCCAGAGAAGGCCAAGAAACATACGCATATGTCAGATGGGGTAGTGTAAGCCGGGAGTTTCCCAGGTTGGGGCAAAGGCCTGGACAGTTGTGCAGTAAGAACTGGCACCGTGTCCAGCTGGAACTTAACATCTGCGATTTCCACCGTGGAAGTGCAGAGCAAAATAAAGGCAGAATCTGGCCGAACAAGTCCCTGAGGGTGACCGTGTGTCCGTTCCAACAAGAAATACTGTATCTGCAGCTGGTGTTGTTCCCCCTCCCTGCAGAACTCATAAATACCTGTACTTCTTCTTATTCATTTCTTATGCCGTTCTCTAAATGCTGTTCTGTGCAGTACATACAAAAGATTCTGATTCCGCTGAGGGCTTGGGTCTATATCCTACTTTTGTATGAACAAAACATGAGATGCAGCTAAAAAGAATCCCAGGTATTACAGGGGTTTCACTGATGTATTGAGATGTACCAGAAAACTGAAAGATGATTATGGAGGTAATAAGGAGCTCTGTGCCTGCGCTGTTAAATTGCAGTGTAAATTGGCAAACAAAGCTGATCTTTATTTTCACCATATATACTTATTTGTAAAATTTGAAAATGATATCGTTTTGACTGCTAGACACTTTGATTGTGCTAAAATTCCAACAAAGTCCCTTAGGAATTCCGGACAGGGAAACCGGGATTTGTGCTGTGGGAAACTATTCATGTTGCACAGCCACTGAAATGCATCGGAACATTGCAACAAATCTCATTTGAACTTCATTACCAAACGATGAGGTTAAGGGGGTAGGGGGATTGCAGATTTGCAGCCTGTAAATGCACTGAAGAAATGTCCATACCTGAGAAAACTCAGGCTAGTGGAGCTACCTTTACTATGACCAAACAAACACTCCATCACACTGCTGCATCACGTTATTACAGCTACTTGAATAAAGAAAAATCCTCTTCCTCTTGGTGAGAGGGAGGCTACCTGGGTTTGCAGAGGAGGGTATGGAGGATGCATGGGGTAGCCCAGAGAGTTCATGTGTGTGTTTGCTTCCTCCATGTTGATCTGCTTTGCTCCTGCTTAAAAAACAATGAAAACAAGCCCTTGTTATTTAAAAACAAACTCCAGATATTTAACTTAAGCCTTCTTTTTAAAGGTGTTCTCCACCTGCATGCAATTCATTATTCATTAATGCGATCCTAAAATAAAATATTAATATTTCATATTAAGGAAAATGTTTTTTTGGGAGGGGGGCAAGAACTAATTAGAATATCAAACACTTTTTTGACATTTCACAGCAATGCCTGAAGCAAAGGAAATGGCAGCAGAGCAATGCATCATAGCATTGTTCTTTGCTAAGATGTAGCCTCTTTTGCAAATCATTAGAATCTTCGCTTATATTTACTCTTTAAACACTAAAAGAGGAAAGAGAGTTTGCATTTGCTTCTTTGACATTAAATTGCAGATTGCACTGAAGTTAAAGTACACAGCACCTTTAAGTGCACTGCAAGATCCTCAGATCTGTACAAGGTGAGGTGTTTTTGGTATAGAAACTAGTTCAGCGTTTGCGCTGGAAGGGATTAATGAACATGTGCCCTCACTCAGAAGGAAACTGACTTAAAACATTCTCGTTTAAAAAAGAGCAACTCAAAACCATGATCTGAAGACTGAGCGCGTGTTGAGGAAAAAAAAAACTCTGAGTGCCAGTGTATTCATGAACTAAGCAGGCCACAACACCACATTGCTCAGTGACAGAGTGACAACAACAGAACAACAAAAAACAGATTTTTTCTCCAGGCGTTTGGTTATTTTGTGTTGAAAAGATCATTAAAAACTCTGAAAGAAAACAAAGTAAATTAAAGAAGAAAATCAAAATGGCATGCCTTTCTTTGTTCCTTCTGGGATTATTCTGTAGACCTTATAAGGGTCGGAAATGTCCAACTGACTTCTCTCCACCAGTTCCTCAAAGTCGTTGCTTTTGTTCAAGGCACATCGCAGTCGAGTTTTCCACGTTGGGGGGTCAGGCTTATCGATTCCCTCTCTGAACTTCCCCTTGAAAAGTGCCCAAGCCTAGCACAGCGAAGAACACACAAACACACTTTTTTTCAGGGATTTGTTCACAATACATTCTGCGTATTTGGCTAAATTGTGATACTCCAGCTGGAAGTGTGACTTTGAAGTCAACAGACCTTACGGATCGTCAAGTAAGTTTACTGGTTTTTAAAAAGGCATCCTGGATGCACAGTTTCTTCCTAATGTGCTGGTGTATGTGACAGTTTGAGACACTTACTGTATATTATTATTCTAACAGGCATTGCTGTCTTTTGTGTTGTTGCATTAAGAATAGCCATTTGTGAGAAAGCAAAAACATGGCCAGCCATAATGCTCAACAGCAAAAAAAGCCTTCAACACAGTGACAAGAAAGAGACATCAACAAAACAGACAAGCCCAAATGAAAATAAAAAGTGTGCTGTACCCTGGTTTTCGAAACTTTTTTAAATTACAATAAAATTGTCATTGCCCTTTAGAATGGTCATTACTGGGCTGGTGGTTTGCACCAACATTTGGAGGATTTTCAACATTTAAAAAGGTAAAAAAACTTTAAAATGGAAATTAATGTTTTTTTTTCTTTTAAGAGAGGGTCTGTATAACACGTTTATAGTCAGTACACAGTATAAAACCTTACAGCATATGAATAATGAACATATCTCGTTAGGCCGATATGTTAATTATTCATATGCTATAAGATATCGATATCATTATGATTACTCAAACCTATTATTAGTCATAGGTCGGTAATAATGAAATCGCAATGTCTTCTAATTGAAGCTGATAGCATATACTGTATTCATATGACGTAAATACATACAATGCAGTAGTGAACAACTCCACAGATGAAGGGATAAATCACTATGTAGGTAAATCAGTAGTCATCACTTCCCTATTAACTCAGCACATGCATTTCTATCTAGAAGAAGTCGTTATTAAATCGTTATCGCATACCTCCCCGGACTCTAAATCAGTCTCCTTTCAAAGATATGTCGTGCCTAACGCGTGCTTTGGGCTCCGAGTAAGCCGTGTTAACTCGGATCGATCGCGTGGTTTAAGGCGGTGATCGTAGCGTGCTTCGCTTGCACGGTCTGTACCTTGAAGAGCGCCGCATCCTCGTCTCGGTTGTAGTCTTGCTTGCCCGCGTGCTTCCAGGGGATCCTGAAAATGGTTTTCTCGTCATTCTCCCAAACCAATCCGGGGTACTTCCCGCTGTCAATCTGATCGATCAGCCACTGCCTAAGTTTCCCATTTCCACAGCTGACTGACATGCCGCAGTCACTGTCTATGTTCATGTCTGTCAAAACGCATGCAACAGAATGGGCATTACGGAGTCGTGGGGGACACGTTTCGCGGTAGGTGTGCAAAGGAGGCAGGAGTCCGCGAACAGTTAAAAAGTTAAAATGAGGGAGAGCTAAAGCCACTGAATAAAACAAAAAAACACAAAGCGAACGACAGGCATGCAGTAGGAATGAAGGCGGAGCTGATGAGACACAAAAACGAAATATTTCAGTGCACTCACAATTAGCAATTACCGTCGTAATCACTCGTTACAATCATCGCGAAGCAATGTACAAAATTAAATAATTAGAATTAAAAAATAATAATAATAGCAATATGAATGCCACTACTAATACACTGAATTGAATTCAAGCATCAAAGGGTTAATGAGGTGAAGCCTTTCCAAACCTAAACTGGCCACTTACCTTTGATACTCCTAGCAAGAGCTGTCACAGTGTCAGAGGGACCAAAACCCAGAATAAGGAACTTTTGTTTCTTAAATAGTTTATAGTTGAGGGGCGTCGCCAGCGGGGCGGAGCTCCAGCCAAGCTCAAGAAAGACGGGCTGTTCCCTGGAGAAGAGCCGCGCAGAGCGGGTTCTCTGAATCTTATCTAGTACCGTAAACGCCTGGGAAATCCCTGCAGATCGTGAGCAGAAGGGCCGAAGATGCTTAAAGAGCACAAACGCTCTTTACAGGTCAACAGACCTTGAAGATGCCCTTCTAAAAAAAAAAAACTGAGCACACTTACGATAATGTTTGATGTCTTGATATTGTTACTCATACCAACTACTTTCTCACTTTCTCAACGTGATACTACATAATAATAATAATAATAATAATAATAATAATAATAATAATAATACAATCTTTAATTTATTGTTTTTATTTAATAGGGGCATATGAAAGACCTATTCTAGTTCACATACTTTACAAGACATTTCTCTCTGTCGCCCATCAATCGGAACCCGAGTATTGTTAATAGGTCATAGACTCTCCACCGATAGGCTCCTCGACGGGGATAACAATCAAAAGTTATGCCACCTGAAACGCGATAACAGACTTTTAGTTGTAGCGCCGAGACAGGTTTTCTGCGGAGGATGAGTGAAGCTTCATTCATGTCACCTGCTGGACTATAGGAGGTCTCCCTCTACTGGTATGAGTCTGAATCAATTCTAATGCACCTGCTAACGCCGAGAAAAGTGAATATTTTCTTGGCTGAACTATTCTGCAATAATGCTATTTAGTTGTTATTTAGCATTTAGACCACTAAACTCCTTAGAGCTAATGCGTTTTCATTTATAATGCCTAATATCGGCCCCAAATGTTTTGCCCTACAACGCTCACAAAAATTATTTAAAATCTTCTTTTACAATCCGCATAAAACGAGGAACTGGAAAGTGCATTGGATGAATGTTGCTGTATAATGTACAAAACTCTTCAGCCTTGTGAAAATGTCGTGAATTGTGTTTATTGTTGGAGGAGAACATGACTAATGATCAGCACTACTGTACTTGCGCCTCCCGGTGGAACTTTGTGATAAAGACCCTTTTTCTGTTCTCACCTACATACGGTACAGCGGAGTGTATAAATCTGACAACACCCCGTTATTTCTGTAGTTCTGATCTGTGGCGCTGTGCCTGTTAATTTAATATGACCATATTGCTTCATAAAACGCGCTGCTCTCGTTTAAAGAAATTAGGAAACCTGTGGTAGCAAATACAGAGGACGTTTGAATACGTTTCGTGATGGTCATTACCGGCAGTCAGTCTGAATAGTACGGTATTTTAGCATACCTTGCTATTTCAACGAAATATTCCAGTTTCCCATTACGAACCGCAACAATGCAATGACCCTAAATTCTTCCAAGAATAGTTTAAGCTTTATATAAAATAAGGTTGCAATAAAGGATAATCGTTTTGATTCTTAAATAAAAACTCCTCTTAAACGCGGCTTTGTTTGCAAAGGTAAATAATCACGACGCACTGTAACAAATTACCACGCTGCTTTTTGCTAAACATCTGGGTAAACACAAGCCAGTGTAAGTCTATAAGAGCTTTCATTACTAATGTGTTGAAATCACAGCGAGTTACCGTTGCTCCGTTTTTCAATAAGCGTGTTGACTGAAGAAATCGAAAACTAGGCTGTTTGAACGGGACGGTTTGTCTTGACATGAGCCGGCAGACTGGCTCTTGACTGCAGCCTGTGCTTCACCCTCGCACATGTCCTGACCGGGCGCCCGGAGCCGCGCCGCTGCTCTCAGACCAGGCTGAAGTCGGAGTCACCGGCTTGTGAAAACCTTCCTTGCCAGACGTCTAATTATGTCCAGCTGGACCGCCTTCGCCAATGCAAAGTGCGGCTCACGAAACTTGAAAAATCAGATTTTCACTTCGAAGACCGGCAGATCTCAACGTTGCTGTCCTTTGTGCATTAGACGATTTTTGCAATCGTCTGCAAATTGCCTTTGGCCCCTTACCAAGTCAAAATCAAGTTTACTATGTGTGTTGTCGTGTTTTTGTCTTCTGTAACTGTTGTTCATTGTTCGTCTCTTTTTTCCTTTAAACTTTGCACTTACAATACGTGGTGTTTTCTCGTGTGTAGTGACTGTCCTGCGCCTGCAATTATTTAAAAAGACTCATTTTAAAGAAATATTTCTTATTGTTCTAATTGTTTAAATTCTATTGGAAGGGTGAATTAAAAAAATTAAAGATTTTCACCTACAGTAAATGCTGGTACGCAAGAATTATGTGGTTCGCACTTTTGTTTTTTCT
Source organism: Lepisosteus oculatus (assembly GCF_040954835.1). Classification (NCBI taxonomy): domain Eukaryota; kingdom Metazoa; phylum Chordata; class Actinopteri; order Semionotiformes; family Lepisosteidae; genus Lepisosteus; species Lepisosteus oculatus. The sequence continues at coordinate 4,819,559 of NC_090701.1, read as the reverse complement.
TATGGAGTCTCATAATACGGTGTTTATGCAGTGCCTAGAGATGCACATTACACACAGGAGTTTGCGGTCTGGAATGGCCTCGGAGTCTAGCATTGCTGATCGACTCTTATTGGACACTTGAACCTGGCACACGTGGCGCAGTTCCCTGTGCTAAACTCTTATTTTACGATGGTGTTGTATGCTCCTGTAGTTCCCTTTGCACGAAGTCAGTGTTTTCCATCGTTCAGCTGAAAGAACAGAAGCCTTTGCTTCTCATGTTTCCAGTTCAGCTTTTTTAAATTTCAATAACTCATTTAAAAAGCTGGTAAAATTAATCATGTCCTGATAACGGCACCAAATATAGACGGAAATTCAATTACAGCATATAGAATTCCTATTAATAAACATCAGGGTATTACAGCAGTAATAATCTGACTTTCGGTACACAAACTAAACCGACAAATGACTAAAATAAACACATTTTTATGCTATTTGTGCAGGTGACAATTTATACTGTTTTTTGTGTTTTTTGTATGTGACAGCTGGGTTCTTTAAGCAACGAATCATATACAGTAGTATGGTGTTGATGCGCCATCCGCTCACGTAATGGAGTGTACAGAATCGCATGCAGTGTTGTGAGTGTGTCGGCAATTTGTGTACAATATGTGTGTTACACGCCTCAGACGACAGCTGTGGTGAACAGTACAGTACTAACAGAAAATAATCAACCTTTCTGCAGAAACACCTTGAAAAGTGCCTTCAGTTTTCTACAGTTTAGTCTGTCCTTTCTTACTGAACATTGAACCTTGTCGCTCCTGAATAAGACCAATAATTCGACTTACATCGTTACACAATCGCGGGAGTGACATGGATCGAAATAAGGGTGCTGCTAGAAAATCAAATACCATAATGAAATGTTTATGGATTTTTAGGGTTCTGAATTTTAAATTGCACATAATAAAACATTTTTCCCAATCCTTCGCCAGAATTCTAGACATATTCAAAAGCAGTTTATCCTGTGATAAATTTTATAATCATGTATCTTCACATTCTATGTCTTTAAGGATGATTATAATGATTAATAATGTATTTTATTATTACTGTTTATCTTTTGTTTCTATTGGAAGTAAAGAGAATTAGCTTTTGAGAAGTAATGGAACAGTTTCCACAGGTATAAGGCAGGGGTCTTTAAATACTGTATATTCCAGTGGAGCCTATTTTTTAACATTTTGCTTTGCTTACTGGGGAAAAAATATGGAAAGATGGCTTTTTTAATTCTCTGCGATCAATAACAAATTACTTAATTGAGAGGAAACAAGTTAATGGAAAATACCAAAGATATGTTATGACCTTTATATCTTGTCATAATAACTATGTCATTAGGCTCTATCACTGCTTTCAAATATGGTTTTTTAAATTCTAATATTCAGAGTATTTTCAAACATGTGTTAAAATCACTTCAAAATGTCTAGGTTTCCCATTAATATTGTACAATATATTCTGGACTCAGTGAAGAGGAACTAAAGGGTAAGTATTGAGGTATAGTAACCCAGTCATACTATATACTGTAGATAACATATAAAACACATTTTGATAATTTTCCCAGTTCATATCAAACGATTCAAAGCCATATGAATATTTTTTGCAAAATATATTATCACAAGTAAACATCCAGAATGCTCACTTTTAAAATGTGTTTTAAAATGTAATTATCACTTAAACTCTTTTAAACACTTGTCTTAAAAATCAAATGAAACACAAATTTCTACTGGATAACTTACGAAATATCAGTAGCAATACAAATCTTAGATGTATCACAGTTAACAGTTTTGTTTTTTGTAAAGTTGTTGTTTTCGCAAACCCCAATTAAAATGATATAAAGATGCCTACAATAAAGAAATCAGTATTCAGATTCAGATCTGTGAACATTCTGCTGCTTATTTATTATCGCTTTCGGAGAAATGAAATCTGTAAAAATATCTGTACTGTAATGTGTTTAACTCCCAACCTTCAGCATTAGACCTCAGTGACAGAAGACAGATGTCTTCACAAAACTTCACATGGAAAAATCTTGAAACTTATTCTGGTAGCTAACCCTAAAATATGCAAGAGTTACAGTATGTTTCCTGTATGCTTACAGTATATAGATAAAGTTTTGAAAGAAAAACAACTTATTTTAAAAGAATTTTACCATAAAATTAAAGTTCAACAAGGTGTGAGTCGTTGGAAAAGTACTTATGGATGTTATGCACTACAGTGCCATCAAAATGTTAATTATTCTTGAAAATGGAAATTTACTGTGTGATAAGATCCAACAAAAAAACAAATCTTAATGAGAAAAGAAGAAAATCTATGAATGTAATTTGTTTTCAAATTACAAATCTCACACACGTCTCTTTCAACAAAATAGAAAATGTGGTTCTGCATTTTTCCGATATTGCATTTATTTGTATTGGCTCAGTGCCGAAGCCAAAAATTAAACAGATACTTTCTTGCATCATACTTTTGCTAAGACACAGCTGATTCACACTTTCCATAAATGCGATGAACATCTGTCGGATCTATTTTTCCTTCTCAGCTTTTGACCAAATGTCTGATTGAGACTTACGTGTTCATTACAGCTGATTACATCTGCTACGCTTTACCATCTATTGATATCATAGTGCTGTAACATGAGATTTGTTCCTACATATCGCAGTAGGAGTGGGCATTTGGCCAAAAGACAACAGTAAGATTGACACTTAAATCAGAAACTGTTAAGAAGAACAAAAAAAAAACGAATTATAGTATATCTACTACTGTATGTGCTTAGATCAGGAAAGATTTGATCTAGGCCGTGATCAACAGCACAACAAAAGAAGCCATATTCTTCCGTTGGATTGTTTACAGGCCCAGTATCTGTTTCAAAGCATTTATCTAATTATTAACCCAAACATTACGCTTTGCGTAAACATTGTTAAACATGTTAAATATAATGCATGGTGTTGAGATGGGCTTACCTTTGTGTTAACTGATTGTTATCCTTTTACACCAAATAAAGTATCAGATCTGGTTCAGAATTCGGTACACCACCGAGTGAAGAGGAACTACAGTACTTGATTATTAAGTATACCTCTGTATGACAGTTACTGCACAATTTATACAAATAGGCAGCTGGGAAGTCTCTTGGCAGCTGACTTTTTTAAAATGGCTATATTCTTTTACACTGCGATCAGTATGTGGTAGTGTGTTTTTTTTAATTCCTCTATGCTTGGTTACTCTTGTATGCCACATTAACAGGAAGGTTACTGGGGAGCCAGAGTTGAGGGGGCCGTGCCTCGGAATAAAAATGTCCTCGATGATTACCGCGTGATCGAACGCAACGACACGTGAGAGAGAGTAAATCGGAAAGTGGGAAAAGCACACTCAGAAATTCCCTCGCCCACTCAGCGATACTTGGCTTTTCAGAACTTGAATTTATTACAGCACTTGGGCCTTAAAAAAAAGTGTAGAAACAAGACTCCTGTCACCCTCCGCTCACTTATTTGGAGCTGCAGGGCCCCATAAAACTGATTGACATGACGTAAGGGAAACGTTTTGATTTTTCACGGATACGAGAAAGAGTGCTCCTGTCAATAGGGAAGCGTTTGTAAGCTGACAGTACAAGCAGTCGGGTTGTGTTGTAGATGATGAGGTACTGTGAATAAAATCCCTTTAAAGGTTCTCGAATCATTGCACTGATTACCAAGAACGGTGTCCTTTCAAAACGCTCTTAAAACTGCAGAATCACAAGTATTCTGTCACCAATGACAGGTGTTACATTGCCCAAGATTTGCAGGCCTTATTTGTGGATAAGGTATCTGGTGAAGAAGGCCCCAAAGCCAAAATGTTACGTAATTATGTAAATCACTTTCTTTTTGCTTTTTAATGTGGAATTAACCTTTACCTGTTTAGATCCAACCGAGCTATTAATCACTGGTGATCAATGATTATTTTAGTGTCTCTTTGCCTGTTTTGACTATGGTTTGCCTGCTTCTGGACCCAATCATTAAAATTCAAAAGTGCCCCACTTCGAGTATAATGGTCCAGCAAGTTCAGCATGAACTACCTGATGCAGTCTTCCAGCAATTTGTTCGTTTAAAATGTGCTCCCAGATTTCTGGCTAAGCAATGATCAATAGGTAATAAGGGCAGGTGATCAGTGAAAGGTGAACAGATACAGGTAAGACAGTGATGTACCTGGCACTCCCACAATGAACTCTGTGCTCATTGGAGCTAGCATACCACAATGAGGGCAGTTCTGAGCCTCCGAGACTAGTACTGGGTGGATATCAATAACAACATTTTGAAAGGTAATTTAAAAAAACATGTCTCAAATAGAAAATTGAAATCAAATTGCCTGTAATGAATAATATCGCCAGAGCAACACAAAACAGACACAGGGGACCCTGGACAGAGTCAGGAAGTCACAGCCATCACTTATACTGCTACTAAACTGCAGCAGATAGCCTCCTTAATTAATTAATTAGCAGTACTAAAAAACATATATCATAAATGAAGCAATGCATTATGAGGGAACCTGTTGTTAACAGGTTTCTCTAATATATTTAATATGTATTTGGTGGATACAATTTATTTTAAAGAAAAAAATTACATACCATTAACACACATGTTGTTACTGTTATATGTATGTAAGGTGCAGTACAATCTTTCAATACCTGTAAAGTCTGACCCAATAAACATATGACAACACAGCAAAATGGGCCCAATCATGATCTGTGCACACTACACAGATTTGACCCATTTAGGCCATAGGGTCTGTGGTTGTTAGACGTTTGACCGATTGTTTATTAAAATGACTGAGGAAAAAGAGAAACATCTTTCACAGTTTCAATTTTCTTTCTATATCTAATATTTTTAATATTTCTAATATTTTGGGTGTTGGGAAAAATTGCTCCCATTTGATATATTCATAAATAAACTACCAGTGTAGGATATTTACAGTAGCTATCTCTTAGAGTTCAGGGACAAACTTGCAACTAAATTCCACATCTCTCTTCTCTTTGATCACACACTGAAAAAAAATCACAATGAAATACAAAAAAGACCTGCAGTTCCCTAATTGGCTCTTTTCAAAACGAAATAAAAAGGCTGTCGCTCAGTGGATGAGTGCATGGAATTATTTTTATTATTTGATTGAGTAATTCTGATGGACACCTGCCAAAAGTATAGTCATACAAAACATAGCAGAGGAATACCCAGAAACCTGTTAAATCTGAGGACATGGGGCATAGCTAAATAGCTGCTGTGGTTTTCATTATTGACATGTGTCTTGCAGATGTTACCGAGCAGTGAAGCTGTGAATTGCTTGAATATTGGAATTTAAATTGAAATTTGGAATTGGTATTCCAAAGCACAAGTGAAGTATTTCACATAACTACCCGTACAATAAAAAAAAGTTACAAACTTTAATTGTCCAATACATGAGATTATATTGTCATGGTTCAGTTATCTGACTACAGTGAATACCAGCTATATAGTATTTAGAGTATATCCTATTAAGAAAATTCACGTTGGATTAAATATGATCTTTTCATCAAAGATGTTTGCCAACTGTGGAGGAAAGTGTAACAGATACTTACAACTTTTTTTAAGAGTAGAGAATCTCTTCAACGAAACTAAGAGTTTGCAAGTGAAAAGACCACAGCTTATGGGAGAGAGTACAATATTTTCAGATTCAACAATGACCAACAAAAAACATAGTAGCTGAGAAACTATTTTAGTCATTTGTGAAATATTTTTTAAAAAGATGGATTTTTGTTGAATGTGAAATGAGCCTCAGCATGTTCTGTTTTACTAGCTGTGGGAGTTAAGTAAAAACAGCAGAAGAAGGAGGCAAAGGCACTGTCTACTCTATTCAGGGTGTTCCTTTAGTTTTTCATAATGCCTGCATCTACTGTATTTTATAAAGCTAACCTCCTTAAACCTTTTCACACTTTGTAATAAAAAATCCTAACGAATTCTGACAGATTGCCGAGGGAATCTCACATTAATAACTCACAAATTTCCTTTGAGTTTCCACTGAACTACCTGAAAATGTAAATGTGGTATTTCAATTTAAAACATATAAACTTTTATGATGTTAGAGCTCAATCCAAAGACATTTTAAAATATTGAGTCACGAATAACGTGCGCATCAGATAGAAAAAATGTTCTTTTAGAAACAGCAACACATTTAAAATTCATAAGGTATTCGGGAACTTTTCTTCTACTTTTCTCTTGGCTTTAATTAGGAATTTACAGTATGTCCATTATTAGAAGTGTTGCCTTAGCTGTATAATAATAATAATCTGTGTATACTGTAAGTAGGCTGACAGTGTGTATACCCTTCATAATTATAATTTAAAAATACCTTAATTCAAAAAGTGAAGGCAGCTTTTTACAATTTCTTCTAAAAAGAAGAAAATCACAGGAAGTTTATCTTCATTGTACTGTATGCTGCTCCTGGTAGTCAACTAGAATTCTGAAATTTTAAAAAGTCGGATAGAAATCTGTTATCCACTTGCCTGCACTAAAGAACGAATTTCACATCTTGGATATTTTAAAAAGCTTAGCACATCATAAAATCATACAGACATTTGGTGACTGGTTTTTAAACTCGGGCTGAAAAATACGGAATTGTTGGTGCAGCCTTTAAGTGACTTAAATAACTGTTTCCATCATGGGCAAGATGGAAAAATACAGGTTTGTATAACGGTTTTTACAACTGAAAAGGGATTCAAATGAACAACGTAGACTGCGAGGTGTTCTGGAGAAGTTTGTGGGGAAAAACACACAAAAATTCAAAATGCATCATACGAGGATGACAGGAACAGCTAGTTCCAGTGATGCAGAACGGTTGAATTCTCAGCTCTACAAAGGTACATCGCGTTTTGGGATTTTTTTACACAGTCATCAGTGTCATTATTCTCATGGACAGCATTGCACCTGGGGTAGGGTTTATTTTGCTGTCAAATGAGAGCAATCATGCATTTCTAATGAGGTGGTTTGATGTTAAAAACCGTATTTTACTCCCATTGTGCACACAATTATGCAATGACAACTGTATCGGGTTTTGTCCCCACGTACCGAGTAGTCGTTTAAAACAGGTTTTGCAGCAGGTCATATATTTATCGTCAAAACACGTTATGAACAAACATGAATGTACAGTACAGTATGTGTGTTTTGGAAGTGGTTTCGACCTGCTAGTCTACTTCAGGTAAAATACTTCCTTACGGTATATGACTCTAGGAATCACTCGTTGTCCCTGAAAAGGCACTGTAAAATGTTCAGATAAAACACTAAAATACTGTAGATGCACTGTGTGCAGCGCCGGCACAGTGACGTGCAGCTGGTGACGAGGGTGGAACCCGGGGACAGTCCAGCGGTGAGCGGGTGACAGATGGGCGAACCGGAGGAGCGTGTCTTGCCCGAACGAACTCATTCTGCCCGTGCGGTGCAGGTGCTTTCGCCGTCTTAAAAAGACCACTGGCCATTCCTATTTGTACAGTTATAAGAAGAAAAATAAAGAAAAGTGTCGATCCCAAATTAGGACAAAAGGAGCAAACTGAATCTCGGATACAAGTTTTGAATTTTGTCATGTTAAAACTAATAACAACCATCTTCTCCTACAATTTGTGCTTAGCGTCCTGTATTAGGATGTGGTTTCTTAAAAGACAAAGACAAGTGCCTATTCCTCTCCGTGTGGTCTGTCGTGTTGTGTGTAGACACAAGCTGAGGTGTGAATAAACTCGGAGCTGCCTACTTTGGTGACTACAGCTGTCACCAAAATCTCAATTTTATATCATATTTAAAAAATGTTTTAAATAGTTTTTAAGAAAACTACTACATTCCTTACAATATACAGAATTTTAACCTGAAAATTTAAGCAAACTGGTTTTTCTTGACCAACTAAAAATACAAAGACAGAGATTGGAATACAATGATGTTGAGGGTGAGAACAAAAGAAAGAAATTGTCATGGTTGCATGGAACATGAAAAAAGTTCAGATTGAAAAATTAGCCTTTCAAAATTCCGTAAAGCGTGTATTGTACTTGCTTAATTGGTTCGAATTTAAATAATAGTAATATTAATAAATTCAATAATAATAATTTATCAAAAACTAAAAAATTCAAGAGTAAAAAACATCCAAGGAAAAGAGGATCCACTGTCAAAGAAAATCATCATACTTATCACAAACCCTAAATCCCATGATGAATGCAATAGGAGATTATGGATTGAAATTCATTTGCTTCATTTACTCATCAAATTTATTTACTTTGTGGAGGCTCTGAGAAAACTGAAAGTGTTCTCATAGTAAACCGGTAATGATACAAAAAGGTTAAAAAGAATCTATCAACCGTATTGTGAATGAAAACTTTTATCACTTTACTGATTAGTTACATGTAGCATTTCTTGTTCATCTAAATCAACGTTCTTTGAATATGGGTCATCAGAGCATGAAAGTTTCATTTCAAGCTCCAAAACAACATTGTAAGTACTTGATAAAAATCCCCTTATTTGAGCCACCACGTTTTTGTACATTTTTTTAACACAGAAATACTGTGTTCTGAGAAGTCGTGAACTTTCTTGAGCACATTTAATTTCATGCAGATGTTACCATACCTCAAAGTACAACGGAACTGCAAAACACAAACAAGAGTATCTAATCTCACAACTGATACCTTCTAGCACAGCACCTATTGAAAGGCCACATGAAGGCTTTGCAACCCATCATGTGTAAAGTGAACAAGTATCATTTATATTTGTGGTTTGAGTCCCAACGATGAAGAGCTATCAGCTGTGGCCTACGGCCCCTAAATAAAGGCATGCCGTTCTTGGTTTCTCATGAGCAGACATATCAGCCATATACCAGAGCCATATATATCACCCTGCAACTCACAACTGCCAACCAACTGGAGCTCAGCAGGAGTGAGCCTGGTCGATACCTGGTTGTGAGACTCCTAGGAAAAACTAAGGTTGCTGCTGGAAGAGGTGTTAGTCGGGCCAGCAGGGGGCGCTCACCCTGTGGTCTGTGTGGGTCCTAATGTCCCAGTATAGTGACGGGGACGCTGTACTGTAAACAGGTGCCGTCCTTCGGATGAGACGCAAAACAGAGGTCCTGACTCTCTGTGGTCATTAAAATTCCCAGGGCATTTCTCGAAGAGTAGGGGTATAACCCTGGCGTCCTGGCAAAATTTCCCATTGCCCTTTACCAATCATGGCCTCCTAATAATTCCCATCTATGAACTGGCTACATCACTCTGCTCTCCTCCCCACTGAGAGCTGGTGTGTGGTGAGCTTTCTGGTGCACTACGGCTGCTGTCACATCATCCAGGTGGGGCTGCACATTGGTGGTGGTGGAGGGGATCCCCATTACCTGTAAAGCGCTTTGAGTAAAGTGTCCAGAAAAAGTGGTATATAAGTGTAAGCAAATATTATTATTATTATGAGGCAAAGAAAATATTTTGTTTTGGGGACAATCAGGGCAACTTATAAAATTTCTGGACTGTAGGGATGTCTGTGAGGTGGAAAAGTGAGGGTTGATAGCCGAGCGAGCAAAAAAATGGGGACATATCCGTGGAGGAGGTGTAGAGTGAGTTATGAGCGTATTCTGCCCACGGGAGGAGGGAGACCCAGTTATCCTGGGCAGCGGAGACATACGCTCTGAGGAAGGTCAGTAGATCTTGATTGATTCTCTCCGCCTGACCGTTAGCTGCAGGGTGATATCCGCAATAGTGAGCGGGGAAGTGAGAAAAGAGGGGAACAGATATATAGTAATGGGAGTGAACTGCGACAGGAAAATTAGTTGCGGCGTGAGCGTTTGTTTAACACAGTGCGCGTGGGAATGCGAGACTGTTTAGGAAAGCGAGCGATAAGCGTAACAGTCTAGATTTCAACAGGACACAGCAAAAAAGACCAATTTCACTTCACTGTCACAACACTTATGCCTCTCCGTGGCACTGCAGAGCAGGAGCCCCCAAAGAAATACATCAAGCAGCTGGAACAAGCTTTTCAACCATAATGGTGAAGCCTATACACTGGCTTCATTACTTATCGCCTAGCAACTAAAAGGCCTACCTGGGCCGCAAGGCCTCTCATACTGTTTATAACCTTTTTTGTGTTCTTGTAAGTCTTCCAATGCGTGACATACAAAGAAATCAAAGGAACACAAACACTTATGTTGTGGGATTTGGTTGGGTATGTAGAAATAACATTATTTCCAGAGAACAAATCCTTAGATGACCAGTCTCCTGGCCAGCAAAAATAAGAAGCTTTAAGATGATTAAACAAACATTTACAAACATGTTGATATACTGTGATTACTAGTATACTATAATATAAAATATATTTTAACTGAATTTTATATGTGATAATAAAGGGCTCACACCAGGATATTTCTGGCAGTCATTTCTGTATTGCATGTTAATGGAACAGAGCACGTCACAACACTTGGAACATGAATGTAACAGTAACGAAGCTTTCTGCTTTGCTTTTCAGAGTATAGAAAGATTTACAATAAACATATCGTGTGGTCCATTTTTTGGTTTCTTTACTGAAGAGCAGATATAAGTACGCAATGTGCAGTAGAAAATGATCTGTGTGTCATGTGGACAGCAGGTGGTTAAAAAATGTCAAGCAACATCAAATCAGTCAAATTCAAAGATCCTGCTTCTTAACCTCTAATGACACTGCACAAAACCACACATCTTTTAACTGCTTTTTCCTGTGGGGTGACAAAGAGCTTTGGATCAAATGTCCTCATGCTGTCACAAATCACACTTCAGATCTACGTACATAGAGGTACAGAGGCAGAAAATGTAGGATGAAAGCAGGCAGGAAGAACTGGTGAAAAACAAGGGAGACATGACACTGGTGATGCCACATTAAAAATCACTTGAGTGGATCACGGTCAAGCCATGGATGACTGATAAATCAAAATGTCGACAAAAACAGTCCATATCCCAAATCCATATTCATGTTCTAAAAACATGCATTCACAAATGATAAGCCATCCTTGTAAGTCTTTTGCGATGTTCAGCATTCTTGTAAAATATACCTTACACCTGCTGCCTGCACACCCTTGAGGCGGTCTGAGTTTGCACATCAGCCAGGTCCGCTTTTGTCCTTTGTGCATAAGAGGTACTAACGCTTCAACAACCATGCCTTGTGTGAGGTTATTTGCTTCAGCCTTATTTCCCCTACATTCCACAGCACAGAGGCCTAGTCTGCTAGTACTTTACAGTCCTCAGGAGACATGGGATACGCCATGTGCTGCACCACTACTTGTACTTTGGAAAGGGTGGGTGACACTATTCTCATTTTGGTAGGGCATTGGAAATGTATGCTACGCATATGTGGGTAATAACAGGAGTCTATGTATGTTTAAGCGTGTATAATTGTATGATGTAATTTCTAAAAAACATAGCCCAGATTATAGGCACAACAGGCACCCCAGGGTGTTGGCTGTACTCTAATTTGACACTGGGAGTGTCTGAGCAAACCCAAAGATGCTGCTGTATGTTAGACGTAATTATAGTATTACCAAATGATGATTCTTGTTTTATATTCGGAAAATTTCTCCTTAGCTTTAAAGGCTGTTGTGCTTGCGATCTCACTATAGGAAAATTCCATAGGTTGAAGAATTGAGCAACAAGAAAACACTTCAGCTCTTCAGGCTGTAAACTTAAAAAGACTTCTTAAGTTTTCTAAATATTTTACAGAACCCCACATTAATGAAAAGCAATACATTTCCATTTTTTACACACTGCTCTCCATCAAGTTTATTTTACATTATGACACATTTTACATCTCACTTTCGATGATTAAAAATATTTTAAATTCTCATTGGTTAGCAAATTTCAAAAACTTTACATGTACCATAAAAAGCATGTTTTTAAATGGTAGATTGTCAAATCCCTTTGTGTGTCTTAAAAGTGTGAAACATAACTGTTATTTTCTTTTTACATACTGCAGATCAGGAAGTAGATTTGAGCAGTAGAGCTACCCAAACGAGTGGACCAAAGCAGAACTCCCTTGATAGTGCACCAGGAAACATGACTTACAAAAGACCAGTAAGTCAATCCTATCCCCCTTTCACCCTACTAAAAGAACTGATCACAGAAAATAAAACAACTGTTCCATTTACCACCTGTATAAATTAAATATTGTGATTGGCTTAAAAGGGGTTTACTCCACAGGAGGAGTCAGAAGTCCATAAAGCCATGCACTGGAGCGCTCAGGATGACACTGTCAAGTGTTTCCTGTCCCAGCAGAGCTGCCCACCATGCTGTTTGGCTTGTTACTCTTGGATAGCAGGGATTTCACTTCTTCTTCATCATTAAATGGATTTTGCTTGTACCTCTCTTTCAGCCACTTCCTGAACTAAAAAAAAAGAAACAAATGCGCATCAACATCTGTTACATTATTTAGGAGTTAAGACGAAGGACATTGAGGAGAACATTTATTAATACCAGTAGTACATTTCTTCACGTGAGAATGCTTTTCAAAACTCCATGCAAAGAATTAGGCTTTTTTGGTACTCCGATTGTAGGACTGCAGCGTAAAAGTATAAAAACATTAAAAAAGCATGCATTCTTGGATTAAAACATCTACACTAATTTAAGGATGTGAACATATTTTGCAGAAAGGTCTGTATTTAGAACTGTAAAGGAAGAATTGCAGGCTGTAAGTTCCAGTACTAGGAACATTATCAGGATGTACTCATGATCAAAGACATCTTTCTATACACTTTGCTAACATTCATTTAATTTTAATTACATGGTTACAATCAGAGTTAAGAACACAGTCTGTTTCGCCTACCGTGTCTTATCTTTTTTTATTCAAATGAAGGCAGGTTTATTTTATGTGGTTATGCCAGGAACTTATTGATGCCATTTGTGCTGTAGTTAAGGCATGAAAGGTAATTTTGTGACCTTTCCTTGTACTGGTAATATTTGAATCATAGAATTTTAACTGTTTTCCATTTGTGATCAGAAAACAGTGGAAACTTTTTGTACATAATGGTGTTTTTTTTATACTGTCCTATGGAGTGATAACAACTGACACTACCTGCTCTTCTGAAGACTACAAAAATGATAAATATACTGCAAAATATGAAGTCAAAATGTTATGTTTATTTAAACAGATATGAAAGTGCTATGTTTTAAAACCTCATGCCTATACATGCAAATAGATTCCAACAATATAAAATAATACTGAATAATATTCTTTCCCACTTCTGGTGGGAGGTTAACTATGAACTAACTATGAACTATGTAGTCCTATGAATTTTTCATTAAGTATAACATCTCAGATGGACTGGGGGCAAATTAATTGCAATAGCCAATGCTTATTCTGCAAAAGCATAACACAGAGAGAAAAGCAAACAAACGTATTGCATATTTAACTACACAACTTGAAAGACAAAAATTAAGCTACATTTTCTTCCCCTTTGAATGTACCAAATAAACCTCAGCCAACCTATTAAAAGTTCAATGTCTGTGGCAAGTCAGGCTCTGATTATACTAAAGACTGATGCAAGTTGAACATATTTGTTCAAATAGTATAGTCACACCTGTTCACTTAATTTGCTTTTATTAACTAAATATTGGTATTTAAGAAATCACTATTCTTGAACTCATTTTATTTCATAAAGCAGTATTTGCAATATTTTGAAAATCTGGTCTCACACAGGTGATCTGTTTTGTGGGTTATTTCTACTACATACAGTACATGAAACCGTGCAGTGGCTAGACATCCAACCTGGGTATTGTAAGCTGAGGTGAAAGAGATATCAAAGAATAGAAACTGCTTGGTGTGAAATCAAAACTGAGTAGTGAATTAAACGTACATAATCCATTTCTTCACATTCACCCCCAGTTTTGCCAGTTTCACTGTTCCATTATCAATTTCAATATCGGTGATCATGCAACAAAAAAACATCAAGCCACTGAAAGAGATCCAACACTCTCATTGTAATAGGTAACATTTCATAATAACATGGGATCAGAGGTTTTCTGAATCGAAACCTTTCTGTGGCCACTTTTGTTGCAAGTAATGTCTTACTCCTGCTTTGCAACAGCTTGATTAGAATTATGAAACATGGACAATGAAAGTAGTTCGCTATGTTCATTCTTTATCTGAGGCCCTCCATGAGGCCTCTCAAGGGAAGCTCTTTGAATAATTCTCTACTTTGCCCATTCACAAAAATATGTTTCATGAAATTTGATGATAGGTAAAAAAAAAGGTAAAAAGTCTTAATAGATGAATATTGCAGCGAACATTAACTGTGACTGTCAGATCTAAAACACGCACATCTTTCAGCCCACAAAGTAAGAATGTGACGAATGGACAGAAATTTGTCTTACACCTACTGGTAAATATTTTCCTTTAAACTCATTCTCTTAATCAAACGATAAAAATATCTAGTCCAACAAAGAACACTTGCTTTGTGGCTCTATGGTGAAATATCCTCGAATGGCAAAATGCTGAAGATTAACTAAATTTTGATTTTATGTTTTAATTTTCCGACTGTTTAAGTTCCCCGACAGTGTACAGATCTGAGAGACTGGGACGGAAAGCAAACTGTGGAAGGAGTGTGAGCCCAGCAGTGGAAGACTTGCTCAGAAAATTGTATGGGGACTCTACCAGCCCGCCAAAGTCCACAAGGACAACAGCTCTCCTAGAGTTGGGGTTTGACTGGGGTTGCACCCTGCAGAAGCTTCAAATCTAAATCACAAACGGCGCATTCTGGAAACGTGCAAACTAAAAAACTGGAAAGGGTGCTGCAGAAAAGAGAGAAGCCTCCTTGGGTCCCTCTCCCTTCCATTTTCAGAGCCGCAGCTGTCTTAGGAAGCAATAAATTTTCGGGCAGGGGGGGAGCCTTTGTCAGAAAAGCAGACGCTGAACTCACATGGACGGCTTGAGAGCTCTCGAAGTCTTCGAGCTGCCGGAGGAAGCCGATGTTGGGGCCAGCGCAGGGCCGGGCTGCCCGCACCGCGGACAGCGCATCCTGCCATCCCAGCTCCGTGACAGTCATGATGTATGCCACCACAAGAGTGACACTGCGGGAAACACCCGCCAGGCTGCAGGGACAGGGGGACAGCAAGCACAAGAGCTCAATTCCCCTTCTATATTTAGCCCAGCCTCCGGATTTTGTAAGACAAGGAGGCCCCTCCAGGCTTTCCTCCGCCCGCCACCCCCAACAAAAAGCCAACTCCATTCCTATTTTCACCTTTGTTGCGGGGTGTAACCTGGTCAGGTGAAAACACTGTAACCCCAAAAAGCAGCATGATGGCTAACCCCATCACTGACGTTCAAAAGGCGATGATTCGTGGTTGTTTAACAAATGGCAAGCGGTGTGTGTGTGTGTGAGCGTGTGAGAGAGCTTTTATAGTTCTAGCGTGTTGAGAAAAAATTTCAATTCAATAAAAGCTGTGGGGAAAAAAACAAGCTCGTTTGAAAACTCATTTCATAACCACATTCCACAAACGGACTGGAGCAGTGCACTTGCACCCACTTGGGTTATTTTCTGGTTTCTCCTGCATAGCTGTGCTCGCTTGCTGACTATGTCCTTGATTCAACTGAAAACTATGAAAGACAGTGGACAATTGTCCTGAAACTTCACACTACTTTCTTGTTATGAAATGGACATACGTCTCCGTGCAGGTTAAATTACCCTCCAGGATTGAGTGTAAAACACTATTCCAGCCCCTTCTGAAAGGGGTTAGATGGGTGCAGATGAAATCCTCTGGAGTGGTGCTTGGACAGAACTAGACCAGTCTGTCAGTTTGCTTGCACAGCACCACACCTTACATGGAGACAGATGAAGCTCTCCTCACGTACTTCACAGTAAAATTATCCCTTCATGTCAGACCTTGAGAAGTTGCAAGAGACAGCACACTCCTAAGCTTCTGCAGACGGAGATAAGCCTTGTTCTGTATTTTCTAAACATACTGTCTGAGGTCCCCAGGCCTCTTAACTGTCTTTTTATAAGAATGATGTTATCTAACATATTTAGAAAGCCCATTAATATATTTTCTTTAGCACCCTTGAAAGTTATTTTCATGTTTCTCCTGAACAGTTCTGCACAGTTGCTGACAGTGTCTTTTATATACTCGTGGTATATTTTGCAGTTTTGACCCTCGAATTCAGCTGTCGCCCACGCTTTTCTCCAAAACACTGAAACTCCTCTCGGGAAAGTTTCTTATGATAAATCTGCATAGATTTAAGCAAGATGTAAGCAATTTTCAATGGTTTTATCATGCCAAAGCATAACAAAACCATGATACCCTAATACTGCCATTCATCATCATCCTTTACCACAATTTATCACATTTCGCACCTTACTTTATTATTATTCTACCGTGATTTAGCCATTTTAATTTGCTACTCTTTGTTTTGTGTTTATACTGTACGTGTATTTACCACATCTTGCACCTCAATAAACCGTTAGAAGGGTCACAAGTTCCCACAATCCAGCCTTTCTTCATTCATGCACTCTAGCTGCGGTAGTTGCCTAGATACTAAACCCTGGAGAACAAAGTTCAGTGAGGCTGATCTCCACCTGGTGTCAGCATGAACCGTTTAACCCTTTTTTTTTAGTATTGTTTAAAGCAATTCTTTATTTAGCTCTTGTTCCTCTCAATAGTATTTTGGATAAGTATGCGTCCATGACATGCATGTTTGACTTAATATATTGATAAACAAAACAAATGCCACTCTCAAGTCTAATGGATTTAATCAAACATTTTAAGTGAGGGTACCGCAGTCAAATAAGTAAGAGGGAAATACAGGCACAATGTTGTGTTACTTTCTTCTCTTTTCAGCAGGGAATAAACCTTTACTTGTTTCTTTGCAGCCTGCGCATGCTGACACAGCTACCTCCTTGAACTACTATAGATCCAACTAGCTTTCTGAGACACTGTTGTGGGATGTTATGCCAATTTTAATTAATAATAATTGTTCCTTACACGCATATAGCACTTTTGTAGACACTCCACTCAAAGCGCTTTACAGATAATGGGGATCCCCTCCACCACCACCAGTGTGCAGCCCCACCTGGATGATGCGATGGCAGCCATAGTGCATCAGTACTCTCACCACACACCAGCCCTCAGTGGGGAGGAGCAGAGTGATGAAGCCAACGCATAGATGCGGATTATTAGGAGGCCATGATTGGTAAAGGCCAATGGGAAATTTGGCCAGGACCCCTACCCTTTGTGAGAAACATCCTGGGATTTTTACGGTAGTATAATAATGACCACAGAGAGTCAGGACCTCTGTTTTACATCTCATCCAAAGGACGGGGCCTTTTTACAGTATAGTGTCCCATCACACTGTACTGGGGCATTAGGACCCACACAGGCCACAGGGTGAGCACCACTATCACCATTTCCAGCAGAAGCCTTAGTTTTTCCCAGGAGGTCTCCTATCCAGGGACTGGCCAGGCTCACACCTGCTGAGCTGCAGTGGGTTGTCAGTTGTGAGTTGCAGGGTGACATGGCTTTTTTCCTGCAGACAGCTGGAAAAAGGTAGCCAACCAAGGATGTCTCCTGGCAGTACTGGCCAGTTGGCCAGTGTGACATCTTGATGTTGACTTTCTGAAGCTATGTCATTGTAATCCTTGCACTGTGTGGTTTTGCATTGCCCGGCTGGTGAACTGACACTTTTGAATTGGCTGGCAGGAACAGAACACACTTGGGCTCTAGGACCTTATCAATGCATTGCTGAGAACTAAGGCTGCTCTCAATCAGTACCGAAGACATTGTTGTGTTGAAGGAGAGTTCAACTTCCCACCAGTTGGCTGGAACAACGCTGCTGTTTGCATGTTGCTCACCATGGCAACACGTCGCCTATTTGCAGGCTTGTTGACCTGGAAATGGCCTTTGCCAGTGAATAAAACACTCTGCTACTCTCTTCGCCTCCACCTCTGATGTTCTCTGCCTGCAGAAGCGAGTGACTTCATCTCTCGCAGGCCATTTACTCCTGCAATTCTCTGGCTGTAGCAGAAGTTCTAATTCTGCGGATCGATCAGGTGGATGTGTCAGTCTTGGTCTGGCGTGGAGACCGTCTGATATCAAGGATGTGGCCTGTCCCACACGTTGTCGGTTTCTTGGTTTCTCTGGACTCGTCTGCTGATTGCTGAAGCAGAACATCTCATTCTCTGGGCGACCTCTCTTGCAGGCGGGCTGCCTTCAGTCACGACAGCAGCAGCCAAGCTGTCTTTAGTACTCAGGTGGGACAAGGTCTTATCTTTCACCGATCTTGCACTACTAAAATTACAATAAGGTCTTTTTGAATGCTAGATTTTAAAGAAACTCATTCTGGCAACTTTACATCAACTCAAATACCACATACTGAATGACTTGCATCCTAACAAATTGTAAACAAATTATATGAATAATCTACACACTGATACGCTCCTTACTTAAAACAATAGATAATATTCATATGCCCAATTGATTACTGGTGTAAAACATTTTGGGTTTTCATTGTGCATCAGTATACATTCCCAAAATACACTGTACACTTATGTACTGAGAAACAAAACATGGTTAACACTAATCCACTGATGTGCACTTATTGAAAGGAATAGGAAGGACACATCTCTAAAAATGACAGAAACATTCTACTCACCAGTGGACAAGGCACCCTTCTCTTTTCAAACGGGATTCATGAATAAACTTGATACTCTCTTTGAAATACTGAGTTCTGTATATGAAAACAAGAGTTAAATTAAATCTCTAGTATCTCTGTGAAACAGCATTTGCAACTGCTTTATAAATGTTCTAAGCAAGAAATATAGTTTATTTATTATTACACACAGATTTTTCTAGCTTTTTTTTGCTTCCTACATTATTTAATATAATGACCATTTTTATAATTATCTTGTAATCCATGCTACAACATGGAAATTTGAAAACTTTGAGCAAGAGTTCATATTTGTTCCACATGAATGCACCATAGTAATGCCAGTTCCCACATAAAAGTGCCAAAAGCTTTGATAGTGAAAAACAGAAAAAGGCGTGAGATTTTTCATTTTTTTCCACACAGGTGCTGAAATGTTGAACTAATAATTTTTATGTTAAAAAAATAACTTTCCACATTATTTTTACATTTTCCAATGTAAGACTTCAACTTTTCCCTTTGTTCTTTCCAAAACTGGAAATGTTCCATTGTTTTATTTTTGCTGTGACAAACCTGGTTTGTGATTTGATAAATGATCTCAGATTAGGTTACAAAATACACAGTTTGGCAAAATGGTTTGCCACCCTACATTATCACAATATTCATTTGTTAAAAAGATTACATAAAAGTTCTTTCCACTGCATGCAAAATAAAAGCATCAGAAATTTAATGGCATTAATGGAAAGCTCCAGTTCTCTTTAATCGTTGTTACTGAACAGCTGATGGGGTTTAGGAAGAGAAACCCCTGTATGTGCATGTTTTTTAACCAGAATAAGTTTCAAATTTCACATACAAGTTTCAAACACGAATCTGCTGCCTGTTCAAGTGCAGAGCTAAAGAGATCTAAAAATAACTCCTCTGTAGATGAACCAAAGTATCACAGCGCTGTGAGTTTCCTTCCTGAGCAAAGTGTCATGCTTCTGACTACTGTGGTGCTTAGCAGGAAGATAGTAAATAAAGTAAATATTGTGTTTTATGCATACGTTCACAACAGTTAGTACTCCTGGCAAATTAAACACCAGAGCTAATGTGCAGGATTTATTCCAGCAGTGGATCCTTGTTTATTTTTTAAATAGGCTTTTTTTTCATTTTGCAAGAAAGCTGTCGAAGTCTGTGAAAAAGTTGTCTGTCGTATAAAATGGTACATACATCGAATCTTGCGCTGACATCTAAGGACGATGCTATCGGATGTTGGCAGAGGCAAGATAGTATTCCAAAATCATCTCTTGGAAAAGTATCTTTCTTAGGATTGACAGTGTGCTGTCACTAATCTAATGTTGCCACAGTACCAAATGGCAAGAATGAAACTAAAATTAAGCCTGTGTTAGTCATTTGCTGCAAAAAAAGACATCAGATATTGTTCCAGTGTCTGCAGAACAATGGGGTATGAACTGCCACTGTGCTGCCTAACAAACAGGTGTTATTACAAAATGCACAGCCATTGATGAACACATGCAAATTTCTCTTTTACATGTGTAAATATCCATGTATCCATCTGCGGTTGTCTACCTCATGTGATGTGGTCCAAGCAAAATATGTAATGTGTTCTCCAGCACAAGCAGACAATTTCAACAAAATACAGGGGTAGTCAAACAGTTGTCGACAAGTATAAATGCCAGTTATTTTACTCAAGTTTTGCTTTCTTTCACAGATGGCAAAGGATTGTAAGGTAACTGTTAGAAACTTTGACAGCTTATTACAAATTGATCACATTGGTTACTGTGACAAAAAAAGTTTCAAACGAAAGCATAAATATCAAAGTTGGCAACAGCATTTTGACTAACCCTGTATTTATAAAACACAAACAAATGGGCAGAAGAGGTTAGAAATCTTCTACATAACTCAGATACAGAGTGTGTTTTAACACTGCTGAGCTCCAGAATTTCTGGACATCTCAGGATGATAATAATAATAATAATAATAATAATAATAATAATAATAATAATAATAATAAATATTTGCTCACACTTATATAGCGCTTTTCTGGACACTCCACTCAAAGCGCTTTACAGGTAATGGGGATCCCCTCCACCACCACCAATGTGCAGCATCCACCTGGATGATGCGATGGCAGCCATAGTGCGCCAGAACGCTCACCACACATCAGCTATCAGTGGGGAGGAGAGCAGAGTAATAACGCCAATTCATAGATGGGGATTATTAGGAGGCCATGATTGGTAAGGGCCAATGGGAAATTTGCCCAGGGCGCCAGGGTTACACCCCTACTCTTTTCGAGAAACGCCCTAAGATTTTTAATGAGCACAGAGAGTCAGGATCTCGGTTTTACGTCTCATCTGAAGGACGGCGCTTGTTTACGGTATAGTGTCCCCGTCACTATACTGGGGCATTAGGACCCACATGAACCGCAGGGTGAGCGCCCCCTGCTGGCCCCACTAACACCTCTTCCAGCAGCAACCTTAGTTTTTCCCAGGAGGTCTCCCATCCAGGTACTGACCAGGCTCACACCTGCTGAGCTCCAGTGGGCTGCCAGTTGTGAGTTGCAGGGTGATATGGCTGCTGGCATTAAAAAAAAAAACGCCATGGATGCCAACAAATGCCAAAGGATGTGTGCCTGCACTGTTCTGGAGTATCTACTGTACTTCAAAGGCAAATCCATGCTCTATGTCCCGTTTAACAAACAAGTCTTGTTGATTGCAGGTCAAGTTCCACAGTCTGGGTGGTGTCACTCTCTGACTGTGACTGAGATTCCCCACATGGTGGCGCACAGTGGGAAGAGTGCCAAATTCCCGGGATTAGGATTAGTTGTTCAGGACTCTTTCGCTGAGCCAATGACTCATAAAATGTCCCAGGCACTGGCAGAGCTGCGCTTTCTACTGTGAGGTACACTAACTCTCTTGAGAGGCATGGTGGAGCCTGTAGTACAGGACATGGAGTGCTAGGGCTTTGGGTTAGGACAGCTAGTCTCCCATGCCTCTTTTCTCATTGTTGAATGAAGGAATAACTCTCAGCTAGGGCACAGACATTTTGTGATTGTAAATTGATAGGGTATAAAATAAAAAAAATAAAAAAACAATCAGGTCCCCTCTTAGTGACAGGGCAGAGTTCAACCATGATGGGCTATCCAAGGCTGTAATTGAGATCCAATGGACTAGTGTGCTTTTTATGAATTCCAGAAGTAGAATTCCATCCATTTTCTCTGTGGCATCATAGATCATCAGGTTCGTGCTCTCTGAAGGCAAGCTTCCAAAATCGCAGTTTATGTGAGAGCCAATGCCAATCCGGTGTCAAAAGGTCAGACTCACATTAGGTCAATGAGGCCTACGGGGGTATTGCTGCAAAGGGTGGACATACCCAGCATCGAAACTGACCACTTCTAGGCAAGAAAATCTCAGGCAGCAAGGGTGACATGAAAAACAGCGTGAGAACGAAATGGCTTGCAAATGATTGAGGTGTATTAACATTGCAGCAACATTACAGTATTATGAATTAGCACAGCAGACTAAAACTCCAGGAAACATCTGTGTCTTGCATGTGGTTTCTTTTGCTGGAGAATATATGTTGTTCCACAGACACTGTTCAAATGGATGCAGGATGATCTACAGAATTGCAGATTACGCGATTATGTGACTTCACGGAATTCAATGGAGTAGGGCATACACTTCTTAAAATTTAGAGCTGTTAATTTTCTCCATGCTCCAATTACTTCTTTCATACAGAAAGCAGGGCATTTGTTAAATATGCACAAACCACACACTGTGCTAGCCATAGGAGCACGGCTTTGCAATGCAGACATAGACAGGATGTGAGTCTTTATCACATTTGAAACACTCACACACTTTATTTATTGCAAAGGTCACAAAAAGAAAGTCATTTTGGTAAAGTAACATAGTGAATAGCAGATGTTTTTCTATTCATCTTAACAAGGAAACAAATATTTTGCTTCTGAATGGTCATAGAGGTCATCCTGAAATAAATTAATATAAAGTGCTTTTGAAAAACAATACTTGAATAACTGAAATGAGGCACCTAAGTCACAAACATTTTCCGCTTTGATAATATTTTGAGCTATGATTCAAAGAATAAGAATAAGTCCAGTCAAATTATGTCAAAATGCAACATAAGTATCAGATTTCTGCACTGGTTTATTTTCAACAAATTAACCACAAAACTGCCACTTTCTTGAAATTCTCATATCTGTCTTCACTTATTTTCGGATTTCATTAATTCCATTTATTTGAAATAAAAGCATGCAACTCAGACATTTTTTTTTGTTTTCTTTAACGAAACCCCAAAATGTGTAAATTCTCTTGAAGTACTGTAGTTTCAAAAAATGTTTATTTCAGTACTGGAGATGTGGAATTATTGCAATAAAAGACTTCTGAATATAAAAGCATCATTACTTACAAATTTTGTGTTGGCAGATCAGCTGCAGGAATGCAAAGGTAAGTCACCTCCTGTGAACAGGAAACAGAAGTTCATGTTTGACGCTTTCTTTGAAAAGGTTAAATAAACAGGATCATTAACAATTCAATTCAATTTATTTTTATCTTGCGCCTTTCAAAACCAGGTTGTCCCAAGGTGCTTAACAAAGCAAGTGACCATACATGTTGTGAATACAGAACATAAAAGCCCAGAAAACAACAAAAGATACATAATTTAAGAACTCCTCAAAATGGAAATAAACTTATACAACCTACACATTGATTCTCTGGTCTATAGTACATCTTGGTTGATTTAAGTCATTTTCATGGGATCCTCTTTATTTGCTATATATTAAAACATTATGTACCAGGCTAAAATACTAATTTTATATTAATTTTATTCAATTTAATATATATTTATATTAATATGTTGGTGTAGTAGGTGAAAATGTTCATCATTAATCATCAGGTACAAAAAGATAAAAAATACAAAGAATTATCTCGATGCAGTAAGATTTTTTAACACACTGCACACCTATGTGTATTTCACAGAAACAGAATAAAAACAGGACACACATACAACAGTCAACCACAGATCTGTCAATTTTGGCGTTACAAAAAGTTCAGATTTCCCCTTGCCTCAATAAAGAGTAAGGGACTAGATCTGTATGTCTGCTTGCTCCAGAAAAGATGAGAGAGGTACGCTCCTCCGTATTCATGAGACGATATCCTGAGGGAGATGTCCTTTTAAAGGATGTCCTTCATTGCCCATCTAAACACAAAGTCCTTTTAATGGCATTTGACTCTGCTGCAAAATACACCGTTGCTCCTTCAGTGATGTTTTCACCATCACGTTATGTAGTACAGTACTGTATGTCCCACTCATATACAGTCCAATAGAGTGGTAGAGGGTCTTTAGAAATTAAACTATTTTTTCCATGTTCTCTACAAATTTGATGTAAAGGAGTCCATGAGAAATGATACCTATAATGGCTGAACAGCTTCATGCAAGTGCGCGGCAAATGAAGTGATTCTACTCGCGGGAGCCATCATGGACAGATGGCATAGCAACACCAAGCCACTATAGCACCCTATAGATAAAATGGACACCCCTGCGTATATTCAATATGGCTCAGCGCATACTGTATGTAGCTGTTTGAAGAGTTCAACTGAGTTTAAAAGCACCATGCACATAAATAAGGCTATATGTCACTCTTTTACACATATCTGAGACTGTGAAAGAACGTCAAGCTGATTTTGCATTTATACCAAGCTAAAAAAAAAGCAAATCGGGAGTACGATTAAAGGATTTGCAATTTAATGACTTATGCAATCACTGTAACGCTGCCCAAGCAATAATCCAACAGCGCTTATTCCTGTCACTGAAATTACGCCAGAATGCACTGCAATTCAAGAGAAGACTGCGCCAATAAAAGGTCCCCTTAACACTGATCATGCTCAAGATTCACACCGAAAGGCAGCATCAGAGGGGATTTCATGATTCATCAAAAGAGAGCTCCTTCTTCCTCTGAGCAAATCACATGCATATATAATAAGGAGACACACCCTCTCGGACACAAATCGAAAAAAAAAACAGCAAAAGTACAGAGTGGAACATTAGAAAAGGAATAAACTAATAAAGACATAAAATGGAAAAAAAAACAGGTAACCTTCCACTAATGAAATACCTGATAAAATGGTCTTTAACATCTGTCTACGGACCTGCCTGTTTCATAATGAAGTGAAATAACAGATGCTGGAAAAAAACA
This sequence comes from Lepisosteus oculatus, assembly GCF_040954835.1. NCBI lineage: Eukaryota > Metazoa > Chordata > Actinopteri > Semionotiformes > Lepisosteidae > Lepisosteus > Lepisosteus oculatus. The sequence continues at coordinate 4,794,722 of NC_090701.1, read as the reverse complement.
CAAGAAATGGCACATGCAATTTATTCATAAAGTTCAAGACTACTGTATGTGATGAACCAGCCTTCCCTCTCTTCTGTCAAGTGAAAGTGCATAATGAACAACTGTGATGATGACTATGATGATAATTTGCCATTTTGGGAAAAAAAACTAGCATAATCTTGGCTTAGCTCACGCTACTGCATCTGCAGTTCAGCATCAGAGAAGAATATGTCTAACTTCAAACTGCAGTCCGGACTGCAGGCACCTGAAGTGGTGTACCGCAGGGAACTGTATTAGAACCACTGCCCTTTCTAATCGACATCAACGAGCTAGTTCCGGCTAGAGCTAATAGCTAAGTCTATTTTGCTGTTGCCAAAATTTCCTAATATTCCTATTTTATATTTAACTTTGAAGCTAAAAAAATAAAAGGGATTTAAAAACAAATTCTACACGGCACAAAGAGAGAGCAGGCAGTGACAATGAACATAAGGTTTTACATTCAAGTAGCAAAAATATTGTTGTGACTTGTTTGGAGGGTAGGTAGCAAAGTTTAGCAACATTTGCACTTCCCTGCTTGCTTGCCCTACATAAAAGGTTTGGAACAAAGTTTATATTTTGACTGTGTTTACCTGACGGTCTGGGCTAAGAGTCAAGTCAACACAGCAAAAGATGTGAGAAATGAAGGATGAAAAGTGTACTGAACTCAATCTTCAACTCAATTATTACATGACAGCTTGTGGTCTTAATTAAAAGGAAATTCTGATTTCCATTATTGTGGAATCCTAAGCTTAAAAATGTTCTCTCCTGTTACTGATGCAGTGTTAGAAAAGGGTTCTTGACTACTTGTTTCAGAGACAGAGATTTCTCCTGGGAAGAAACCATTTTTTAAGGTTTTCTTATGGTAGCTGCCACACATACTGCATAGTTGAGACTCACTGTCACTTCATCAGGCATAAAGCAATATTTCTGGGTTATAACCATACTCATGCTTTCTTGGTCTTTGCCAATCTGCCACATTTCCAGATTAACACCGGGTTTTTTAGGCACATGCTCAATTTACTTACGTCTAATCTGCATGAGTATACATACTGTATTAACACACACAAATCTAATAAAATACCAAGATACTTTTGCAGAAAAAAAAACATAACAGCTTGACTTTCAGGCTCCCTTCAATTGACAGTTTCCCAAGCTCATTTAGTTGAGGTTGGATTTCTCTCACTCACTCCATTAAAAAGGAGGCAGAAAAGTTTTTCACAATATAAACAAACAAACAGGATATTGTAATGTGCCTCCACAGCTGTGAACCATGAGTAAGCAGTCTTGCTATCGGAATTCGCTGAAACATATGCACCTGCAGATGATTACGATAAAAACTCAAGTTCTATTGGTGTAGAAACGATATTTTCACTATATGACTAGGAATGTATTAACCTTTTCCCCCTCTCTATGCCAGTCAACCTACACATTAGTGCTTTTTTCAGCTCCTTGAACACAGCTAAGCTATTACAGAGAACGTTAGGAGAAATACCATGTGGCAGTTTTTTTCACTGCCAGAAATTCAGTAAAAGAACAAAAGTAAAACACTCCGCAAGTCATAACATCCACAACACAGAAAGCAACGTATTCAATTACAAAAAAAAATCTGTTCTCTTTATTAGCAAAAATGCTACAATGCCTTCATTGAACCTTGACGGTTCTTATTAACGGTCTGACCGACGTCTTCATCTTCGTTTTATACAACTTATCAACACAAACGTGCAAACAGACATGTATGTATGTATGTATGTATGTATTGCCAGTTATTTTTTAGTACTCACAGAAAAATGTCTCATCACATTATTTGTGGAAAAGGCAAATTTCAGCATCCGCTAATTCCGACGTCTGACTGACATTTAATGAAAGCACTTAAAATGCACTTAAAAGGAAGGCATCACAAAATTCACAATTTCCTCTCACTGTCAAGTTAAGTTTGATTATTTGATCCCTAAGGGACGCCTGCCTCTCTTAAAAGATTGCATTTACATATTTTGTTAAAGGGCTCCTGCTGGGACATTTCAAGAAGAGATTAATTTTACCAGTGTGTGGTAAAGGGTTGATTTTGTTGATGTGGCCATAAAATATGACAAGCAAATGAGAACGGTTTTCCATTTTTTCCCACTTGCTGACCAGTGACAGGTACAGTGATTTGTTCAGAACTGTTTCGGCATGTTATGTAAACTGTATCATACCTGCCTGAACCTCCCACCCACTAAGTCAACCATCACCCAGCTACGCACCAAAAGGATAGAAGACTTGCATCACAATCCCTAGTGATGGGCTAAATTTACGTAACACCCCCTGCTCTTCCGTGCTGTAGGGTCCCTTGGGCTGTGCTCTATTCTGTCTTTTCCTGTACGTGTGCCGTTCAAGATAAACCTTTTCGTAAGAACCAGCCCTGGGGAATGCTGGTATGAGCCCAGAATAAATGCTTTATTTCTGTGCGGACCATGGAGACTGTTACGCACCGAAATTTCCACTTCAAATTTATAAAGCTCTATTTATGAAGGTGGGGCACAGGCCATGAAACTGCATATGACGGCTATATATGAAGTGTGCAACTCCTCTGAATGTAACTATTTCTTATGAAGTCAGTCTTTCTGTCACTACTGAGAAAGAAGACAATATTTCTGAGCATATATTGATTTGCTGCTTTTATCAGAATGAAATTGGCTAGCCCTTTTAAGATTTTTTTTTTACAAATAGTGTAGTAAACGAAAACATTTATACTGCAGCTTCATTGTGGCTTTAAAACATCACGGAATATCATTAAAATTCATCAAGGCATTCATCAAATTCATAACGTTTTGTGGGACCCAGTAGTCCTGGAAAACCAGAAGCATAATACAACATGCCTTTCCTTGTAATGTATTTACAATCAAGCATATTCATGTTGGGGGAGATGGAATTCTCAAAATGTTCTACTTAGCACAAAATAAAGATTAATGTAGTGCTGGCTTCATAAATGTTTACATACAGTATATTGGAGCTATTTTAATATACTGTATGCAGTTATAATATTCTAACATCAAACTTTTTTCTATGATTATTAAGGTCTTTGTTATATATGCAATTAGACTATTTCTATTACTAATGGTATTCAAAGTAATGGTAACAGATTTTCTTGTTCTTGTTAAGCATGGAGAAGCAAAATCTCAGATTTTCCTTCTCTGGGTCTTCTTGTACACTGATAATGTGAACATCTGTAATTTTCTGCGTGCTCATAAATGAATGAATGTGTCCTGACATGTTCAGCTGCTCATGAGATTTTTTTACACACCTCATTTGTGCTCTTACGGTTTAACTGTCAAAACAACAGTGCGTTTCAACATTACTGGCACCTCAGGACCAATTCAGACCCCTGCTTCTGCTGCAATCATAAGGAATTTACCATAGAAATCTTGAAAATGAAATCATTTAATTTACATATGAAATGAAAACCTGAATACATCTTACTTATCCTATACCAGTGTTTTGAATGAATGTAATTTTGCTAGAATCGTTTTATTACATATTGTTTTACACTTCACGCATTAGTAAAATGTGGCGACAGAAGCTTTAGGTCCTAAGATAGATCTCATAAAGGTTTGTTAAGAAACCCTCATCCTTCAAGAAACTTACAGGACATTCTTGAATTGACTCCCCTGTGTTAAGTTTAGGCGGATCTATACCAATATTAATTTAACTCGATAAGTGAAACTTTAAATGTAACTTTGGTACAAGGCTAAAATAAAATTATTTGGCAAATTCTCCTTTTCACTTATTCTTGTAGATCATACAGTTTATTTTTAATTCTAGTCTCTGAAACCACTTTGAAAACTTTCTTACATATTTTAAATCTTTTCTTTATTATAATGAGATTAGAAAATTAATTTTCATGTCTGTATTAAATTGACCGATTATGCTAGAATATTAAATTAAGTCCAAAATATGAAATACCAAATTAAGTTCAAAACCCTTTGTACAGAATCGTGACTAATGATTTATTTTACGTCTGTAGTGAAAGTAAAATAAATGTTAAGAAAATGTACGTTTTATTTTGCTTGTGAGCTCCCACTGTTGTTTTTGTTATATTTTTTTCTTGTTAATTTTCTACTCTTGAAATTATTCAAAACACATTTTAAAAAGCAAAACACTTTGAAGGGAGGCATTTTGTGGGTTTTTTTTTGAGCAACTGCAGGTAAAGGGCACAAAGCCATCGAGCTACAACATTCAAAACCCAAACAATTACACACAGAAAGAGTGAACCGAGTTGATATCAAACACATCAATTTTCGATATGTTTCCGTCTTCTGGAATTGAATGTAAAAGTGCACAAAATGTCTTTTTATTCATACCTGGAAAACACAGGCGTCCTAGAGGCCAAATGATCAAGGACGTTACAGTAGTCATAAGACCCAGTCAACTACAAAACATAACTGAGACAGGAAAGGTTTCAAGTGTGTAACACTGGAACCAACACAGTAGTGGCAAGGAAACTGCAGTGTAAAGTGATACTTTTTTTCTCTTTTCCAAAAAGTCATGTTTTTGAAACATTCACGGCGTCCTTTTTGTGTGGGTTGCGAGCTTCGACTTTGAAACCCTAAATCTCAGTCTTCGCTTTTTTTTCTGTTTCAATTGCAGTCTTAACCACCAAAACCTTCGCTTCAAAACTTCTCTTACTAGGCTGTGCCATTGTGATCCATTTCTGCTGGGAAGTGCTCTCTAACTCGCGGAGCTAACCCCAGAGAGCCTACAGGGCTGTTTCTCTGGATGTCGTCTGAAGTCCACAGTGATTGTGTGCAAGTACTCAAGAGGTGCTGGCTGCCTTTCACCTGAAGGCTCTCTGGCATCTTTTAATTCTCACACTCAAACACTCAAAACAACTCAAACAGTTCACAAGATTTTATGTAAATTACTACTCTACAACGGACACACAAGTATCCTGTAGATGTGTAGATGGATTTTTGATGCACTAATTGTTCAACTGTTCATTTATCTCTGCTCTCCCTCATTAGCATGGTTGGGATATCTATATTGATCCTTCTAAGTAATCTACATTCTGGCTCACTGCTTCACCTCCAGTCACTCCGAAGAGCAAGGCTCACACACGAGCTGAAAACGCATGCACTGAGGCACAGATTTTGCAGAAGGCATTTTGTCATGGTGATACAGATAAGGTCTGGTGTCAGTGGCGATACAGATAAGGTCTGGTGACCTGTTTCAGAAGAACTCCTGATAGTGCTAAGATAAACTGCAACCTGGGAGCCGGGCTCTAGCAGTGACACAAATGAGATCAATCACTCAGCCCTTATCATCAAGAAGTCAGAAGGCATCCCTTCTCTTTTCACGACAAGCACATGACCAAAACGCAACATCAGAAGTTCACTGGTAACAAGCTCACAAATAAAAGGTGTCAAACACGTGTCACACTGTGACATGCAGTTGTGTCAGAAGCAGTTAAATTAAACCTAAAAAGCAATGAACAATCTCATTTTGTCAAAGCTGTTGCTCACATGGGAACACCGATTCTCTGAATTGGCTGAATTTCTAACACTTATTCCCAGAGTTATTCCACAAATCCATGTAAGAAATCCCACTCTGAAGGAAAATGCAGCCAGCAGCAAACACTTTTACTGTTGTGCGCGGGATGAGTAGGCAGGAAGACGGGAAGGTGTTCACTTAAGAACCACCGGACTGATCAGTCACAAGAGCTGTTGACTACCAAAATGAGTCCTGCTTCTTTTGGAAGTGAATAGCTGTGCATTCCTACTATTCATTTTTGTAGGGCAAATACAAAGCATTAAGGTTGTTTTTATTTTGTACATATTATTTTCCCCCTTTTTAATATTCTGCTTGTTCTGTAAAGGCATATACAAATGACACTTTTCTTTAGCTTAATGAAGAACAGTATATGCGTGTTGCAAGATATGTCAGATGTTGGCTTAAATGCACAGGGATGAGTAACTGTTCTTGCTTTTCTATCTGAGGTATTTTGTAACATAAGGTTACAAACACCAAAGAATCACTAGATTTCTTTAGATGAATGTTTCACACACCATAAACAACAAAATCAAAAGTCTTTTGATGGCTTTGCATGCTAATCATTTCCACATTTCTGAAGAAACGCTCACAATTACAATGACACAATTGTGAAACGATTATAATGCTAATCCATAGGACACGATGGAGGGGCTTTTAAATCTAAAAACAGGAGGCTTTTCTTTTCTCAAAGGGTTATAGGAGTATGGACAGACTACCTAACCATGTTGTTGAAGCTGAAATCCTGGCATCTTTCAAGATCTTTTTGGGATCAGTTAGCTACTGCCAAAAAAGTTAGGTTCTATACATAATGATAGATCTTTCTTATGATCTCATGCACCTAAACCTTGGTGGGAAAAATCTTGGATTTTTATCTTGCCTGAAGAATGAGACATGAATTCTGAGGTTAAGACTCCTGCAGCTGTCTAAGAAGAAGGCATTATGATTCTTATCATGACAGACAGGCACGGGTGCCTGGTCAGACACAGATATTTATGAACACAATCAGAAATCTAGGAAACACCACTATTCCTCCCAGATAATTCACATACCACATAATATCTCCACTGGAGCTAATAGGTTTCAGTAAAAAAACACAAAAGAACCAAGATCTGAAAAGAGAAACTACTGACAGTGACTTTTTGTAAATGGAAAAAAATCAAGTATACTGAATAAAACAAGACTTTACTTGTGTTCTGCATTGACAATTATTGCTCCACACTAATTAAGCAAAGAGCTATGACACTCGACTCAGTTTTTGAAATCGCAGAGTGATAGCAGAACAAAAACAACTCACTCATTTTGTGCTATCTAAATATTTTAGCTGAAATGCATCAGTGAACTTACACTAATAGAGTAAAAGGCCTCTAATATCTAAGGGAAATTACTGAACTTTCTGAATTTTAAGATAATGCTATTTCATAAGGACTGACCAAAGAACACTAAAATGAATTCTTTTTTCCCCTGTTTTCTTGGTATCATAGCTGCTGCTGTTAAAACGTAAAGTTTAATCTACTTCACGTGTTGGGTAATAACTTTAGGAACATAACATGGACTAAAACATTTTGTGAGTGTAATCAAAGCACCCTGCACTGATAGTTTGATGGCTTTAAGAAATGGACAGAAATCCCATTCGAAAATGCAGAGTAATCATTCTTGCACACTTCACTAAATTTCTCTTAGCAACGACCTATTTATGTAACATTATATTCGTTTTCGATTATTAGAGTGACTTCCAAGAAATTGATGAGTCTTATGTTGGTCTTAACTGCAAGGTTAAATCTGTTCAATGAAATGCAAATACTTAAAACCTCTGACACCTGGCCTCTCCTTTCACATTAACCAAAGAATGAAAAAAAGAATCTGAACTCATCACCATTGGTCATTTTCATCCAACACGACAACCTTCTTTTTTCTTGGGTTCTTTTTTTGGACAAGGGACATTTTAGTTGAAATCTGAATGTGGGGGCTGGTTTTCGTTTTTCAGTTGCATGAGGAAATCCTTTGGGTCCTATGAAGTATGTCCAAGACACCTACTTGTGTACCACTGAGACAGGCTCATTGCAGAACCGTTTCTTGTCTCACATCCTTCAGCATGTTGCTGGTGACTCAGTGAGGAACTGTAATATACTCATGTGCTGCATGAACCTCAGTGCTATAAGTGACAGGATGCTAAAAGTTTAATACGTGAGAAAACTACACAGCTATAGTGTATAAAAGATACGTTAAACATGCTCAGACTCTTAAAAACGCCGACCAGCTCTCCATTGATGTTGCAAACTAGACAACTTTATCATCAGTTCTTTGTATCAAAAAACATAACCAGGAAGATCTATGAAACTGATCAGTTCGGAGAAAGTGTTTTAAAATGACAATGCTCCGGTATGCAACTGGACTGATTTGCACTATGAAATTATTTGTGTTCACCTGTCAATCCATTCTGAAGTTTCATCCTGTTCACTGTCACAAGCTGTTAAAGGCTCTGATGGCAGCCAAGCAAGGAAAATCTCCTGCTCTGTGAAGGGCCAGCAGATGGAAACTCCAGTACAGTGAGAAGTATTATAATTAGATATTAGCATCAGGATGCCAAGCAAGGTTTCTACTTAATTAGACATTCAAAATCATCCTGTGTCATCCTGAAGAGAAAACAAGAATTTTACATTAGCTTTCATAATCAGAGATCCAGTGGTTCGCTCAGGAGGTAGATCTAAATATTTTCAAACCCTTTAGGAAGAACAACATCGAATGAAAATTAATTATTATTAATGCATGATTCATTTTATTTATTGTAGTCAATAATAATGCATCACTTTATAAGCAGTGTTATTCAGCTTGATCTATAGTTATTCTATGTATCTATACATATTCAGCTAGATGTATAATATTCTGCTTCATAGAAAATAAGCTTGAGGGTCACACAGTCTTGCAGATTGCTTTCCAGCACTGACCTTAATTTCTTAACTGAATGGATTGATTTGATGAAAAGTTGAATCAACTATTTTCTGGGTCTTGAACAGTGGCACATTTTGAAGTATCTATAGCTATCCATTCATTATATAAAGAATCATAGTTATACTCATTCCATGTAGCGATTTTCCTTTTTAGAAAGAAACACTTCAATGGAAATCTGCTGCTGAAATGTTATCCTATCAAATTCTATAAAAAATGTGTAAGTTTATGCTACTGAACAAAAAGTAGCCTTTTTCTTTGTGTATGTAGAGAGGAACAAACAGTGTTAGTTCATAATGAGAACAACCTGACAATTAGTCAATTTGATCCGACTGGTAGATGTCATAGGTTAGCCACTAAAGAACTAAAGAAATTGGCTGCTCATGTACAGTTTGCCTGGAGTTATTATGACTTTGAGGTTTTGAAGATTTTGATCAATGTGACTAAAAAGTTACCAAATGATAAGCTTGGTTTCTTCTCACCCAATCTGAGTTGCATTAATAACAGTGAAAGTCGTTATATAACACTAGAAAACAATAGTGGAGGTTTTTTAACAATATTTGATGCTCATAACGTGCATATATTGTAAGTCCTAAACATAACACTTTTTTTCAAAGCATTGAACTTATTCATCTCAAAACACTTACAGTTACCTGTGTGCACTACCAGCAACAGTGTGCTCAACAAGAAAAAACAACATTATTACAGAAGAATACATAATACCGTAAGTAAAATCATTTTCCAGAAACCAGGCCTTACAAAGTGATTAATAAGATTTAAGTACAGTAGATGTAGCAATGTTTGTGTTTTTGATCAAGGGATTTGATCAAGATCTCATAATAAGAGTGGACATCTACCCTATAGGATCTTTACTGCACCTTGTCCTCAAAGGGCTGTTTGGTCAGGATTAGCAGGGCTGGCCAGAGGGCTGAAAAAGCATACAATTCTGACATCCATTTTAAAAGACTAAGTAACTGTGTGTTCAGCTAAATTCACTGCAATTCATTTCACTGCTACTAAATAGTACATTTGAGGACTTTTCTATTGACCATCCAACAAGAAGTGAATTGTCCATGTTTCCTGCAGCTCAACACATCTTTATAACCTCTTATTTCTTAGAGAGCTTCTCAATGGGGGGACAAGCCTCCAAACGTTTTCTCAACTCCCCTTCAGTTTACCTGGCAGTCTGTGCGGTCAGACGTAGCATCGGTTGATTTCTTGTATCATCTTTTAAAATTATTTGCATTTTGGTTTATTATGTGTGTGATAGAAACTCGCCTGAAGTAGGCTCAATACACACGGTTCAAACAATTTTTCAACTGCTGATTCAGAATGATACATCTGTTGACTACAGGAAGACCCTCCTTGTCTTCTGTGGTGGTGATGCATGAAGATGAACCTTCTGCTCTTGCACTTTTATTCACACTTACTCACATTTTGTGCACATTGCAGCCTTCCAATCTTGATGACAAAATAGTTTTTCGGTTATTCTGCAGTGTGCCTTGCGTGGTCATTTTCCCCTGTTTCACCACTTAAAAGCAAATACTAGCTCATGTACTTGCAGTGTGTATCAGCTGGCAAAAGGCTCTTGTTGATGATCAGGCTTTCCAATCATTCTGATATTGCTCTTATGAAATAATTGCACTGTAATTGTCAGCTATTGGACATTCTGTGGTGTTCTACCCCCTAGTGGTCAAGGGGGATATTGTTTGAAAGGTGAAATTCAAGGCAAGACCATTTAAGCCAAATCCTGAACATTAAATTTAAGCACTTACATCATTTACTGTCTGTAGAAGTAAAGGTGAAAAATGCAGAGCTGTGACAAACACAAAGTAGTCAATTGTGTCAAAACAGTAGCGATGCAGTTCTAAAAGTCTGCCATTTCAAACTAGCATTAGGTTTTCTAGCGTAATGAGTTACTCAAATCAAAAGCACTCATTTTAAACTGACAATGAAACAAAAAGGAACCATTTCTTTATTATCAGCTTTGCAAAAGTCTTACGTTTTAAAAATGTCTTTGGTTATTTTCCTTGAAATCAGTTTGAGATGGGAGCAAATGGAATCAAAAATAGTGATAGCACATTAGGGGCAAGACGAAATTTAATCATTTCTTCATTTTATGAGACCCGGGGCAAGTTCCTTCCACAGCAAACAGCATAACAGCAAAACTATAGTCAATAATTTGTAAAGAAATAAACTCAGGGTACCAACTTTGGCCCCATAAGGCGATTTATTCATAAAATCACATAAGTAATGTTATATTAAATATATATATTACATTGACATTTGGAACAAAATCCACTGAAATTGTCCAAATTTGGAACAGAATCTACCGAAATTTGCAAAACTGTGCATATGAAGTTTCTTCCTGCTCCAATATGAGGCGAGGTGAGTTTTTCACAGCAACAATCCATACAGTATGTGAGGGGGAGTATGTGAGAATATAGTCAAATACTTCAATGCATAATCCTTAGCAGGTTAAAACCATAAGGCAGCATTATGGTTTTTGTTCCCAGTAGAGATGGGTTACATGGAGGTCACAGAACTATTAGAAGAAGAAACATTCACAGATAGCCCACAGTGTTTTTAGCCTGATCAATATCAGGCTTGGACCAGCTCGACTGGAGATTCAGGAAATGCATAAGGAAGTGTTCGTAAAAAGAATTGACACACTCAGGTCTGAAATTCTGCTTTCATAGCAGCGAACAGGCCTGTTCAGCAAATCACTAGAATTCCAGAGCTAAACAGGAAACTTCAGAACGAGTCACATAGTTTAGCGTAGACACAGAATTATAATTAAATCAATCATCATGCATACAGGAACAGGGCATTATGGACTGCTTTAAACTAGAGCAAAGATTCATTCACTTAAACAAAGAACAAGAGACCAGACAGAAATAAACCCACTCAAGACAACCATGATAAATACATGCCTAGATACTGTAGAATCCCCCAAGTAATGAATACGATTACAACAAGAGTTCTGTTCTTTTAAATACCAAACACACAGAAAATGGCTTGTTTCAAAATGTCAGTTTTTTTTTTATTTTCCTGCTTACTAAAATATGACTAGTTCATTTTTTACATTTGAAAGCCATCATTTGGAACAAAAGTCAAAATATTTCTCTAAGCACAGACATTTCCCTTTTTATTAAAAAAATAATAATGTCACTGAAGGATTCTTACAACTATATCGGGATGACAGAAGAAGCAGGTCTGCAAAAATAAGCATCTCTCTTTGTTTCCCTAGCATGAGGGAGACTGCATCAACATGCCAGAACATGATCAACACGCTGCATGGTTATTGTTTCCTTACATCCTTCTTGTTATTCTGCAAGTATGCAACTCCTTACAAAATCAATCTAAAATTGTCCTTTTTTGAACTCACCCCGTTTTAATTTCTCTCCCACGGGAGATGTGGTCAGACTGTGATTTCTGGACCTGAATTAACTAACCTTTCAGTAGATAGAGGTGCTCAAATCTCAGCCCTTTAGGTTCACATGCCCTACCATAAAACCCTCATCCTCATCACCGGTCAAAGGGTGATTTGTATATCTCCAAGAAACCCAAGAGAGCGTTCTCTTAAGCAAATTCTGGATGAAGCCCAAGTAAAGTCTCCAATGAGACATTATTGGAGCACAGAAAGGATCAGCACTCTGGACAGAGGAAGAGGTGGTCTTTCAGAGCCTCATGAACGTACCCGCCACGCTTTCCTGATAACTTCGTTACAAAGCTGAATCGCTCGCTTGGTAATTTCTCTGATATGACATCACAACAGTGGTTCCCAGTTACTGGACAAGAATGCACAAACTCCTCTGAGCCCTCTTGCTTGTAGATCAATGGTTTTATGGACCCTATTACCCCTTCAAGTAAGGCAGAGCGGAGAAAAAGAAGGCTCATAAAATGTGAGATTTTCAGTCCCGACTGCAGAAATCACACCTAGTTTGCCAGGAATCTTGGTGTGAAGAATAGGATAAGGGTTGCAAAGAAGAGGAGTTCATTCAGGTCATCTGAATGCTCTTGGTTGCAAGTAATGAATTGATCTGGAAATCTCACCCAGCTGCTTCTCAAAGGAGAATGTGGTATTAGTTTGAACAACATAGCTAGTGAGCTGGAGAAGGAGTTACTGTACTTCAAATCTAAGGTTCTTTTCATATTTCGACTTATTCATAATTCAGCATTACAGATGCCTTTTGAGATCAGGCCCTGCAAATGTCTGCTTCCCACAAACTGCATGCAGTCCTGTGCTAATCAGCAGAGCTACTGATCACCATAATTCACTCCCTACAACACTGAGGGAATTATGCAAGACTGATAATTTTGTTACATAACTGTGTAGCTGTTCAGCTCGGTGATGTGACTTTAACGTGCTTAGCAACTATAAGCAATAACATGCAGTTGCTAAGCTCGTAAAAGTATGCAAATATGGCATTTTATCGTTTTTTTTTAACAAATGTGACCAATGACAAAAACATGAAATTAAAAACCCTGACATCTCACACCCAGGATGTTAATGTCTTCTCCCTGTTCTGTAAACAATTACTTCAGCTATTTTCACAATGAGTGCGCAAACATCTGTAAAATCGACAAAAAATAAAGGGTGTACTGACCTTAGTGTGTTTACTTTTCTACTTTTACAATTACCTTTTCTTCAAATTAAATACCGGTAAAAAAATACCAAATTTACTTATCTTAAGTCTTTTCAAATGGATTGCCCAGCACTTTTTAAATACTTGCAAGAGGAAATAAAAAAACGTAGTTTTAACATGAGCAAAAGAAATGTAAATAATGTTAAAAAATAAACACACACAGAAATCAAACCATACACATGAAAAATACCTTAAATTATGCTTTGCAATTTAATTCTAATTTCTTCATAAGAAAAGCAATATCTTACTGTACATTCAAAACATAACTAGGCATATCTGGAGGTGTCTATAATATATATGCTTTCGTTTTTTTAAAAAAAGTGTTCAAACACTAACTTTAGACTTTAGTCTATGTCGCTGTTAAAAATTATTTATAAACAATATATGAACATGTGATAATTGATGCTATAAACGGTTATAGACTCTAAGATTAGGGATAGAGGTTTGCTTTGAACTATGGTGAAGATTAGGGCTTGTTACTCATGTTATTATTCTGTAGTTGAAACAGTTTTTACGATATTGTGACCTCATTCAATTTACAATTATACCTCAAAGGGATTAAAAACATAAATACTATTAGTTTAAGTACTCATTTGTTGCATTTTGAATGGCTCTCCACATATATTTAATTTATAAAGTGTTAATAATTCCACTTTTACTTCAACCAATGGAAAGTAGATCTATGACCACAATAGATTTTAGAAAATATATTAAGTAAAGGCATCTCAATGTGAAAAAACAAACATTTACAGGAATGAAAACAGAAGTATCACAAATGGCTTTGTGTTGATGTTCTAAAAAACGTTCAAATGCAATAAATATGGCTGCTTAAATCTCCTAGAAATAGAAATGAATGGCCAAAGATTGGCTCCCCTTCATCGGATTGTAAAGGCAGCTCACAGTGAAGTCAGATCACTAATTGGTCTTTGATAGTTGTGACTCACAAGCAAACCAGTCTTGAAGAACAAAATAGATTTAAAAATCTCTTATATTCTCTTTATTGATTGTGCACAACATGACATTGCATGCATTGTTCAGTAACATCAGTATTAATGTTTTTAATACTATATTAAGATTGCCTACAAACTTAAAATTGTGAAGGGTTTGAAAAGTACAGCAGTGATGTACTCAAGGTTGAAAATCTGCCTGGGAATAACTGTGCTTTGTTAAACAGGCTATATATTTACTGCTGGAAAACACCAGCATGGCCAACACTGTTATCAGCCTTTCTACAATGCCCTTCAGATGTGCATGAAATGCAAATATGCAGAACACGAATTTCAAAAAATGTGATTTTTCTGCAACAAACTTTTAAGGTTAAAATTATCCCAACACATGTGATTATTGCACAGCCCCCCCTCGTTTTCAATACCTGCTCAGTCCAGTCCAGACTCACAGCAAACCAGAGACTGAAAGCACATTTCTACTGAATAATCGAACAGATTTCATTGTAAATAATGAAAATGAGTATTTAAAATAAATATCAGATTTTGCCGTGGTAGGACTTTTGAGAGTACAAGGGAAGCCCTTCTTTCAGGGCCATTTCCATTTTCTTCTGTCCAGAGACGACATCTGATTGAGCCACACCGGCTGCCTGCTCTGGGTGTGTAGGTTTATCCTGCAACGAGGTCTCCAGCCAGCGTTCACAAGCCGACTTCATTAATAATCCAGATTCAGCCACCAATCCACTCAGACAAAACCCCTCAGAAGGGATGTACTGTAAGTGGAACGTCGCGCCATTACCCATCACGATTTAGGCCTTGTCCAGCTTTAGGTCTTCAAAATCCTTCATGATAACCGGTCTCATCACATGGTGTCAACACCATTATCAGAGCAAGATTAAATAACATTTCTGGGTTCTTACCTGAAGCATTGGTGCAGCACTGTCATGTATAGAAAGAATGTGTGTAATGTTGTGCTTGGAAAGCTGCTCTCGGTCTCGGGCATCTGAAAATATGGAATTATTTATTAATGAGGACATTAAAAAAAATATAGATCATGCACATGTAGCATCAGATTGAATTTTCCCCACAAAGCCCCAGACAGACTCTGCCTCACAAACAAACATATGGCCAGAAAAACAAGATTTTCTCATCTTGAACTGAAAGAAAAACCGGAAAACCAGTGTTTCTAAAACAGTCCAACACCTTTGCACAAAAGTACTAAAACAACAAATGTTCTAACCAATTTTTGTCTGCAAAAGGAAGCCAAATGTTCTTTACATCTCATAGATGTATTTATGGAATTACTTACAAGCTGTCTGTTCTAAGATTTGACTAAAAGCTAATTCAAGAGAAAGAGAAAAAGCTTTATTAAACACCATGCGACATTGAAACTCTTTAACAAGAAATAGTTTAATGTGTTAAACATGAATATTATCTATGTTTTGACACAGAGACCCCAAATATCCAGCTGTATTTAAGACTTTTAATCTATTTTAACTTGCCTTTGGAAAAGGGACACAATCATTAATATATTTATAACATTACCGATATTGTATGGTACTTACTGTATGGTTTTAAAATATAATACATACGATTAAATCAATCCTAACACAAAGATACAAACGAATAAAAACTGGTAGAGCACGAATTTTACACAGGCTCTGAATCAATTATCTACGCAGGTGGAAACGTATTTATTTGTGAAATATTTACAGGTTCATATCGGGAAAACGGGAGGTCAGTGAAATGACTGTTTAAAGTAGTCACTCTTTCAATGAGCTACTGGCACGTCCTGTTTGAGGTCGATATAATAATCTTGCACAGGCCGTCAAAGAGAACAGCATCTGGATGGTAAAGGAGAACCCAAATGTTAATTTTTAGATAGATGTTTCTCTCCACACAGCAGATATATGTGAGAGTTCAACTATTTTCCCCAAATACTAACAGGTTGAAATGTATACTTTACAATTTAGTATAGGGGACCAAGTTATAACATGATGTATTTCACCTTAAGACCACAAAACAGTTTGTATACTTAATTTGTTGTTTAACTGTTTGAAGGGGACATTATTTTTAGCCTTTGCCAGAGCTGTCTGGTAGTTTATCAGAGAGCATTCAAACCAAAATCACTTTGACTTGACAAACAGACTTCTGTTGCATACAGTATCACTGGTATTTTCTCCCTGTGTTTAAAAGTGACTCAGGCAAAAAAAAACTTCAGCTTCTCCTGAAGCGCATACAAAACAATTTTTCAACCTAAACATCAGAACATTTTATTCAAGTCTGCTGTCCAAAGTACAACTGGGAAAATGTAGCATTTTTGTCCCCTAATAAGAAAAATATTTAATAAAACTTCTAACTCAAAGCTCAGAAAGACATTTTGTCTTAACAAAACTAGAAACAGTGAAAATTAAGTGAATGATATTCAAATGCAATTGTTTTACTATTTAGTTTTGTTTTAATTTAATAAGCCTTTTATTCTCAAAGTTCAGGCTCTTAAAAGGGGAACAGTGCTGTAACTTGTCTCTCTCTCTTAAATCACCGTTTTTGAAAAAGATACCAATGCTATTTTGAAAATGCACATAAAACGAAAAGTGTAACCATAACCTTTCAGCTTTCAAGTTTGAAACACCGTTGTTGTCGTATAGTTTCTCCATGGCTAACAATCCACAAGAGAAAGTGTGATTTTACAGCAGTTCTAGTTTTTGATCTCAAGCGAAATTTTTAACTGTACAGTACAGTTCAATAGTGTTCAACACATCTTCAAAATGTTACAGCTTATATGCTTAAAATGCCTCTTACATTTCTACAGAAAATATTGTTACTATTTATCGAAATTTTAAAATACTGTCATTAATTGCAGAGAAAAATCTTACAAACACTGGTAACGGGCATAAGTGCTACCTTTCACAATTACTCCACGCACCTCAGAAAATGGGTGTAACTCTATATTAATTACTGTATTTGCTCAATCCCAGCTTTCGGATAGAGGTACGACATTAAAGGTTTAGCAATCTAAACGTTTCAGAGGATTTAAAATAAACACAGCACTCACTGTAACACAGATAAAGGAAAAGACCGAAATATTGACAGTAATTACTTGCCTTAACTTGAAATTTGAATACATTCGATTAGCGATGCTGTCAAAAAATATATTGTAACAGGCATAATTGTGCTTAAATTTTCAACATCAATTTCTGCTACGCCAGTAGAAGCCGGAAGGCGACTCAACCTGAAATTTTCGCACAACTGTCCCCAGAAGTTCATGGTCCCAGGGGACTCCTACAGCACTGGTGCACATTTCTATGATTTTCAGCTTTTTGTCTCAGACACATATGGAGAGCGCCGCTTGCTGGTGCAAGTCCATTCCAACCGATTTCTTAAACTTTTCACATATTTTTTTGTTTCAAGGGCATCTTTACTCCTTTTGTTAATATCTTCTGATATCAGGTAAAAAATAATATTACTAAATGTACAGCAGTGTGATGCATTTCACACTTTCCACGCTGTAAGGCATTCTGAAAATTGTACTACTGAAATATTATTAATTATTAATTAATTAATTAATTAATTAATATTAAACATTATTCTAACTTCAGACACCTGGCAATGAAAATTCATTACATCAAAAAAAAAAGCTTGGTTTCTTTAAGAGGAAGCAGTTCCTGCATCTGTAAATGGATGCTAAAGAAAGGGCATCAAGTATCCAAGCAATTACAATTGGATGTTTCTTCACAAATGCTATTAAATGCTAAATTCCAGAAATAATGCAAGTGATTCATGAAAAAGACAGACATAAAACTCAAAAGTCAACTCAATGCTGCTTAGAACATATTTCCTTTATAATTCCTAGACAAGAGAAAACGCCTTCCATGTGTCCAGTGCCGACGCTTTCCAGGCCTAATGGAATGGCAAAAAACAAACACAGACCTACAGTAACTGTCACTGGGATCGTGTCAGTCATGTATTTCTATGCAACATCTCACACAATCTAGAATTAGCGTTTTTGTGCTCATACACAACCACCCAAAATGTCATCATCGCATTTTCTTGAACTTTGCAAAACGTGAGCGAACTCCAAACAGCTTTGGTCCATCTTTTATAACCAGGCGCACTGAATCCCAGTTTCTGAGGGGGTGGGGGCTGTTCAGAAGGAGCTTTGTGCAGCGACAGTACTGCCTTTGTCTGTTCAGGGGTGTTGCCGAAGTAGTCTGCTGATCCATGTCAGAACCATGTCCTATTGAAACTGAATGCAGCCCTGCGTTTCACCAATTGATACCTTAAAGGGGAACTGAAAGAACTGCATAACCATTGTCACGAGATAATGTGCAATTAGACATTTTTTAATCTGAAAAATAATAAAATAGCTCATCTCTGAAAGCGAATAAGCGTACTTCAAAACCCGCTTTTTCCTGGCTAATGCCTCTCAACGAACAGCAGATATAGATGAACCAACACCTCTGCCAGATGGAAGAAGTTGCAATTTAATGCAGAACTCAACTATCCTCACAGAAGCAAGTAAACAGTGACTAACGAACCATAAACGGTTTCTGCAAAAAACCGTACAAATAACATACAAAAGGCTTAGAAACCTTAACCTCCCTTCATAATTATGTAAATTAAAACCATCATACAGCTCATACTCTAGCTTTTTACCACAGAGACATGTTTAATATATTTTACTGTACCTTCCTCTTATTGCACTGTGCAGTGTCTTAGGATGTTGTACTGTGAAAGGACCTATATAAAATTAAGGTTATTGATAAGTTCTTTACAGCAGCATTTACTGGGCACATCAAGTTTTAGATGTATAGCTGAAGCAAGAATATAAACATATAGAGATACAAATTGGATAGGGTCCCACTCGATGTCAGTATAATATAAGAATGTATTAATAGACATGTTGAATATTATTCAAAGGATTACTTAGAGAAGTGAATAATCAAGAGACTCTTGTTTAATCGAATAAGGTTCAATATTAAGAAAAAGGAAAACACTTTGCTCGGTGAGGTGCTTTTAAAATGAGTGTGTAACATTTTTAGATTTTATTAAGTAAGTAACATTATCCAGTCTAGAAATCTTTTGTTTTTTGGGGGGGTTTAATATTCCTTTTTCATCAGGGGCATGCAGAAATTTGGATGGCACAGTGTATTAATCCAATTTTTTTAAAGCAAGGCAAACTATGCATGAGTGTTATAGAGTCTAACCCATCAAATTTACCAGTTAAATCCAATTGACGCATTGTCAGGTGTTATTAACATCATTTGTTCCTCTCTGCACATCCATAAAGTAAAAGATTACTTTTGTACAATACAGATCTACCAGTGTTAACTGTTAGCTGAAACAAAAGGGCTACAATTTCGGCAGAAGATCACCATAGAATTTTTTCTGCAGAAAAAAAATGAAAAACACTTGATTGACAACAGCAGAACAATACAAAATATCAAAGACCTCTGCACAGCAGTGGAAGTCTTAGCCTTAGCTTTGACAAACTAATGTAGAAGACCTGTTTATTTCCCCCTGTTAATGTCTCCCCATCTTTCACCACCATCAGGGGACCACTGCTTTAAAACATCCCACTTTGCACACTGGGTGCATGAGGTCAGTTTGCATTTACGCAAGACAGCTCTGAGCTCTTGAAATGAGTTCAGACCTCTACCCCAAGAGCAACACATGGAACTGGGTAGTTGTAGCATGGCACATATCTGTCCTTGAAATCAGAGGAAGTGGCAAGGATACCTGCAAATACTACTAAGTGGTTGAAATTGCTGCTAGGTGCACGATTTACTCCTTCACTCCTTTCCTGATACAGGTATTTTAAAGTCTGTTGCAATCATTTTTCAGTGCTCTCAACTGAAACGGGGGCATTTAAGGCCACTGTCAAGTGAATTAGATGCAGTTTGTGTAGAATCACAGACCAGTTCCAGGTTTTGGGGAGTGTGCTTAAAACTATAATAATATCTCTCACTTCTTGCTGTATGAGCATACAATGTCCCTAAAGAGCCAAACAAATGTATGTCGAACTGCCATGTTCACACTGGCAGTGAATATTGTTTTTAAAATGGTTTATAACGTACCTTTAAAGTTCCCAAGATACAGATGAGGGAGGACCTAGAAAAACAAGAGAAACATAGTTTGAGTTGAAAGAAAAATGGCCCAGTGCACACTTGAGTGTCCACTGGGGTAGTTTATCAGCTGAGGTAATGAGAGGATTGGGGTAGTTCCAGGACATGCTTCCTGCTCTTCATGTCATGCAAAAAAAGAGGAAAGCAGGGAGGGGGGTGATGATGGAATTAGACACATGCAGAGATTTTTTTTTTTTTTTGCATTTTGGCTGGAAAAGTTGGATTTTTCCCAGCTTTCCTTTGGAAGCTTGTCCTGCACCGTGGTTGAAAGAGAACGGGAAAATTTCTGTTTCCCTTTCACAAAGCAGCCTTCACCAGTAAAGTAGTTAGTACAACTGGCTTAGTATGAGCATGTTTTCCAGCGTTTCTCTTACCCAGACTGATTTTACTTTGAACGATCTCGAATCTCGCTTCAGCACTGCCATTTCTGCCCAGCAAAGCCTACAGGGAGCCCGACTTCAATTTGTGAAGCTCCTGCTGTTCATGCTGGGTGTTACGATTGGCGGCCCTGAAAGCCTGAAGTGCATTGTAATGCCGGCTAAGAGTTTGAGACGCTGTCTGGTTGGGTGCATCCAGGACAGGAGAGACGTGATCGACCAGGTGAGGTAGTTTCTGTTTTTACTAACTGTCCTATACTGTTACTTCAATTTACTTCCCCATTTCACATTCTTACACAACAGACCAGATTCTGGGTAGAGAGAGGCTCCGCAGCCACTCTTGACAGCTCAAGTATTAAGTAGAAAACACCTAATTCTTTTACATGGGAGCATGACAGGGATCAAACTGATCCGGACCATTCAGAACCTGCCGGTCGAATCTACCCAACATGCCTCTGGGAGGAGGAGGTGAGGAGCCTGTTCAAACACTGCGAGAACAGGCGAACACCACACAGACAGCCGCTCGAGCCCAGAACCCCAGCCAGCACTTTGGAGTTAGGAGAGAGAGCACGCTGCCATGCTGTCCTGAATCCACACACACCTTCTAAAATCACACACTGCTCCTAACGCCCCCAAACCTCCATCTCCATTTCTGCAGTCTTTCGGAAAGTGCCCGTGTCATTTTCTCAGCTCCATCCTGAAAGCTCTCTCTTGTACAGCATGCATGTTTAGCCAGAGTTAACGTCTCTCACGTGGAGGAACAGAAGAGCGCTCTGCCTAATGTATCCCTGAACTTACCCAAATGGAAAAAAATTCAGGAAAGTGCTTGCCTTGCTGTTTTGTGCTTTACTTAATCACACAATTCATTATGTTCTTTTTCATCGCTCATTGAATTCTAAGGTTCTGAAGAGTCGTAATTCAGTACATATCTTACCTCCCGTTCAACCAGGTTTCATCTAGCACAGACAGTGCACAAACGTTCTGTGGGAAAATAATTGTCTCCCTGGTTACATAATTGCCATACAATCCAGTTCGCTATGAAAGTGTTTTTTTAGAGCTACACCTTTTTTTTTCTCCCCATCAGACATCTTGCGGAAGCCAGCCATGTGTTTTTATTCATGAATATAATATTCATGGTTATGTCTGACTTTTCCAGATACCTGGCCTTTTTGTTTTAACTAGCAAGGTAGCGCATATACAATATTTCATCCAATGTTTTCCCAGTCTAAAGAAATAGTATATACACACAATTTATAAACAGCTGCTTCCCGTGATGAGCAAAAATAAAAAATATACAGAGTATTGGAAGGCATCCTGGAAAATGCAGATCACCCAGCCACCAGCTGGTCCCATGAGCAGCATCCACAGTGCATTATGGGAAGAAGCAGCTGAACCCTTGACCACAAGAGTTACCCAGAATCTCCTCCTTCCCTACAAGAACCACCTGTCCTGCAGGTTGCTTTGCCACTAACAGCAAACAGGCAACTAAGCCTTGGATCCAGGAGTTTCTTATGAGTTCCCACTACATCAGAAAATAAGAAACGTTCTAAATGATATGTGGCCATTGGACCCATCCAGCCTGTCTGGTAGTTAGCAGCAAATTGATCCAAGGATCTCATCCAGATGTCTGCTGCAGGAAACCCGCCCAACAACATGGCTGGGTCGCTTGTCCAGTACTCTCACAACCCTTTGGATACACGCCTCTCCTCTGGTTCGCTCTCAGGGATGACTCTGAATGCTTGCAGTCTGTCTCCCTTGCAGTCACCTCTGTTCGAGTCTGAGACTGGGTCCCTGACGCATTGCTGTCTCAGAGGGAGAAGAGAATAAACAGGCTTGGAGAGTATGTGAGAAAGGAACGTGGACCATGCCTTACTATAACTGGTTATATCGCTAGTTACGTGAGAATCAGTGCCTAACCACACATACACTTGTTGAATACACAGTAGAATGTTAATGCAAGGGAACAGCTTAAATGTTCGTCTAAGAAAATTAACATCTGTGCCTCGTGAAAGACTAACGTAATCACCAACCTAATTTCGTTTTGGGTCATTACATATATAATGTGAAACATGGCCATTTTTATATTAGCCCCCTTTGATTTCAATTCTATTTTATAAATCCGTTTTCCCTTGGGAGAAATGGCTATGGTGTAAATATTTGGCATGAGTGACACTCGGTTCAGTTTAACTAATTTTGACCCTCATCTTCCATAACTGGCACAGGGAGATGATTCTTTTTCTGTGACCTCTGCATCCCATCCATCATGCATAACCTTGGATCTTGTCCTCATTTTGATATGCTGTGGTCTAGGCTCACCCACTGCTGGTTCAGACACAGCACAGAC
The DNA here is from genome assembly GCF_040954835.1 of Lepisosteus oculatus. Taxonomy (NCBI): domain Eukaryota; kingdom Metazoa; phylum Chordata; class Actinopteri; order Semionotiformes; family Lepisosteidae; genus Lepisosteus; species Lepisosteus oculatus. Next base: position 4,771,796 of record NC_090701.1, on the reverse strand, counting down.
CTGAACGTGGAGTGACAGATGAGGCTTGTGATCGACCTGACAATACAATTAGCATAATTCAATGTTGTTGTTTTTTCTACTTAATTATTAATTGTCGTGAACTGCTGTGGGTGGATTAGATTTGCGTTATTTAACTAAGAAGATCCATTGACCAGTGATAAAAAAACATATACAATTGACTTTAATGAAAACGATTATTGAGAATCCGCCTTTATGAAGTGAAGTAGACTTAGCCTAGACCAGCTGTAATAACTGGTTTGACGCGCAATGAGTAAGGACAAAACCCTAGAAGCATCTAACTCTTTTTGGAATGTCACCATTCAGGGGGTTGGTTGAGACTTTAAAGACTGAAGTTCTCTCAATGTCTGTCATGCACTTTTGGTTTCAGGTCACCTCACCAGTCATTGCCTCCACTTAAAAGTTTACTTTCTGTTTTTAGTTACCACTGTCAGACAACAGTAACTGGAGTGCTTGATATAAAAAAAACACCCAAAGATATACCTGAAGAGTTGTGTAAGAATCTGTAAGGATTAGGCAAATCATGGTGGTATTGTATCTAGGGGTTCTGGAGAGACGCTTTAGGATTCTATGTAATGCATCTGAGCACTGCTCACAAACTGTTGGGTGAGCCTATAGTATTACAAAGTGTTTTGGAGTTTTTCTTCAGTTTTAATTTTCTGGAGAAGAACGTTATTGGTTGTGCATCATGGAGGACTACAGACGCTAAAGGGTTCTGAGTCTAGGAGCGCAACAGGGTTTCTTTATTACAGTGACACATGTCAGCACCATAAGCTAATGCAGCTGAAATGTAAGAACTAGAAAGCATGCCGTATATAACCGTCCAGCGTGGGAGTAACTGAGGGCTGGTACGCATTGCATCTGCTGATGAGAAACAAACAACTGATATTTACTTCCTGTCACTATGTTTGATTCTTTGTAGAAACTGGAAATATGCTGACATCACTGGGGCTGGCAACTGGAAAAGAGAGAACTTGCAATCTGACAAGGAGAGGAAAAAACAATGAAGGCTTGGTTGCAATGGACTCAGTAATTTAGTGGTTTGTAAATGATGGATATGCACAATTTAATATACGAGAAGAGTAATAAACATATTCCAGGTTTCTGTGTCATAAGTGAGACGAAGTTGAATATCACAGAATTCGGCAATGTTTGCATTGTACATTTCACAGAAACGTTCATTGAATTTCAAAAGAAGCCCCATTTGCCATCTTTAAAATGCCATTCATACCAGGACTTTCATAAAACCTTTTGGAAATTAGCGTGTGATAGGAAATAGAAACAATCCTCAAACCCTGTTGCGGACAGCGCCGAAATGTGTCATCACAGTCAAAGCTGGAATGTCCCTGCATGTGTGATTATTTACGAAAGACCTTGAAATTCAGATGTTCTGTTTCCGATTGGCCTCCCTGTTAACTCTTCTTTTCTACACTGACTTCCTTCCAGAAACATTGGATCGCCAAATATAATAATAACAACGCAAGAGAATGTGAGCTGTCTTAATTCAGCGCTCGTACAACAAGCACAAAGCAGGCTGAGGCTTTCTGAGCCACTGAGTAAGCTTCTATAATTGTACCATTATCTAAAACAATAACCACTGCAGCAGAAACTGCTCCAAGAGACACAGAGACAGTGCGGAGGGGAGTGTGGACATTTAAAATAACACCAGACTATGAGCAATTACTGAGAGCAGGCATCAAGAAATGTACTGTCCTGCGCTATAATACCACTCTGTTCTCATAAGCTGACATTTCTCATTATTTATAGCTTCAGCTGTTTTTGAGAGTACATATAAATGGGGAAAATTAGTCATTTAATAACCCCACACTAATCAGACTACACTCAACATGCTTCTATATTTTTTTGTTGCCAATATCTGCTACTTCCTCAAGGGACTTACCATTAACTGTGAGGAATGACATTACTGCATTAGGAAAAACGTGATTCTGGGGCATACCTGTACCTGTTGCACTTTCGATGCAACACACAGATCATTGTGCTCCGCAGAGGATCAAACAAAAAACAATCAATATCCTTTAGAAAAAAAAATGGACCTTATTTAACCATGTTCTTTCTTAAATAGTCACATTACATTTTTAACGTCTTCTCATAAAGAATTTGGTGTGTAAACAAATGACAGTAATTTAAAACCAAGCATACTGTAGCATTGCAGTAGCCAAACCTGTATGAAATCAAATCAAAAAGCCTGTTAACCATACATGCACATCTTTTACCCATTAGTCCTGGGTGACTACTTCTTCATAGGAGGGGACCCATTTTATCAGTATGGCTATCTTATTTTTCAATTATCGTATCTATAAAATGCAACAAAAAGATGTTACCATTTTGCGGCCTCTGACCTCACCTAGATCAAATCAGCTAAGCTCATAATCATAATAATGTTGCACCCCACACCCTTATCAGTACTTCCTACAAGTGTCATAGGGGGCCCATCATTGGTTGAGACACAGTAGAGTTAAATAGAAAGATTACAGGTAACCTTCAAAGTGAAGCAATTACACACCTATTACTATGAAGATTTTTTTTTGTTATCCAGTGCACTCACCTTTTTTAACTTAGCAGCACATTCAGTTATAAAACAATATATTATTTAGCTTCACAATCTTGATACTAACTGTTTGTATCTTAAGGTAAACAGCATGTTCCTCCAATAATATAAGATTAATAAAGACCCAACAATCTTCAACAGAAAGTGCTTGACTCTAGGAGAACTCATACCTTTTGCTGTGCAAGACAAACACCGTGAAAGCAACTAAGCTTTTGAAGCTAAAAGGGAACATGAGATTTCCCACCTAAATAAAGCTGCAAACCCCACCAGGAAAAGCAAACTGAAAATACAGCAGGCGGATGAATAGATGAGGCCTAGGAGTATTCCAACAATATTCCTGTGGAAAACAATACAGGAATCTCCACTAAAGAGAAACAAATTGTCACACAATGCATTTCTTTACTGAAAGAAAGACTTTCCCACAAATATAAGTGCAAGACCATGACACAATCAAGGAGCAGGTTCAGACATCCGATGAAATGTTGGCCCAGCTCAAGGCTAAAATTAGAATCCGATTTTGGCAGCAGTCCCAAAGTCTTCATCTACACGGAGAACTGCTATTGAGTTTGTCATTATCAACCGCCAGTCCAAGACAGCTAAGGCCTTTCAGGGAGAGAAGGTGCATATCAGATCCAAATCTGATATTCAAATCCTGGGTGGAGACCGCTCAGGTAGTGTGGCTATTTTATAAGAAAAGAAGATGTGAGCTGGTTCATGGGCAGAGAGAGAGACTGATTCTGTTTGTACCATCATAAACGGTGTGTTCTTTGAAATCTTTCAGGGGCCTTCGATCACAGCCAAAGAGGATGTAACGCCATTTGACCAAGTGAAAGGATGAGTTACTGTTCAGGACGGGAGGCCCAGGTGATGCCTGCTGATCAGAAGACACACGTGGCTGAATCCAACAGCCTTGCATCTGAATGGACCCACACTGCTTATCAAGAACTGACAAAAACCCAAAAGCCCAAGGGCGAGGTCACAAACGATAGCGTTCTTCTCGCACAAGATATCTCTATTTGTAAGCATAAAATACTGCCCAAACCACCTTTCCACATCAGGTTTTGAGAGTGATGCGGCGAATAAGGGTTTGTCAGGAGTCTCAACACAGATCTCCTTTGACGAGCCGTGTGTCATGACAGGGATGTCACCCAGGACGATATTAACGCTGTCACAATTTCTCCCAAGGGCAAATACGCATAGAAAAATCAAAACACGTCAAGGCTTTAAGTAACTGTTTTCATGTGGAATTACGAGTGTCCAGCTTTTTCGGTATATTTTTGTCGCATGATGCCCCTTAAAAAATCGACTTCGGCAGCTACTGATTTTTTTAGTCAAAAACACGGATACTCCACCGGTTTCGAAAAGTAGGCGTGTATGTCGTTGGGGTTTTTTTTTCCCAGCCTGTCACTCAGCGGGTCTCACTGATCACTACTCCGGGACTCTGTTCAAGTTTTAGTCCTAAGGTTTACCCACCCACACATACATCTACGCTGAATTAAACGTTTTGACAATATTAGCTTTCAGCAGAGAGAACAGGGGGTGGTGTGCAATAATCACGGCTGTTTCATATAGGTATGGTTCATAATGATTAAAAAAAACATGTTTAACTCAGAGGGCATGGAATAAATACAGTAGGTTAGTTATATTGGGAGTATCGGGACATAATTAGGTATACGCAAATTAAAATAAAAGACCTACGTGAATTGAAATAGATTTTAGAATACCCTAGATTATGTAAATTAACACTTTCGTTTATCACCTTCGATCGCCAGACACCGACAAACACCTCACTAAAACTTTTTTCCCCCAAGCTAGATCTGATAAAACCAAAAGAAAAAAAAAAGAAATCAGGTTACACGGAAATGCACAGGCACACAGACACACAGTACATTTCTACAAAGTTACAGCCCACTTGATTGCACAAAATGTGTGGGCGTCTGTGACAGCTAAATTGCTAGATTACAGCGAAGATCCAAGCAGCCCCGTACAATGGGAATTAAACAGCGTAACATTAACTCACTTACAGCAATGTGACAACACCAATGAGCGATTGTACCCCACAGATTATTGAGCAAGCATCCCAGACTTTGACTATGCTCCGTCATCTCTGAGACAGACTGACATACAGTCATTAATATACAGTACACTTAGACATCACGAATATCACTATATCACAGTACACAGAAAGCACTACATTTAAAGCAAGTCTCGTGTCTGCAGTTACGACTCCTCGACGCACAGAAAAGATATCCGAATACGAAAAAAAAAACTTTAATCTTTTGGTATGTGCTATGCAAATGCAAAAGGAGACTCCATATAAACCACAGAGAACACTGAATCACAAAACTTCAGATATTAACAATTTCATCAAGGGAATGCATACAAATAATTACCTTGTTTATTCCATTTCCCATTGTTACGGAGGGCTTCAGCACATCGGGTGCGCGGCTTTACAATGCACAATTTCTTCGGTTTTAAGGTGATTTTAATACTAAGCGATAGCCTTAGGTCCTTCTGTGCTGGCTATCAAGCTCCCAGTATCTACAAGCACCAGAAAGTCAGATTTGCGTAGTGCACCGTAGGAGCTGTAGTTCTTCAGATGGTTTGTGGTTGGCTAAGCATCTGCTCGTAAGGGAAAATGAACTACATATCCCAGCCTTTACCTTCTATTCAAAGGCGTAACAAAAATCTGCCTTTTAAATGCTAAAATCGAGCAATTTGGGGGTGGTGCACTCCCAGTAAAGTGAACGAAGACGAGGCTGAAGTTTGCACACAAACTTCTTATGAAGACGTACTTTGTTTTTCTTGTTCACATTAAAATTATTGTAACAGCACTCATATTGCTGTGCAGAATCACGTCAGAAAAGAAAAGAAGTCGAAATCTATTTGGTCACGTTTTTTTCTCATCATCTAAGAAGAACAAGAAAGCCACAATCAGAAAATAAAAATGTTAATTATGTTTACAAATAATCACGCCCTTTCGTACTGTAATGGTGACAGTTGTTTTTTTTTATTTAAATTAATGAGTTAAATGTTGCACAGAAATCAATATTTACTACTGTATGTAATACAGTATTTACTATTACGTACTAGAATATTATGCTAGTCTACATTACAGTGCATTCTGCGGTATGTTTTTGAGCTAGTTGTTTGAAAGGGTGTGGATATACCATAAGAGGACATTGTACTACCATCAGCCCGGCAAATTAGTTACTTTTTTAAAAAGTGGCGCACCTTGACGATGTGTGTGTGGTTCAGATTCTGCTATTTGCAATGAATGTCCAATTCAATTCAATCTGCTGTTTGAGTTGAGCTTTTTGCATTTTTATCGCTGTTTTCTAGTCTGAACTAAAAAAGGATGTAATATTGTTTAATATTCACACTGTTTGTGTGGGACAAGTGAACATAAGCAATCTAGGTCAATTAAAGCGGGATTCACCAGCCCTGGTACTACAGTATATAGCCAGAGTGAGGCTTGTCTTACAGGTCTCCCAAATTGCAAAGATTGGCAACACTTCTTAGACATTGAAGAACTGAAAATGAAGAGATCCCTGTACTTGAAGATTAAAGATTACTTATATTTTGGTCCCTGGTGGTCTCTAAACTACTTAAATCATCTGCTTAACGGATGGTGATTTAGTGGTAACCCAAAACTTCTTCTGGACAGGGGGTCTCTGGGACCTGGGCCGAAGGCTTAATCTTTCAATGTGTGAGAGAGACAAAAAAAAACTTCAGTTGGTATTGAGGAGAAGGGGAGCTTTTCTGGGGTCATACTGTACACATTTACGGCACCGGATGAATTTCTTAGTGGTGGTTTTCTTATCAGAGACAAAAGTGTTTCTAAAAATATGTATTTTCCATAAGAAGCTAATATACTGTACATTATCTCCATATATTCCCATTAAAACTACAGTTTGGAGTTGTATATGTAATGGTAAAATTCACTCATGTCAGTTAAATGCAGTTTGTGTTTGTGTTCATGCACATGTAAAGTGAAAAAAATGAAAGCCCTTATCATGTGATGTGATGTGTGATGTGTTTATAAAAAAGTACATTAAAGCTGGCTTTGAAATTTGAAAATACTAACCTACTTATTTTTTCAGTTTAGTTGTTATTCATACTGGGAGTACTGGACCTGAAACTGACTAGTCAATATGGTTATAAATTGCAGTACTTCTGAGTCAATTCTCTTTGAGAACATAGCTTAACAAAGATATGGAATTTCCCTTGAATTATAGCCTACTTTTAATCATACTCTCTGTATGTAATAATATGCATTGTCACATTTTCATCTGTTCTCTAGTCGGATGTTTCTTATGTAATATCCCCAAAAGTTTGAACATATTATCTCACTGGTATTTATCATTATGTATAATTAATTACATATGAGAAAAAAAACGTGACACTATCGAGGTCAAATACAATAATAATGAATTATATTGAGCTTTAAGCATTCTGGTAAGGGAATGTCCTACAGTGGCAGGCTGAAGGAACTGAACATTTTTAGGCTTGAACAGAGAAGACTATCAGGGTAGCTGGTTCTCTGATAACTACGAAACAGGTGAGAGGGACCAAGTGGCCTCATTCTCATCTGTAATCTTTCTTATGTTATGTTTTTTTTTAATATGTAGGCTTTTTTTTCTGTAAATACACACCCTGAATATGAGAGAATCTGGTCCAGGTATACCATATAATAAATCCATAATAAATGCCTTTAATAACAGGTACAAAGTCTTCAGACTGCAGACTACCACACCACCAACAGGAAATAGAGGAGAACCAGTTGATTTCTGAAGTGCAGTTATAGTCATTAACGGAGCTTTATGTTACTGTGATTTAGAACAGTCCACTGAAACTGCGACCAAGGAACAGTCGGTCCGGGAGGAAGTGGGAGGCTTGCTTCTTCTGCACTTCAAACACAACAGAACAGACATATTTTGTTCTTTGCAGACAAATATAAAAAAGAAACCCCAGCCACAGGTTCTCCGTGAGGACTGTAATGTGATGTCTCCAGCGAGCGATACAGCAGAAGAGGAGTGAGCTGAAAAAACTTTTTCTCTGTACTGTCAGTCATTATCTGCTGCAGGGCTATCCCCCTTTGGGATCACTGACATCTTTTTCTGATTGGTGCCCTTTTTTGTCGGCTGAGTTAATCTTAGGTACAGTATTTTTAAGCACAAATATATCCGTTCTTGAGTCTTTCATGTTCAGTTTTCTGTTTTACTTTGACACTTTCCCATTACCTGCTAGATGGGTCAAGAATGGTGAACTTGCTGGGCCATAATTCCACTCTTTCTCCACTTAATACTGTAATTAAAACCATGTCGTTGTTCGAACATTTTGTGTTGCAGTTCACAAGTTTAGTCCAACAGACCTGCTTTGCTGTACACTCTGTATACAACACTGCACACATTAACACATTGTGGAAATGCTAAAACTGCGGGGGGTTTTTCACTGTTTCTTGTGGATTGAGGCCAGTTAGTACTCTCTGTGTCTGGTGGCACATATTCAAAGTAGATTCCTTGTTCTGCAGCTTGGCATAATTTGAATTGCCATTATGTCATTCTGTATAACTTCATATATAATAATAAAAACATGTATTGAGGAATGCGCTGGGGGTGACTGCATAGTCACTTCATATCATGTGACTGAATTCAGCGCAAATGTTTAGGGTTTATGTTTTTTTTTTAGGACTCTTGATTGCTCCACACCTCTTTAGTGATTAAGGAAGTATTTCATTTCAAAGAAAACATAGGTAATTGAGGCCATTACAACAGCCTTTGAACTACTCCAACCTCAAAGATCTTGATGTGCTGATTAAAGCTTTTGAAACAGCCTTAAGGACCCTTTAATTCTGGGTTGTAATGCTTGTGAATTCAGCTTCTGCTAACAGAGCTGCAATTATGCAAGTTGGCACTATTGTTTTAACTGTGAATTAGCATATGTGCTAGATTCCTCTCGAAGCAGGAAAAACAGTTTGGCCATGTGCTGTCTTAGGTCAAATACTCTACATTTTGTTTTGTTTTCCTTAAGCTGAACTCTTTCTGTTGTCATTGTGGTGCTTGTCATAGACTGTAATACAAGTTTCAAGGATCTTTTTATTTCACGGTACATGTCTCTCAATGTCAGCGTCTTGCTGTGGAAATTCTAACTCTTGAGTTACAGTCAGATCTCACAAGCTAACATCTCAAAGCTGGGTCTGATCAGCACTGGGAGGGGAGACCTTCCACGAAAGCCAAGGTGCTGCTTCACGCAGTGTTGGCGGACCATCAGGTGGCAGTCTTCCTTCTTGGGTACCAGTGGCCCAGTATAGAGACAAGACAGTGATCTGTAGGAGGGTCTTCCCTCTGGATGAAACGATAAACCTAGGTCAGGCGTGCCCAACCAGTCGATCACAATCGACCAGTCGATCACAATCGACCAGTCGATGCCGGAGTGCTTGCCAGTTGATCGATCGTAAGAATGTTTGGCGAAAAATAAATGGTCTATTTGACTGTTTACTTTTTTTATAGCCTAAAAAATCATCCAGATCTGTGCATGGTAATGTCATACATTTTACTGCCCTTGTATATGTTTAACCCTTGTTGAATGGCTTGTAAAGGTCTCTTCCCTGAGTGCTGGCTGACACTGAAAAAAAACTTCGTAAACAGAGAGTGTTGCGTGTGTGTGCTGCCCAAGACCGGTCTCTTGGTTATTGCCACACGAACCCCACATGCGCTACAGCTCACAGTGGAGCGAAAAAAAGACTGGCCGTGACAAATTCGCCAACAGTTTGATAAGTTTGAGTGCCTATTTGATAACTGTAGTGTTTGAGCGAAAATGATGAATGTTGACCTGCAGGGACACAATAAAAATGTCATCGACATGATCAGCAGTGTCAACGTTAAAAAAAATTACAAGTGTTCTCAAGTAAGCTTCTCAGTGCCAGTGCTCACATTAAGGTAGGGTATTTTTTTTTCTTAAATGGGGAACATTACTTGTTCACTGTAGCATGAGTCACTTGCTTTTATTTGCTGTCATTTTAGTGATGGTATCGTTATTGTACTGATGTGCCCACAGTCTGTTTTTCCTATATCAGAGCTTCAAATTCACACTGGTTGATCATGCTGGATTGGCAAATGGAAAAGTAGATCTTACATTTAATAAGTTTGGGCACCCCCGATATACACGTTCTTGAGAAAACAGATCTTATCTAATAAGATCTTTACTAATAGTAAAAAGTAGTGAGGTGTGTGTAGTATTACTGAAAGAGTCAACCGGTCTGAAAATGGATGGACTGTTATATAAAGGAGCTTTTTATATACAGTGTGTTACTAATTCACATGATATTTATAACAAGGTAATAAAACGCTAGCTTGCTTTTTGCTTTACTACAAAGTGTGAAAGACTGTACCCAAACACACAGAAGTTCACCTTGCTCTTTCATATGAGGCGGCCTGCGTGCAGCAGGAACCATGACTTACTTTGTGTAGCGTACTGTAGGTGTATGATACTGTAAATGAAGCTCATTGTTTCTGTGGGGGTGTACAGTGTCAGGAGGAAGTGCAGTATTAATCAGCTGTTTTCACCTCCAATTTCAAACGTATTACACATGGCATTAAAGTGTTGTATTGTTACTGCTTAAAAAATAAACGCTTCACACTGTTTTGTTTAATCTACTGCATGCTGCTGTTCCTGGGCTCATCTCTTTGAGGCTGGATAATACTGAATCCTGCAGCAGAAAGAGACCTAACTGACCTTCCCTGTGTCTGGGAGGGGTGCTGGGTGATATCCTGAAGCGAAGATAACCTCTGAGCAGCCGTGAGGCATATAGTACTTGGCACATTTACTTGAATGTAAAAGGAGCTAGCGTTGAGCAGTTAGAACAGTCTTGTTAAAACTTAATGATAGAAAAGTACTGTGAGTAAAAGTAGAAAGTACTATATGATAACACACATACAGAAAAAGAAAGAGAAAACAGAAAAACAGCAGATTAACAATGAAACCAAGAGTAAAACTATATTATATATTGATGGCAAAAGACAAGAAAATGTTTTTAAAGAAATGTTTAATGAATTTAGGCAGTGAGCACCACAGGTAGGGAGCTACACAAGAGAAATGACCATTTATTGTGTGGAGTTTGGCATCAGAAGAGTACAGGACTGAAACATCAGATCTCAGATTAAGAGTTGGACTGTGTTTATGCGGTGCGTCCTTAAAATAATCTGGAGCTAGACCTTTCAGCGCTTCGTCCATGTGCAAGAGAACCTTAATGTCTACTCTACGTTTCACAGGGAGCCTGTGCCATTTAGAGGGTGGGAGTTTATGTGCTGATGCAAAAGGTTGTATGGGTGATAATTAAAGAGCACAGATCTTCAGAAACCATTTGCCTGTGTGTCATCGTCTGGACTGTCAATGTAGGATAAGAGTTCTTCAGTTTTCTGGGCAGTCAATATTTTGTACATATTTCCAGAACGGCATTCACCAGACAGGACTGAGCTGTTTCAGCATAGGGCTGAAGAGCTTAGACAGCTTTATTGTTTATACAAATGCTCCTGTAAAGCCTGAACACGGGTCATTTCCAGCAGTCATAATTAATCATTTTTAATTTGAACATGGATTGATTAACCATTGGCAATAATTATGCAAGGGGAGCCCAACTCCAGTCCTCAAGGACTGCTGTCCAGCAGAAGTGACTTTAGACCTCCAGCTTCTCAAGAACAAGTAAAGGCTTCAACTTGTCCAGTTAAACAAATAATGAGTTCAGTTGGGTAACTAAGGATTCAGGTGGAAAGAAAAGCAGAAGCATTCTGGTCATCTGGGACTGGAGCTGTGCACCCCAGAATTAAACATGAATTAGATCTCTGCTGAAAAAAAAAAACTCTGAATACGTCGCTTCACTATTAATGGTGAAAAAAACAAAAGTCTTGCGGTCACTTCTGTTTAGCGCTGCTGATTCACTTACATGCCGACAGCTGAATTTCTTTCCGTAATAACTTCAAGCAAGAGTATAAGTCATGGTGTCCAGGAATACACAGGAGAGGAATGACCTTTAGAAATGAAAACAGTGTTCATATTTCGTGCAATGCGGCTCTATTACAGATGCATATCGGTGTTGGGCTCTCTCGTGTCTTCCCCCGAGAAGCACTGAAAGGAAGCGAAGCAGGCTCCATTGTTTAAAGCTGATTAAGTCTTACCAGTAAAGCAGGCAGTCTGTACTTTTTCTGCCTGCAGTGCTCGAGCATGCATCCTGTTTTCTGCAGTATCACAGTTGCCCCTATTCTAAGTACCCGGTGTTTTTTTTTCCATGCCTGATAATTTCCCCTCAGAAAAAGATGAGGGTGATTATATTAGATTAATATTCAGCATACGTTCTGAGCCGACTCTCAGAAGATGTTAATGGTTTTAGGTGTTCTTTTCATGGTCTTCAACTGAACCCGGCACACTTGCTCTTGACCCAGGCATTAGTATCGGCAGTAGTAAAAATGGGATATGACATGGTGAAATGTAAGAAAGAAATTTTCGTCTATGCACATTAGAGACAACAAATTACAACTGATGGTTCTCTACTCATTTATGTGATGTTTGTTATGAAGTATACTCTCTGAAAAAAACAAAAAGCAAACAACGGAGGTAACCGATCACACCTGGCTTGACTCTTTTTTGCAGAGTGACTGATATATGTGTAGTGGCTAGGCTTTTGAGGCACATTCTAGGAAAAACAATCCAAAATTTTACTTTTATTAAATAAGCAAACTACAATTATAAGTGCGTTTCTTCCCGTTTAATAAATATAATGGGCATTATATGGTATATAATAGATTGCAGTAGCAGTATAAAACTTTAGAATACTAGAATATCAGAATATTCTGAAAGATATCTGGATCTTACTAATAATTTCAAGTTATATTATTATACTCATCAAAACAAGACTGGGCTGTATACAGCTGGTCACATTGAATAGTAACAATATTTTCTTCACGGATGTATGATGCAGTGTTTTATATAGAGAGTAGCCTAACTGTGTTATTTGAAGAGTGTTTGTTATGAAGTGATTTGAAGTGTTATTAAGTGCCACTGCTCTCTACTGTCATGATCGAATCATTGCAGTTTTGGCATAGTTGTTTTTCGTGAAAGTATAGATAAGCCTGTAGATATCTACCTTCTGTAATTTCCAGTAGCTGTGTGTTTTTGCACTTCCATTTTAAGGTATTCTATTTTTAGTGACATTATGTCGGTTTGGTAGTTTCGATTTGTGGTTTTTATATGGTAACACAGAGTAAACAGTGGAGGCGTTTACAGAAACTAGAAGACAGAGTAGTACTTGAAAGCACTTCGGTATTGCACTCATGCCATGTCGCTGAATGTCTCAAGAATGTTCCATCATGGTGGTTTCCCAGTCCTGTCTCACAGAGAAAGTGAAAATTATCAATGAGAGAACTTGCATTTTATACATGCGGCTAGAATTTAGAATTTTTGTTTATGATTCACTGTGCCAGTAAATCTAAATGCGTGTATTTCTTTTAGCAGCATTCAACAGGTGCTACCGCAATGTCCTTTTTTTGCTCGCTTTTATGAAACAGTAGGCTGGCTGTTGACATTACTAGCAATAGCCTGCCTGCTGCTTGGATATTAAAGAAATTCTCGGAATTCTGAGATGCAGCAGGAGTACTGCAAATCTGACAAATGGGGCCTCTCGGGTTCAAACACGTGTTTCTGAAAGCTATAGTTCCATTTAATTTACTTAATACGTTGCGTTAATATACTGCACTTACACTATATATATATATTCTTATATATTAAAATAATATACTTCCTACTGTGCATTCTGCTGTCAAGGAAGCTCAGTTGGGACGAGTGGAGGATGGAACTGTTGTGGTATTGCACACTCCCAGTGGTGGTCTTGGTTAAAAATGAAAGCTGCAGTCAAGAACAAAAGAGTGAGGTGCGTTTCGATTTTGCGGCACAAGGAAAGGAAAGGAAAACGACAGGCTGTAAATGTGCTGCTCCATCCGCCGATGGGAGCCCTGGAAAGACATGTCCCGTTGTAGGTCCAGTGAGTGAGCTGGGTCAATAAACGGGCTGTAAACTGGTGAAAGGTTCTGCTGAAAGGACAGCGCAGATCCATCAACATGATGCAGTCTTTAGAAAGTTATTTGATATTTTAAGTACCAGTGAGTTCTTGATGAGGCGTGTGAAATCTAATTACTTTTTTAAAGGGTGGCAGTGGTTCACATTGCTGTTTTGTAGCCCTGGGGCCCTGGGTTCAATTCTGGACCTGCGGTGCTGTCTGTGTGGCGTTTTGTGTGTTTTCCCCGTGTTCATGTGGATTTTTACCAGGTTCTTCCGGTATGTCTTTGGACTCTCCCACAGTCCAAAGACATACTGGTAGGTGAACTGGCTTCAGGGGAAATTGGCCCTGGTGTGAATGTGTGTTTGTATGTGCTCTGCAATGGACTGGCATCCCACACAGGGTATATTCTGCCTTGAGCCTATCGCTCGTCAGGATAGGCTCCAGCTTCCCAGTGACCCTGTACTGTACATAGAGAATGATGGATGCTACTATGTCCACATTCAGCACTTCCTGTTGCCATTGTCAATTAAATTACCAATGCAATTAAAAATAAGCCAACAGAATGTTGGGATATAAACCATACTCCAAAGAATAGAACTCAAATCAAGGAACATTACAGTATGTTGCAACTGTACGATGCACCACTAAGACAAGACTTCATTTAAAATACTGTGTTCAATTACGGTCGCCAAGATACGAAAAAGATGCTGGTGCATCGGGATTCAGTCCAGAGGAGAGCAACTAGATTCATTCCCAGGCTTAAAGTAATGTTGTACACTCACAAGCTGAAAGAAGGGGGTTTCAATATTCGGGGATTTCAAAATCCTCATAGACATTGACATAGTCAACCCAAAGGACTTCTTCTGAATCAACTCGGAAACACACTAAAGGGCACAAAAGTAATCTATGGGGAGGTGCCATTAAAATGTAGAGCAGGAGGCACCTACTTATAAAAAGGGTTGTGGTAGTGTGGAACAAGCCATGCCCAGCAGATATCCGGACTTCTTTCAAGAAACAGCTCGACGAGTGCTTTGCCTCAACTAGCTAGAAGATCAAGACCAAACAAGCTCTTATCTGAATGGAAATGGCCAAAAGGGTCTTGAATTCCACCTCTGTAATTGTCTAGCCATATGAGTAATGACGATGGCTCACAATGTCAATTTCATCATGGAATTTGTATGAGAATTGTTCAGACTGAATGCAGGCAGCTGTATTTATACAGTATATTAAAATGACATGCATTTACTGTATGTGTTTGTGTATTTACCAGTGAAACTGACTCATAACTTATCTTGTTTTAAGATGTAAATACACAATAGGATGATGAACTGAGGGCGATGAATGTACTGTACAATTTGTACATGTTCTCCCTGCTCCGCAATAAGGTCTACTCAATACCTACAGATCACACAGTAGCTACTGGTTCTGAATTTTTACAGAGTTTTAAGTATTTGAACAGAACAGACATTTATAATGAATTAGGTAAGCAAGAACAATATTACCTCTTCCAAGCACTGAGAACCCTTTAACTAGAGTTTGTTTTTAATTGAATAGGCAAAGACCAGACAAAGACAAATAATTACTACTGTAGCTGCTTAGCATGATGTATTTTGCAACGGTCCTCAAAAAAAGCAAAAATCTGCATCTTTTCTGCGTCAATCAATATTCAGTTTGATTTTACATCTGACAAAATGTAGCCTTCACAGAATGAGAAGAGTTCCTGTGCAGTGCTGCCCTTCAGATGTCTTTATATCCCTTTTAATCATGCCTTGGGATGAAAAAAAAAGCTCCTCATATAAGGTCTTTATCTGCTAAAAAGATTTACAAAGTATGTGTACTGGTCTCCTTGCGTGCTCAGTTCGAAAGCAAAACAGCACAAGGGCTCAAGGACAGAAGATAATGCAAAGCAGAAAGCATATCACACTGGATATTCAAAGGATGCCGTCTGTGAGCCCAGGCAAGACTAAGCAAGAGCTAAGAGCCTGCGTTAAACCAAAATATAAAAAACTAACTGTAAAACCAGTTAGATCAGCTATTTATTCTGTGTAATTCTATATAATGCTGAATCACTGAGTTACAGGACCATCACTATTCATTCACGGCATGGATCAGACGTCTCCATACAGCCTGCATCAGTTCACCCCAGGTATCCCTTTAAAAAGCTCAGAGAAATCAGTGAGATGTTTGTGTACCTGCCACCCCTTTCTTGTATCTCAGACAAGTTTAGAATTAGCAAAGTCACTGAATCTGTGAAGGGAGAAGTGAGAATATTTCAGACGCATGACATAATTCCTGCACAGTCAACATGCGGAGCATTCAGATTTGAGTGGGCTATGGGGTCTTCTGAACTGTACACTCAACACAAGACGCAAAATTTAGAAAAAGACTACATGAATCAAAAGCTTTAGTGGGCATGATTCTATTTGTTATTGGACATAAAAAGGCGATATATTCTACTTATTCAAAACATAAATACCAATCTCAAGTTCCATGTAATTGTTTGATTACAAGACTCAATAAGAAAAAGCGTTTTGATCAGATTTTTGGGCCCCATTTAATTTCCAGGTATCTAAATTTTGCTCTTCACGGTTTCAGAAAAACCGCTGCGATAAATCACAAAGAGAACGACAACATAAACAGTGTGGTCTGGATTGACGCAATCGCCAGTCCGCAGCTCTTTGGCACCGAAGAAGGTCACGAAAAGTTAACAGGAAAACCCCAGAATGCTCCTTCATACGGCGCGGAGCGTGCTGAATCATGAACGGGACGAGATATAGGGGATTTTCGAGATGCTCTGCGCAGCGCTGTGGGCGTCCGACAGGAAATGGTAGGGAGGCGGGGGGGGCATGAGACTGCTGCAGCTGTACATTGAGGAAATGGTTCTGAGATGCAAAAAGGGGTTGGTGTGGCGGAGGATATGGAAGAATGAGGTGCCCCGCGCCGAGGAAAACAGACTTGTTTTCTAACGTGGGTGTCTCTGTGTGGAGGGTGGGGGTATCCCACTGCTAGTGAAAACAACAATGCAGGAGGGACGGTTACGACAGTCACGTTTGTTCAAAGTGGACAGGTGAAACTGGAGGCCTTCGTTAATTATATTCCGCGGCATAAGAGAGCAGTGGAAAAATCACGGCATCACCTGATATCACCTACCATTCTGCCTGGCCCTGGAAGACTTGCATAATTCTGCAGCTCACTGTCATGAACAACTCTGTGGAAGAAGAAATGGAAAACATTGGAAAGCAGTGCAAAGGCAGCAGGTGTGCCGAAAGCACGGCCGTTATTTATATTAATGGCCACACAGTGCATTTTGAAACTAAAGTTTTGAATGATGAAAAGACGTTAGATAAACAAGGTATTGCTGATGGTGACTTTTCATTTTTATTTTCATTAATGTTTTTAACTGTTTTCTAGAAAGGAAACAACGCCCTGATAAAGAAATGGCTGTAAACCTCAAAGGAGTGTAACAGTGGGGACAGAGATTAACTCATATTCTCACACCTGACTGCTGCATCTTCCGTTTCCAATCATTTTAACTCTCGAATTTCCTCTGAAAAGAACTGTGCAAACACGTTATATGTACTGTGTCAGTTATATGTATACTACATGCATCGAAGTTTCTTTATCATCCAGGTATTAAAATTGTTGCTGAACCCTGGAAAGCATAATCCTCTGGAAACAATCCTTCTGCGACTGGAGAACGTCTTCCTGGTGTATTGTAATACAAATATATTGCATCTATCATGTACAGTACCTCATGGTACCACAGCGTTTCATATAAAGAGCATTTGGAATACTATACACAGAAAATTTCAATTGCTCTGATGCAAATTAAACTGCTCTGATGGCATCACTACAACAGCTGTCAAAAAATAGTTAAAAACTAAACGACGACACCCCTACAGAAAAGTTTAGAACATAACAACTTAAGAAAAATTGCAAACAAGATGACATTTGCTCTTGTTGCAGGTTTGTTTTGGTTTTTTTTTGCGATCTAAGTGTCGCATAGCGTCTTTCAGGACACTATGCAGACAGCCCAACCCGGAAGGGAGCGAACAGACACGGGGAGGAGACGAGGAACAGGGCTGGTAGACTAACAGGGGGGCGTGGCGAAGGTGCTCGAGGGGGCGTGGTCCGGGTAAACAGCCCAAAGGGTGTTCGTAGGGAAAGTTGCACCAAACCCCCTTTTAAATAAGCAGAAATGTATAAATATGTTAGATTTTCTGTAGTATTTTTATATGCAGACCTTCATTTGTATTGTCAGAGAAATAAGCTTTGATGACATGTATGTAGAAATAATTATTTTCAGATCCAGTACGTCCACGTCTTTTTTGTGAACTTAAGAATCTTAGCCACAAGAGGGCGACAGTGCCAATAATTCGTTTGGAAGATGAAAAACAGGTATTCGGGTACACTATATTCTGAATACAGAATATAAAACTAGAATCATTAACAGGAACAATAAAACTGATTTAATAAGCAGCATCTAACGATTCTGCTCCATAAATAATCCATTCCTTAAAGACTTTTCTTGTAGGGGTACAGCCGCGTCACCCAGATCTGACGTGAATCACACTCCTAGAAAAAGCATGGCAGCCGTTGTGCGCCAGCAATCTTTCAATTAAGCAATATTTCAGTTCAGGTAGGTCTGATTGTGTAAGATGAAAGTCCTCATCCTCAGGACATTCTACTCTTACAGATCCAGGGAGTTTGAATGAACTTTTCAATAATAATAATCCCTTACACTTATATAATGCTTTTCTGGACACTCCACTCAAAATTCTTTACAGGTAACGGGGATGATGCGACGGCAGCCATAGTGCGCCAGTACGCTCCCCACACACCAGCTATCAGTGGGGAGGAGAATAGAGTGATGAAGCCAAATAATAATACTGATATGTAGTTAGTTGTAACAGGTAGTAAACATAGTTAGCCATGTGTTTTGTTTAATTTAGTTATAGTGTTTTTACGTGACATGCGTCATGTCATGCGTAGTAAGGCTGTTGTGCGTCATTCCTGTTCCGGTAAGGCGGGAGAAAGCAGTATGGCGTAAGACCCAACAGCCTTGCTTTGCTGCTGGTGTCTTGGCTGTATGAACGTCTGCCTATACCTCTTGCTGGACCTCGTCGTCTTCGTTAAAACCCACGTTTACAATGCTACGACCTGTAGCACTGTTCCCCCAATCAACAGGCTAAGGTGTCGCGTTTGGGTATTCTGGTCAAGGGTAACACCTGCTTGATCACCCTGGAGACTCCCCACACCAGTACTGAGCAGGATCAGTGTGCCTAGCTTTATCTGACCAGATCTGCTCAAAGCCAGCTAGAAGATAGTAACCAAATACACAATACAAATGTCAATAGAAGCAGTTCGTGGCATGATACATAACATTAAGTCTCAGTTAAAAAAAAATATTGCAATACGGTGTGTGATCCATAACTTTTCAGTTAGATACCTTAAAAAAAACAGATATTTCCTTCAGCTGTCTTCTTCAGCTAAACGTTCACCCATTTCTTGCTGTTATTTTGTATTTTAATCAGAATTTGTTTTGGAAAGAATGACAACTTCAGAAGTGTAGTTATCTGAATAGCGTTTGGAGCCGAATTCACTAGGTGGTGCTATAAATCAAACAAGTGTATTCCCTCCTCAAAATTCAAACTGCGTTTTACCAACGAAGATTCTTTTTTACTGCTTTGGCATTCCTCTTTGTAAGTGTACCTTTTCTTGAATAGTTATTTGTATAAGTCCCTCTTTGTAAAATTGTGCTTATTCTTGAAGTTTTTTGTATTAGTAAATCTTATTTTGTTCGTCAAAAGGTATTCGCTCAGCTTTTTGAATGGCAACTCTTAAAAGGCTACAAAAAGGTGATCATGTCCAAACAGATACTTTAATAATTAAAGTTTATTTCGTTAATTCTTCTCAGAGATGGAGTGTGTAAACAGTGGACTCTCCGCCCATCGAGGAAATGGAGTTGCCCATTTCTACTCAACTGATTTTTTTTTCTTGCTGTAATCTTATCAAACATTAAAGTACAAATTCTTCCTCAAACCCTCACTGTACCAGTCTATTATTGTTCGGGCTTTGTAGGACACTTTCGGCCGAACCCTGCGCGACAAAAACAAATCGGTGTTCCCCAGCTCCCTTCCTTACAAAGTCCTTCGTGGATGTCTTTTTTTTAAATCCACACAATCTTCCAAAATGTAATCTTGGTAAAAACATCAAGAGAATAATACAAGAAGATAAAACAGCATGTCGCACTATAACCATGACTACACAAGACAAAACAAAAATAACGGTGAATTCCAGACTGCTACAGTATACAGGTCTAATAAGAATATCTTAAACTCTAATATTTATACTGAATATTAGAATACTAATTTTCTAAATGCTATGAATATGAATACATGAGATGTTGTGAATATGAATACATAAATTAATCTGTATTGTTGACATAAGTTCGTGCTTTTTATATACAGTATATTTGAAAAAGACAGGTGTGGTGACGGCTGTTGGTTAGCCGTGGTCACGTACAGTACAGTGTGCGGCCGAGATGTTTTCTCCCAGAACAGAGACTCCACATTTTGGAGGGCTGTGCGCCAGCGAGCTCTGAAAAGCTTCAGAATCGCGATTCACTGCTTCCTTTTTGAAACCGTAGACATCGGTGAAGAGAAAACACTCTTTTTCACACCTTTTTACCGTCACACCACGGATCTTGGGTGGGAAAAAAGGGCGAGCCTGCAGTTCCATTCAGTTTTTCATCAAAATACAGCTCTCCCACCCTCCGCAGCAGGCGCAAGGAGAAGAAGCAAACCATCAATATTCTCAGACTGTTTATTGTTTATTCGCTGGGAATGCACCATTCAGTTAACAGTATACCCCTACTTTCTCAACATATCAGTTTATTATAATTATTAAAGTATATTAATATAAGCATATTAAACACCGTCTCGGGCAATCCAGGGAACTTGCGAAGGGCTATACATTTTTCCCAGCCCCTTTCTGAGGTCTCCGGGAAACGTCATTAGTTAAACTCAGACGGCTCATACAGTCTCGGCGCCGCAGTCTTCTCAGGAATTTTATTTGATCGATTTTCACGTCTCGCCTCCCGTTCCTGAGAGCTTGTTGTGACAGCGTGGACGTGGACTGCGCTCTGGTCCGCTCGACAAAGGAAGGGCGCCGCCCTGCGGCCGTGGGGTGGTCTGTCTCACACCTGGCTGCCAGCCCCGGACACATTGTAGCCAGGCGGTAGGTTTAGCGCCGTGTTTCGCAATGCTGACCGGTCCTTGACACAACCTTAAATAACTTTACCTATTAAATTGTATTCCTTCCAAAGCAGGATGGCCTTAAAACAGCTGGTTCTTGTTACAGAAAAAAAAAGGTTTGTGCTTTCAACCCCTCTCGATCTCAGACACGGAATTGGACCTTGCCTCCAGCTCCACCCACGCGTGTTTGCCGGGAGCGTGGAACCGTTTTGCACGACATCTTCACACACACACAGCCAATATCACATCTGCCTCCATAAGTTATTATTTATTTTCTTTTTGTGTTACTTTACATATTCTTGGTTACCTTTATATTATATACATGCATACCTGTATACTTCTACGCTTATATATCCTCTATTTTACCGGCACTCATGAGGTTTATTAGTGCTTTGTCGCTGTCGTTATTAGTATCAGTACTATTAAAAGGCTAAAAAATAGGTAAACCGACATCATATCCAAACAGATACTTTTAATTCGGTGATTATGCTGGGAGATGGAGTATAAACAGTGGACTCTCTGATCATCGCGGAAACAGAGCTGTATTTTCCTGCTGTAATCTTATCCATCTTTAAAGTACAGTTCTTCCTCAAACCCTCAGTTTGCCAGTCTATTGTTCGGGCTCTGTAGGACGCTTCAGTATTGCTGGGTCATGCAAAAGAGAGTGGAGATCGGTTGCTCGGTGTCGATTGTTAGTGTCTGAGGAATCGACACCAGTGGGTTTTCCCTCTTGCTCTTGGGTTTCGTTTTGTCTGATCCCAGACCCGAATATTGAACAGGAAGTCTGAAAAGGTGCTTTAAACGACGGGGGAATGCGTAAAAGTAAGTGAAACTCTCGTAAATGGTCTTTTTCCGATTAATCGTCCTCTGCAGAGTAAGAGTTTTTTTTTTTTGTAAAGAAAAATAGTTTTGCTTTTAACCCTTTTTGTATGATGTAGGAACTAAGGTATTCCGTTTCAAATAAAACGCTAATAATAATGATGTCTTTTTCCGGGGGATGTAGGAACGGTTTTGTCTCATCTGTAGGCTGGGCATTTTGTGAACTGGACGTGTCAACGATAGATGTATCGACTGGTTTGACAGTAGTATTGGTTTTGAATACCTGTCCGGTATTTAACGCTTTCTAAATATGCTAGTCTTTTTAAAGGTAAAATATACTTAATAATGCCGATATTATTATGTGAATATTCACAGCCTTTTCTATAGGTTGTAGGCACTTTTCTGCTTCGTCAAACTTTCCTGGTTTGTTCTCTGCGAATACGCAAAAAGTTTTTCCTCTTGCAAAGGAATATTAGAAATAGACAAAAGTTAAGAACAAATACTCGATTACAAATATCTCCCATACGTACGTATGTTTCGTTTCCAAACTGTATTTAACAAATTTAATGTTTTCTTAAATAGTGTGGTTTTACCATGGATAGCGCATAGTGCCCTTATTTTTGCAGTTGTACGTCATAGCAAAGGAGGGACATTTTAACAAGATTAACGACTTTTAGATTCTATTTCATAACTAATAAGATTAATTAAGACCTAAGGGGGAGGTTGTGTAACCCAGAAACGAAAAAACTGAACCCGATCACGCATACCAAAGTATGAAGAGCGCACCTCCCATTTTCAAAGGAGCAGTATGTCTTTCATTGAGACAATTCACACATGGCAAATTTGCAGACGTACATTCGCAACCTCCCAGGTATTCTTGCTCAGCCCATCTGATTTGCTGTAGCCAGTTGTGTGTTTGTCCTGGCTTGGCTGGCAGCTATATGGTATGTGGCAAGTCATCGATTTCAGCTGAAGCTAAACGTATTGGAAAGCTTGCATGAGCATGAAGAAAGAACTGTTCAGACGGTTCTTCCGAGTGCTCGGCGAAGCCTGGAGGGATCGAATTGGGAAGGTTACGTGGGTAGCATTGTGATTGCTGTGTGGTGACAGGAGGGCGCGAAGCACTTGGAATTGAGGGCAAAAGCAGACACGTGTACTGTAACTGCGTTGTGTACTAGGCTGTTGCACGTTACACCGTGTTACTGTCGTACTGAGGCCTCTGCCACGTTGTTTCTCCGCAGGCTGTCTGTAGAGCAGCTTCTGGAGAGCGGAGCCATGGCTCTGGAGTCCATCCGTATGAGCTCCACGGACCTCATCAAGAAGGAACCCCTGGACTATGGCGGCTTCGGCCAAGTCTTCCTGTGCTACCATCAGAGCCATGCTCTGGTGGTCTTGAAAACAGTTTACACCGGGCCACCACGCAATGAGTAAGTCAGACTCGGCAGTGTTTTAAAGGTGGCTGTTCAGGATCTGTTATTCTCTGTGGACCTCTTTCACTGGTGTTGGAGAAGCTGGCCAGGATGATGGACGAATCGGAATAGAACAACATCTTGTTTTCTTAGGATAACAAGATACCTTTAGCTTGCACTGAGGTGGACGCTTACATTTTTGGGGTTCAAAACTTTGAATGCCAAAATCTGAAATGCAGTTCCCCGTGTCAGTAGGGTGTCGTCTGTGTATTGTCAGCTGGGTGCAGGGCTTCAGTTTTGACCAATAAAAAAGCTTGCAGGCCCCACCTGGATAGCTATTGTAACAGTTAAAATGTGAAACCAATGGCTTTGCTCTGATTGAAATGGATTGAAACTGCACTCTAAGCAAGATTGCAAGATTTTGCAAAAGTAGATGGCAATTTTAAAAATAAACAGAAAATGTCCTATATAATGATGTTGTGTTTCTGGAGGACCATAAACTACATCTTCATGGACCGAGTGCAATTGCCTATAGCTTGGGGATGCATAAGACATCAGGGTAGTGTATTAATATAAGTCAAATGTTCATGATTTTACCCTGTTTAGGACTTACCTTCACTGTGTTCACATCTGTTTTCATTTATAACATTGTTTTCAGATGTAGTTCTTCTTGGTGTAGAATATATGGCATAGGTGATCATCACAAATCGCTACATAAAGAAATTCCCACCTTTTTCTGCTTTCACTTTGCGATGTATTATGTGGCCATTGTTGCATTTGTATTGCTTTATTTGAAATAAGTTGACAGAAATTAAGAGACTCACATATACCCAAATTAATTAATTAATTCTGCAACAACACCTTTGTAGCCCAGATCGAGCACACTTTTCTTCACAGGCAATTGAGAACAGTAGGCACACCTTTCCTCAGAGGCTTGTGAGAACAAGCTTCCTAGCCGTGCTGCTGAAGCTGGTATCCCTCCTGCTTTGAAGAGGCAGCTGGAAGAGAACCTCAGATCAATTAGCGACTAGCAGCCAAGTCAACTATATGGACCAAATGGCCTCCTTTCACTTGTAACTTTTATGATGTTCAATATCAAGTACCTTTTTGTTTTTTTATTTTTTCACACACTCGGATATCTGCCTATTTGTTGCAGAGTAAGGGTTCAAGCTTGACAAACTGTGGCTTCCAAACCTGTAAAACAGTTGTAAGAGTGATTCGTTTGTGAGTCATGAAATTTGTGTAAAAATGGCCAACACCCATTGGAGTTTTTTGTTGATCTTTATTTTGTTCCCTCAAATTGTCTGTTCTATCATGTTGGCCTGTGTTCTGTAAATACATTGACGTCTTTATAAGCATCATCTCTACAAAACCGGGTATGCAGAGGGTAGTTTGGTGGTTTTTGTGCTACAATGTGAACCAAATACTAAATCACCACTTCCTGTTTCAAGTGGTGTTTCACGTCAATAGATTATTAGAAACAAGGCTGGTGAAGGAAGTAGGAAAATTCTCTATACAGTATTGCTAGATATGACCTATAAATGAACAAAACTATGTATACAGTAGCCACATTTTAATATCTCATTTAATATCTCTGCTGTGGTTGATCCAATGGTTGTGGTAATTAGTCTGTAGCTCAGGAATAGTAATTCCTTGTGCTCTTGAGTGCTTCTCATCCCAAAGAATCCCAAAGCTCTATGCATATAGGAGGGGACTCACTACTTCATAATATTCTGAAGCCCATTTTTATTAACTTGCTCAAAAGTACAGAGTATGTTAATCAGGGTTTTTTTAAATCTATGCATTCCATAAGCACATTGTTTTTCATTGTATCATATCACCATTGACTTTGAACAGTGTACTTGGGTGATTTGTTGAAGACTAGATTTCAACAGTTTGGACACAAAAATTGCACATTGTGGGTAATAATATTAGTAAGCTGTCCAATAAACATATGTACAGTATGTATTTCAGTACTGTGTGATCTTACCAACAAAAATAGGTGCAAATAATTAATATTTTATTGCTTATTGTCAGTCTCTCATAAGAGAGACTGATAACAGATAACTGAGGTCTGTTTTATTACAATGTTTTCAGTTCGCTGATGCATCCTTTTGTTTTTTACCACAGGAGCAGCAAAAAATCACTAATTTATGAAGGGAACATAATGCACAAACTGAACCATGAACGCATTGTCAAGCTGCTGGGAGTGATTTTAGAAGATGGCGCCTACTCTCTAGTGATGGAATATGTCCCTAAAGGCAACTTACTTTCTATGCTAAACAATGTAAGTGTTATTTGTTTGATTTTTTCAGGATTTTGACGGTCTTCTTTTGTAACAGGTGCCCTGACATTTTACTGAACAAACACGACATGATCCAAAACACTATGCTCCAGATTCACTCCAGAATCGGCAGTGAAAGTCACATGCTAGTAGCTTATGTGATCAATGTTGAACCAATACAAGACATCTTTGACGTTGGAACAAGTAATGGGTTTATTCCATGCTCAAAAGAGAAGAAAGAAAACACAACGTTTCGGCCGTGGAGCCTTCTTCAGGTGGGAGGGACTTGAAGAAGGCTCCACAGCCGAAACATTGTTTTCTTTCTTCTCTTTTCAGCATGGAATAAACCTATTACTTGTTCCTTTGCAACCTACGCATGCTGATGTAGCTCCCCACCTGAACTATCTGTGACATTGGCTTGGCATCAGCTTGCGGATGTAGTGTGGGGATTCGGTCCCATTCCTCTTGTAGAGCCTTGCGCCTGATCGGTGGTCTCTGAGTTCTACATTCCTCACACCATCTGCGCTTAAAAGCCATCATCACACAACCAACACGAGTCTGTGAGTTCTCCTTCTAGGATGTCATCCTGTCAGGATGAACCCACCGGATGGGCATCATGTAAGTTCGAAGGACTTGATTAGATGGGCCAGATACCATTAGGCCAGAGTGGTCTGTGTATCACCAAATGGTCAACCACTCCAAGTGGAGTTGTGTGGCAACTAGGCACTGCAAGGACCCCCAAGTCAATTGACCTGTTAGCGTATCATTCGGTACGTCTGCGCCATGCTCGGCAATGTCCAGTACACAGGTTGACACAAAAGCATGGTCTGCACACAAGCTTGGTTCATCATTAGAGACCTGAGCCCATGGCCAGCTCCAGGGCTGACGAATCCACCTGGAGTAACCTTTTCCAGCCTGCAGCATACTGATGGTGCCAAGGTGTTGTGCTCTTGAGAAGGGGGACGTATAGGTTCCTTTCTGAGTTTTTCTTTCTTGATTTTCGCCAGGCTTGACATTCAACAGGTTAAACCAATTCAACACCTAGGCTCAAACCAGTGTTTCTCTACTGAGGTAATTTAGTGCTTATGCAACAGTCACTAAAATGTTTCACAGGCAGTCACATTGATTGATCAATTAATCAAAATGATGGCAGAATATTTAATCAATATTCCTAACCTGTGTAATTTATTTTTCTAAAAATGTGCCTGCATTCTTAGTTATTTTGACATTTGGCAGTCATAAAGTCTAGACGTTTGACTAAACGAAGCTGAAAGATGAATGAGAGATTTAGTGAAAGAAGCATTAAACATTAGAAGAGCTTTGAGTTTAGAAAGTTTAGAAAACCCTCAACTCATGAAAGGAGCTCTCTTTATAATAGGATGATGTTATCAGTACTGCTTTGAGTCATGTTATGTTGTTGAAAGAATGCTTTTGATAATCACAATTATCATCTGTTACTCCATATACAGTAGCTCATGTGGAACTCATAAGCAACATTTAAGGCAAGTTTAACTAACAGCAGGTCTGGCTGGAAATATTTCAGTAGAAAAAAGTGTGATCAGTCTGCACAATCCATATTTCATGTACTTAAAGTATGTGGTAACTTACCAGCCAGAAAGCACTGAAAGTGTGAAATGAAATATGAGTCTCCAGTGTTATTTTTTGTTTTGCGCAGTGTCAAGTTGAGGGAATTGTCAGGCTGCCTTGTAATAAATAACTTCAAAAGGCAAAGATGTTCTAGCTGTTTGGCCCATAATCATGGATTAACAGTAATCGAAAGCTAAAAATTTAATTTATGATTGGCTCAGTCCACCCATATTGGTCAAATGGTCAATGAAAACATAACTTATATGACATTCTTTGCATAAGTTGTCCAGGTTATCATTGTTTCAAAGTATTATTTTATTCGTTTTATTCGAGTTAAAACTAGGCTCCGATAAACAAACCAAGAGTATGATTGTGTCTTAATGTACAGTATAGGCAGTTCTTGCTGGACAGCAGCACTCGTGTGTTCTTTGGTTATTTTTAAATTATTTTTCTTCACTGTGCAGGAAAAACACCCTCCAGAATATGGTTTGCTTTTGTTTGTTTTAGGTGTCCGTGCCCATTTCAGTTCAGGGAAGAATTATTTTAGAGATCATTGAAGGGATGGTGTATTTAACCAATAAAAATGTGGTGCACAAGGACCTGAAGCCTGAAAACATCTTGCTGGATGACGATTTCCATATTAAGGTATTGACTCAGACAGTGGGCGACAGTTCTGCCTATTGTGTGCTGTGAAACTGACAATGCACAAGCCTTAAGATTTAGGGTTTCATGTTCTGTCATTTAATGTGGACCATGATTGAGGTTCTCTCATACATCTCCATAACATTATACATTGTGTCTTTATTTTAAAAATATGCATTCAAATCCAACATCCTTTTTGCCATTATTGCGTGTCTGTACCAAGCCCAAGCTGTAATGGGAAATGGCATAGCATAGCCATTCTGAGCTGATATGTGCCATGGGGCTTCATGAGCTGCAGATGGGCTCCCATAGTCTCTACCAACATCATGACATCAGTGAGGGACGTGCTGCTCTTCCAGTCCATGTTAACTCCCCTGTAAGGCGCTGTGGGGCTTGTGACCTGTCGGATGGTAAATGAATCTGACGGGGGGCCAGGAGAGTGTGTTGGGGGAGAGCATGCACAGGTCTTCAGTCCTCTTCCTCCCTGTACAGCGCAGGAGCTGTAGGAAGGAGCCGAGTCGATGAAGGAAACGGCAGATCCATATCGGGGGTTTAAAACAGGAAATTGGCGCTCAAGTTAAAGGATGAAAAGCATTCAGTGTAAATTGACAGGATTTACACCAACGTTTTATGGGGTTTAAAATTGTTTTTATTTGTGCTGACTTTGTTTTCAGGATTTTAATTTAAAATGTTTGCGTATCTTTCTTTACATTGCTGTATCTCTGATAAAAACGTGAATATTTAAACGTATTGGTGTGGTCAGCCACAAAATAAATGTTTGATGTGAGTCGGATATTAAATATTCTGTAAGGCGTGGGTCAATTAATTGCAGAAAGCTAATGATAAAAGTAGATTTTCTTTTTCAAATGAACTCCTTTCGTAAAGCAAAGGGAATTCTTCACATCTACAAGACCGCTCCTTAAGAAAATGTCCAGCTCGAACTAAGTGCAGTGTGTCAGGTTGTTGTCCCCTGTGAGACGGCCCAGCTCACGGAGTGGGGTTTTGTCTGCTGTCGTCCCGTGGAAGATTGCGGACCTGGGCTTGGCTACCTGCCAGACCTGGAGCAAGCTGACCAAGGAGGAGACCCGGAGACAGAGCCGTCTGGGGAACAAGTGTGCTGTGGGCGCCGCCGGCACCCTCTGCTACATGGCCCCCGAGCACCTGGAGAGCATCCACGCAAGGTCGACGGAGAAGTCAGATGTGTACAGCTTCGCCGTCGTCGTCTGGGTCATCCTGACCAGCCGGGAGCCATACGAAAGTGAGTAGATCCGCGGCATCTCGCTGCCATCCTGGCCAGATTGCAGGTCAGGGAGCAGAGACCTGCGGCTCACTGTAACCTTTCCTAATGAGCTGCCGTGGCAGTCTAACTCCATCCTCAGCTGGAGTGAAAATCGGAAATCCTGTGTCACCTTTAAGGGGCTGCTGTGCACACATATGCTTCATAGCAGGCAAAGGGTTAGGGGCTGCTTTTCTATCTGTACTGTTCTTTCAATTTTGCATTGCTAGGCTTCGAGAAGAGAGGTGGAGTTCACAAAGAAAGTTTGGGAGACGTCATCTTGCCCAAGTTCACTTTCACCTCAGCCGCCCTACTTCAGAATCATTCCTAATGGGGTTTTTTCTGTCCTACAGAAAAAGCTACAAATGCCACAGCGAGCCCCTGTGCCTTCCTTGCACTTGTCTTTTGCTGTCCTTCTCCACCTGCGCTGCTCCCTCCAGGTCAACTCCTCCCTTATCCAGGGGGGGAGTCTGAGCCAGAGCCCAGTGCCCGAGGGGCTGACTCTCACCCGGGCGTGTTCAGCCAAATCTTGCTGTGACTGAGCGCTCCCTGTACATTTTCAGGTCGTATCATTCTTGGGTGGTGTGACTCCTCATGGAAAAAGTGTCGGCCTGTTTGAACTGGGGCCCGTGTCGTTCTCCGGTAGCGACTGGGGCGATCCTAGGCAACAGCGGCCCGCAGGCGGCTGGGTACCGGTGACTGGGGTTGGGTGAGCTCGAGGGAGCTGTGGGCTCGGAGGCCCGGGGCCTCATCTCTTGGAATCACACCTCTCCGATTGGAGGTGCCCCCAGTGGATCCTGCGTGGACTTTCGAGCTTTCCACTTTGGAACAAGAGTTGCACAGCTGTCAGACACATTACCAAGGCGATTACACGTGTGTGTGTGTGTGGGGGTTAATGGAACAGTAATTGATCTCCAATTTCAGAAAAAGATTTTAAAAGAGAAGAGAAGAACATTCGAATGGTCACAGACAGGAGGAGGCCATTCGGCCCTCGCCTGTTTGAAAGATATCTGTTAATTGATCCAAGGAAGACACATTCCCGGGGCCTTGTGCTTCTGGACTCTTCTCCACCGGGCAGCTGGGTGCTTAGTGGTGACTTAGGTATCCAGGTCTTGGGACTACTGCTCATAGTGTTCTGTGGGGCTTCAGTGTCTTAAGCTAACTCTTCATTTTAATCAGGGGCTTTTCACTGTGTACATTTGGACATATCAGACTACTCCCCAAACCTGAGTAGCTGACAATTCAAATTCATTAAGAATCAAGTAAATAACTGAGCGTTTAGCTGAGCAGAAGAAATTATACTGTGCCTCAACAGGACTGGATTGAGGGATCTTTGCTGCAGATCAGAGTCACCTATTTCACGTAGGAACTGCTGTTACATACGTCATTTCCCCACGCGTGAAATTGCAAAAGAATTGCTTCTTGCTACTCCCCTGCAGTTTGCAGCTCTTCTCCTTCCTGCCGCTTTGAAAAATAAGTGCTCCAATTCCCTTTTGTGCAGTAGTTTTGCTTCCTCTTTGCATTTTAAATTTGGAACTTCCTATGTGGCGACAAGCCTGGCGAGGGGTGAGAGATGTTTGAACGAGACAACTGTGATGAATTGTGTGCGGTAGAGCAGAGGTTCCCAGGCCTGGACGTGGAGAACCACACACCTGCTTGTGTTTCTGCTCAGTTACACTGTTGAACCCCTGTTTTTTATAAGTGAAATACAAATAAACTTTCAAGTTGAAAAAAAAACTTGCAAATATTCTCATCGAGCATCTTGTTAGTTCAGTTAAGCCTTCAGTTAGATATCTAATCTTGAGCTATGATGGTCATTCATAAAAACTAGTAGGAGTGTGGGTCTCCAAAAATGAGGATTTTGGAATCCTGCATTAAAAACAAAACGGGAATAAATTTGTGTAAATGTATCTGTAGTCAACAGAAACAACTTTAATGGGATTCAAGGGGATCTGGAAAATGTGCTGAGATTTCTCCAGGTGATTCTCTTCACGGAACTGACTGAGTGCGATATACCGAAATAACGCAATGACGTTTCTTCCCAGATGCACGTAATGAAGAGCACGTGTGCATGTGTGTGCGAAATGGTGATCGCCCAGACTTGAGCGCCGTTCCCCGCTCCACACCACAGCCGATGACTACACTCATGGTGCAGTGCTGGCACCAGGATCCCAACCAACGGCCCAACTTCGCAGGTCAGCTTTAGCAGGGCGTCATGGGCACCGTGTGCAGTGACATCCATTAGCGTGTGGAGGCACTGTACCATCAACAGGAACAAAGTGCGCAGAGGGGTCAGATAACGTGTAGGTATTGTTCGCCAGTATTCTCTGCAGATCTTCTTTTTCCCGATTCTTGGCTGCGGTGTTGGGCTATTTTTCTCGTAAAATAGTTGTTAATTGTGAAGAGAGAACTTTATTGGATTTCTAAAATTCCAAGCGTGTGAAGAATCTCGCAGCCAACAGTGATGAAGTGTTCTCGGGAGAGAGAGAGAGCTCTGTAACGGAGCACTGGAGGGCTTAGCATCACAAGCTATGTCTCGGCCCATTTGAAAGACTCTTAGTTTATAGAAGAGATTATACTGTGAACACTCTGTAAGCCTGGAGCGTCTGAAGGTTTTCATTTCATCGCGGGCCTTAACGGGCTAAACCAGCTGGTTACTGGCTTAACTGGACCCATTTAAATGCTTTACTCCCAGCGCTTCAAAGCCTCTGCTTTAAAGAGAACTTAAAACCCAGCAGATGCACTGTTCCTGCAGCACCAGGCTTGGGCACCCCTGGTGGTAGTACTACGTTCAAAGCCTCGTAAGTATCGTAAGGCAGGGGGAAATTACATGCTTGTTATTTGACCAGAGGATTTAATATTCACTTTCTCAGAAATGCCGTTTGGAATACAAGTTGTGTGAATCAGAAATACTTTGCAGGCCCTTTCAGGTTATTATGAGAAATAAAGGACAAATCACACCTTTGGTTGTTTCCAGTTTGTGTCCCACCCCAATCTGACCATGTGTTCTGTCATTGCAGAGTGTTACGATATTTTCAGACCCTTCTATGAAGAGCAGCTGGAAAACAGCGTGGAGCAGGATGTGCTCCGCCTTAAGGTAATTTACATGATTTCAGCCAGTATGCTTTGTTGATTCCTCAGCTACTTTCTGATTTAAGACAGCTAGAGATATAATATTCTTGTTGCAATTTGACAGGATGTCCCATTCATTCAGGTCTCCATGCTTAAAGAAAGGACACCTTTTCATTAATGATTCTACAAGATAGGAAATAAGATCTTCTCTTATCAATGACCTCTCTTGTAGTAAATATGCTACTGGTCTCTGTTGATTTGTAAAGCAGACGGATATTCCAGACGGACAAGGTTCAGAAGTCTTAAGCTGCTCTTATGTGATTTACTGTACTGTTCATGCAGATTATCTTGACTACTCTTTCCAGAGCAGCTGTAAGCCTTTTTGAAATTGTTTAAACAGAGGGGGACTTAAACTTTTCAGCCTGAGGTTATTCTGGAAGTGTTTTTACAGCATCATAGAGTCTTAGACTGTGCGCTATGATTTAAATTTCTCATTCTGTCAGCTTTTTTGATGCTTCTAAAACATTGTGTGAAAATGAGTTAGTCTGATAACGGCAGATCTGATTTTGATAACCAGGGAGTAAGGCTAAGGGTGTCGCACAAACTCATTTCTCCTAGAGCAGGAGGGACCTGTTCATAATCAAAGCGATTCTGAACAAATGTAACCTCTCTGCATGTACAGTCTGTACTAGTCTGGTTACATTAATAGCAACTGTGTCCAATCACGGTGTCTTTCAAAACCTGACACCTGTTCAAAGATCTGAGACAAAGATGTCTTTTCCTTTTCCACTTTTGATCCATTGACAGTTCGGTGAATAGACAACTGTTATTTTTTTATTTTTCTATAGGTAATATTTCTAGATATTACAAATTAGCAGCATGTATATGTACTATATACTGTACTTGCAAATGCATGTCGTTGTATACACAGTGTGTGGGTGTTCAGTTTATCTCTAAAGAAAATACTGGATGTACAGTATATATCCACGAAAACATAATCTATATATCTTTTTATATAATACTTTCTCTAATTATAAGTTCAAAGAGACCTTTTGCCTTTTTCACTTCCTTTGTTCTTTATTCTAACCTTTTAGTTTCTACTATCATTTCCCTCTTTTCACAGTCAGTGATTTAAAAAATCCCTTTTTTTTTAAACGCAAATACAGGGCACGAATATGCCCAGCACTATCCTCAGAATCACTTCATTACAGAAACTGAATGTTCCCACACCTCAAAACGTGCTGAAACACAAACGAGGGTCTGAAATAATATTTCAGGGCAAATCATGCTCTGCCAGCACTTTCAGTCTGAGAATCAGGAGCTAACACATCAGTCCTGTGATCAAAATCTGCCCCCTGGTGTTTTTTTTACCGGTTATCTATTTTCATTCCTTCTCCCCCCCGCCCCCCCCCACACACTTTTGACACATGTATTGTATTGTCAGCAGTTCTATACTTTCTTAAAATACTATTTTGCCCCGTCTTTGACGTGTTTTGGATCTCATGCAAGCTTTTTTAGGTATTTATTTCTGATGCTAGCCCCCTACATCCTTCTGGATTAAGGGTCCGTTTTCTCTGCAAGTTTCACTTGTTCGCTAGACGTGCTACAGCTGTAATCTGCATTGTTTATCGATACAGGTGACGTTTTGTGCCCTAACACCGACGCCTGCGTACGTCTGCGCTCTATCTCGAGCTCAGAGGTGTCGAGCCGCGTCCTGTCCTGCCGTCATGGAAATTAAAAATCAAGCCCGCTCCGTAGTTTACTCCTTGGCCAGGGTCTGTCTGTATTGTGACACTGGTCGCAGTGGGGAGGAAGTGGCACACAGTGGGGACCTCAGGCTGCCTGAGACCCCGCCCCAGGAAACTGGCGAGGGCCCAGAAGCCTGCAGTGGTGTCCGGACGGAGTGGGCCGAGCAGGCCGACCTCCCTCATCCGTGAGGATTCCCAGGAGGCAGCACTGTGGAGCGCCTCTCGCGAGATCGCGGGCAGGCACTCAGCCCTGTGGCAGGGATTCAAACCGTGAGACAGACATACATACCCAACCCTTGAGCACACTGAGTGGCCACATTTCTCAATGGAGATGACGACGTGTTTCGATGGAATTATTCCAGTGTTTCCGTGCTTGTTTAATCGACTTGATCTTTAGGAAAAATTAGGTCAGCACATGACGCTGCAGTAGGAGAGCCGTGACGCACGCTCAGTCTGATGTTTCTTTGTCAAACAGAATACGTATGCAGGTCCAGAAGCTTTCGTGGAGAAGGTGAAGTCGCTTACAACAGAGGATTCAAGTTTACCAGCAGGTTTGTTGTTTTGATCTTATGAAGAGATGCTACGTGATCTGTGTTGATGTGATTCTGTACAGTCTTAGCCACCGATGTGATGACAGTTGCTCTGGCCAAAGAGTAGATATTTTTAGTTTTCAGAATTATACCAAATCGTGAGTCACTGGCAACCAGTCTCTGACATACTGGGCTTGATGCGCAGTTGCTAATTATTTGTAAATTTCTCGACGGTGAAATAAGGACCGATTTTAAGGCTGTCTGTGGTTAAAAAATTTGTCCGCGTGTATCAAAATAAGCAAGGTGTTTTTTTTTATATCTAACCAATATAAAAATAGAAATATATATATATAAAAACACCCCATTTGTAGAGATGAACAGAGAGAATGGGTGAAATTAGTTTCCTCTTTCCATATCTGTGGAAAAAACACTGAATAGACAAAACCGTACGTTTGGCGGTCTGACCTTGGCCTGGGCTGTGTGTCTTGGGTGCTCCCCGGCTCTCCTGAGGCGGTTCGGTTCGGTTACAGTAAAAGGTCTGATCACGCTGCCGCGAGCCCGGATCAGGGAGCTGGATGGGTTTTTCTGTTCCGCCGTCAGACAGCCCGGCTTCCCTGCGGAGCTCCGCGGACCGGCCCGTGGAGGCCAGCGTCGAGGACCTGGATTTCCACTCCGCGGTCGGCTCCATCCAGGCGGACGCAGCCCCGGACCTGGGCCTGCTGGAGAGGAAGCTGGAGGACGAGCTGAACTACCACAACTTCGGCAGCCGCCTGGACGAGCCCCCGCCGCCCCCGCCGGAGCAGGCCGGAGCCCGGGCCGAGCCGCAGCGCCGCGTGTCCTCGGTGGAGTCCTGGACGCGGACGGAGGCCCCGCCGGCCGGGGGGAGGTCTCCCGGACCCCCTCCTGCGCTGGGCCAGAGCCAGCCCTTGGGCGGCTCGGCCAGCGCCGGGGTGGCGCCGGGGAGCCCCTACGGACTCTTCCCCCCGGCGGCCCACCGCGTGAACTCCGGCCCCACGGCCTTCCCCGTTCCGGAGTCGGGAGCCGCGGACTTCACAGGGGGGGCGCCTTTCAACCCCGCCGGCTTCTCTCCGTTTCAGGACACAGGTAGCTCTTTCCGTGCTCGGAAAAAACGTTGGTTCGCGTCGGCCCAGAGGGAAAGGAGAGGCGCTGGGTGGGGGGGACTGTTTATGTGTAGCGATGGGAAAATGTTGAAACACGGGAATGCATAGCGGATTTACACACCAGGTTATATACTGTATACATCATCACTACGTACACTTACAAAGCCACAAAAACAAGCTAATTATGCTTTACAGTGGGCGGAGCAGCAACTCTGTGGCTGAAGATCTGCACCTGTGGCTGGAAGGTTGCCGGTTCAAATCCCACAGCCGGCAGAGAAATCCTACTCCGTTGGGCCCCTGAGCAAGGCCCTTAACCCCAGCTGCTCCAGGGGCACCATATGAATGGCTGAGCCTGCGCTCTGACCCCAAGCTTCTCTCCCTGCCTGTGTGTCTTATGGAGAGCAAGCTGGGGTCTGCGAACAGACAAAATTCTTAATGCAAGAAATTGTATATGGCCAATAAAGTGATCTGATCTTAAGAACAGGATCTGTTACACACCTCAAAAAGTGTTATAATGTTACATATAGAGTTATCAATATGCAACTATTTTCTATCTACCTATGTAGATAGGGTGTACGTGTGAAATATTTGTAATGGAAGGAACATTGTTCATTTAAGAGGTCCCAAAGTTATTGATCAAGGACCTGCAGTATGAACTGTTAAATATCGATAACCACTTCATGAAGGGTCGACAAATGCTGAACAAGAAGGGAATCAAAACTTAAAAGCTATGGTGCCTGATTCTTTTCGATAGAATGCCCAGCGACAAGTTGTACAAATATACAGTCTATATGGAGAAGGTCATTGGCAATATCCTACTGTGTGCTGAGCTCAGTCAAAACCTGGAGATGGCTTAGGGAAACCATCATCAGGCATTGAATATGCACCCTGTCTGAGCCTGCAAGGCCCAAACAGGAGGCAGTTTGCTGTAATGGTCACATGGGCCAAAGAAATGGCCCACAGACCATATTCTTCACCACCCTTGATCTCCAGGTATGGAAAACGTGACAACATGATGTTTTAAGTCCATGAAATCCAGACGTGTTCTGTGTTGTTTTTGTTTTTTTTAGGAAAACCTGTATCTAATAATAACATGGCCTGGCCTATATGCAATAATCTAGAAATTCCATACACTCCACAAGGTAAGATTAAATTTAAACATTTCACTTAAAAAATAATTGTATGCTAAAAATAATTGTAAACAAAATTCAATCAATTGTGGACAAAATGATGCACTATATTTCTATACACACATAGAAATAATATCATAGATATGTCCACAGTAGGTTTTTAAAGACTGATAAGAGTGCTAGATATTTATTTTACACATCATAACACTGCTTATTTGATACTTTTGTTGACACATACAATAAATGAGAGAATCACCATTTTTACTGTGTAGGTACTGTAATATTTTGGATGACAGCCTCAGTAAGTTTAAATGATATTTGCATTTGTTTGCTAAATAAAACAGATAAAACAAAAATGATTAGCACAAATGTTATTTATAGATTTTGTGAAGGCCTTTGGAAAGCAATGCATAAGTTTTATATGTAAAATGTGTAAAAAGATGTATGTTGTATGTGCATGGTGGCGCGTTGTTTTTTGTGCATTGTAAAAACATTTGGAGTGCAAGAGAAATCTATCCCCAAAATAAATCTAAATGTTAATCGGCCAAAAGACTGTTAAATGTACGTGTGATTTACACAAATGAAAGTAGTTATTGGTATTATAAACAGTCTTAATTGATATAACTGTATTACTAGCCCTTGTTTTATTCTTTCACATTTTCTTGTTCAAGCAGGCAGCTGGGTAATACAGAATGTCAGCGGGCTGCAGATTGGAGGTAACAATCACATGAGCATTGCAAGTCAGTCTTTCGGTTCACCCCATCATCCATCAGGCGCGCTGTGCGATAATATCTCATCAGAAATGTTGCAAAAATACGGTGAGACACTGCAATATTTATTCCTCCCTGCTTTTAGAAATCATTCATCACTAAGCTTCTCTTGTTGCATAACATGCAGTTTGAATTTAAAATTTATTTTATTTAAATATCTACTTTTGAATGCCCCAGAAGTCTAGGGAGTTGAATATGTTAGTATTACAATCCTTACACTAGTTAGCTTAAAGTAGGTAACTGCTACTTGCCAGGATAAATGGATGTTTTATAACTGAGAAATAACACACAAACGGTATCTTAACAGTGACATTACAATACAAATCAGTGCTGAACCTTTTTTGCACTCATATTTTAGAGGTATTAAAGGTTTAGAACAAACATCTTGGTATATAACTATAATGTAATAGTGTGATTATATACAGTAAATATTAATCCGTTAAATAATTAGGAACCTAATGGTAGCAGTTCTGCAAAGAAGCAAATTGAAAGGAAAAGAGTGAAAATAATCTGATACTTAAGAATGTTGTCTGTTATCCCAAACAGTCTTAATTCTGTTTTATTACACTGCACATAGTAGCGTTACTGTGAACAGGTGTAGTATACTGTACCTCTCCATTAAATCCATACAGTATAATTATTATAATCTTGTCTTGGGAAAACGTGATGAACTGCACCACAGTGGCTCCTGGGTCGCGGTGTTGATGTTCTTTTTCCTCAGAATGGACTGATCATCTGCTCCGAATCCTCAGGTGCTGATGGTGTGTGTGTGTGTGTTGTTTTTTTTTTCCCGCAGAGAATTACCCAGTGCAGGAGCAGCACCTGGAGCTGCTCAGGGAGAACCTGGGCAGGCAGTGGAAGCACTGCGCCCGCAGGCTGGGCCTGACGCAGGCGGAGATCGAGGTGATCGACCACGACTGCGAGCGGGACGGACTGAAGGAGAAGGTCTATCAGATGCTGGAGAGGTGGAAGATGAGAGAAGGCTGTGCAGGCAGTACTGTGGGAAAGCTTTACAGAGCCCTTGGAGACTCGCTCACTGATGAGCTGATCAATAGATTGCTGCATGTGTGCCAGGGAATGTCTACCCCATAAACTGAGCCACAGCACGTGTCAAACCATATTTTAGTCATACAGGAGAACATGTGACTTAAACTGCCTTTTCGTATGGACAAAGAGACGTATATATTAAAATATAATGGAAAGAGACTATAGGAGAATCGCTTTCAAATGTTTAATTCTTTGCTACTCAATAAAAACTTTATTTTTCTGCGGGGGCAGGGGCTGTATGTTCAGACATACAGGCAGGAGTCTTCGAGTCTTCGGTACTTGCACATTCTATAATCTCCATGCTATCTTGGCACCGCCAAAAATCTCAACCAAAATCTGTACAATAAACATAAAATGTCAGAAACTGATTGTTTAGCGTCCCAACCAACGTCCACAGGGGCATACAAAATAAAGTAAGCAATAGCAAGTCCGTTGCTCCCATTTCAGAAGTATGACGAGCTTCTTGAGTTCGTCAGCCAGTTTGGTACTTCTTGGGTACATTTGGCTATTTTGGTCTATGTTGGGGGCAATGCATGGTGACATGCAAAAAAAAAAGCTACAAGGCACCAGCTGTTCTCCCCAGCAGAAACCTTTTCCCAATGCCACGATATCTCAACTGGCGAAGTGAAAGCGAATGTGCATGGGATTATATTAGTATGCGGATCAGGTTGTGTGAACCCATTCATCCATTCAAGCTTCTCACAGCCGCCTTGTCCGATTCAGGGTCATGGGGGCGCACAAGCCTTTTTCGGCCAGCAACGGGCGCAAGGCCGGACACACAGTGGGCAGGACACATCCTTGCCGCATCCGAGATTTTCTGAACTTTCAAATGTTCGACTTTCAACGTGAAGCTAAATATCGCAAAGCTCCAACCAAATTTGTGCCAAGATCGATTTCTATATTTCGACTTTTTCATAGTGTTCATTTTTTGTTTTAGGCTTTTTTTTCTGATGCAAAGATGTCTATTTTTTCGTACTTGACGTAGGTGTAGCGGAGCTAGGTCGGATACGGTGATGTCAGCGCCCTCCCTGCGCGTAGCAGGGACCTCAGCTGCCTGGGCTGAGAGAGGTTTCCTTTAGCTCATGCGGCTGGTTCCCTGTTGCCTTACACCGGAGACACGGGTTCACGCCGGTCACATACGCAATATCTGTATTTATGTGTGATTGTAAACAATAGGTAGGAGTTCATGTTGGGTTCTCCAGGACCCCGTGTTCACTCCTAAAATCGCGTGGCTCAAGTCTGTGAACGGACGCTGGTTATAGTTAGACGCTATAAGAAGTTATTTTATCAATGGTGGTTTGATCTATTTCTGTTTTTTATAAAGATTGGATTTCTGTTTGTGTTAAACCTTGCTGCTGTCATGGATGCATGAGTCTGCTTAATCGATTATTGTGCTTTACGTGCTAAAGTATAAAAACGCCATCATGTCCTTCCTAATGACTGTGTATTGCAAATGCGGATGTATTGGTGCACTGTGACTGTAACCCCAAGACATCCATTGATATTGAGTGTGTCAGGATATGTAGAAAGTTCTTGCCTGATCAAAACACAATATGAATAAAAACATTTTAGTAATTATTTATAAAGGTATAAATCATTTTAGGAGCACCTCCCCATGAAGTTGACAGAAGTCCTGGTAAGGTGGAGAGGTCTGTGTTAGAATTCAAAACCTACGTTTGACTTTGTACCGTAACAGATCACACTGGAGAGACAGTTTCATGAGTTGGAAATATTTATTCCATGCTGAAAAGAGACATAACGTTTCGGGTGTGGAGCCTTCTTCGAGTGTGGAGTTCCTCCAGTGCATCGTGAGATCCCGAAAATAATCATCAGAAAGTATGTAAAAGACATTGAAGCGTCTGATCATCCCCAATTCTTAGTTCCTCAAGCAGGTGTCCTAGTAAGGTGCATATATATGATATGAAAAGAAGATAAAGCTGTCGTCATCATTACTGTAATGTAGTACAAAATAGCTTATATTGTGTATGCACGAAGATCTTTTTTTTTTGTTCGCTTCATTTCCTCTGTGCTTTATGAACAACCTTTAAGAGTCGTTAAAACTTCTAACTTCGGACTGCAACACGGTCTTGACGTTTTGCTTACGCACTTTCGAAAGCAAAAAAAAAAAAGGCAACACGACCAGTCTCACTAAATTTACACGGATGTTTTTTTTTCTTACAAAAAAAACACAATTATTGGACACCCATTTCATCTCGCGGAAAGTGTGTGATGGGGTGGGGAAAAAAAGGGGCGAAATGAAACATTTGTTGGAGTTGGTGGAGATTCAGGTGCGGGAGAAAAATGGCGTGGAGGCAGATCTGTCGAGGCTGGAGGTCGGCCCAGCGCCCAGCGCCCGGCGGCGGAGGTGCGCTCAGGTCCGGAGCGCCCGGCCAGCCGCTGCTGTACTGGTAACGCTACACTTTCAGTGATACTAACGTGTGACGAGCACAGGGACGACCAGAGACGTGGCGCACTTTCTTTTGCACGTTTGGTTATATTGCTTATATTGTTGGGTTTTTTTTTAATTTAAGAAAGCTGGCACATTCGCCGGCGAGTCCCTGTGTGGAAGCCGGACTCGTCACTGATTGGGTGACCAGAGAAGTCCTTGGGTTAATGTA
Organism: Lepisosteus oculatus; assembly: GCF_040954835.1. Lineage (NCBI taxonomy): Eukaryota > Metazoa > Chordata > Actinopteri > Semionotiformes > Lepisosteidae > Lepisosteus > Lepisosteus oculatus. Next base: position 4,730,847 of record NC_090701.1, on the reverse strand, counting down.
GCGTGCTTGGGAAAAGGGGTTAAATGACGCGGTGAAACTGTTTTTCAGTTACAGTACATTCAGGCTTAAAAGGTTTCAAAACGGGTTGTGTTTAATGTGAGAGGGTGTGGGATTCTGACCCGGGGAACTGGAGACAGAGGTACCTAGTGACAAACAGGATTCCTTGCCACTTCAATGTAAATCAAGGCAACGCAGTTGACAAAATTGGACTCATGCCAACAATCAAAGTCCCAGCTCTGCGTTTATGAATTAGCTGGGTTAACAACACGGTAGTTGTTGTTTCTTTTTTCAGAACCGACATTCACAACAGCCCAAAACCAGACAGGTTTCTTTCTATTGCTGCCTTGGCGGACGGTGTGACGCCGGACTGATGCACAGAGATGATGGTCCAGAGGGAAGCCGGACTTGGCTTGTTGTGTTTGAGGAAAATTAAGATGTTCACAAAAATAAATCACTTGGCTGTATTGTGCAGTTCACATTCAACCTGTGAATGGGAAAATAAACTTTCCTGGGCGAGCTGTCGCGGCTTTCATTTGACTCTTGGCCTGTCTGTTTTTTTTTTAAGTTGTGTGGTTAGATAACTATAGGTTTTCTATAGGTTTGTTCGCTATCGTTATTCTTTTAAAACAGATACTTCACGCATTATTTTGTTGTTGTTGTCGTCGTGTTTCACAGCACCTCTGTCCAGTCAGCCAGGAGGCGGGTGAATGGAGTCGAGCTGCACTACCGACAGACTGGGCACGGAGGCCACGCAGCACTGCTGCTGCCGGGATCTCTAGGTACAGAGCTCACGAAGACAATCCTGCACTTCCAGGTCTCGTCATTCTGAGATTTTAAGTCGCAATTACAAGAAATAAAATCGGAATTCTGAGATACAAAGTCGCAATTGCGAGATCTGTGAACAGTCATAGCAACCGAAGAGGAAGTGTACTTTTTGCATAACCTACAGTTTATATATACAGTAGTTTGCAGAGTTACAGGATATTCACTGTACTGTATATATGTGAAACGGGTTGTACTATATTTGTGAGGCGCAAATGTTGGTAACATGCCCCTGCAACGATTTAGTTTTTTGAAAAACAGGCATGAGATTTCGGATTTTTTTCAAATAACAGTAAAATCTTTTTAATCAAAGCTCTCATTTTTCAGTTCATATCATTAGTATGAACTGTTATGATACACAGAAATAGTGTGTGTGATGACTGCAACACCATGAGTTTTGCAAATGGGTATTTAAGCACCCTGTTCATTGCTGTGAAGAGACACATGGGGTGTTTAAAACTGCGTTCAAAGGAATTTTTTGTTGCATTTTTGCAGTTTGAGGCAGGTAACAGAGGGCACATTCCACAAGCACACGTAGTTAAGATTGGAGGTGATACTGTACGCTTTGTGGGGTTCCCACATAATTGAGCTTTTTTCCTTCTAGAAATAAACCATTTGCTTTTGCCTGCGCCCTGAGTAGGCCCTCTGTGTTTCGAGAGCCTGGTGCTGTTTTTTCTTAGACTCTCCATTGGCTGTTCTGTATTGCTATTCTGCTGTTAAGGTAGCGGCCAGACAGACTTCGGCCCACAGCTGAGGTCTCTGAATAAAGAACGCTTCACCATCGTGGCCTGGGATCCCAGGGGCTATGGGCTTTCTAGACCTCCAAAGCGGGACTTTCCCCTGGACTTCTTTGACAGGGACGCCAAGGATGCTGTGGGCCTAATGAAGGTCAGAGTGCAGTTTGAAATTCAACCCTGTCTCGTTGACGAAACATATTATGTAGCAGGTCAAGTGGGTAGCTGTGTCATTAGCGTAGGCTGTAAAGGAACAGGTAAAGGTTTATTCCATTCTGAAAAGAGAAGAAAAGAAACACAGCATTTCAGCTGTGGAGCCTTTTTCAGGCGTGAAGAAGGCTCCACAGCCGAAATGTTATGTTTCTTTTCTCTCTTCAGCATGGAAAAAATATTCTGGCCTACAGTAAAATAAGATCACTTTATTGGCCATATACAATTTCTTGCATTAGGAATTTGTCTTTTCGCAGACCCCAGCTTGCTCTCCATAAGACACACAGAGAGGGAGAGAAGCTTGGGGTCACAGCGCAGGGTCAGCCATTTATACGGTGCCCCTGGAGCAGCTGGGGTAAAGGGCCTTGCTCAGGGGCCTGACGGAGTAGGATTCCTCTGCTGGCCGTGGGATACAAACCAGCAACATTCCAGTCACAGAGCCACCACTCTGCCCTTCAGGAAAAAATCAGTAGCACTGTTTGTTTTACCGCCAGTAGTCTGTTTGCATCAAGACCTTAATGTACTTCAGCAATACAATATATGCTCAGCCAATACAGCAGATATTATTCATGAGAACGAAAAGGTCAGTTTTCTGCCTTTTATGACAAGACGAGAACAGCGCCAGGGGTCAATAAAGAAAACTCCAGATTTTGGACTGCCCATTCGCGTTTGGAATCCTCTCGAGTGAAATCTCTTTGCCCTCAAAGGCAATTTTTATGTTTTCCACAGCTTCTGTGAATATTTTAAACCCTGTGGTCACAGGACGTGTAAGCCATGAGAAATTCAGTTCCTAATCTGTGTGCTGGGAAAGTTGGTTTATGATCATCTGAGTGAAATCTAAATGGCAGCTTGAGGGAGCACTGATTTCGATTGAGTTTGTGTGCTCCTCCAGGAGCTCTGAAGGGTGTGTCATTGATTTTCAGGCATTGAATTTTAAGACATTCTCTCTGTTGGGCTGGAGCGATGGTGGAATAACAGCACTAATTGCTGCTGCGAAGTTTCCCACAGCCGTCAGAAAGCTGGTCGTGTGGGGAGCCAACGCCTTTGTCTCAGAGGAGGATTTGAACATTTACAATGGTGAGGTGTGAGACCCAGTATCGTTTATTTTATTGATCAAGGGAAACTGGAGAGGATGATTTAGTTATAGTCTATCATTTTCATTTTCCTATTTATAGAGACGCTCACTGCTGTAAATTTTCGGCTGAAAATTATTTTCAGTGCGTCATTTGGCGTCTTAAGAAATTAAGTGCAGGTGTAATGTAGTTCTCTTGGGTAGTGAGGTGATTTCTATTTCTATTGATTTTTTTAAGGTGTGTTTTAAACTGTGAATCGGCCTGTTTTTGTGAACAGTTTTTCATTGTTAAGCCAGAAACTCACGAGCAATAAACAAAAAACACTTAACCATAATGCAACACCCAGAGACCCCTATCCTCTAATCGATATCCCTCCCAAATCCATCCCCCACCCAGGAAAGAGGTCCACCCCATATTCCATCATACTTGAGTTAAGACTCTGGGCTCGCAACTTGGTGGCTATAGGTTCGAATCCCAACGGAGACACAGCCCATTCACCTTTGAGCAACGTGCTTCAGCTGAACTCTGCCAGTAAAATACGCAGCTGTATGAATGGGTGCAGATCTCAGTTGCTTTGAGTAAAAGCATCAGCTGAATGAAAAAGATAATACTGTTCCTTTTGTTATTGAATAGCTCTGAGAGATGTTTCAGCCTGGAGTGAAAGGATGAGGGCACCGATGAGGGAGCTGTATGGTGACGAATATTTCGCTCAGACCTGGCAGGCGTGGGTGGACGGCATCAGTCAGTTTGCACAGAGACCTGACGGTGAGACCAGGGAGGCTGAGGATTTGGGGAAAACAGCTTCCGAGTCGGAAAGCTTTTGTGAGAGGATGTGAAATGCCCTGGCACAATAATCAGAGAGAGTCGAGTAATTGAGATATTCCCAACATTTCAATGAATAGAAAGTGTGTTTTATGGTAATGTTTTTTTTTTTTTACAAGATTCATAGCATTTTTTAAACCTTTTAATTACAAATATATTGCGGGAAATATTGTTAGCAGGTATTAAAGTTATAAAGTGAACTGAGTGCAGCAGCAGTAAAGATTCCAGGTGCAGCGTGTGAATTGCTCTGGGACGGGGCCAGTACGCACCTGCACACCTGATGAATTCACCTGCTTACAGTTTCTTTTTTGGAAGGCAAACCCAGACAGGTCCATCCCCAGATCAGGGTAAAGCTATTTTTTTTTAGTGTCGACGCGGCACTCCGATTCCTCCATTGTCCCTGTATTGTCTTTTTACCACGTTGAGATCCGTTTTGTTTTCTGCGGGTTTGGGCTTCAGGTAGCATTTGTCGGGAGCTGCTACCCCAGATCGCCTGCCCAACTTTAATCGTCCATGGTGAAAAGGACCCCATGGTGCCACGTTTCCACGCTGAATATCTCCTCCAGCACATCAAGGGCTCCCGGTGAGGCAGCTCGTACCCCCGCCAGGGACGTGCCAATACGGCAGCAGAAATTGAGCCGCTCCTCGTGAGACACAGCTGAGATGAGATGGGTTTACTGTATTGTGCTGAGTAAGGAGGTCGCAGGTCTCCTGGGGCAGAGGAATACAAATCTTCATTAGCCCAGCCTAATGGAATGGCAAATAACTGAAGTCTGCAATCTGACAGGAAAATGACTGGAAAGGTGGATGGTGCACAATGAATAATTTAAGTTTCTTTACAAGAAGATGCATTCGTTGATGCACAGCGGCAGCGATCATTTGAGTAATTAAGTTTTAACTGTGTTTTGTATTAGCTGCTTTACATAAAATGATCACGGCAAGATCACTTCATTTCTCCAAAAGAGTTATTCTGGCCCAGGGAGGGAGATGGAACAGCAGTTCAGATAATTAATGCAGCACAGTCTCATGAATATGAAATTGAATATGTTTCACACTAGAAACAGCATTTAGTTGTGTAATGTTTTCTTTTTTTTTTGTTTTAATAGATCCCATGTAATCTGCCAAAATGTGGGATCTAACATAGATGTAGAACCCATATGTGTGTGAATGAAAACTTAAAAAATAGATTTTATTTAAGATACATAAAATCTAAAATCATGTTATTTTTTTCAGGCTTCATCTAATGCCAGAAGGCAAGCATAATCTACACTTGAGGTTTGCTGGAGAGTTCAATAACCTGGTTGAAGAATTTCTTTGCCTTTGATAACTACAGTGGTGAAATAACCCTGAATTGTAAATGTCTTCTGGCATCAAACATCAAAAAGGACATATTACAGTAGCCTCAATTGGCAACACTCATATGTTCCCTAAAACTGATCAGGTTATTAAATCAGCTGTGCTTTTGATGTTTGGAAACAGAATACTGTCGGATGTTTGACCAGAGTAGTGTTTTGTAATATCTTGTACCATGTTAAAAGGTGCTGTATATGCCGAACAGTTTGTAGATGGAGACAAGTGTTTTGGAAGTCTGCAGATTTATCTGCAGATTGTATGATGTGTTTAAAATGATATGGGAAAATTATATGTTTTAAGAATAATATAAAAATTATTCAAACTATGTTTTGAGTATTCAGAAAAAAAGTTTATGAAGTCTTTATAGTACATACTTAAATGTAGTGCTATTTTCTGGATTATAGTTCGTTGTTTACATCCATGAATGTAAATATTTTTTCTCTGATATTTTGCACAACTCTGATAACTTGCTTTACTTACCAAATATTCAGCTGAGTTAATATTTGAGATATTTGTTCCAGAGCAGAAAGTTAAGACTAATCTTGGACCTGATGTTACTTTTGATAAGCAAGTTCCAGATGATTGCTAATCTTGGTCTGTCGAACTACCCCAAAATTCATTTTAAATGGTGGATATTCATAATCACACTTGACACTGGGTAAATTCTACAATAAACCTCTTCTGCACAGATTATGTGCATGTGTAGTGTTGAGGTTTTTTTTAGAAGAATCAGAGAGAAGACTGATCGAGTACAGTGATATACAATGGGGAATATACATTGAAATATGACTGTGTGTCTTGGAGGTCCACATGGAAATGCATGCAACTCTTTGAGATGTAAGCAAGATCAAGAGTGGGTCTCCCTTACGCCCCAAAGTTTTGGTAGTTTACTACTATTGAACCCTGAGCCAAGCTGTAGACATTTGTATTTAGGATCCTGTACGTCTGCTTAGCAAGTGGGAACTGGTAGTCAAAAGAGGAAAACACTCAAGTCATTTCAAGCATGTGTACTGTAAATGTGAGAAACACACAGGCAATATTGTGGCAGAAAGAAATTATTATTTGCGTGTGTTCTTATAGGGGTATGTTATTGTCATCATACCTTACTTTTGGGATTGAATTTGCTGATTTAAGAAACAATTACAATTACACTGGAAGGTCCACAGTTTAATGCTGGCACACATTTTATTAAGTTTTGAGAAACCTTTAATACCAGACGTAAATTCATCATTCACCCCATTTTCCTCACATAAGAATGGGAGCGCATACACTGCCAAAATGTTAATGAATTTCTCATCAGTGTGAACAAACAAATTGTAAAGAGATCATTTCTGTTTTCCACACAACCGCACAAAAAAATTCTGCTCGACATCAACCACGGTTACAAAATACAGAATTAAGCTGCATGTCTCAATGATGGTTTTAAAGGCTAAGACTTTAAAAAGTGTGCTTCGAGCTGAGGTGACCCACTGTGCCAGTCTGGACTCTACGCCTCGTCTTCCCCCTCGTCTTCCTCAAACTCGCCCTGCTCATCCGCAGTGGCGTCCTGGTACTGCTGGTACTCGGACACCAGGTCGTTCATGTTGCTCTCGGCCTCCGTGAACTCCATCTCGTCCATCCCCTCTCCCGTGTACCAGTGCAAGAAGGCCTTGCGCCGGAACATAGCGGTGAACTGCTCCGAGATGCGCTTGAACAGCTCCTGGATAGCAGTGCTGTTCCCGATGAAAGTGGCGGACATTTTGAGGCCCCTTGGGGGGATGTCGCAGACGGCGGTCTTCACGTTGTTGGGGATCCACTCCACGAAGTAGCTGCTGTTCTTGTTCTGCACATTGAGCATCTGCTCGTCCACCTCCTTCATGGACATCCTACCGCGGAAAATGGCTGCCACGGTGAGGTATCGCCCGTGCCGAGGGTCGCAGGCCGCCATCATGTTCTTGGCGTCGAACATCTGCTGCGTTAGCTCGGGCACAGTCAAGGCACGGTACTGCTGGCTGCCGCGGCTGGTCAGCGGCGCAAAGCCGGGCATGAAGAAGTGAAGGCGAGGGAAAGGCACCATGTTGACGGCAAGCTTGCGCAGGTCGGCGTTCAGCTGCCCGGGGAACCGCAGGCAAGTGGTGACCCCACTCATGGTGGCCGACACCAGGTGGTTCAGGTCTCCGTACGTGGGCGTGGTGAGCTTCAGGGTGCGGAAGCAGATGTCGTAGAGGGCTTCATTGTCGATGCAGTAGGTCTCATCCGTGTTCTCCACCAGCTGGTGGACCGACAGAGTGGCGTTGTAGGGCTCCACCACGGTGTCCGACACCTTGGGGGAAGGCATGACGCTGAAAGTGTTCATGATTCTGTCAGGGTACTCCTCTCGGATCTTGCTGATGAGTAAGGTGCCCATGCCCGAGCCGGTGCCCCCGCCCAAGGAGTGGGTGAGCTGAAAGCCTTGCAGGCAGTCGCAACTTTCAGACTCCTTCCGGACCACATCGAGAACCGAGTCCACCAGCTCCGCGCCCTCGGTGTAATGACCTTTGGCCCAGTTATTGCCGGCCCCACTCTGACCTAAAAAATTAAAACAAGAATCACGTGTTTTAAACACTGTGAAAGAGCCATGACTGATGATTCTCCCGGTAGTGCTGAACCATGTTCATTGTCTATCTCTTGTAACGGATACAAATACATTGCAGATTATTCGCCTGTTAATAAGTTTGTAGGTTTCAACAATGTTTTATTAGAGCAATGAAGGTGTAAAGAGGTCACAGATACTGTAGTCACTTACCAGGTAAGGGGAAAAAATCACTTATTTTTTGGCCTATTCATTCATTCAATAAAGGCAGCTCAGAAGCCTGCAAGCTGAACTGCTTGAACTGATTGAAGATTACCGTTTGTCTTTCTTATGAATAATGAGACAAAGCATTCCCTGTTATGAACCTCATGCCCCCCCAGATGAATTATTCTTCATGTATAGATAATTCTTTTTGCCACATGTTAACAATTGGAGGCCACAATCACAATAAGTGACATTATTAAGGGCCTTCTAGTTTCCCCAGACTGTAGAGTACAGGTCTTTCATTTTAAAACATATCCTTTTCATAATGGACAACCAGAAGGAAAATCTCTGGACTACATTTTTAGGTTTGTGTTGTGTTAATAAAGCTATTTTTTGATTAACAATTGTTTGATTTTGAAATAATTGTGTGACTTTATTGGTAATATTGTTCTCGGGTTGAGAGACTTAAAAGGCACATTCAAAGCGTTTTGAACGGCCATAATTTGTTCTCTCTGAAAAAAAAAAACCAGTCCATCTCATACTTCAAAACCTGTGCTACATTTCCATTTATTTCCACTTTATATCAACTATATTGTCTCTGGCTTCAATATTTAAATAGGTTCTGTATTATATTTTTTCAGCAAATCTGGAGTAGGTAACTCCTCCTCTGTCCCCATTTAGCTGTAATAATCAGCACTGCAATGCAGCTGTCATCCCCACTGTGACCTGAGTCACTCCTCTCAGCCGAGACGCAGAGACTTACACTTATCTTGCTGCGTCACACCGGGCCTTTTTTTTTAATTATTTCCCAGTTTCGAGGTTTCAGTATTTGAGTTCCAGTCTGCATGTGAGACGACACCCTTTCCTTTATCAAGAGTGGGTCTCACAGGGGGAAAGCAGCCCTGAATACTGAAAGCGCCCTCCTTCCTCTCTTGGCCGACGGTGAAGGGGAATGTCTGTGAGTGCACAGGCTGGCACCGGGCCCAAACCCACTCCCTAAACCCACTGCGAAGCTGGAAGAACCAGCATACTGTCCGTTTAGCCCACTCTTTGCTTTCAATTAATGCTGAAACAAACACAAATCTCAGGATGCCGAGGTCTGAACTGCAGGCGTTAACACGGTCTAATCGAAGCTTACCAAAGACAAAGTTATCCGGCCTGAATATTTGTCCGAAAGGCCCAGACCTGACGGAGTCCATTGTGCCAGGCTCCAAATCCACAAGAATAGCACGAGGCACGTACTTGTTACCTGGAGGAAGGACAAGGCATCCATTGTGAGTCGACAAAGCAACGCTTACCGCGTCGTGCACATTGCTTTCAAGACTAATGTAGCGTCGCCGCGTCCTGCTGCATTCAAGACGCAAAATGGATAACCCTGCTGTTCGCAGCGCCAAAGCTGCCGAGCTCTCTAAAAGGAATGCAGCTGAGGACTCTCTTAACTGTGTGTCGGGAGACAGCCGTTTGAATGTTGTCTGTGTATTTCTCACTGGTTCCCTTGGAAGATGGCCACACACACACCTAAAACGTGACATTCGTGGGGCTTCGCATTAAATTTCCCCACAGCATATTATGAGGAAATCAAACTGTAACCAAAACAATTCTGTAAAACATACAAAGGATGGCAACTGATATCTTCTGAGGGAAATTCTATTTGTGTAACAGCCTATTAACTGATATTTTATTTTCTGATAACAAGAGAGATTTGGATCCCATGAATAAGGGAAAATGATGACATTTTTGTATTCTCTACCACATTTTTGCATTAAGTGACATTATTAAGGGCCTTCTAGTTTCCCGAGACTGTAGAGTACAGGTCTTTACATTTTAAAACATATCCTTTTCATAATGGACAACCAGAAGGAAAATCTCTGGACTAAATTTTCAGGTTTGCGTTGTGTTAATAAAGCTACTTTTTGATTAACAATTGTTTGATTTTGAAATAATTGTGTGACTTTATTGGTAATATTATTCTCGGGTTGAGAGACTTAAAAGGCACATTCAAAGCGTATTGAACGGCCATAATTTGTTCTCTCCGAAAACAAAACCAGTCCATCTCATACTTTAAAACCTGTGCTACATTTCCATTTATTTCCACTTTATATCAACTATATTGTCTCTTGCTTGCATATTTAAATATGTTCTGAATTATATTTTTTGCAGCAAATCTGGAGCAGGTTAACTCCTCCTCTGTCCCTATTTAGTGTCTTGGGCGAAAAAAAAACAAGAAACAAAAGTGTCAACTGGACTAAAATTGAGAAAAACTGCGTCTTAACTGTAACCTGGTATCGTACAGAAGCCAGTTCATAACCTAAAACACGTTAATGTCTCCCTATACCCAGGGCAATTTTTCACTTCGTGCGCTGTCTCGGCACTTAAGGTGCTGAAAAATAGCGCTTTCGCTCCAATGGAGACAGCGTGGTTAATTATCTGCTATAGAAATCAATAGCCATTACTACGGATCGTGCTTTGAGGAAAAATATAATTACAATACACCAATCGTCATACTTAGCAAGGGAACGAGTCTGTTACCTTGAAGCATCTGAATAATCTTAATTTTAGGAAAGTGAAGCTTATCGGTTGCATTCGGCGTACGTTTCTCACGCCGCGCTTTCAATAAATGCCTGGATAAAGCGCAAAATGATGTCTTAAGCACACGAATACCCCGTGCAACCCATCCCGTTTAGTCGAGAGACGTTTTGGCGTTTTACCGCTGGCTTCATTGTAGTAGACGTTGATTCTTTCCAACTGCAGATCGCTATCCCCGTGGTAGCTGCCGGTAGGGTCGATGCCGTGTTCATCGCTTATCACCTCCCAAAACTGAAATACAAAATCACACGAAACTTCTATTTTCTCTTAACTGTATGCGAGACGTAAGGTGCCCGCATCGCTTTAGACCAACGTGCTATTAACTTTGATATTTTTTAATGAAACGGGTAAGAAATGACAGGGCGTCTAAAAATGGACCATTTAAAAAAAGAAGATGTCTGTGGACGTCTTAAAAAAGCTCTATACAATGAAACGCAAGGAATATTACCCCACATTCATCTCTCCCAGTGACACGAATCAAAGAAGACCGCACCCATTTCTCACAGAGAGAGGCACAGTCCTTTGTGTACTGAGTAGGCATGAAGAGCTCATTCACACATTAATGTGGCGAAATGGACAGATCACGCTAATGAAACACCAGAATTTAGCATAGTATATCACATATCATATGTGGGATTTATATTGTAAAACGGGAATGCGTTATATCTAAAATCACTTGACTAAGTCATCTGAGTATTTGAAAAAAGTAAAACGATTCATGATAGAAAATGACAGTGTGTGTCATCCCTACAAATTAACACTCTTGTGCATCAAACAAGTCTACAGACATAAACCTGCACCGTTTTAAGTTGATCTGGAGATGACGTGCTCTCTCCGTTTTCTTTCTTTTTTTTTCCTTCCTGTCATTATTTCCAACAACCGTCCGCGAAATGGGGCGGTCGGCCTGATTATGTGGGAAAACTCGTGAGATGAGGACAGAAGCACAGGGGACAAGCGCGTTTAACCCCCTCACCTTGGCCCCGATCTGGTTTCCGCACTGCCCAGCCTGGATATGCACAATCTCACGCATCCTTGCGGCTCCGTCGGGATCCTCGTCTTCAGGCTAGCGAGAACTGCTCCTCTCTCCCCGCTGCGGGTACCGGGGTCTTATAAACCTGCAGGTCGGGCGGTGCGCGCCGCCGCCGAGACGCACTTTCCACAGCTGATTGGGTGACGTCATAGCAGCCTGGGTTCTCGGCAGCGCGGCCCTCCTATCGGGGGACGCGCACTTGAAACGCTGAGAGGATTCCGCAACGTGTTAGTTTTTTTTAAAAATTTCTGTCTCCCCCTCTTAACTTTTTTTCTTAAGTTCAAGAGGAAGAAAAAAAAAGCATAGTCCAAATAAACCAGGTTACTTATTCAGTACCGATTTGTTGGCTGTTTCTACTGTAACTGGAATTCCAGAAGATGCACTGAAAGCCTTATATGGATGGGATTGGAAGTTGTTTTTTTTTTTAAAGAAACAATCTTACAAGACTGGTGTCGCTACAGTGGTGTCTGGGAGCGGCGTCTACAGTATGTGTGCGGACAGTGTCTTACCCGGCTCTCATCACAGTGCACGGTGAGGTGGAAACCGGAGGGCTGTCGTTTCGCCGGGTCTCGAATCTCATTCAGTTTGAAGTGTGCACCGACCGACTCGCACCGCCTTATCAAATGCACCTTGAATAACGAATCGGGGGGCAAACCGGCATTCTGGGCTGCGACACGCCTAAAATCCGCCACTGCGCTTGCCGAGGAAGCGAAGCGGTCGGTGCCGCTGGCAGGCCATAATTATTCCGCTCACATTGCATTGCGAGACGGGCGACATGACGGGGTTCTGCTCCTCATCCGGCGGGACGGTCCCACGTCTCTGCCTGCGGGTGTTGCTCTGAAGAGAGCGCTGCCCAGTCACGTCCCCGGCCTGAGGTCCAATCTGACTGCAGGTTCGCTGCGTACAGACACCCCGAAATCCTGCAGAGTCACCGGCCTGCAGAACCAGGACTGAACAAACCCCGCATTTCTCAGCTCTGCCGGCCGACTTGTCGTCGGTCTGTATAGCAGATGCACTGATTGATGGACCCCCGGAAGATCATTTTATTTTCTCTATAAACATACCGAATTAAAAAAGAAAGATAGTGTAAACTGTTATTTGTCATTCCATGCGTATAGCTACTGTTTATTAAAACTGTTCTATCTGAAATTGTAACGTTTCATACTAGGAAATATTGTCTTGAGTTATTAATATAATTGACACAAAATGAATTTAGCGTGTTTGCGACCGCACACACTGACTACCGAACATGTATTGCTTCTTTTTTTAAAAAAAAATAAATGAGTAAACTCATTCCCTGCACAGGTTAACAAGGGTCGAGTAATGCAGTGTTTGAAAATTTTGTGATTTAGACATCCAGCCGTAAGAGGCCAGTAGTTTCAAAGAGTCACCCGTGATGTCCCCTCGAAGCTTATTTACTTGTGAACAGGTAAGGGTACAGTATATCCTAAGCTGAAAGGAAAAGAAAGGAGTGGCACAACCTTTCGGCTGCGGAGTGTTCTTCAGCTGTGTGCTTCCTTGCAATTCACAATGTGAAGAGAAATTAAAAATAGATATATAAGTTATTAGTTTCCTGCTCAATTAAATATGTATATTAATTACTGCGCGCTCCTAAAACGCAGATGTTCTTATAATAATGATAGGCTTATTGGCACGCACACCACGCCGCAGTTCAGCGTGCAACAAGTCGGATCCGTGCCGAGATCGACTAGTCGAGCCTATTCGGCCGGAGCGCAAGCAGGAAGTGACTTGCACAAAGGTGACGGCATGAGTGGAGCTGTTCAGGGTCTGATCCGCATCAAGCAGCACGGGGAGGATGGAAAGTGCAAGTTCCAGCGCAAACGAAGGAACCATCTCGGTCCATAATTTTTCCGAGAAGATTCTGGAGCAGGTTGTTCACTTCCATGTTATGAAAATGAAGGACGGATTCTTCCTTTGGATCGGGGCGAGCTCGGTTCTTTCTAACCTAGCTGTGGCCATGTGTAGCAAATATGTGAGTTTTTTTTCTCTTAATACTACTACTTGCTGCTGCTACTAGTAATAGCATTGGTGCGTATGAATACTAAAATAGCAGAATTGCGTTCTCCGGTCTTCTTATAAAATCGTTACTTTAACTGGAATCTGGAAATATTGACACAATTGCATGTGGAATTAAGGGGTTGTCCGAATCGACATTAAAATAATCCATCACGGAGCAGCGATATCGCATTGAGTCCTGCAAGTACAATGAAAGTTTCTGAATGTGAGAGCTGTAGTTGCTGACGCAAGTATAGACGCCCTGCATCTTCAAAAAAACCTTATTCGCAGAATCGCTGATTTTGTAAAATGTGTGCATCTGAGGAAACAGTTTCTCCCACCCACTGTGTTGTATATAGGTTTATTACATAGAAGTCGTAATCACAATTCCTGGTAGTTCAGGACGATGAAACAGCATTGTCAAGTGTGTGTAGTGTAATAATGTGCCCCCTAGCAGTGAGAAATGGTACTGCACGAAATGGCAACCTTCCAGCCACAGGCGCAGATCCTGAGCCACAGAGCCACCGCTCTGCCCGTTGGAAGTCCAAGCTGCAGCTCTTTAACTACAGCGTGCTCTGTTGCTGATCTTTTTATGCTAAATGTTTCGTGTGTAAGTGCTGAATCTGGTTGTGGTCCTTGTCTCTGTGTTATCCCGGGCGTCCTGTGAATTTCTCCCTCATCTCCCTGAGCCCCCGCAAGGTTTATCCAAGAGGAGATGATGTGTTCATTCGATCCAGGTACTCAAAACCCTGAACAGCATTGACCAAATTGAATCAGTGGGCTTTTTCCAAGTAAGCAATGATTCAAGGAGACAGGGATACGGGTGGTAGTTTGGAATACGGGACAGACAGGTGAAGACACTTGTTTCCTCAGGAGATCTACTGTAGCTCCCCCAGACTCGTATTTAAAACTGGCTTGATGGAATTCTAAGATTTTTCTAAAACCTACTGGCAGGCAGAATGGCCCCTTCTTGTTTGTAGTCTTTTTATGTGTTTAATAGTTATGTCATGTAATACATAAGAATAACACTAAAGATAGGGGGTTCTAAAACATATCCGTGACAGTGAATATTGAGGTGCTCTCTTAATGCTTAATATCAGAGTTTGTTAGCAAAAGTGAATGTATGAATTCGTACATGAAAAGAAAATGTATCGACGTGTCCAGTTGGCAGTAGGATCTGTTTGCTGAAGTACAAGCTCTCTAATTTGGTCAATTAATCATACAAAATATTCTTAGATGAGGTACATTTTAACTAGCTTTATTTATATCAACAGGATCCTGGAGTCATGCGTTCAGAATTTCTTATGGAAATACTTTGTTTACTGTGTGTTTTATGTTTTATGTTTTCCCACCTCCAGGACTCTGTACCTTTGGCAACCTTAGTTTTTGGAGATTCTTCTGACACCTCTCCAAGTTCCCTGGCACAAAGATTAAGTAGGATTTTCTTCCTTGTTTTTAGAAGGTTTTCTTTATTTGCACAGAAACAACACTGATTCATTAACTTTTACGGTGCACTACTGAGATTAGGGGATGACAGTGATTTTCAAAGCGATTTGTCCAATATTGTAAAGCCAAATAATTGAAAATGTTTTCATTTAGATGTAATTGTGATTCATTCTTTAGCATCTGCCTTTTCCATTAATACAAATTCAAAAGCATATATGCTACTTTCTGTGCTCATATCGTACACTTTTTCTTTTTATGTTCTAGCCAAGAAGACAAAAAAGCAGGTCTTTGTCAGCTACAATCTTCCCTCCACTGAGGCCAACCTCACATTGCTCGTGGAAAACCGAGTAAAGAAAGAAATGGAACTTTTTCCCGATAAGTTCTAGACTTTTCAGAGTTCGCTTTTCAGATAAAGGAAAGCTCTGTATCTTTTTTCCTTGGTATTTTTCATGTTTTGTAAGAAAATGTAAAGAAAAATAAAAAAAATCCCCCCTTTAAATTATTCTATACATGTTTACTATGAGCAGTTCTTTCTCCTGAGTATTAATTCCAACATTTAAAGCAGTAAACCTATAAGAGTTTTCAATGACTATTTACTAGTGCCTTATTTCTTAGTTTCTGTCACAAAAATGAGATTTAAAACGAGATTAGGAAATTTAGCTATGACTTTCCCTTTCCCTCTCATGCACAAAGTCTATATGACTCACAAAGGGTGCTGTTCTATTAGGGTGCTATACTGCATGTACTGTACGTCAAGCATTTTTCAATAAATATCTTAACATCAATAGAGTTAGTATACTTGCAAATCATTTGTTTTAACATTGATAAACACCAATCCCATATCTCACACCACCACAATTTGAGAAGTTCTTCAAAACATGTTGATGTTCAACTTTTTTATCTTTATTACTACTATTTTCACAGGTTTACAAACAGTTGTGATACACAAGGTCATGTCATGCAGACACCGAATGTGTTTCCAGTACTGTATTCCTGGCTCAGTCTACAAGTACATCAAAGAGCCGTTATCCAAAGAACACACTTTCCGGTTAATAAAAAATAAGGCTCAGCCTTTTCTGCTGTTTATACAATATTAATAACAATAAAAAAAACGTTGACACTTTTGTTATACCAAAGTCTTTTTATCTGTGCCATGCCAGCACGGTTGAGGCAAAGCAGTTTTAAAATAATAAAGACCCAGTGTTTCAGATCTCAGTCTCCTAGAATACACTCTGTGAGGTTTGCAGAATTTTAATACAAAGCCTTTAGGGGGACAACTTTGACAAAATTGACCTTGAGGATACTGCCCTTCACATGCATCTTGTGAAGACTACAAAAAAGGGGGTTTCTCAGACACAAAATCAAGCACAAAAAAAAAAAAGAAATAAAAAGTGTTCTGTGTGTTTAGCGATGGGGAATGTCTTGGGAGTAGCCTTAAGGTGCTGAATGCAAATCAGTTTGCCAATACAGTGTGTGTGATGTCTTTCACGTTTGAAATACAATTTCGTTTTGTAAAGGACTAGAGGGCACATGGAGTTCATGCCACTGCAAGTCTTTGCTGCAGTTAATCCCTAATTACCTAAGTGATCTGCAGCACTTGGCTTAATAAAGCAGTTAAGCATTAATTTAGTCCTGAGTCTATTGAAAGGTCAGAACAGAATCCTGTGACAACATGAAATGTGGGCATCAAGGTGAACCACTCCTGGCCCATCCCATCATCAATCCCACCAGACACAGTGGCAGAAAGGTCACTTTTTCTCTTCCGTGTTCCCAGAAGTGTTCGGGAAGCAAATGGAAAACACTGAACGGCTGCTGTGATTCAGTAGAGCAGTGACTGAAAGTACGATCCATCCGGATTACAGCACTTGCTGATCAGCGGTCTGTAATGACCGATGCATTCCCTGAAATGGCAACACCTGCAGTATTTATAAGGCCCAGAATAAATACTAAAAAAAATCTTAATCTTCTAAACTTTTAAAAAGGTCGAACCCATAAGATATGAGAAAGACGCAGAGAAACGTCGACAGGAATAAGGACAATTATGCTCAGTGCAGGCGGACGGCCCACTCCATAGGCAAGGAATTTCACAGGCAGTTTGTCATCAGTCTGTACCACAGGAAAACTGGGCAGAACATCTTTTCATTCAACACATGGCAATACATTTTTTTTTTGGAAAGTACATTTGTCTTTGGTATTAATCCAATTCGCAATACCTCTTGGTTTTCATTTGGAAGGAAGCCTGTTGATTTTTTTTTAGACTGCTGTGGCTTTAAAAACTCTTAATTGCAAACCAGGACGTTACCACATTTGATGACCCTTGTTATGTCTCCACACAGATGCAATTGCCATGGTTTTATTTTGGACACGGGGGCAACGTTGTGGGTCCGGCGTCACTCCTAAGCTTTCAGCGGTGTTACAAAAGGCTCAGATTAAATAGTAAATGCAGCAGTCAGGGAAAATTCCCTTGAAAACAGCATCCCGTGCCGCAGGTAGTGATTTGTGATTGATGGGTGGGTTAAAAAAAAAAAGATCTGAGCTCAGGCAGCTACAGGCCCATAACTAAGTGTTGTCATCTCTGATGCACCAGGCTCACGCGGTCACTAACCTCACCACCACTCCGTTTCTGCCTTCCTTCGCAGCAACCCCAGTAAACCATCTCTCACCCCCTCTATCCATTAGGAACAACGGAACAAGATGCAAATGTCACCACCTGACAGCCGCTGTTTCATCCTGAAGAGCCTCTTTAAAGAAGCCTTTTAATTTCAGAAAGTGACAAATGCGCCGAGCGCTAATCACAGCCAGCGGGCTTCCTGCAGGCCGGGGGACGACTGGAGCCGTTGGAGAGCGCTCCCATTGTTAACGAGGCGCGGGGGTGCAGTGCTGCACTGGCCCAGGAAACACGCAAAACCTTGTGCTTCGTGTGTCAAAGCTGCTCGTGTTCTTGTGTTCGTCAAATTCTACCGCGAGACTATAAGGATCCATTTGCCACCTCGCACCTTGAGGGCTTGCCTTCACGTCTTTCTGTAAATCCGTCAGGCCTCTGCCTCTACTAGAGCAATATTGGCAACGGTAAGAATAAAGTCAGGTCTTGGAAGACAGCACAGTGGTCACCCTTCCTGCCTCGTACCTGTGGGGCCCTGGGGTGCTATCTGAGTGGAGTTTGTATGTTTCTCCCGTATTTTTTTCCTCTGGATGCTCTGCTTTCCTCCCACGATCGAAAGACATGCTGGTAGGCTAATTGGTTTTTGGACAAGTTGGCCCAGGTGTGAGTGTGTTGCCAGTCTGTGCTGTCCCGCCACAGTGAACTGGAGGAAGTCTGGCAGAGGCATTTACTGAAATGAAATTCAGGCATTTATCGAAAACGAGAGCGTCTCCATGTCATCTGTCAGCCCCTTCCCTCCTTTACGGTCTATTTCTGTGTCTAGATTCTCAAGGCCGTTTCTTCTCGAAAACCGGGTTCTGTCTCTCTGAAGCAGGCTTATGTGTCGGATGAGTTAAAATTCAAAAGTAATGTCTTCCAGACAAATAAATCACAAAAAAATTGAGCAGCCGCCGCTGAAGCAAAACCCACAATGAACACTTATCAATGTGGTGACAGCCGTCAGGCAGTGAAAATGTTCTAATACGGGACTAGTTTGCATAAGCATGGAGAAATGCGATTAGTGAGGGCAAGGGTAAATGTTTGAACCCTTCAAAAACCAACCTGTACCCACTATGGAATTTGGCAGCTGTCTGGAAGATAATTGGCTCCAACTTCCTTGTCATCTCATTCACCTGACTATAAAGACGTCTGCTGCTTTGTTAAAATAACTACAGGTTACAGTTTACTTTAGCAATGAATAAATAACTTGGTTTAATAATATTTATGGCTTATATACAAGTGCACTGTATTAAAAATTCTCAATAGTGGTTTACATTCATTCGTGGAAATCCTTCACCCTGTTTTCAGAGATTGCAGAGTACTTGGTTTCCAGTGGAATCAGAAAACAGGCTAAATTTCAAGTTTCAAGTCTCATACTTTCGAGTAAGTTTTGAGAACTCTCTGAAGAGGTCAAGGGGGTCTTTACACTCCTCCCAGTTTACTATTGCTGTTTCCTTGTGATTCAAGTCTACAGAGACAGGAGGAGAGCGTCGGTGGTCAATCAAGTAACGAAACACCAGAGTTATGTCTTTTATCAGGCCTAATACAGTGGCCATGAAGATTTCATTACATATGGACTATCTTAAATTAAAAACAAAGATAGTCACAAGAAACATTGTGCTTTATAATATCAAATACCTGTAGACCCATCGTTCTCTATAGTTTTAGAAAGGCTGTCTAGTGAGGGTTTCCTGGGGTGTTACACAGAATACTGGGCAGCCTACAGCAATATTGAAAGTATATTAACCCTGTACCTACAATGAAAGGATCCAACATTCTTCTCACTCTGAGTCCACAGGTAACGGAAACGTACAAGGTAACACACGACTCCAGATGGCCAGAACTTATTAGAATTTACCAACATGGGAGAAAAAAAGAACAGTAAAAAAGGTCATGTCTGTACAATACATTATTTTACATTCTTGTAAACAGCATTTTTAAAAAATGAACGACCCAAGTGAAGAAGTAACATTATATTAAAATATCCAAGAGCACAATACATTGGGCTGTGAAATCAGTAGGCAGCCAGGGAGCAGGGAAATGATCACAATCTAAAGACAGCATCTGCTGGAAGGGACACAATTTTCTGTGTAATTGTAAAGTTGTATTTTACAAACAACTGCTTGACTCAAAACATTGGAAAAAAAAACATAAAACCCCTGACTTGGTTGAATGCCTTGTTCCTTTCATTCATAATAAAGTGCCACTTTAATTTAAACATCTATGGTAACAGACTTCAAAAGAATTGATATTCTAGGGTCATCTAAATCAAGTGTTAAAAGGTAACACAAAGAATTTCTGCGATTAAGTTCATAGTTACACACCACTATACATTTAATTAACAGATATCAACAATACTACACTTACTAGAATTAGCTTAAATTAACAACTGATTGTGTCATTGACTTTAGTGCAAAACTGGGGTAATCTTTAGGGTTAACTTAAAAGTGTTGTCACATATAACTGAATAAAACTGGCAACGACTGTAAACACTGAGCTCCACTGATCCATGTCTCATCTGATAAACACGAGGCCATTGAACTCTACGCCCACATGAAAAATAAGAGGAAAACAACCCATCGTGATATACTGTGGCAGTACTGCATTTTGGGAGGCTTTCCTCTGACAGAGCCAGGCCTGCAGGAGAAATAAAAGAGATGGTTTTGTTCCCATTGGTTGGAGCAACAACATGAGCACTGTATCTGCAGCAGTATTTTGAAACCGTAGACTTCGGATGTTCAAGGAGCATTCTGAAAAATACAGTTTATTTAAGTAGTCTTGGGAATCCAGAGAAGACAGTTTTAAGTCTCTGTTTTCTTTTAAGTAGGATTTTATCTGGTGCCGCTGCCATCTTAATACCAGATCTTGATTTGCAACAAATCAGACATTTCTGACTTTCCCTTCTGGAATTCTTAAAGGTCCATTATTTGTAGCAGCTACTGTATGGCAGTTCATCTTGATTATTGAGTTTAAAAATAGCATTATGGATAAAGAGGTATATCCAGGTAAGTTCTAGAAGTCTTCCTCTTTGCTCTTGGCTTTTGGGATTCACATTTTCATGAAAAACAAAGGTCCTCGTAAAAAGTAATAATTCTCTGTCTGCACTCTTGAATTGAGCACCATCTGTTAAAATGATTTCATAGAACATTGCCGTATAACCAGGCTGCTTCAGTAATTATCCAATGACTTTGGGGTAAAAGATAAAATACCTGTGAGCCAGGCAAATACTTATTTACCTCAGTGATAGAAATTTACTGCCGCCTTCTTTAACTAAATACCTGGAGGTCGTGATTCACTTATAGTTTCGTTAATATGAACGCACGTGATGAACTGCAGATCTCCCAGCATCCATCTACAATAGGCGTTAAACCGAATGACAGATTTTCCAAAACAACATTCAATATTCAGCACAGATAATACAATAAGCAGTGACATTCAGTACAGGCAAATGGCAATTTTACACCATAAAAAAAACTAAGTGTCCTTAACATCCTTCAAGATCTGTCTGCCACTGATCTTCCAGTCCTTCAGGTCAGAGCATTCCCAGAGTGCTTTGCTGAAGACCCCCGCCTTGAAACAGACACCCCCTCACACAGCAGCTCAGGTTGGCGACCCAAAGTCACCTCCTCACGTCTGGCATCACGAGGTCCCGCCCGCCGCGGACTCTGCGGACCTCCAGGGATGATGGGAAGCCATCACGACGACGCCACGCCGTTGGCCGTGGTGTTTTCGGGGGCCGCTGCCGCCGAGGCCGGGGGGGCCTGGCGGGCGGGCGTTTCCTGTACCCGGGAATAATCCCTCATCTCGGCTTTGGTCAGGAGAAGGTGCTGCTCCCCCCCCTTCTTCGGGGGCAGGAGAGGCTTCCGGGTGTAGTTCTCGCCGTCCGCGAGGGTCTCGGGGAGGCTCTGGTCCCGGCTCTCCGGCAGCAGCAGGATGCAGATGATGCAGATGAGGGTGCAGCAGGCGAAGATGACGTGGTGCAGGAAGTAGCCCTTCTGGTTGTGCAGCTCCATTATGGGGGCGGTCAGCATGCCAAACCCAGCACTGGCGAGCACCAGGCCCAGGCTCCCGCCCCTGGGAAGAGAGAAGGGTCAGGACTCCCGCCTCCGAACACGGCGCAGGCTCACAGGACCGATCGCCCTCCTCAAGTCAAACAGCGCGTACCGCACCGCCGTCACCTTCGGAGGGGGGCGCTAAAGCCATTTCATCTCAGCAGAGCAAGTACAGACCTTTCCACTGTAACACGCTACAGGTGAAACTTAACTGGAGATAAAAAAGAATTTACTAGTCTTTCAGCAAAACATTTTCTTGCCTTTTTTTTTCACCTGCCACATTTTAATTTTGTGGTACGATTGGCAGTCTGCTACAGTAAATATTCAATTATTTTCCATCTTATTAAACAATCTTAACGGATGTAGATTTTGAAGGATGGCTGCTGGACGTCCCCAGGGGCAGACTCGAGTGACCTCTACCCCAGTGCGGACCCTTAAAAACTGTAACAGACACACATCCTCATTTCCTCCGTCATATTCATTCATCTTTGAGGATTAAGTTGTTGTTTAAATTAATTAAGGTGGTGATAAAAGTGCGTAGGAGTACAATAAAGTCTCTGCTTTCTCACGTTCAAGAATAATGCTCCACTAGGTGGAGCCAATACACTACAGGTGCTTCAGCTTATTCGGCTTATTGGCTGTTCTGATCATCTTAATGCGTTGTTTCTGCACTCTGTAAACCATCAGACTCAATATTAGCTTGCCTAATGAAGAAAAGGGACAATCACACCGGACTGGCAATGCTAAAACTACAATGTTTCTGACTCTTATTCGCTCTTTGTAAAGTTGTTACAAACGTATTTTTTTTGTTTACTTTTAAACTGTGAAATTTTCCGAATTTATCTGCTTGTGTGTCTACAGTACTGACTGACACGTTTGCGCCCAAAACAGATACAACTATGAATATTTTCACTGACATTTTGTTCGTATGAAAAGGAAAAGGTTAAGCCTTCTTCATTACTTTCAATGAACAGTCCATTATAGGTTGTTAGCAAACATATATTTTCTTTAATTTTAGTTACACTTCAAACAAACAGACTATTTTAAATATAGCAACACAGGATGACCTACCAATAAGAGGGATCCATTTGAATAATCTAATTTCATTTTGGTTGTATGAATGGTCTGCTGCTCAAGTGCATTTTTACCTTCACTTCACTATCGATTTGCACAGGTTGTAACAGCATATGACATTTTGTACTTTGTGTTGTACGGGGGATAAGCAGGGGTTAATTTCATGATAAAGGCAGTAAAAAGTTTGTTTCTATTCCCGTGCGGAGTGAACCCCTCACTCCCCATGCCAGCCCTCACACTGCTCTCTACTTTTGCATAGCAAAACTGCTCTTCGTCTTACACAAGTGTTTCTGATGGAATCAAAGATGAGGCCTGTCTGATTAAAATTTTTTTTTATGCATCTTGTGAGCTTTACATTTGCCTTAAAAAGCATAAAAAGAATGACACTCATAGTCTCCTGTACCTGTGCTAACTTGACCTTTAAAATGAACCTTTTGTCTTTTGGCTTAAGGTTTAACTAAACTTTTTTACAACAAAGCTTCATTCGACTTGTAACCTTAAACTTGGGTGTTCCTGCTTTGTCCCCTCAGTCCAAAGAGATGAAACCTGACATCTCTATTTGGCTGGTATTTGACACCTAAAGATGTGTGAATAAACAAATGAGTGTCCCGTGCTGGACTGATGTCATGTCCCTGGTGCTCTGTAGCTGCCTTGTTCCCTGTGCCTGTCTGCTTACACACTAGCTCACTGCAGATTTCCAAGGACTGAATAAGTAAGTGGAAATGGACAGATGGGTGTTCCTCTGTAAGACAGGGTAGGCATCTGTGAATGACTTAATTTACTGGATTACGGAAACTGCAATCAACTGCAGTGCTGCCAATGTAAGCACACAAAGGATGCATTTTCAATTCCAACCCTGTACAAAAAAATAAACGGCCTGAAAGATCTGCACGCTGAGACAAGGTTCCTCTAGTATAGAATTTGGGAACTGATGGGAAAAGTAACAACGTCTGGAGAGAGGACTGAACAAGCAGAGCTACTTGTCATTTTGGAATGTGAACGCGCACACTAAGCTGGTTGCTATCCTGCAAAATCCGGATTTTAAAACGGGAGCACAACAGGGTAGCACTGAATTGAGTGGAGAGGAGAAGGAGGGATCCGTTTTGGACTGTAATTACTGTCGGAAATGGTAGGGAAATCCATTATTAAATAGTTTCACGGAGCAAGCGGTATCGATTCCCAAAGCATCGGCCTGCAGAACCACTGTGGCACATTAAGTGAGCCTCTCTACAGTGGTATACAGCATCTCAAATCTTCTCTTACTGCAGTGCCTCTGCAGTGCTGCACCAGGCAGATTAACCTTAGTCTGAAGCAGCAGAAAAAAAAACCCAAGGATATTGCTGCTGGAATTCCTTGATGTTTTCATTACAATCTGGCCGATCCAGTAAGCAGATAACGTGGAACTGCACTGAGCATTTCGGAGCTTGTAGTGTGAGGTGCCGTCCTTCACTTCACTAATAGACTAGAGCTCACTGACTTCACAACATTGATTTATACACAAACAACACAGCTCAATTTCAGGAAGACAGTGGCAAGAGCAATACTGACGCTTGGTTTCCCAAATCTTACCTTATGACTGTCGGGGTAATTTCAGCACAGAAGAAAATGCTCAGGCTGCTGACAGCATGAGAGGAAAACATGCCGATGATGGAGAAAGCAATAGAGAATTTTTTGTTCAGGGTCTCTCTCAGCTCTGGATAGGGTGAAAAAAAGAGAACACAATTTGGTTTTGAAACAATGTGCAAGGACCAATTCCACAGGTTAATTACAATTATTGTGCAGAATTTAAACAAACAACAGCCAAGACACCAGACAAAGCACATTGCTATTTTTGAAGAAAAGTATGTTTTAGCTGCTTGAAAATGGCATGCTTTTCTACAGCTCCTAGGTTGACTGAGTTCTGTTGTTCTGCAATTGCAGTATTTTTTCTTCTCAAGAATCTTTTCAAATCTTACTGAGCTTTGTCTCAGGAGTACATGAGGGTGTTTAGTTTGCTGTGTTAACCAAAAAAAGAAAACACTGTCACATGAGATCTTGGACACTTTGAAGTGCAGTATGTCACAACAACCTAACAACCTAAGCTACATTTCCTTGGTGCAGTTTCACAAAAATAATCCTGGTAGTTTATCACAAACAGGTGTGACCAACATGATTCATGATATTTTTACACAATATATTTTTAAATTGTCTGCCGTGTAAGCTTTTAGTTCTTGTGTACATAATCCAGGTAAGCCTTACTCATCAATAGAATTACGAGAGGTTGTCAGATATACACAGAAGAGAAAAAAAGACTAACTCTCCTTCTTGTGAAATTACAAGATTTGCATTCTGTAGTTCTGATGCAGGGAAATGTTGGCCTTACACTCTAAGCACAACAACGGAAAATCTTCGCACACGCCTACAACACGAGCCCAGAGAGACCTGGATTTTCCTGTCCAATCAAACGATCCACGTCACGCTTTTGAAAAACACATCCTTCAAAGTAAGAGCTTACTGATATTTTCGTGCCTACGGTCCATTTCACTTTGTTCAAACTGATTGATTACTAAACAAAAGACAGGAGCATTCAGCCGCCTATCAAACTGGTAGCAAGTGCAAACGCGTAGGGAACTACCCGTCTCATATTCTAACAATGCCCGTCTCGTATTACCGCAGTACCGAGCGAGGAGAGGGCTGCAACGACCTACTGTACCACATTCTCAGCAGCCAGTTTACAGCTCAGGTGTAGGTGGAGGGGACCGGCTTCCTGACAGTTTCTCGAGTGAGCTGGAGTGACACAGAGAGTGACTCAGCTAAAGGATTTAAAGGATGACAGCAGCCTGGGTGGACTCATGAGGTGAGACCTTGCTGCACTGAGGAACCGTAACCTCGTACATTCATGCCACACCATCTCGCCTGTTAGGGAATGCTTGGCAATGCTTGCTTCTGGGCACCTCTGCTATTAATCACGGGAGTGATTCTTGTCAGCTGGGCTTCCTGAAGTGTTCCACCTCTGTGATCAGCCAGCACTAAGAGCTGGTAAACAAATGAAGGGCAAACAAAAAAGCAGGCCTCTCTGACCTTGAGTGTTTATGTTGCTTAGCAATGAGATGCTGGTGTCTGCAGTGGGCCCTGCCTCCTTTCTGAATCTCTCTCTTTTTTTTTAATTTTACCACTACTTAAACGAAAAGAAAAAAAAGTGCTTGACTTGCTCTTGTCAAAGAGTATTTTTTTCTGCTTGAGGAACGTCTAGGAGTCAAGCAAAGTCTTCTTCTGTTCATATAATGTACTGCTGCCCCCTTCTTTTTTTAAAACTTTTGGGCCAATCGTATTTTGGGGGGGGATTTTTCTCCCACCCAATTCAGAAAAGCCAATTGCAATTGTTTCTCACGTCTCTGCTGGCGGCTATGAACCCCGCGCCCGCACACAGGGAAGGGAAGAGCGAGGAAGAGGAGGCAGACATTGCCCACCCGCCCGTCCCGTCTCTTAACCTGTCCCTAGCAAAACAGGTCCCGCACAAGAGGATCAGCGCAAACGCGATCGGAGGCACCGCTGGCCTCCGAGCCCCAGGGGGCACTGTGTCGCCGAGAGCTCGGAGATCCCTGACCGACTAACCGCGCACACAGCTTTGCCGGGGGCTCAGCCTGTACTCTGCTCAGGTGCCTCGTCTGTTTCTGTTTAAGCTCGATATTTTTGTTTTTTTTGGGCTGAAAATGCGACACTGTGCTGCAATTTTTTTTTCTTGTTTTCTATCTTCCGTTCTGGTCCAACCCAAGCTGTTTGTTTGTCCCCCCTTAACCTCCAAGCTCTTTCCAAATCATACCCTTGCCGTTCAGACAGCACTTTTCTTGGAAACCTATCACCGTGCGCTCAAGACTCACATTTTAACACTACCCTAAAAAGAACCGCATCACCACAAAAGACAGTGGGGCGTTTTCCTATTTATCTGTGCTGAAAAATAATGTCTGCAGAAGAAGTTCACCTCTGGTGCATTCCGCTGAGTTTATACCTAGGAATGCAACAAAACAAGTTACTGTACTAGGAAACAACTCCATGGAGGTTCAGGGAGTTTCAGTGCCATTAGTTTTACGAGGAAGTGGATACACATAAAATCTTCTCATTTTTGTTGTTTTGCTTTTAAATATCTAAGCCTTTGCAAGGGAATAAAATTACACCTAACAGTGAAATTGCACTAATTTCATACACTTTGGCCTGAAACCAAACCAATGTATTCAGAGTAATATAAACCATTATTTTTTAAAGAAAGAAAAACACTTAAACTCCTCCTAAGCAAGAATGTGAAAATAAAGCATAAACCAAAATATAAGGTACTTATTTACTGATATCATACTGCATCACTGTCACCTACAGAGCCACAAAATTAACCATGAAAATGGGCTTCTGATTATCAATCGCATAATTATTATATGAAAATACTGTCCTGCTGCACCTCTGCCATGCAGAGAAAAGTCAACATCTACCAAAATTAAAATTGTACAGGTATTCAAAACAAATATGTATGTATGATTCCTTGATCTTCCTCCTTCTTTATCTCATTTGCATCCCTCTGTGTTAATGGCATATCTACACACGATGAGAACAACAGGAACACTCCAGCATCACAAAATCGTACCTCCTGTCTGTCTTGGTCTCCCTGACAAGTTGTAAAGTGTCCTTTAAAATTCCACCCACATCTGGACCAGGGTTGCTGCTCATATCCTACAGCGCGAAACACTCACGCCCAACTATCACGTCCGGGTGGATTAAAGGCAATGATTGTTCAGGTGATTACAATATTTGGAGCATCATCGAACCCTCTGTAGGATTCACAGCTGACGCAGACCCTGTTTTCATACAAAGTCTGCCTCTGCAGTTCACCAGGCCAGTCTCTCCCTAAACAGTGGGATTGTGAAGAGCTGGATTCACTACACAAAACCAGCACTGCATCGGTACTGCTTTCAATAGTGTGCTCCCAATGTAGATGGCGTTCAGAAGGGCGTTATTTCAACGGGGAAGAGCAAAAATGTACCACATTTGTGTACAAAGAACTGATTGGGGTCAGCTTTATCCACCAATCGATCGGTGAATTCACAGAAAATAACAAATCCATACCTGAGCTGACATGGAGTATTTAATTTCCAATAATCATTCAAAGGGTATAGTGGCTATCACCTCCCTTGGGCTCTTTTATACTGGGATTTTTACCCAGATAGACGGAAAACACTCTATAATGTGAAAGTGAAAACACAATTCTACAGATCCTCCTAAATGAATTCCATATTAGACTTGTGTCAAGAGACCAGTCATGCTACAAAATGAAGAAGTGGTTTAAACCTACAAGTCCCACCCTGCAATTTTTATACAATCAAGACAACAATAGCAAATATGGTTTCAGTTCATTATGCAACACCACTAACACAGAGGAAACATCTCAAGTGTGTTCAAAGAAAGAATGTGAGCTAGAATTCAGCATGTGAAGTGATGACTGACACTAATAAGAGGAAAAGGTGAAATGTGCACCCCAGTTCTCTCCACTGGGTAAAACCTCTACATCAAACCAGATTATTGTTAGGAGGATGATTGTTATTGTCTG
Source organism: Lepisosteus oculatus (assembly GCF_040954835.1). NCBI lineage: Eukaryota > Metazoa > Chordata > Actinopteri > Semionotiformes > Lepisosteidae > Lepisosteus > Lepisosteus oculatus. The sequence goes on along the minus strand of NC_090701.1, from coordinate 4,702,661 downwards.
GATGATGCTTCTTTTGTAAAAATACATTCTAAGACTAATAATAAAATAACTGTGCTGTTTATTGCAGTGTTTCACAAAAAATAACTAAACAATAAATATTTATGTTAAGCTTTTTCGTTCTCTAATACTTTTGCATCTGCTATTTACAAACAAGTTGTATACCCCAAATTCCATATCTAACACCACTGATCAAAGACCAGAAACAAATGGGTGTTTATTCGTACTTTACCTGTATCGTGATGAAGGCTGTACTTCCCTATCACTGGACACATCCCCAAAAAAAAGAAAAGAAAAGCAAGATGAACTCATCAGCAACATAAAGAAGTGCTGTCACAATCACACAATCGGCTTTTTAAAAAGCTTGACATCAGACTGGTTTAATATTCACTGGTTTTAGCTAAATACACAATACATACCAACATGCCCCGGACTAGATGAGATGCTACAATCATGATAAAAGCTGACACAAGGGCGTGTATTTTTACCATGCATTCCCTCATGACCAAACGCGGAAAAGAAGGTACAAATGTCAAACCTGGCACTAGAATACTTGAGGGGGAATAAACCCCAGTGAAACTTGAAACTGTATACTACAACGCTGTACGTTAGCCTGTCTCTTTAACCATGATATTTTTGTGTTATTGTTTGAGCTCAAAATGATAGACTATGCTTCAAACGGTAATTTTTTCTTGCCATATGGCATTCTGGTCCCACCCAGACTACCGCTGTTTTTCTTCTTTCACTTCCAAGCAAATCGTGCTCTTATCGTCTAGACGGCACTAATTATTTTCGCGAACACTGCGGCGCCGTTTTCCAAGCAGGTCGGCTGGAAGGGTCAGGAGGGGGCAGGAGGCGACTCACGGTTGAGGAGGCCGAGCTGCAGCAGGGAGGCCAGCGCCGTGAGGATCATGAACATCAGCAGGCCACCCCTGCGCCCCAGGCACCCCACCGTGGGGCACAGGGCCAGGCAGGAGGCCACGGCGATGCCCGCCATCGTGTAGTAGTCTGCATAGAAATTGTGGAACATGGTTGTCTCCCGGGCCTCGGGGTCCATCATGCTCCTGGCGAAGCAGTGGTGAATCCCGTAACCTGCAAGTCTGGGAGGCAAGGGGGGGAGGGGGGTGAATTAGTGGATCCCCAAAAGTGACTGAAAGGCAAGATGGCGAGATAAAATCATGATGTCTGAATGGGGAAAATTAGAAACATGTTTGTGGAAGAATTCTGGGGGAGAGTTCATACAGCACGGGACTGACCAAAGGACGACCATTATGATGATACAGGTATGTAAAATATTTGGAAGTACTGTGTACCAGTAGAGGCAATAGAGGCTTCTAGAGAGGACAGTTCAGTCTTCCCGGCTGTAACCCCTATATTCGCTAGCTTCTGTATCAACGCTAAACTGATGACAGGCTCGTCTTGTGTAATGTGTGCAATATGTGCTGAAATTGATTAGCATGTTGTCTCAGTGTGAGGACATCCCAATGTGTCCAAGAGAGTCACCCGATACAGTACATCGACCTTAGGTGCTTGCAGGATAGATTTACTGCTTCCTCAGTAAATTTACTGAATAATGTATCAGCAACAATCAGCAACAAATACACCCCACTCCCACCAAGCAAGCAGCTGAATAGATTTCCTAGTAAGAGGAGGAAATAATGCTCTTAAAATGCAATTCATGTTGCACAAAGCATTTCAAAATTGAAAAAGAACACATTTCTATGGTGACCACATACACAGTGAATAACAAAGCAATGAAGAAAACAATATAGTAACCTGCCAGAATGGAAAAGGTGTCGGGAGTATACTTACGAGTTCACACAGAGAACCACAATGTTCTTCCACAGGTTCCTGGTGCCAACCATCTTCACGATGCAGGTCTTCTTAGGTTTCTTATGAAGTTCTCGTTCCAGTTCTAGAATTGGACAGGAACAATTGCCTTTATATTCCATTAGGTTCCGTAAGCGTAAGAGGATTCCAAAGCCTTTTAAAAACATTCTGTTGGAGCAGCAAAAATCCCCAGACTAAGGGTGTACAAGAAAGCTGAAAATAGGCTTAAGATATAACTTAAAACCTAAATTAACAGATCCCTGTGCTGTTGCATATTGAATCAATGAAGGTGAAAAATAACATCTCAGGGAAAACGTGCCTATTATCCACTGGAATTCATTTACACACGATGTGCTTTAGAGTCGACAGGATTCAGCCTGACAGGGATAGATATGCAGTGTGAAACACCTGAAACGAGGGGATTGGGGACCATTTCTTTAACACAAGCTTCTAAGTATGGTCACATAATCATACAGCTAAACAACGAGAACAGAGGGAATTCAAACATGCAAATGGTTTATTTTTTACCTGATATCTTAAAGCTAAAATAAACACTTGCACACTCTGGCAAGACCATTGCAGTGTGTTCATTCCACTTATTTGAGGAGAAATGTAACCTGTACAACTAAACACACCACTGCAACTCCACTCAGTACAGCAAGAGACAGTCAAGTTCTTGAAGGTTCCTGCCCCAGTTGTACAGTGAAACCAATGTGCATTAAACTGGATCTGAAACTCCACCTGTTCGGAGAGGATCTGTATCACACTACAGGCGACTGCGCAATGTCAGTCTGTCAGTTGTCGACAGCTGAAATAGACAAACTGGTCCCTTTAGCAAACAGCTGCATTCAGCCTATTCTGATCCTATCAAGTAACAACTGTATGTGCAGGAGTGTCTGCAATTCTCTCAGTGTGTACACATGACATTTTGGTTCTTTTCGGTATTTGGCAGATGCACAGTATATTTTACTCAATGCTACCACACTGTTAGCTGAAAAAACAGGTGACAGGTCCTGTATATATAATTAAGTATATATATTTCAGAGAGGTTTAGTGGTGCTGGTGAGGGAGTAGTATTTAACCTAATAATGTAACATCTGCTGTTCTGTGTTTCTGTGCTCTGTTATGCATGAGACCCTGATTTCCAACCTCGTGTAAACATAGTTCATTACGACTATTTTCCATATTTATCACAAACTGGTTTTCTTGCCTCATCAGAGAGCTGGATTGTGCTCCTGTTTCCCAATTACATAAACAGGCTTTTTATTACAGTCTCTTCGAAAGCAAGTTGCATTTCATGTTTTTAACAACAGAGTGCAGCTTGACATGTTCCAACCAGTCAATTCACACTCAGCCTGCACGCAGAAGTCAGCAGCAGTACCTAATGACTTCTAATGATTGGTTTCCTTGCACATGTATGCCCCAGGATTAGAGAGTGTTTGATCTGTATGTGTTTAAACAATGATAAAAATGAATAATCAGCCATTCAAGGAATCTGCCAGCAGTCACAAATCGCTGCCGATGTGCAGGGTTTGGAATTGAAGAGGTTTCTATGGAAACCACATTTCTGCAAATAATCTAAATCATCACCTATACACACAGCATCAGACTTCCTAGCTTAGAGGATACTGCCTTTTATTCAGCAACTGCAGGTCTTAAATTGATGAATTGCCCTAAAATAAATGCGTGTCCAGTAACAAAGGCATTAGGTACTGCCTACAGCTGTCTGCACTGGCAGTTTAAACATTTCAGAGCCTTTCCAACAAACTGACTTTTTACAGTAATGTTCCCTGATTTTTTTTATATTTGTGTTTCTCCTGACCTGCTCTCGGCGCCTGTTCCTGCATTTTAGCCCACAGAACAAAAATTTCTGAAGCAACTAGAAATGTTTTCCTGAAATGAAATTCACGTTTGGCTGTGAACTCAATGAGTTTATTTACATTTCTCTCAAAAAAAAAAATCAACAGCTACGTGTGGTGAGTAAAGCATTTCATAATTTTCAGACAAATGGATAACTCCACACATTATCAAAGACAAAAATTAAACTGCACTGTGTTAAGTAGCAGGAGAATCACCGCAAATAATAATAATGCACTATCGCATACTGCCACACGAACTCTACTTGTGAGGATGGATACTTTATAAAAAAGCAAGTGGATTTAAATCCAGCCGCTATGGTGGCTTGTACAATTACAGACAACACTCTACTGCCGACAATCAAGTTCAAGTTTCAGATCAAACCATAACAGAGATCAAGTGACACAGATGTGTAAGTTGTTCTGAAAGTGGTTTGTTTCTCTTTGCCTACAGCATTAAATATTAGTTATTTTTATTGAAGCACGAGACCATTTGAGCGAGCTGTGAAAAGCATCCTTCCCTGAGGACCATCAGAGCTCAACGCAGAAAAATAAAAATATTTTTAGCACGGCCTGTAACCAACTTCATTAAGGACAAAAGAGAAATGGACTCATTGACGTGGGCTGCCAGCTCCCCACCCCACACTAAACACCCCGTGCATAAAAAAAACAAACAGCTTTGAAATGAGTTACATTTCCCTTTGCGTCTCCCCATTCTGCTACAGCAACGATATTACAAGTAACTACCGCGATTTGCGTTGTTCGGCCCTGAAGCCTGAGGTTGTGTCCTTTCAATCTGCCACCACAACTGGCGGTAATGACTTTCAATCTCTTTCAAACAGCCTTAATTAACTTGGTTGCGGCACAGGCAGTGATGTGGTTTCATACATTAACCCAGCGGTTTCAAACTGTTTCTCTTTTCAAAGTAAAATGGCCCGGGCAGTGGAAACACTGATCTGCTAAAAGTTATGTACCACTACACCTTTCTTCTGCTCCTCCTCCTGCGAATTTCCCATTTCCAGATGGAAAGCGACTTCTGACCTGTTCATGACCCACTAGGAATGGACATCGGAGAATCTTCCCACAAATTTAATCTTGTTTAATCTTGCCTACAATTTATCACACTGTAGACTATCCACAGAGTGCTGCCATATTTGAAGGGATATTGCTCTATGGTCAAAATTAACTATACTGAAATTTGAATTTCTATAACATGACATGTTTGTGTTCCTGTGCTTGAGGGAACATCCCCTTAACACTCACTTTTTGTTTACTATTCTGAATTAAAATCCACATGAGATAGATCCAAAATAACTAGTTTTGACATTCACGGACTTAACAGAGTATGCTCAATTGTGTGGATAACCTCACATTATCTGTTACTTAGTTATTACAGAATAACTAAAGTCACCCTGAGGGGACAATTTCTCATATTGTCTCATATTGACAGGAATACAAAAACGCTGCAGCTCACAGTAAGCTTACCTGAACTAATATTAAAAATTAATGAAAATGCAAGCAAAAATTTGGAAGTTGGAAACTTCTATTTCTAATTATTTTAACAAACACTGAGTTTATTGGCTGTATCCTCTGTTTCTTACCTGACAAGACTCCATTTGCATCGGACTCTGTGTTAACTTTGTTTTTTTTAGCGATCCTGTAAATCAAGGTTTGGGCTCTTTCATACTGTTGAGTGGCTAGTAACCACCTCAGGGACTCTGGGAAAACCCTAGAAATGAAGAAAAACAAAACCAGTCAGGAAAACTGCAAACATTATCCCCCCCGCAACATTGATACATAAAATAAAAATACCTTTGAGAGTTTTCTACACACATTGCATGATTTCAATTAAACTTTAAGGAGAACATGACAACAGAAGAGTTGAAAGCACACAAAGTTGAAAATGAAAAGGGTCTCCCTATAAATACGTGCAACATCCTCTGTAAACATTTAAAACTATTATTTCCATTTCCTGTATTTAACATATAATAGGATAGCAGGGCTATTTTTCCAAACTTTCAGCTTCCAGAGACTCACAGCACACATTTTTATTTCTTGTAAGGAAATTCATTTTTATACATTCTTTTATACTCTGGACACATGGAGTGAAAACACCTGCAAAACTAATTTTGTCTCTTTTATGAACGTTCTCTTTTAAGAAAACGATATTTGAGTTACTGTCTTTGTGAGGATATTTTTGCCATTTAATCCTCAAAAATATAGTGACACCTTTGCACACAAGCTTGTATTCCTATATTTCTACTTAGCAATGGAAACATTTGAACACATCATGAGAACAATGTTGTTAAGAAAAGAAAATAGGTGTTTTAATGTAGGAGCCTACTATAGGACTAGGTAGGAACGTTCTGACTTAATAAATATAGCATGCTTTATTTTTTATCAATGTGTTCCAGAATTCTCCCCTGCATACACAAGGAACATCCCACATGTGCTTCCGAAACACCAGGCCTTTTCAAAACGCACATATTATTCTCCTCTTTCCACACCAACGGGTGCTGAAAAGAGCCCTGTAAGTGGGACCAGAGGGCCTGTGTCAGAGCATGTTTGTATGATGCACACAACCCTCCGCTTGCCTGAACGCATAGTGGGAGTAAACTGCAGCACCACACTGCCTCTGCCCTTCAGCTTGTTTCATCACCTGGGGCAAGAGATTCATGAGATAAATATACAATTTATGAGAAAAATAACATATATATATAATGTTATATACGAGAGATTTGTATTTGTATATAAATATATCTGTATTAAAAATAAATATAAATACAGTATTTATATCTGTATGTAAGAGACACAGTATATAAAATAAATATATATATATACTGGGAATATGCACAGGATGGCAGACATAGTGCGTTAATGATCGGCTCCACAGGGCATTCCTATTCGCCCTCAGAACATCCTTCAGGGCCTCAGAACCAGCGTCCGCCGTCATCCTCACCAAATGTAGGACATCATGAGAATGAAGGGACAGATGATGACAGCCTGCAGGACCTGCCAGTCGCGGCACAGGGCGGCCAGGCCGGGCATGAGCAGCTGCCCTCCCAGCACGATGAAGCTCGCCACCATGGTCACCGAGAACCGCCTTCCCGGGGGGCACAGCTCAATCCCTGCGGACGGGGAGAGGAGACAGAGCTTTACCTCGGCGCCCCCCTGGAACAGCAGGCAGGGGGCGCCAGGGCGCGGGGACGGGCCGGCAGGGTCAAGGACGCCAACGTTGCCGGGGGCTGTGGGGCATTTACAATCCTGAAAACAACCCCTTTCACTCTGGGCTGTCGTTTCGTTCCCCGTCTTCTAGCGACATGCCTAGTCGAGGTTTCACGAAAAGCTCCAGACTGTTTTAAGGAGCTAGCAAGAGACAAGACTTTGGGGATTGGACACGTTATCCAGACATGACATGTTACGGTAGCAGATCCAGGATCCGGTCTCCCATTTTATGCTGGACAGGTGTCTGAAATGCTTAACTGCAAACCTCTCCTCTCCCTCTCTCTCTTTCTCTTTCTCTCTCTCCAGGACGGACATGTGTCAGCTAGACCCTTCCAGGGTGACAGGGTATGGATAATTCAGGGCTTGACACCAGATCCATTCAGCCCCGTAGAGAAGCTTGGAATTTTAATTAGGAACCCCCGAGGAACTGAATGATTCCCTCTATTCATCAGCACTATCCATGCTTGAATAACAAGGCGACTCGGTCCTGTCACAGAATGTTAAAGAGCACTGCCTCAGTTGTGGCACTGTTACAGTCGCACTTGCATACAAACCAATTCATAAAACTAAAAACTTTTGTTTTTTAGACTTGTCTTACCATATACTTCATAGATTTTAGATTCGCAAGAGGTCATTAAGTTATACCTAGAGATTTTTCGTGAAATAACAAGTAAAGATATCTATTGGTTGTTACAGCCAAATATTAGCATCCAGAAAATGTTCTGACCAATATGTAACACCTTCTGAGACTAAAGAAATAATATTACATTTAGGTTTTAGGTAGTTTGGAGAGATTTTTCTTTTTAGTGAGAGAAAAGTTCTTAATACATGCCATAAGGGCACTAATAATAAAATGAGGAATAATAATGCATAATCACATAATGAAATAATCACATAAAAACTTCTGTGATAACTGAAACTGCTGGATAATCATATAATGATGCAGAATGATTTTAATGCATTTCATGATCATTTTTTCCCGACACAACAAAAGAAGTACAGAAAACTGAAATATTTTTGAAACAAAAAGTTCAGTAAATTGACTGAATTCCACTACAAACAACAGTGAGACTTTCATCATAAAGAACACATAACAGAACAAGTGTTCATTTGTTTCCATTAATATTTCATTTGGTACAATAGGAAGGACTATTTAGTTAAACTGGAACATTTCAGGTCAATAACTTTTGAACACGACCTTCCCTTCTTTCAGTAATTCGTGTTTAGAAGCTCTAGGCCAGAGGTGAGTCACTGTGTAACTGTAATCGCAGATCTCTGTTTGAGATGTTTCCCAATGCTACAAACCCTGATGGATCTCCCGTACATCAGTTTAGGAAAGTTTCTCAAGAAAACTAATTGTAGAAAGATGCAGATTTACTACGGCTGTGACAGAAATCTGACGCCAACTAACACAGAAGTAGCAAATAAAATGTGGTCAAAACACACCACATGAAATAAATCCCATCCTGCAAAAGGTTTTTTTATTCTCTGCATGCTGCCTCACTGTCTTATTTAGCTGTCACAACTATTTAAATCATATGCTTCTGTACAGCTCTCTATTTCATTTTACAACGTTAAACTGGTGCACCTAAATATTAAGATTATCAGTGCTTGTAATACCTCTTAGAGCTGGGATTGTGTGCAACAGCCAGAATTTTATACCAATGAAATGTTTGGAGTAGTCTGTGGAACACATGCAAAGCTATACAGTATGTTGTCATTCAAAAGAAGAGAATAATAAAGTAATGCGATTGAGGAGAATTGTTTGTACAAAGAATAACTGTACAACTTAAATTTCAGTACAATAGATACATTTTTAACCTCATTTGGTAATCAAGCCAGTAATTGTTTGACCTCCAGTGTTTTACTTTTACAGCCCACATACGGTATTATTTCCTCCACCTGCATCGCGAGACGATTATGAGACTCGTTTGAAGGTGTGATGCCAGTACTAAAAGTTACTTCAGTCCGGCTCAGTAACTGTGCTCGTTTTCTGGAAACTCTGCTGGTTATGGGAATCCATGGAGTAACATCAACATCACGCTCTAGCCTGATCGCATCAGACCTCGAAAAGCTATGAAATGATGCTCTATGATGATAAAGCAAACAACATATTGGGTATAGATGTAGCTGCAGACATTAATGTATACATTTGTATATAACTGGATATATGACACTTCATCCTAATATCACATTGTATATGTTGAAGACTTAAAATACTGCTTGGCTACCACACTGTACTGTATTTATAAATATTATTGGACATAAGTTTAATATATTGCTATTAATTTGTTACCCCAGATCCATTGGAGCTGTACCCAAATCAAAACATGGACATTGTGTGCTGCATTCAGTAACTGTGAAAAAACGAACTATGGAAAACTTTGGGAAATAGCAGGACTCCTCTTTTATGTTGTATAATCACTGATAAAGTAGATTATGGATAACAATGCACCTACAAGCTCTGCCCAAAGACATGTGGCCATATAGCACATTATATTGCAATATAATTAAAATAGAAATGGCAATTCATTTTTGTTTTAGAGAACCAATTAAATAAATCAACAGCCTAAAGCAACAGGTGAATGGCCTTACATTTACCACAAGAGGGAGTAGTCTTTTTTTTTCAAACTGGTTAAAAGGGAAGAAAGGGAGAGAATGAAACTGATGGTCTGGCCTGAAAAAGGAGGCTTTAGTACAAGTATCCAAAACCCTCGTCTTCAGAATGAACAGTCAAACACGAACCACAGGGCGCAAGAGGATACGTCGCGGATGTGTCTTTACAGCTGAGATCAGGAAGCCCTTCTTATCCAAAGGTTTATGGTTATGTGGAACAAGCCGCCCAGCCATGCTGTTGAAGCTGATACCCTGACTTCTTTCAGAAAAACAGCGGGAGTCGAGAGCCTTCGATCAATTAGCTGCTAACTTCCAAATGGGTCAGATGTGCTGAACGGTCTATTCTCATCTGTTAATTGTTTTGTGTTCTTAATTACACTATTCCTGGTGTGAATTCCGAAATAGTTGGCAATGACTTTATTCTCATCAAGCTTTATATTGGGGGGGGGGAAACGGATATGTCTTTAAAAAAGTACTCGGGATTTAATTTCCATACAACACCATAAAAATCATTATAAAAAAGCTGATAATGTTAAAGCAAATAGCGAATTTTTAGATTTAATAAATGTGAACATTCAATAAGTTACTAAACTGAAAACAATTTCAAAAGGTTTTTCAAAATGTAATGGTTTTACTAATTTATAGATGTGTATTAATTATAAATATAATATGTATATATATAACCTCCACATCAAAACCATATTAGTGCAATATGAATATCTTATATAATATTTAGACAAAGCAGGTCTATCTTTCTACACTTACATTAATGGCTGCATTACTGTCAGGTATTTAAAAATGTATGTAGTCAAGGCTGAGATGGTAGCTTTCTGGCAACAATGCTTTCTGTACTAAAAAGAGCCTTGACATAAATGTTAATAAAAGCTTCAGAAATTCTTCTTTTACTTCAACCCGAAATGCTCCTTCCATCGCGACAGACAACCTTTATGGAACCCAGCCGAGACTGTGCATAATTTAAAATGTCAATCATGTATCTTTTACAGCTTCCTCGCAACATCCCTTATTAAAATTGGACATTTTGGGTCATTACAGCTCAGTGCTAAACAACAAAGCGAAACCAAGCAAGAACTGTACGTCCTCAGTGTAAAACAGTAAGTCAAGGTTCTGTGGAGAGCATCAAGCTGAAGAAGAGGTGAGATGATTCAGCACATACTTGAACTTTACCCAGTGAGAAACTGCCTACAGTACATAGCCTTCTCATCTGCTCCATTAAAGGTGGTGTGGGCTCATAGCTACAGCACCAGGACTAGGATTTCTGAGCTCTCAGGTTCAAATTCACCTCCAATCAACCTTGAACGCTTCTTTGAGACCCTTTGTACCTTCGACAAGAAAGCTGACCCAAAAACATGAGGACGGGCACCTTTTCCCAAAAGACAGGGCCCCATACATTTTCTGTGTTTTCGGAATGAAATACATCGGGCCTAATTTCTGTGTACTGTCATTTTTTTTTCTGTGAATAGTTCATTACAGCCATCTAATGATGAAGGACAAGCAGTCAGCTATATGCAGACTGTGCAATAGTGTCCAGTGAGAGAGGATTCAGGCCTGGCAGAAAAGGGAATATATCCGTCTTGATGCAAACTACCTCTCTCTACTTCCATCAGCCTATCAGGAGCTGACAACCTCCCAGCCTGAGATTTTGGTTGAGCTTGTGCAGTAGTTAAAAAAATGAATTTACCGACACCGAAGGATGTAAGCAAATCCAAACTGCCACAGGCGTCTGGTTTAATGATGTCAGTAACAAAACACAGTACTGGCATGCACATGAAATACCATCACATTTAAGTTGAAAAACAATATTGAAAACTCAACCGATGTTACATTTCTGTCGCTTCTGCAGCAGAACCCTATAAAGGTCTTTAAATGAAAAAAGAAGAACATGTTGCTATTGTGACATAAACAGTCCATGAAGATGTTTCTATTTTCAGTTCTATCGAAAATCACTCTGTTAGTGAGCCAGGCTCCTCTCAACACTTAGAGGAGTGTAGTCAACAGACAGCTGTCAAAGCAGAAAAACCACAAGAACTCTGAAGGTGCCTCCACAATGCTTTAATTTATTTTTAAAATATGCATACATCCCTTTCCAGGAGGGAAATAGAAATATATCCAGGATTAGCAAGACAAAACTTTCATCTTTCTTTGTAATCCTGACCAGAAATTCTATTCATTTTACAATTCAGTATACTGCAAAGCTTGCCTTAAAAAAATCCAGTTTAAGAGTCACAATCTGTCTTGCCAAAAGTTATGTCAAAGAGGCAGTGTTCTTGGATAAAGATGCACCATAGCAAGTTCTTTAATGTTCAGAATTTAATCAAGCAGATTTCCATAGACTTACTAAGATAATTAGGCTTGTGTTGAAAAGGGAAGTATTATGAAACATTACTTAGAATGGAAAAATACCAAAACATGCATACTGTACATAATATAATGTCTTATATAAAATAATACAGTCACACACAGACAATCATTCTTCCCTTTCAGCCAATAAATACATTGTGTTAAACAACTATTTTCTAACTGGTTTATCCAATACAGGGTCACTGGGAAGGCATACATGTAACTTATCCCTGCAAGCTGTGTTAAACACTAAAAAAATATACAGTACTGTATGTCCACTTCATAGTGAGACAGGCAGAGTCAGCTATCAAAGCTTTCAAAGCAAATAAAAAGAAGACAGGAAATTAAACGGGCACTTGGTTACAAAGAATGAACAAAGCCCTTTTATTCCTACAAAATATAAAATCTCAACATAACTAAACAGAAATGCCTAAAAACCTGTTTGTTTTCAAATAGAAAAAACAATTACTGCACCTATTCTGCTGTTCCTACATTCTTTCTTAAATTACCAGCTTAATTTCAGACTTTTCAGTATCAAGTGTGTCCGTCTGTCGTAATATTTCTTTGAAAACTAAATGTTCTAAAAACTAAACCTTCTGTTCAGAAAAAATAGCCTTTTGTAATGATCATACATCTTATCAGGGTTTCATCTACACTTTTCAGATTGCTGGTTTTACAAAGAAAAGGTTAATACTAGAGAAATACTTTTGAGAGAAAGTGGCTTCAGAAAACAAATCCGTAAAAGCAATATGGCACAAACAACAACCAGCAAAGCAGAACAACAGCGCATTGTAGAACACTCTCTTCAATCCTGTTTCATATGACTGCTTATTGTATTGTATAAAGTAAACAGATTGATGACAGGAGTCAATGAGAAAATGTGAAATGCCATTTGTGGAAAAAAAAATGGAAACATTTGCCAAGATCCAAATCAAACAAACAAGGACATACTGTACTTATTTTCGTGATTCTGTTTTTAAAACTACATCGTGCAGTAATGTGCAGTAATCAAGGTATTGTCTTTCTGGTTCTATAATTGAAATGAAATGAATGAAATAACTCGGCCATCTGAACAGAAAACAACTGGAAAAAGAATTTACTGCCGTTTCATAGGGCTGGTGGTATTGAGACAGTGACACAGCCGAGAACTTGAGTGTAACAGTTCAGGTGAATCACCTCAGGGGAACCCACAACCTCCCAGCTGAAAGCCCAGGACCCTGATCACTGTGACACACTGCTACTCCATGAATATTCATGTATGATCTAAAACAACCGACAGAAGCGAATTAATCAAACTAAAGGGCTCGAGTCTGATGGCAAAGTGCGCCGTGGTAAAGTAAAGTGAACCTAAAATTAATGTGACCTGAAAAGCAAAAGACAATTAACTTCTCCACTTAGTAATTTATTTTACGAAGTGAGCAGCTTGTGGAAAAGACAGATACGTCATCTGAATACATCTGGATAAGACAAATCACATTTGGAACAATCGGTGCCGAGATGGTCACAACTGTGCTAATTATCCTTGGTCACTGTTGTAACAAACAGGTTATTGTAGCTCTCCTTGCATTTAGTTTAAGATGTACACTAGTAAAAATAGTGTGAAAACTTATCAGCACACTGCAGTAATGCAGTGATCCAAGCAGATCACGTTTAATTCACAGAAGCAGGTTTTTTTAAAATCCAACATTGTTTCATTGTCCAAACAATTTGATTTAGTGAGTTAAGTGTAATCTCGTTCACTTGTAAATTTCTGTTGCTTTGTGTTTAGTATTTCAATTAAAATATTAGAAAGTTGACAAACAAAAAAGCATTCAGCCCCCTTAGATCACTTGGCTACTAGCAGCTAATTGATCTGAGGATGTTATCCAGCTGTTTCCTCAAAGAGGGATAAGAGGTTAGGGTACTACTTCAGCAACGAGGAAATACAGGATAGTTTTTCAAGCGCAGGAACTGAACAGATCCAGAGGGTTTTGCTCAGTTTTCTTGTCCAGTTCCTGAAAAAGATTTAATGTTGATGTCTTTTTCCCACTGACTTGTGTCGCAATCAGAAACACAAACAGAAACACCATTGTGTTTGTTAACGCTGAACAAGTTGACAATTCCTCCTTTGTGCTGCCAACCTTAACCTCAGGTATCTCAGTCACTAAGTTGATTGTTGTAACTGGGTGTGTACAGTTTCCTTCTACCAGCGTCAAGATTTTTATGAGTCACTTTCAGCACATCCAGATGAGGGATACAGCACATTAGCACACAATTGTCAGTGAAACCTTATTAACTGGGAAGAATCAAAGTGGATCTTTCACCACCATGATAAAACAGATGGTAGATTTGTATAAAAAATTCCCAAAGAGTCTGGAATCATGAAAGACAGAGTGTATAACAAACATTTATATTTATTTATATTGTTGATCTTTCTTTGGTTTATCACTACTGGCTGATGTGGTGTATCTGGGATACTTCATGTGTATGAAAAGAAATATGTTTAGCACATCAGACCTCAAAATGAAGTGAATAAACAAGTGGAAATTATTTAATCTCATGGTGGCGAAATCCTTAGTTGCAAAATAATCTTGAAAGCAGTGTCATTCCTTCCGAAAACAATCATAATTGCGTCAGTGTGAAATTTCACTGCTCATCTCCCATTTTGACTCTAGGCAGCGCCACATGAGTCTGCTTAGTAACCATGGAGACCATACACACCTGCATGGGCAAGACTACTAAAAAATACAAAACACAAAGATGAAAGAAATCTACATCTAACCTTTTAAATTCTGAAGAAAAGGCGATGAGGAATCCAAAACAGAATTACAGCTAACATCATTTCCAGTCAGCCACAGTCTCTCACATGACTAATTTACCTTAATGGCAGCCACTCCTTTTAGCACTTCTGCAGAAACACCAAATGCATTATTAAAATAAGCAGGCATAACAATTAATTGATCTTTCTGTTTATAAAGAGATCAATATAATGCCTTAAATACAGCAGTAAAACTGGGCTATTACTAAGTGGCACATTAAAATGTTTGCATTTGCGTACTTTAATCTCATCTTGTAAAATCAGACAAACTGTGCCCAATTTCTGTTGAGATGTGTGCAGGGGGGGTTGTGTCAGTCTTTTGGGGGTGATGGGGGTAGTGGTATAAAGCACATTTTAGATCTGTGATGGAGGAATGTTTTTCTAGAAACTCCTTGAACTCCCTTCATTCTCCTCCTATCAAAAGGGCAAAGGTCATGCACAAACTCTAACTTGCCCTCCCGTACAACTACAACAACATATGCTGATGCGGCCTAAATACCGCTGTCATGGAGTACCACTCGAACAGCTTCATAAAGGCATGAAAACTACCACCGCCATTTCAGGATTAACACACTCTCCCAAAGAACAGAAGGATCGTCCTACGGAGACATAAAGACAGAAAAAAAAACGATTTCTTTTCAAGAGCTTGCTGTAATTATTTAACAGCAAATGTCCGTGCGCAGTTGAGGGCTTAACGTACGAGCAGCACGAGGAGAATGAGCCAGCAACTGTATTCTGAAACCGAGAGAAAGTAGTTTGTGGATGTCTTTATGTTTTGAACTCTGTTCAACTGGGAAAGAATTTCTGGCAAATAAAATCTAATAACCTCTGAGTTAGTCAAGGCTTTCGACTAAGGTCAAGTTAAGACCTCTGAAAAACATTCAGAAGCTCAGACTTTAGAAAGATCTTTTAAAGAGTTATTAGCTACTAACAAGACCAAAACCTGCAGTTCATTCTCACTGTTTGGAGGTCAGACAGCTCTAATGAAGAGATGGAAGTTGTTGAATTCTAATGTACTGAACAGGAATGTCGTAAATATGGAGCGTAACGTTTTAAAGGCACTGATTTACGGCTGGTCCAAAAATCATTCACTTCTGCAACCGCTGCTTTTCCATTCCTAGATACTGCTTTTTCAAAGCTGACACAAGATAAAATGTCTAGGCGGTGCAGTGGCTCTGTGGCTCAGGATCTGCGCCTGTGGCTGAAAGGCTGCCGGTTCGTATCCTGCAGCCAGCAGAGGAATCCTACTCCGTTGGGCCCCTGAGCAAGGCCCTTAATCCCAACTGCACCAGGGGTGCCGTATAAATGGCTGACCCTGCGCTCTGACCCCAAGCTTGTTGGAGTATGGGAAAAAAGACAAATTTGCAAGAAATTGTATATGGCCAATAAAGTGATCTTATCTTAAAGTAATAATAATTGTCTTGAGGCAGACAAGACCGCTCATGGCAAGAAAACATTGTTCTTATGTGTGTAAAAATAGTGAAGAGCTCACAGCAAGCTCTGTGACCATATCCATTTGTTACATGTCAATAGAGACACACAGCAAACACGTAAAGAACTTAGAGTAATTTGTGTGACCTTGATACTCAGCCAGAGGCTGCTCTCTGTGTTAATTGAATTTGGTTAAAACCTCGTTTATCTGAATGAGCCAGCCATCTCCCGAATGGAAAAGGCATGGGAAGGTGAACTATGCCTTTTATCTAACACCAGCTTAGGTTTCATTTAAAAACGGCTTTGTAAATAGAAACCAAATAAAACCGAAGAAGGATTTGTTACACTGGAGTTCCAGCAGACCATGTCCAGTGACGAGTTGAGCAATTTGACAGTTTCTGGCCTATTTCTTTGTTGAGAAAAAGTAGGTGTTGTCTTCACATGACAGTGTGTGCAGTGTGTGAAACGAGCTCCTAAAGCTGTTGCTTGGAACAATTAAATGCTTCTTCTGTGACCACACAGCTGCTTATCAGAATTCCCAGGTTTTTCGAAGAAATCTCAGACTTGTGCAAATGCTCGAAATATTTTCTGAAACCAGACTGTCCAATATGTATTCCGGTAAATAATTATGCTTAATGTTCACACCGTTAAGATAGAATTACATTTTTGGTCTACGTTCAATGAACTGCAAAACTACTAACAGTCTTCACTTGAACCTTACAGACCCATACTATACTATTTCTTCTGTACAATCCAATTTCTTTTCATACCTTTTCATAGCTGTGTTCGAGGATGTTGCACGTTAAGAACTTAATTACGACTGCACAGGGTAAAAATTTATAGATTCAAACAATTGTGGTTTTACCAGCATTTCACTTTCCAAACTAAAAGAAAATTTGCTGTTTGAATTCTGAAAGCTGTCAGGCACAGTATCAACTGATGTGATGTACTGTATCAGATGTTCATCATTTTGGTCACAACTGTGCTTCAGGAATCCACCCATTTGATCTCATTAAGGTTAATGAAATCACTGTCAATCCAGCAGCAAGTTACCAAGGTAACACTGTCAAGAAAGAAGGACGTTTCCAAGTGTGGTAAAAACGCAATATTTCCTTATGTTAGCACACAAAGACAGAACATGCTGAGTAGAACATGACATTGTGCAATGATATAAGAATGTATTACATAAACTTAATCATTAGGGAGAAAAATACTAAATTACAAAGACAGACAATAAGAAATCTCCACCCTGCCTTGGAGACCGCATTAGCCAAACCCACTCAACTATTTAACACATGCTGGACTTTAATACGCAACATAAACCCCAGGGCACAGACCTCAAACCAGAGGGTGTAGACCCAGTGCTCTAAGAATACAACAATTTCTACATCAAACTTTGGTGGGAAGATTTTACACAGTTGACATCCATACTTATAAAAGGCTGGCTCTTCCTGTAGGTTTACCCCCTTGTTCTATATAAAAACAAGGACAAACCAGTGAACTGTCCTGAAATTACAATTAAATGTTTAGGCTGCATAGAGTACATAATAGGGATAACTATAATATACTGTAGAATGTTTCTTGGGAAGAAATGATTTGTATTTTAAGCCTTTGTGAACACAAGTGTTGAATAATGTAATATATACCTAAAAACATTGCTCTCTCACTTAAGTGTCATTAGGCATCTCCTTGTGGTTATTATATAAACCCACGTTTTTATGCAGTAGATTTGAATCTTAACATTTTACTATAACTGAACTAACAAAACTGATAATGGTTTAAATCGAAGTATTCATTATTATTCCCTGACACGCATGGGGGAAGAAAACGACATCAAACTGCTTTTGTTATTTTAAGATTTCCCTAAATGCAAAACTCAGAATGGTTGTTTTTATTGTATATATTCTTTTATATTTTCTCTTTGGGATTCACTTTCCTGACTCTCGCATAACGTAGAATAAATTAACCCATTTATGAAAAAGAACAGCTTTGCTTTCTCTTTCCTGGCTTTTGATCACTGGAACATCACACAGCGACTCCCACATTCTCGTCACTGCAGTTAGTGAGCTGGAGAGGAGCAGTTGCTGGCAATTCTGAGCCTCAGCTCAGCAGTTCCCGAGAACACTGCTGCTAGAAAGATCCCTTTGTTGCTGAGCGTGTGGTAAATAGGGAGAAAGAAATGGGATGCACCAGGAACAAGCGTATTCTGTCTTCTTGACTATGACAAACAAAGTATCGGTGCCAAAGAAGATCTGCATAAACCATTAACTGTAAATCAACAGCAGCTTTTCTTTTAGGGGCTTTTGTGTTCTGAGAAAGGGTGAATTGTACTGTACCTTCTTCCCTTTCTTGCAGCATATCCCACAATGCCTTGCAAAATACCCTCAACTTTAGCACAGGCAAATGTGATTCAGTTGCTCTCTGTTCTGCTTCAAAGGGTAGAATTCTAACTATGAATGCCGGCTTTGGGGAAAAAAATGTACTGCATTTCTTCCATCACAAGACAAGAACTGAGGTTCATTGGTGGGGAAAAAAGACAATTCACAACCTAATGGTTAAAATACCCTGGCATGAATCAACAGTACACAAAACAGTCAGTTCTTTTTTTCTTTTTTTTTTTGGAGGCACAAAAACAAAAGAAAAGTAAGGCATTGTGTGGCAGTGTGGAGGAGTGCTTAGGGCTCTGGACCCCAACTGGAAGGTTATAGGCTCAAATTCCAAGTGGGGAAAGTTATACTTCACCCCTGAGTAGGGTCCTTACAAAGGGCTTCAGGAGTCTTGAACAAGGGAAACAGCCGTGTGGTTGAAGCTCTTTCACGAAACAGCAGGATGAGATCGTCAGATACTTGAACTCCAGATGAGCTAGACAGGCCAAATGGCATCCTACCATTTGTAAACGCTCTCATGTTCCTATATTGGTCTCTGGGGCCTAAAGTCAAACGCTGGGTGCGAATTACGAAAGATGAAAAGTACAAATGTACATCTTGGTACTCCACAAGTTTCCAGCAGCATGGTGCTGTACATCGAGCCAAGGAATCATGGGGGACTGGTGACTGCTTTAATGAGGAGGTGTGTAACGCAGGGAGACATGCTTCTCAGCAGTCTCTTTCAATTGTTAAGGCGAGGAAGACAGGGGCTCGTTGGGCACTCATTACACTTCCTCTGAGCTTTTGATGGTAATGAGATTGTACCATTACGCATGCATCATACCGATCACAATGGCGTTAGAGAGCTCACAAGATGCCCTAATGTTACTCTGTTTGGGAAAAGTGTGTGCTGTTGCAATGGAAAGGTTTTCTACACATTTCAGGAGAGTGATTACCGAAATTCATAAGTTTACAGTACCTGAGACCATGGTCGTAAGTCATGCCGCTTACAGACAGGAAAGCAAACAGGGGAATCGTGAATAGCAATAAACTCACTGAAGCCAGGTGATAACTGATTTTAGAGTTTTTCCGGGTGAAGAAACTTAGGAATTTAGGAATTCTATGGCCAGTGTAGAAGTTGACCTTCATGGCTCAATTTCCAGCTCATCGAACCTGAATCAGCCCATTGACTTTAACAATTTTAGTAATCTTTTCCTATGCTCCCAATATTATTCATGTTCAGCTAGTACTGAATAAATGTCCACGACACTATCACAAGATGAAGCCCTGCCATTCTTCACTGCTAACTCAAAGCTAATTCCAACTGCCCTGAAGAGCTTCCGTGTCAGTGCACATAGGATACAGACATCACTTGCTCAGAAAAATATTCTCCAGTCACGGCTGAAAAAGCCATCTGACTAGGACAACTCCAAAGACTAGCTTGATGTTAATTTTTATACATGTAATAGAAACACAGTCATTAATTACCTGAAACTGGGCTTCAGCTTACCAGAATCTGATTCTCAAAAGATTCTTTAAATATATGGAGATAATTGTTTTACTTGAAAGAGCTCATGGTTTCAGGTTTAGAGTATGATCCAATCATATTGTACATCCTTTTTAAATCCGACATTCTGAAAAACTTAACATTTTCACCGTTAACTTTTGATCAGGCAATACAAAAAATTAACCCACTTGTGTGTGGTGTAGAAAGAGAGACTTAGAGGTCCTACACACTACTACACAGGCCTGCTCATAGTGGGCTAGTGACTTGCTCCACACTTGAACCTGCAACATCTGGACCACAGAGCTCATCCTGCGCTTGGGCAACCTTGCTTGCCAGCTGAGCCACTTGGGAGATTTCATCTGTCTCTCCGCTGCCAACAGCAGATGATCTAGGTAATATTTAAATAGGAAAAAACGCAAAGAACTCACAGAGCACAGCTTAAGGAAACGTTCTGGTAGCGGTGCAGCGGTGATGGGGAGGAATGCAGGCGACAACACCACTATCAACAAAACCCCCACGCAAACAGCATTTCGTCAGTTGTTTTCAACTGACACTGCGCATCCGGCTCTCTTTTCTATCTCGTTGGCAATGGCATGCTTGAGTTTGGAGTTCGGAGCTTACATCTCCACTGGGGTACAATTCCCCAGAATGTACAAGGACAAAAGTCCAAATTGGAATATAATCTTTTTTTTAAAAAGGTTCATCGCTCGTTGTAAAAACTGCTTCCGAGGGTACAGCAGCTGCTTTCAGAAACCTGACCATAGAGAATCACACTCCTCCTGTCCCTCCATCATAACAATACACATGAAGATTCGGCCTGTGCCATTCAGCACTCGCCAGTAAGAACAAAATGATTAGGAGCTCCTGAAGGTTTGAAAACAGCAGGATGGGAAATATAGAAGAACGCATGTGCTAAATGACTCCAATACAGATCCCAGTATTTTGTTCAACACACAGTTATGGCCCAAAGTAACATGGCTGTTTCTCACCAGAATGAGGACAGTAATTATTAGAAGAACTGCAGTACGACTGTGGTACGAGTACGAGCATGTATCAGTGAGCTAATACAACCCCAGACAAAGAGCTGCTGTTGGTCCTCGTGGCCAGCTCATATCCGAGACGAAAGACTCATGGACCACACCCTCCACTTGCCTTCCTTACACCACCAGTGACAAAACAGTTTCACTGAGTCACCTGCACAGGAAAACAGATTTTGTTGATAGGATTATTTATTCCGATTTTTGTAAGTTTCATGAAATAAATCCGTAAAATAAACACCACATGCCTTTTGCGCAAAAATATAACTTTTTTAATATGGTTTGCAACTATAAACCCCCAGTCCGACTTATTTGTGGGTGATATGTTCCTCAACTGCTATCATGAACTGCTAACAGATTATCGGAGTAGAATTAATTCGGTTATGTCAAGAAAAAATTCTTATTATTGCAATTAGTGTGATATGTATATTGAAGACAGAAGGAGCAAAGCTTATGAAAAACCTTGTTTCCTCAAACAAGTGATCTAATTAAAACCAGAACCATAAAGAAACTGAATATGTGACACACACGGTTAGTAAGCTTCTTAATCAATGTCCTCTGTTGACAACAAGGAAACAGCCTAAATCATTTGGGACAGAAATATATCATTAGAAGACAGTCCTGCTTGGTTAGTAATCATCCCCACCAATATCAAGTCCTTGAATTAAATTTCCCCAGAACAATGAGGAGTAAACAGTAGCTTTGATTTCCCTGTTGATTTTGATTAAATCAAAGATTTAGGTCAAATGCAGTTCAGCATGCAGATCCGATCCCCATTACAGAAGTGCTCTGGAGAATGGGGAGAGAAGAAAACAGCCCTGCTGTATTGATCAGCAGAAACAAAGCTGTCAGCGAGAGTGTCGGAAGAGGTGCCCATCTCTGCCAGGATGTGCTCAGCGAAAGATCTGGAGATGCAAATGTACTCACTAACTGCTGCACTACATTGCCAGAAGGAAAGACCAAGACACGGCCAGCCAAACTTGCTTCTAGAATTCATAGCTTTTGATCAGCAAGTCAGCGGCCACATAACCAAGCAGATTAGACTGACAGAAGCACCTGACCTACAACGGTGGGAGATGTATACTAACATGTTCTAACATAACATATTCTACATACTGTACTGGGTTGATGTGAATGCGAGATGATATAGTAGTGCAGTCTGTAATGGGTGCATGTACAGTACAGTATATACTCACACTTAAACTTGCAGGGTTTCACCATCTGTAAAGAATTAATGATGATTGCACACTAGGTACTGTGGTTCTGGGCAAGCAGGTATGTTTTACGAGCTGTATTGTAATGCCAGATAAAACGGAGAATACCTTATCTAATAATGTTTTGCTTATTCCCAGAAACACTGTGTCTCAGATTTCAAATGTTCTCCATTTAAACCTATCAACAGATATTTGAACCAATGGACAAAAGGCAAATCACATCATTAAAATTTAGTTAAAGCAACAGGAAGTTCTTACAAGATGAAGATACCCCAAACTATCAGGGTCTTGTGTGATGTGGATGTGTAATGGACAATTAAGCACAACAAAGGACTTTCAACCCAACATACATTCTGTACAGCCTTCACAAATAATATCAAGGGAAGGAGTACTTAAGAAGACACATTACCTGCTTCACTGAGCACTATTACCTTTCACAACACTCTACTGTCTAACTACTGTACTGTATTTCCAAGAAGTGTACAAAAACAAACATTTGTGAGAATTTACATAATTACTCAGCACAATAAAGTAAAAAAAATTCCAGTGAACAATGAAATAATGAATACAACATTAAAAGTTTTACAGTAAACTGGTGTTGAGTGCAGTGGGTTACCATAGTAATATATATCTGCTGGAACACCCCGTTCCAATCTGTATAGCACAAAGTAAATAGTGCACACTGTGAGACGATATGTACAGAAAATTGTCTGATACTATAAAAAGCATCAACTGGGATTACCAGGATAGTGTAGGTGGAGGAATGAAAAGTGGAAATCTTAGATCTGAAACTAGATATTTACTGTAGAACGGAAGTCAAAACGGGTTTTACAGAAAACAAACTGGGTAGGCCTCACCCAAAAAATACTGACATGTTTTAGTGTTGGTAAGAGGACCACTAAAAAAGACAGTAATAACAATAAATACAAGAGTCAAAACAGATGGACGTACAAGGGCCATGAAGCATTAGCAAAGGACATAATCAGAATAGTGAAAACTGGAAAGCACTTCTGGAGGAGACTGCTCACAAACAACACAAGCTGGGAGCAGGCCGATTCGGTCAGCTTCAAAGTTGCAATAATTAAAAAAACGTTTTTAAAAATGCATAAAGCGTAATAAAGTGATTTTTGGAAAGCAGGCAGCACAAGTATTGAAGACAAAAGCCCTACTTCCATTAAGCTTGACAGTTCCCTGTCATGTTATTTCACCAGGGCTCCTACTCTGTCTCAGTCCATCTAGGCGAGGCCAGAGTAATTCAGTTCAGTGACACCGTTTTAAACACGTATAAAAAACCCAAGACAACATGACATTTATGGGGAAACGCCGAGAGAGGAAAAACACCAGCAGAGTTAACTTGACATCATGTTTTGCAAAGCGTGAAAGGGCAAGAATCTCTTCCAGCCTGAGGACAATCTGTATTCTACTCGTTGCAACTTGCCTTTGATTAAGTGCCAGATCTGCAGCTACAGCTGAACTCCTATCTTGAACCAAAGTACTCTCCTCAACAAACACAACACTTCGCAAAAAAGCCCTATGAAAAACAGGGTGTGAATGCAGGCCTTGTCTTTAATACACACAGCGCCGAGAAAAAAAAAGTTAGCAAATCCCCAGTTCACGGGAATTACAATTTAAACCGTGAAACTTAACGTTATATTAAAAATGGTAATCCTTTAAATTAACCAAAAGGGTTCATATTTACAAACTCAAGGTTTTAGCTGCAATGACATGTGAAGTAAGGGGGACAACCAGGTGGTTAAAGAATGGGGTGGAAAGAGGATTGGTTTTGGGCAGCCCTGCCCTATACAACGGTCAGAAACTTTCTGAGCTCGGTCTACACTATACACCACACTAATAAACAAAACTCACAAAGTTTCCTTATACAGGATAGGATAATATAGAATACTTCACACCACAATCAAAGAGCTTTCCGTGGACCTCAAAAAAAGTGTAGTCAGAGCTCATTAGTCTGGAGAGGGATATACAACTGTTTTTAAACTTCTGGAGCTCCATTCACCCACTGTCAGCCTCATACAAATACAAGAGTGTGCATACTGTATACAGTACAACTCAAACTGGGGTATTTGCCATTGCATCATTTCGTTAATTGAATAATACAGCTATCTCTTGTGTCTTTGTGTTATACATTTAATCAAGTCATCTTCATTTTTATTATGACTTTCATATTTTGTATGACTGTAAATGATGTCTGTTGGACAGAGCCTCCCACTTCAACCTCCCCTCAAATATGCGTGAACTAATTCTTTCCTACAGCTACACACTGTTACTTTCAATCACTTTTATGGTCTGTTACTGTTACACCTATGGATACAGTACTTTTTCTTAACAATGTTTTTGTTATTTTTTTATCTGTCTTTGTTTTTGTCTTCTGTTATATTTTGTACCACTTGCTCCTTAAACTGCTCTCCTGGGATGAATAAAGTACTTTGAAGTGAATATCATGAAGATCTAATTACATTTCAGGTCTAGAATATACAAGAACACGGATCAGCCTAGGATCGCACAAGTTTATTCGTGGCACTGCACTTTGTATGTTTAGTAAAACCCTAAACAAATAAAGTTACCCACCTATGATTTTCATTGTCCTACTAAATGAACAGCATCCTTCCAATAACTTTGGTTTAAAGCAGTAAAGACAAGATTTCTTTGTGAACAGCTATTGGACTTTGCAGAAGATACTGTAGGGCAAAAGGCCTTAAAAATGTCCATACAATTGTGCTCCAACGTGCTGAAGCTGAACATTTAAATACCGGACACCATGTTTTCACGATTTATGAGCATGTCCTTGCTTTGTCTGATACAGTCATTATAGAACCACCTTTCTAACAGACTATGCTTGTCCACGTGATGTTTGATGGTGGCATTCCAAACTGCTGGAAGAAAATAGAGGTAAATGGAAAATTCAACATGATCACTGTCCTTCAGAAGATCAGCCAAGAATAATTCACAGACAGGTTTAGAGAACAGCCCATGAACTTGCTGGAATTGTTACCCAAGGGCTATTACATTTAACAGAGATTCTGATTCAAAACATTACTTTTTAGTCCACAAATGCACTTCTGAAGAGGCATGTCTCTTAAGCAGCTTGAAAGCAAATCCTTTTCTGTTGTTTGCTGTTATATGGACAACAATTCCTTTCAAACTAAGACATCCTTCTTAGTCGCTTATTTCTATAATACAGCACCAATTCACCCCCATTCCACAGCGTATTACAATATTTTGCATGAACCTGCCCTGGGGATGTGAGCAGTTTCTGTTTAGGTTTGTATGAGGTGCTTTGTTTAATTAAGTCTCCCTCGATTTTCTTATCCTCTAAATATTGAAAACAAAAGGAAAAGAACAGTCGAAAAGACAGAAAAGAAAGGAAGTTTGTGTACCCACTGTACAGACTATACTAAACAGTTTTCCACTTGAACATACATGCTTTTAACTCTACAGGCAGCAAAACAAAATCTAAGACAAGGCAAGTAATTACAGTTAAAAGGCACCAAACCTCATGGCGGAATGTTTCAAAACAAAATTTCTGATTTTCAGATTCTCTTACAAACATAGTGAAATGAAACTGCCAACTACTTACAGTATATATATTCATATCCCTCAATTCAAAATCAGCAGTTAGTCGACTGTGCTCACTTCTCCAATCTTTGCATAAACACAGGATGGGTGCTTTAAGCGAACACCTTGCTCTGTAACGTGGACTTTCAGAGCCACCTGCTGTTTTTTACACTACAAGTCCTACCCCAGAGTTATCACTGAATGCAGGAGGGATTGGACTCTAGCAGTAACACACATGAAAGCTGCACAATGGCCTGCAGACCATTAGGGGTTGCTGATGCACAGCTTGACCAAACACAGGCCACCCTGCTCTCTACCAGTCAAGCGTTCCTACATGGGGAATCCTGGTCACGTAGCTGCGACAGGAACAGGCTCTAAGGACTATAGGCCTCTTCCGATGCTACAAGAGAGCGCTTCTACTGGCTGAAGAGCTCTCAAGTGCTCATATTTATACCTGATGTAGAAAATCCAAAGCACACTTGACGGTTTTTTTCTGCATCCCAAGAATAATTTCTGTTTTCTCCACAAATTTCATTCCACCACCAAGAGAGGGTATTTTTCATCCATTCCGGCTACTAATACGGTGAATAAAGTAAATCAAGTCAATACGCCAACGACAATCAGAGGAGATCAAAATCTATAGGTGTATTTGTTGAAAGGCCCATTTACCTTGTGTTATCACATGGCTTTCTGAAACTGCGCCAAAAAGACAGCTTTGGAGACTATTTTAAGACGCCTTTTAAGATATTATATCTGCAAAGCCTTCAAAGAACATATATAGTTTCCAAGGTAACACCAGAGAACACATTACGATGACAAGGAGTCAGCCCACCAATTCTAATGCCCTTGGCTGCCTGCCAGAACTCCGGACATTCATTGCAACAGTGCACTTTAAACAGGCACTGTGTCTACTGCAAGGTCAATTATGAGCCAGTTAAAGGCATTCTTCCTGGACAAACATTTAGTCTGACATCGCTTAGGCTATTTTAGAAGCTCCATCAATCGCCAAACATACTACAGGACGTAAGTGCACAATAATTGACCAAATTAATCTCCTAGACGAATAGGCTGTGTTCATTACGACACCCACCACTCACACCACACCTTTTATTTTCTACGAAATGAAACCTTCTTTTTACATGTAATGCTTCACTTAAATACGTCCTAGCATAGGCTTACAGTGAAATTTTCAAGCAAACTAACATCACCGCCACTGATAAAGAATGAAATGCTAATGAAAATGCAGATTCTCAAATGCTACTTCCAGTCTGTCTAGGCTCAAAACCATTCCTCTTCCACCATCACAAAGAGATTCATCAAGAGTTCTCCCATTCTCTTTCCACTGTGAAAAAAGCAGATGTTGCATATATGTAAACATATTGAGATGGACTTCAGTCAGTTGTCGATGTCAGCAAAGTAAGACTTACACAATAATCTTCTAAAAGGCCCATCTGACCTTTTTAGAAAGTGCCAGTCTTTTTCTGCTACAATAGTTTTATTGGAGGTCATTGACTTAACAGACTGCTGAACTATGGCACACTCATGGCCTGGAAGAAAACAAGAATTCTGAGTAATTCTGAGGAAACAGAGCTGCCAAAACGGGATATTTGTGTTCTTCACTGAAGGTTGAAAACAGACCCAGTTTTGCACTCTAGAAACCTTCACGACTGTCATAGCTGATACTTTGTACACCCTGCTTATCTTTGGGGCACCTTGTTGTTTAGGGAACAATAATATGACCACAAGACATTAATCCCACAAGTCAATGAACCTAATGTTTCCATTTCAAACCTGCACTCAATTTAAGCATGAAAAACATCACGGTAAGCGAAAACCTAAATAAATCGAAAATCAAATCATTTAAAGAGATGTATCATAAAATAACATTTCAAATCTCTGCCTTGAAATGTGCCTAATTACATTAGTTCTATGGTGCAAGAGACATTCATTTAAGACAGGAACCCTCACACTCTGGATGGAGAATAAACTCAGAACAGGTAACAACAAACCTCAGCAACTGGAAAGTAGTTGATCTGTAATTGTAGTTAAATATTTTTCATAATTACTAGATTTTTGTCAACGCCACAGAGTTACAAAATCCAGAGGACTGCAAGCTGTGTGACTGAGATTTTATTTATTTCTGTTTTTTCTCCAAGAACATCTCCTAACTAAACTATAAGAGGCTGGGGGTCAGCAGCGACGCCAAATTCAAATGTTGTCCAGATGCCCAAGTGCTGCTGCCGAACGGGGGTCCCAGAGAGACACCCGCAGTGATGGGGGGAGAGGGAGGGTGGCGGAATGGCATCCATTTACTCTCCCGCTCCGACAGGGTGACAGAACAGAACCTTTCCAGCACTGAGCAGACACGACTGCAAGGGGGCCCAAGCACAAGTATCCAAAATCCTCAAGAGCACAGGCAAAACCAACCCAGAGGACTTCTTCAGAACGAACGGCGAAACCCGGACCAGAGCGCACGGGCAGGACGCACGGTGGAAGCGCTTCAAAAGCGAGAAGGGGAGGCTCTTCTTCACCCACAGGGTCGGGAAGGTGTGGAACAAGCTAGCCAGGTGTGGCTGAAGCCGATAATCTCTCTTCTTTCAAGACACAGCTGCATGAGATCCTTCACCAAATGGGCTAGATCCTTCGAGTGCCCTTTCGTGACTCTATGATGTCACTTTTTAATACTTCCTTTCCTCCAGAAAATTCATGTTGAGACAATGAACAAGAAAGGCTACCAAGTGGAAATGAGTAGGCAGTTTAGAATGGAATTATAAAATGTATTCACCTTATCCATGTCTTACTATTAATCCTAAAAGTTTTAAGTATTATTAAATCCAGCTCTGTTTCAGCCTCAATCATTAGTGCATGAATCACGGTTGAACATGGAATGGCTTGACCAGGCGCATAAAAAACAGAGGTTACTGTGAATCTGTGAAGGAGAAAATGAACAGACAGAATGTGCTTCTCTGAAAAGGACACAGCTGAAGTCCCATTAGCACTTCATTTTATGACAACAATTTATGTATCCGACTGTTGACACTGACAGGAGGAATGATCAATTACCACATCTGGCGAGTCAGTACCGCAGTTTAGAGAATAAGACGTACTTACTCATTACATACAAGGAAAGCGTGATCCCTGCTAGACAAAATCCTTCAAAGAACCTCAGCGAGCTAAACATCGGCACATCCACAGAGAAAGCCACCGTGAGGCCGAATATCAGCATGAATACCACTGATGTAATTAGAACAAGATGCCGCCCAAACCTGAAAGACAAAATGGCAGATAATTAAGAGTATTTACCATACTGATGCCTTGTGGAATTTGCAATGCTTTGGCCCACTTTCACCTTGCCTGAAGGCACTGAGTTTCCCCTTCAGCAGTGCCACAGGGGCCTCTAATCATAGCCCCCTGTAGCACTGCCTGATGCAGAGCTTCTGGTCATCCACGAGCCCAGAGGCTCCGGCTGCCCATAGCCCATCCCTGGACAGGACACCAGGCCATCGTGAAGCAGGCACACACGGGGACAAACCCAGAGACAATCTGCTTGTCCAGCAAGAGGTGGGAGGAAACCAGAACATTTGGAGAAAACCCACAGACAAGTACAACATTAAAACGCCACGCGGAGGACGCTCCAGTCTCGAATCGATCCCAGGACCCAAGTGCTGTGAGGCCAAAGTGCTAACCAGTATGCCGCTGTGCCACCTAGGATGGCCACAAAACCCGACTGGTGTAAAAAAATCCAAAGTTATACTCTTAATCTCTTCTTAATCTACGTAGCCTGAAGCTCACACAGCTGAGACAACACCAGTTTCGGAAATTGGCACAGTGTACACCAACAGTTAGAAAAATTAAGTACAAAATTAAGTAAACATGGTAACAACTGTAAAGGGTTATTTTAGTCTGTGAACACTCTGGATAACGTTCATTATAAAAGCATATCAACACTGCACATAAATGCTAGCTGTCACAATAAAATTAGTGAGAGGAGCCAAATGGCGCCTCTCCTTTGCAACTTTCCTTATGTTCTTAAGCCTGAAACGCTGCCACGTCTGGACTGTTCTAATGAGCAGGGCCTGCCAGCAGAAGGCGGAATAAGAAATGCCTTCTACTGTACACTGGAGCCAGGACACCCCCAAAAAAACCTTCAAGAAATTTAAAAACAAATACAAAATGGAGGTGGAGGCCATTTGGTCCATCTAATTGAGCTAAGAATCTTGTCCAGCTGATTCTTGAAAGAAGTCAGTCCACCTGTGCCCTCCAGTTTGTTTTTCACTATTCATTCTAAAGAAATCTGTGGGGTGGAGTTTGTCGATACCTTTGGTCCCCTCGTAGTCGTCTGGCTAAAAGTGATCAGTTCCTTCAGCGTTCATCTTTAACGTAACTACTGTATAAAAGCACCTGACTACCCTGATTTTTCATCTGCGCTAACAAGCCCCTGTGGAATGGCATAGAGCAAATGACAGCACTTACAAACTACCTGTAAATACTGGTAAAACACGGGAATAAGGAATGGCACTTACCAATCTGCTAGTACTCCCATCACCAAGTATCCAAAAATGGAGCCCACCAGTAGAGAAAATTTGGCAATGTGGACCTTCCAGGCTGATTGGCACACCAAGTCCCACTAAACAAAACCAAAACAAAAGCATTTTAACCATTTTTTTTCCATTAAGGCATGAGTGGTGGCGAAGATAACTCTCGGGATTTAGGATTTTTTTGGAGCTGTTTCAGCATCAAACTTCACGTGGAGATATTACTGCCCGGCAAACTACCTCCAAACCTGAAAGGGTACATCACGTTAGAGCTACAGGAGCAGCAATACAAGTTTTCTGTGGTTTAGACTACTTGTGTACCAGCATGCATGCTGAAGCTGCCGTTCTTAAGGTGGCTAAGGGGATGGAGCCCCTATCTGGTTATCTTCCAGTGTGTGCAGACTGAGCTCTGACCTCCTCTGGACAGTACTCTCACGCCCAGGCACGCCTGTTTCTGCTATCTGTGCGAGTACCACAGTCCCGCTTCATTCTTTCTCTGGACAGTCATACATTCTGACCACGGTTGAAAGCAACCCTCCAACTCCCCCTCCACCTCACCCATAACTCCACAAAAAAACAAAACAGAAGAAAGAGTTTGGTAAGGCAGTCTTTTTCCTATTATTACATTATAATGTTATAGAAAAAATTTAATTGTCAGGGACTCGAGAACAAAAAAAAAACTTTTGGCTTTGTTCATTTTTTAATACCCTAAAAAGGATTCATTTAGAATTTCTTTTTTTCTTTTTCACCCATTATCAGTGCTGTATTTAAAAGCGTTCTTCAGATACTTCCTCTTTCCCTTCAACCCAACACGTCACGCGGTTTAATAAGCAAGGGAAGGGAAACAAATCTTTTTGTTTTGGCATCTTCGGTGCTCCCAGCTGTCAAAACAATTTATGGCGTTTTACAGCACAATAAACCAGGGTCTTCACGGCCTTCAAGGAAATGTGAAAAAAGGAATGTGGAAAGGGTTTTTTTTAAGATAAGATTAAGTTAGCAAAGGCACCATATTGCTCTGGGTCTTTCAGGTTTCATCTAATTTAAAGTAAGGTGAAAGCATCCATAGTTAACCTGAAAAAAGTGCAGTAAGTGAATTTAAGTACTTTAATTCTTTACATAAGTATAATTCTTCCTGTAGGAGAGCCTAAATCATGCCCATATAATTCCATGAAATCGGTGCCAGGCCGACTGGAGCACAGGAGCTGTATTTAAACCGAGGTGCATTAGGTGCACACAGCCTAGGCTGAATCAAGCAGCGCAGTAAAACACCCACAGCCTGACATTTCCAAGAGAAAGGCTAGCCACATTACAATCACATATCAGATGGGGTCCTAGGTGTTTCATTTGCATGTAATGTAATCAGCATTGAAAGAATATAATTTTGTTCTCCCCCCCATATAAATTGTTTCTAAAACCCCATTCATTTCAGACCAAATTGGCAAAATGACGCATTACTCAAAACCCGAATCCCTGACGCACTCTCATAGCTGGTGGCTACTTGCCTTGTAGGAATCAGCACATGCAGGGATTCACTGCACCTACCCTAATTGTGAACTCCATGCAGCAGGTTTAATTTGAATGGTATAGCTATACACTTTGGTAGATAGCCATACATTTTGGTAGACATCAGTTCACTGGGCCCGAGCTGATCCTGTCTGTTGTGTTTAGGGTTTGAGAGAACATGTGACTCCCTGGCTTGGACTGGACACCAGTCCAATGCAGGGGCTACTTCCAGCAGTGCTGGTCTCCATTCATACAACTGGGTGAACTATAGCAATTGGATTACAGAGCCTTGTTGGAGTGCAGAGGGGACTTGAACCCACAACCTGTCAGTTATGAGACCAGATACTTACCCACACACAGTATGCTGCCACAGCTATACATTAAAGGACTACTATTTATACCAAAGATGAAGAAAAAAATCTGGAGATTAACTCCTGAGTAAAACAGCATCTAAAACTCAAGTTTAGTAGGCTCTGGGAGGATGCAACACAGACACCTACAGTACTTTCATGTTTATTCAGTTGTTCCCTGACAAACACACCACAAATCGGATACAGGACAATGGCCAGACTTCTTTTTATGGTAAATGTTTATTGTAGCACATGAAATGAATAAGCAATTTCGTGGTATCCTGAAAAAAAACCATAGTGTTTATAGAACTGGGCGTTTACAGCCAAAGACGTTAGAACAAGACTATTGCAACTCAGTATGCAAACAACAAAGTTTGTCCAGGTGTGGCTGAGAGGTATCCGAGCTTACGCAGGATCAGACTAACAAAGAAAAGTGCTGTTTCATTCCTGTTTTATAACAGAAGCTCTTTGGTAGCTTTCAGAGAGTGTACAGAAAACTGGGTCTGTATTACTTCTATAAGTGAAGCTTCCATGTCCAACTGCCCCTGTATTCAATTCCCAGGCATGTTAAGAGACGCATTCGGATATAGGCGCCCTCGCACACACTTCATTCCTTAAATGTTATGTAGTGCATCAATATACACACTCCCCTCCTGGAAATACAAATATCTGAGAGAATTGCCAAAGAGAGGTGGTGAAAATCTCCCTGGAGCTATAAACAGAAACATGGGCTCATAAAACCTTCCAATTAGAAGAGGACACAGGACAAAGGACCTGGCTTTGAAGGACATGCTGCCCCCTTCTTCAGTGTGTCTCGGCACAGTTTAATTCATTATTAATTTTATTTGGCAGATGCTTTTATCCAAAGCAGCCACTTGCACAGCTGGGTACTTTACTGGAGCGATTCGGAGGAAATTTCTCTCTCACACAGTACAACAGGAACATCCCACCTAGGATCAGAGGCCACAGTCTTCCAGTTCGGAGTTCCAAGCCCTCCAGTCTCAGTCCCAGTGACTTCACCGCCCGCCGGGTTTATCTCGGGCTCACACCTTCCTCCACCTAACTGAGCCCCAGACTGAACTAAGAATTCGATGAACCGGCGTTTCTGAATTGTTTTCAGCTCTGCAGCTATAAGGGGTTTGAAAATTAACTTCCAAATATGTTAAAACTTGAAAAACTGCAACAGAAACTATTTTAAAGGGCTAACCAATCACATTAGTAGTTCGATGAGGCTAGAATGAAAACCAGTAGACACTGGGGTCACAAAGAGAGGTACTGGGAAGGCCAGCTGTAGACACCACTGGATGAGAATAAAAGAAATCTTACCGTGTAAGTAAGCTAAAAAAAACGATATCTCCTACAATTTACCCTAGCTTCCACTTTTCTACATGTGGCATTTTATGACACCTACACAATTAATCACATCAAAAGCGCTAAAACTAAACATTCACATGTGAAACTGTAGTTTGCATTGGGGATTTGGCATGGAATTCCCTTGTTTTTTTATGTTAAACTGAAACCTGTTCAGTAAAGTTAAACTATCTGCAAAATGTCAGTCTGCTTCAGGTACAGGAAGTACAAGTTCAGTTCTTGAAAATACTAAATGGAAAAAGATGTGTAGCACATGTAATCCAGCAACATTTGAAAACTTTAAGGGTCTGAATACTTTTGCAAGGCAGTGTATATCCCTAAGGGTTTACTGAACTTGGCTCATTCTCCTCTTAATCCTGTTTGTCCTAAACTAAAGAAACTTAGCTTCTTTAGCTATTATGTAAATGACAATTCCCTCAGACAAGAAATCAATTTTGTAGTTATTCTCTGAAGAATTCATGTACTTAATATTTCAAGCCATTACTTTATTACTGATTTATTACTGAACTTGTTTGCACTGCTTTTAATTAATGCTACATAACTACCCTAAATGAGTGTTTCTTTTTAGATTAATTTCCTAATTTGGATTTGGAACTCAAAAAGGTACTCTGTAATTTGCACAAGTCAGCACATTTCTAAAGAGGCTGTTTTAGATTGAATCAAGATCATAAAACAGTTTAAAAGCTTTTTTGATTCCAGACGTAAGCAAAAGCAATTTCCAGACGTAAAAAACAGAAATCTACCGTGATGTTGGAGGAGAGTACTACTGTATTAATGTATTACTATAAACAGCCACTGCTGTTTGTATGTTTGTATAATCCAGCTACTTGGTCTAAATTGATGCAGTACCATTACGTTCAACATAATTTTGGCCCATATTTGATTAAATGATTGTCTAAGACTATATTAAGAATCCAAATATTTAAAACAACTGAGTTTATATAACTCCTACTCTATCTGCTGCATCTGAAATATGATTAAAATTTCTGTCTTGAATCCCAGCGGTTACTGTTTAATGTGTCAACACCAAAGATGTCATTATATTCAGCACAATGGCTTCGTACTGGCAAAATTTAACACTTCTTAAACAGACTGTTTCTACTTCCACGGCTATAACCTGTTGCTACTGTAAAATATTCATCACACATGGTTTTGCAAAACAGTTTGTATATCAAGCCAAAGGAATAATCTCAAATACTGTCCACACACAAATTAAATTAAAAAATGATGCATCTAACACGCATATAATTTTGACCACTGCACAGTTGATATGCATTATTTTAAACTGCCTATATACTTAAAATGTATGCATAATTTCAATTTTGGATGAACATTTATGGGTAACTAAAGCTATTCCATTCTTTCCATGGTTACAGAATCCATCGGATCCACAGCTGTTGTACAAGGAGAAGCTGCTTGTCCTTGTTTCACAGTGACACGATGGTAAGGACATTCGTACTAGGCAGAGAAATGACTGGAGATGATCTCCAGTCAGTCTAGAGGACTCTGATCCGCCCGGAAAAACAGTCTCTGATGTGGAAAGCAGGGTAATGTCTGACCACCAACTAAAGTTTGCAGAACTTGCATTAGAGTTTGTCATTTCTGTCAGAAGCACTGACACTACAAATCATGAGTGAGCACGGGAAGAGCTCTTGCTAGCTGGGAGCCAGAAAACCTGAAGTCAGCAGAAAACGATATGACGAACATTCAAAGCTATTTTATGCCAAATCCTGATAATCTAGCGAGGATGAGGCATTCAAGCATGTTCTTTCAAAAAGCATGCAAACAAGTCAAGAATAATGGTAAAACTAAAGATGTCTTTCTTTCCTGAAAGAAAGAGCTTTGTAAAATAAATCCATATAGATGAAGGTCCTGCAGCAAATGGCAGTAATAATGGAAGCTACTTACAAATAGCCTTCAAAAAATGAAAATAAGAGTTGCAAAGGAAAACTTCGACTGGCACACAGCGTGGATGAGTGGGGTCACATTAGTCTCCTCTACAGACCTCTAAGTGAACTGAAGGTGAGCTGCAGTCCCAATCTCTCAAACGTCTTATTAAACCTCGGTCAGAAAATAAATTCACTGGCGAAGTAGAACATTTAAAAAAATTTGAATGAAGCAAAAAATCGTGAACTTTGCGAAAGTACGTTAAGTCGCCGTGTTGTCGCAAACTCCTAGTCTTGCCACAGGCGAGAGCGAGACATTCATTGTGACGTGATGCAGCCCTTCCTGCTCACTAGTCAACACAATGACTCGTATAATGCGATGGACGAGCAAATAAGTACAGGTTGTGCAGCAGTCATTTCACCGCAGAAATGTTCCAACGTGCTCTGCATGCAGAATTAAGAAGTAGTATTTGTTGGCAAAACCCTAAGTCAAGAACAATATTTCTATCGGATGAAAGGAGGTGTATTTACAAGCCTGCTTCTTCGCAGTGTAATAGGGCTGCAGCACGTCACCGGAGGTCTTGTTGCCTTGGTCTGCATCTCAGAACACGGTGCTGCGCGTACCTGGAAATTTAATCCATTTTGTGTTGTACATTGGAAGTTTTACCTGCATTGTAGTTTTAAATGCACTCGTCAATGCCAATTCCTTTACCTCCTAAATATAAAAACAGTTCCAGCTCCCCTTTGAGATGCCATGTACTGTGCATGAAGAGAGGCGGTAATATTCAAGCACAAGACTCACTGTACAAGTGGAGACGAGGAGTTTGCTTCCTCCAGTCAAGACCTGCAGGTGCCTGGACCGGAGCCCACCTGCTGATCTCCCTTAGGTGGGATAATATCTTCAAATAAACACAGGGCTTCTATGGAGTGCCTGTGAACCATTGCTGTTTATGAGACAATCGGTTTGATTAATTCATGGGGTGAATGTTGACAGAAAAATCAACATGAGTTGGTTTCGTTATGTTTGAAGGCATGGGGACTACTCGTAAATCGGTACACAGTCCACTGACCATTTACCCTTTTCCATCCAATCTACTGTATTTGTACCTGAGGTGCAACGGCCGTTCCCACGAGTTCCTTACAAGAGTAAGGCTTGTCCAGTCCCCATTGCTCTAGGGGTTCAAAAACATTCCCCATGGCTCTGACTCAGACCTTTTAAAAGCCATAGCAACTAGAAACAACAATGGTCTGCAGGTCAAAATTTTTCTCTGATGGCTAAAAACCCTCACATCTAAAAGGTAGGAGGTCAATGTGTGCTTGATTAATTGTAAATTGCAGATTAAAAGGAATTTTATTAGTCAGACTAGATATGGGGACCATGGAGGTCAGAGCAGTCATGCAAGGCTCTTCCTGGCAAGACAGTTTCTTGTGTTCAGCCTGACTCTCTCCTTTTGTCAGATCAATTCATCTTTGTGTCAGAATGGACGCAGTATCCCAACACATTAAGAGCTAACAGAGAGCTCTTTCATGGAGTGGCTTCTATTCGTGTGAAGAAAACAGGGGAGTGCAAGAAATGACAGCTCCAAGCAAACAAGGCTGAGTTACTGTACTTCACCTTCAGTAAGTGAAGACTAGTGACCAACCAGGGCTTTGCCATGTCAAAGGCGTTTTTATACCTTCCAATCAAGCAATTTGCATTCATCACCTTAAATGAACAATAGGGAAAATATAATTTATATCTCATTATCGGGTGATTTCATGCATCCAATTTAAAAATAAAAATATTGTATTCAACCCACTGATTTCAAACAACCATGAGTACTGGGACAAATTTTATTTCAGTACATTTCAGAATGCAAACATTAGAACTTGGCTGCATATCATCTAAAGCCATAACTATAAGATGTCTGTGGCTCACCACACTGCTTGTGTGATCTTCTGAAATGCTTCATCTCACTTTTGCTGTAGTCACTTTGAGTTCTTTCTTATTCTTGTTTCCAACGTATTTTTTTTTTCCTTCGGCATGTAAAGTTATGCTCAATGGGATTTAAATCTGGAGATTTATAACTCTTTTCCCCCGACGAACACCTTGGTTGCACTGTATACTCTGGGTCACTGCCATGTTGCATGTTCAAGTGGTACTCGATAGGTATGGAAGCATGGTATGGAAGCAACAATTGAAAATGAGAAAAATGACAATATTTTGTAGCTTAATATTAAGTTATAATTGAATATCTGGCTTTTGAACTATTGGGCTAACAATTAATTCACTCAGTATCCAATGTCTTGTCGAACAAACATGTTACTATATTTTAATAACAAAATGCTTTTTCCCTAGACCTTTAACCAAGCTTGTTACAGGACATTGTACAGCAATGTGTCGAGAATAGATAAGAGTTGGTTGTGGCATCACTACGTCATACGCTGAAGCTAAACTAGAGAACAAAGAGAATGTGAAGCCTTAGAATTGAACACATTCTAGTTAAGCCTGGAAAATATGTGGTTTCGCAAGACAAGTGCTCTGAAAGGTGTATGACAACTAGTCACAGGAGAGAGGCCGATATGATGCTGCAGTTTGCTCAGGGGCATACTTAAAACTGCAAAAGACAAAAATAACCTGCATGCTGTATAAGTCTCCCTCACCAAGACCCAAAACACAATGGCAAAAGCCTCTGAAATTCATGGGTCAGCCCTGCAAAATTTCAAAATATCTCCAAATACAATGTCCAGATGTACCCATTCGAGATTTGACACTGGATAGCACAGAGGCCATATCTGCTCCTAAACAATGTTATCCCCTGATAAACTGTTACACTTGCCTGAGCACCCCAGATAAGCAAGGGCACGTTGAAATCCCACAGGGCTTTGAGAGACACACTAATTGACACTACACTCCTCTCTGGAACAAGCTACATAAAAATGAAAGACTGCAAAGTCTGGAAGTGATTAATACACATTAACAGTGGTGGAAGTTTTTTCCTTCTCTCAGGGCTATGAGCCCTGCTTTAGTTGTGAAGACTCACGTTTCCTTTACAATTCCAATGCATTCCATCACATCCAACCATAGAACCTGTAAAAGATCAGATTTTAAAAGCCCAGGGAAAATCGTGGAGTTCACATGACTTTTTGGTATGTTTGCTACTTCCAGTCAGCTGTTTCAGAAGCAACAACAATGACAATAGCACTAAAACTGCGACAATGGCAGCGCTCTGTTCTTTATAAGTTTAGTTAGGCTATATTTATCACATAAACAAAGTATCTTTTAAAGACAATCAGAAACTCCCTTCTCTAAAGAAATGCTGTTTCAGTCACATTTAGTGCACAGTCAGACATTTGGCTTAGCTTGCAATCACGGCAAATTCCCCTTTGCCAGTCAATAAAACAGGCGGGTTAGAAACTCGCTAATAAACACTGCACAAGAACAAAAAAGAAGCACTCTTAATCTCTTCCCTCAGCTGCTAATTTCCGTACATGCATATCAGCGTTTTTACACTTACACCAAATGATACCGTTAACAATGATCCCCTTCTCAAAACAATCGGAGGAACAGGAAGACACGTTCCGCGTTACAGGGCAAGACATGGAAACGACCGCAGCCACCCCTGGGATGTCACTGTCGAGTGCTACCACAGTAAAAGCGATCCGAGGGGCAGTCAGCTGGCCGGCTGTGTGCATTCCGCTGCTGCAAGGACACGCATCTAACCAGCGCAAATGGTCACTTATCTCTGTAAATGAATTGCGACTACATATTCTCGCATACTGTAAATGATACTCGTTATTTTGTGTGTAACTCAAAATAAACATCAGCCTATGTATCTTTTTGAGTCTTACACAAATACAGAATGAACAAGGGTCCCCCCCCCCCCAAACAGGCTGGCCTGTTGCTGTTGTTTAGAAATTCCAAATAGCCCCTAGGGTTTAAAACACTGTTGCAGGCTTTCCAATTTCTCATTTCTGAAATTGACTCGGTGTCAATAGTGTGCTAGACACCTCGTTACGAGGTACAATTATAACCAAAAAGGTGATGTCACTCGTGCAATTTTCAAACAAGATACAGGTGATGTGATCCACAAGCTTAACATGGTAGAACGTCAAAAACTGAAAATTCAATCACCACAACAGTTCTGAATAAAGACTTTGAAAAGAGGCTTTATTCAAAACCTTCATTCACCCTTCACCAGAAGGCCTCTTCTTCCTGCCAAGGGTGTTGCAATCCAGAATCCATGCAGGAATATAGGGTGCAAGAAGGGGAAATACCAGTGCATAGCAGGACACATACTCACTCCCACACGGGGATCGTTTAAAGACACCAGTGGACACATACAGCTTGTCTATGGGAAGCAGGAGGAAACCAGACCCCTGGCATGAACCCACTTTAACACAGGAAGAACTTGTAAACCCCCATCCCAGAATCAAACCCAGGATCTAACATTCAGCGGTGCTTCTTGTCATGCCAGCTTTGGATACAACTATAACTATTCATTCAATAAAATTATCATAAGACTGCAAATAGCCAAAGTTCATGAAGACGGATGGGTTTTTGCAGTTTTCAGTGACCGTCCTGAACGTATTCATTTTAAAATGCTTGGACGTAGAAGATGTTTTTTTTCAGAAAGCCATTCTAATGACACGTGTGGAAAAGCAAAAAAAATATCCATCATTGCCCTCTAGTCTGAATTTATCTGGATCTGTATGGTTGGCTACTGAACCGGTTTAGGGATTGAAATCAATTGCTAAATTCACCTTCAAGGTTCAAGACAAGACCTGCCTGGCTGAAGACTTAACTGAAGTATATCAAGTGTAAAAAGAATTTAAAAGCTTCAAGGTAAAAAAAAACCAATTATTGAAGAGTCAGTTTTTGCTTTAAATGACTGTGCTTAGGGGCAGCACGTTGGTGCAGTGGTTAGTGCCTGGGCACTGGGTTCAACTCCAGACCCATGGTGCTATCTGCGTGCAGTCTGCATGTTCTCCCTATGTTCACGTGGGTTTCCTCTGTGTGCTTCAGCTTCTTCCCACAGGCCCTGGTGTGAGTGTGCGTGTTTGGGTCTGTGTTTGCCCCGTGTTGGACTGGCGTCATGTCCAGTGCGTGTCCTGCCCTGTGCCTGGTGCCTGCTGGGATAGGCTCCGGCCCTTCTGCGACTCTGAACCGGATGAAGAGGTTAGGAAACGGATGGATGTTTCCGTTTGGAAAGACGCGTCCTACTGGGGACTTTAAGAAATGCGAGATGGGCCGGAGTGGAGCTCTGACCCAGTTTACATCACTTCGCCCTTTGCCCTATATCTGTCCTGAGATAGTAACAAGAGAAAGCACAATTCTCTCCTCTGAATAAAAAGGGTAACCATGACTT
This sequence comes from Lepisosteus oculatus, assembly GCF_040954835.1. NCBI lineage: Eukaryota > Metazoa > Chordata > Actinopteri > Semionotiformes > Lepisosteidae > Lepisosteus > Lepisosteus oculatus. The sequence continues at coordinate 4,661,861 of NC_090701.1, read as the reverse complement.
GGCAATACCAAACAGGAACTTCAAGTGTAAGGAGGTGCCCTGTGTCACTTGCTGGGAGTTGCATTCTTCTGCAATTTTGTAATAATCATTTTAGGTTATCGTACAATACATAAAAATAGGGGTAAACCTTCACAGTCATCTGTGGTATTTTTTTCTTTTTCTTCCATACTTAGTATAGTAAAAGCATTTCCATTGTCCATCTTTTTTGTTTACCTTTATCATGTAGCAGCCTAGACGTTCCTAATTATAGGTAACTTTTCTGGTGCCTGGGTACAAAAACAGCCTTCATCTACTGGAACACAAATGTCTACAGCCTTTATATAGGTTCACATAAGGGTTAGACAGAATTATCAGTAATAACACAGCTCAACACTGCTCACAGACATCTATGTGAGGGTGTTACAGGGGATGGCTTACTCTTTATAATGGGTAAACATCTTCAAAGCAACAAAAATGTCAAGAACTGTATACCACAGGAAAAAAAAACACTGAACCCTCACTGTTCTGTAAGCAACTACAATACGAACCGTCACACCAAGCAAATGTCCTCGAGTTATTTTTCTTTAATCCTAGGTTACAGTTTAGAATTCCAAATAACAGCTGAAAATAGAAAACGGCAATCCATTAACTACTTCTTAGTAAAAAAAACATGTACTACTTTGAATGTCTAATGCCTGCAAGTTTTCTTCCATGTGGAATTGTGCAAGAATTGTCTCTGAGACATAAATATATCTTATCATATGGTCTGTACGTATCTATTCCTGCTCTTCCCTGTTAGTTTAGCAAGACCTAACTTTTTTAAAAGTTGACTCTGTTACAGAACACTCCTCTGGTTTCATTCAAATTATTGTCTCCATAACTTTACATAAGAAAGGAGTAAGAATTACAGTTTTATAATTAGGTTGGTTTGGTTTTGTCACCATTTTTGGGTGGAATTTTGTATCTGGGAATAACATAATACAAATGGGAAACAACACTACATAAATCAATGTATGCATTCTATGTTGCTTTCTCTAGCAACTGAAAATAGTTCAAAAGCACTTGCTAAAGAAGCAAGGAGGATTCAAAAACAACCCATTTTATATTCTAAAAATACACCATAAAATGAGTCATTTTTTGGCATTCTGATCATAGGTCTTCAACAGAAAAAAGGCTCTAACTATAATTGAGGGTTAAGAAAGCTGCCACCAACACTGACACATCTAACATTACTTGATTGCAATATATACTTTTGGACTATGAAAAATGAAATCCATTATATTTTCATTTTATTCTCCTATTTGTGGTTTGCAGTGGTTGTGCTGTCTGTTTTGATGAATCAGCAAATGCTTTTTTGTGCATAATGAAAGACATTTGGGGTTTGCACAACTAGATGTACACTCATGTGCATGGAACAGTGACTCCTTTTATTTAAAAAAATTGAAGCAGCTTTGAGGGAAATTTCCAAGGATTTATCTAAACCGTAAGCAACGTTTAGGCAGTGCAGAACTTTCTGAAGCAGGCACATGCTGTATTCAGGAATGAGTCTGTGGCTCTCAGCGTTGTCATCACTGTTAGCTGAGGAAATCAGGCAGCATCAATAAGGGGGTGACAAGTCAGGTAATGACAATCATCAACAGTCACGATTGTGGAAAGGAGAGGGACCCACTACAACAACACAGGGCTTGTCAGTTGAATATCAGTATGCCAGTGTCACATGAAAAAATAATGATCGTGCCTGACAGCTGTTACTAATGGAAGCAAGGATTGGAGAAATCCGGCTTCTTTTCCTCCTCATGACTCTTTTGTTGAGCCATTCCAACTGTGGTGTTGTATTGATTAAAACCAATTATTAACGAGCTGTGAGCAGCTCTGGTATAGCTTGGTCTGATGGGTGGAACTGCACACACAGCAGAGTAACACTGCTTATATAACAGGACAGCCGGATCAGCGCAGGATACTTGGCCGCGTTCTTTGTTCTATATATCGCTATGGCAGGCAGAGACAGCAGTCATTGCAACATCCAAACGAGTTGGCATCGATGCCCCCGGCTAGGTTACCCTGAACACCTCAGCTCGTTACACGATTTATAATGCATCATCAGCCGAAAGTATCACCTTCCTACACATAACGCAATCTGACAAAAATGGCCGAAGTCTCCACCGAGGGTTTCCCATTGTCCTTAACACCTAATCAGCAATTAAGCGCTTAGACAAGCGAGACTGATGAAACGCTGTGCGCACTAGGGGGCACGGATACGGGTACTGAGTTATATTTCATGTCAATACGAACTCCCCGGCATATTGTGTGTGCCCGTTTTTAGACACCTTTTCATTAACCGTATCAACATATCTTACTATTGTGAGGTCTTCATGCTGTCAGTCTTGATCCTAATCAAGCTGATTACAGCTTTCCAGAACAGTGAGCTTTATGCTCCCAGTCACTCTGTAAATCCGTGTGCATAACGCAGGTGGATTCCACGGATTGTTTTGGGGGGTTTTATCGGTTGGGGGGTTAACTAAAGATATCAATTTGGGAGGCAAATAACAATACGAAGAGTTGTGTATTTTAGGTACTTTTGTGTCGCATGCTAACCATCGTGATTCTTGTTTGAAGTGCTTGCCGTCTTACGTGAGGTGCCCAACCTGTGCCATTTTAAAACGCTGTCTCTCCAAAAATGCACTTTTTTTTTTTTACTGTGGTCCACCATCACGGTCGCATTCGGTATCGAAATACCAAAGAAATGTAATGCACTTAGCCCGGGCGTGTAAGATTACTAAAAACAATGTATCGTTAATATAAATGGAAGAAAGGCGCAACGCGCTACTTAGGCTTGTAGCTGAGGCTTAATTCAAGTTACATACTGTATCTTACCTTGGTAACCACATTTTGCACGAGTCCCGTATGCATCTGGTATTTCCACTCGCTGCACATGCATTGCGTGTCGTTGTTATCGCCGTGATTGTCACTGCCGCGAGAAGGCTCTGCTAGCGAGCTGGCGTTTGTAATGTTCACGGGCGACAACGAACTCGCCGTCCAGTTCCACGCGTTGACGGCCGGGTGGGTCACACAGGTGCTAATTGGCTGAGCTAGAAGGAAATAGTCAGAGAACTGGCTGAATCCGATAAATAGCACGGGAATCCAGGTCAGGACGACGAGCTCTTTCTGGTATTTCCCAAAGCCCCCGAGAAAGGGCCAAACAGAACCGTCAATATCCCACAGCAACCGCGGGGCAGCCGTTTCGGACGCCACGAAGCCGTTGTTTTCGGGTGGGTGATCCTCCGTCTCCAGCCGGACCACAGCCATCGTTATTGAATATTCAGAGAGAGACTCTGTGGCACTGGCGACCCTGCCTGTTGTCGTCTGCACGGTGCGTCAATGCCTCGTTACAAAAGAAACCCCCTACGCAGTGAAAGACACGAATTAGGCTTCGCAAAAAAAATCATACAAAAAAAAATACCCGATCACTCCGAAAAACAAACGGGAAAGAACGCGCTCGGGGGTTTCACCTTTCCCCTTCAAAGTGATCTTTAAAAAACACCCTTTCTTGTCAACAGCTGGTCGACCGAAGCGAGCCGGCAGAGAAACTCCCAATGAGGCTCGGCAAAGGAGAAGTAATACCCTCTGTCCTCCTGAGCGCCGGCGTTGTTTTCCATTTGGCTAAAACCCTGGCGAGCAATTCCGACAAACAGGTCGGTAAACTGTTCCGGAAAGAGTCCAAAAGCGACACTACTAACCCTGCCCCTTCCCTGCGGGAGCTACAGGTAACACACCTGTGTAAACTCAGACCTCTTGGCATAACAGGCATAGTTCTGCGTAATCGCAGCGCATACCATCGCATCCGGAATCCTGTGGATTATTACCAGGAAGGAAATTAAAAAAAAGACTTCTATTTCTTACGCTGCGGGCTGGCGTGCTCGCCGACCACCCGGCTATATTGCTCCCCCGTGGCGTGGAGAAGTCACGAGCAGCGTGCGCGCCTGTGTCTGTCAAGCTGACACCGCGCTGCGAAAGAGCCGCATCCTGGCAGACGTCCGCCCCCGGAGCCCAGCCTGCCGGCTATGATTGGAGAAGCCAGCCCGGCTCCTGGGTCCTGCCGGCACACAATTGGGCATTGGACCGCAGGAAGGCAACAAAGACCCCCTTTGTTCTCTTTCTTTTTATTGTTCCCCTCCAAATGATGCGATACAGGGGGCGAGAGCGAAGCGCGGAACTCCGCGTCAGTCCCGACGTGTCGCCCCCCGCGCTAACGCGGCCCCTCGTCCTGAATATTTGTTCTTTTCCCGGAGACGCTTCCCGAGGAGAAGGGAGCCGGGAAGTCAAAATGACGTAGGCGGTAAAATTAGCCGGGCTTGGGTTTCACCATGCTTCCTAATTCGGCCCCAGATAATGACAGCAGAACCTAAGGGGGGATTAAAGTCGGATTCAAAACGTCTGCGTTTATTGGTGGTCTGTAGTGTCACCTCTTCTCACCCTTTTTCGAATACAGCTCTTGAACAGTTAAAACTAGAGGCAGCTGTGGTGCAGTATCATTCGTATTATCATGCTGTAGCCCTTTCCCTAACCATGCCTATCATATACTTCTACCGAAACTGTCGAGCAGAGAGAGAGGTTAAATATTTACAGTTCAGACGCCGCAATGTGGGCAGCGCCGTCTACAGCTGAACCCGTCAAGTTCGCATGCCGGCGGTGGAAAGCTTTCTAAAACGCCAGTTTGCCTGCTCGCAGGTACACACACAGAGCTATTCATCGTGTTCGTGCTTAATACAGACACGGCTTTAATCAGTAAGAACGGAGTGTACGGACGCTACACGAGCTGCCTCGCTAGTTTTAACCAGCCGGTGTGGGGTAGTGGCGCTGGTGATTTTGTTGAACTAATAAAATAAAATAATGGAACTGGCGAGTTCAGTTTCAGCGGCTTGTGGGTAAGGACGTTTGTCATCTTCGTGTTACTGATGTGGTTGAAACCGATACCTGATCTTTGGAGCAACTGCTGCAGATCCTTGGATTAGCTTCTAACTACCCAAACCAACATATTATACGGTGTCTTATTTTATAGCAGTGTATAATGTATCTATTAAATCACATTGACACCCCCACCCCCACATCTTTTTATATAGGGTGTCAGTTCGTGCCAATTTCTGGAATTTCTAAAACGATTAGAGTTATAAATGGAAATCTTCCAACATCCAAAAACACAACTGATTGTTTGGTTCATTATTTAGTTGATGGGTCTAAATATATTTCATGACAGTAATAATTTATTCTTTAAAAGAGAAGGCAGATCGAATGCCAAACACAAATAGCTGCGTTTTAGTAGTCTCTTTTTTGTTTTTAATCATTCTGAAAAAGCTGGAAGGGCCATCTTATAGTTTTAGTAGTCACGCGAATTCTGCTTAAGACACTATTTAAAAGATTTTCTTTTTTGCTATCTGAAAAACAGACAGAATTACAAAACGTGCACTTTTTCCGATGGCTAAATATGAAGTCTCCTGACCCGTTTTATTTGCAACCCTCAATAAAAGAAAACACGCAGTGTGTATACGTACAATTTTTTTTCTGCCGTGTAGCTCAAGCAAAACAGTGACACGATCCGCATTGAAACTCTTGTTTTTGACGTTAACCTGGCTTTTTTTTCTAGGACGGGGTTGTTGCAGTTGTGTTGTTTCCTTCCTTAAAAGGCTTAAAATACTTTTTTTTTTACCAGTTAAATATCTTCTTTGAGATGTGAAAGCGCCTGTTATACAATCTTCCCAATGACCATAGAGGGACTTTGGAGCGACCTATTTTTCCTTAAGAGGTACCGATCAAGCTCGGCATCCTCTAGTATCTGTGATCTGGCGAGGTCCGGATACGGGGGCCAAATATGGTACTTTTGTGGAAACTGTCAGCAGATGTTCATCTTTCCGTCTGTTTGAGCTTTTGTTTTTAAAGGAAACGGTAATAATGACGATTCCATGTTACTTCAACTTTGCTTTGGCCTGTTATATTTGCGATTCACTCTTGCTGTGGGGATTTAATCATACTGTACACGTAAAGACAGGAAGACTTTAGCTTTTCTATTGTACAGTTTACAGCAAGAACAGAACTATGAAAAGCTGATTGAAAGGCTCTCACGATTAAACAATCTCTTTATTAGTAAAGCATGGCGTGTTTTTTTTTCATACAGCCTTTGCCTCCACCTGTTGTCTAATTTGTAGTACTGCAGACAGAGAAAAAACGTGTTGTTTTGGACATGTATTGATTATTTCTACTGTGTGCGGTTGTTTAGAATGCAGCAGGTTTCATGAAAGGTAAAGACGTGTTGCCCGGCTTCAGATAATATCAAGAAACGTTGTTTTTTCATAACATTTTTAAGGACCGAGTATATGGCACATTTTAGACCTGGAACTTCGTCAAATTTCCGGTACGCAAAAGCAAGTACACCCCATTGACAGCTGGCAGCGTTTTATTTTGGTCTCTAATATGGCATAGGGTGACCAGACGTCCTCTTTTTCCAGGACATGTCCTCTTTTTGAGACCTACATTATGAGTCCGACCGGGATTTATAAAATTCCAAAAAGTGTCCGGTATTTTGTTTTGCTCGTTACGCAGACTGTGTAAACAAACAGAGGCCTACATATTTTCGTTCGTTTCATGCATTACCGGTAGATGTTTTGAACTTGCAAGCAGCGTAGCTTGAAAAGTTTGTGTGTGTGGCTGTTTTTATGGCCATGAGAATTAACAATGTTTAACTTGTTTGATTATATTTCAAAATTTTTGCAACCAATGAGAACTTCTCCTAAGTTATAATTTTAATGTCTTAATTTTTCCTCAGATGTTAAGACTTTTGTTGTGTTAAGATGAAAAAAAACTTTCAAATAGAGCTATATTTTTTATTTTTCCTTTTTTGCCATTACAGAAGAGAAATAGCAACCCTGCAACTGTTAAAGGTTTACTAAGAAGTTTAATAAAAAGTAGAGAGTTTAAAATGATTTTTGATTAGAAATAAAGATTCATTACTTTGGAGGCATGTGTCGAGTATCGATCCCCCCATGCTCTTTTTTGAAAACCAAACTATGGTCGCCCTATAATAAGCAATTCAGATTTAATGAAGATTAAATAAAAGTATCTATTCAAGGTAGTTTGAAATACTGCTTTAAATAAACTGCTATGTGCTTTGAATCTTCAAAAAAAGAAAAAAGAAAACTTATTCAATTGCAAAGAAAAAAGAAAACTTATTCAATTGCAAATTACAACCTAGAACGCAGAGGCATCTTTCCTGAAGTTTCCATTGCCTTTCAACAATAAGCCTCTAGCAAGCAACAATGTGTCATCTATTTTGCGTTTTAATTTGCGACTGATTAGACTTAGTCCAGGCCCTAGCACATTTTAAGAACCAGTATGATTTCTTCCTGGCATTGGAGAAAGACATTTCTCGGGTTCTTCCTCTTAACTGAAATCCAGAAAAGTGAAGCCTTCAGTTCTGTTACTATGGTCCCAAGCTGCCTCTGTGTATTCACACTGTTAGACACACTGTTAGACATTAGTTCACACTGTATGTATTGTTAATCTGTCATTATGCGGACCGGTGAAAGTAAATTTTCAAATCTGCACCGTGTGAAAGCTTTTTCAAGAAGGTGACAAAACCGTGACACTGGTTTTTTAAAAGATATTTTTCAATCCGTGATCCCAGTACTTCAGTACAGATAGTACAAATCGTCACCGTGTGTAGAGTGAAGTATCCGGACGCGATGAAGTGCGCCTGCCGTGGGAGTGGAGTGCTCCCCCTAGTGGACAGAAGGAGACATTTCAGGTAATAGTTCTAGTGCAGAGCTGATGTGATGCTTTTAGCTTTTCGTGACAGTGGTCATTTTTATGCTTGTAGTGCTGTACACCACGGCTTACTTCACTATATTGCTTGCTCCTTGTACTCTGGATAGATGTTAACTTAAATCAGAAGGTTGCAAGACTGTACCAAACTGAAACTGTACTAGAACAGATTATAAAGCTCAAGTAACTGAAAGACAGTAACTGTTTTTAACAATGAAGGGTGTAAATACACTAAGAATTCTATCAGTTTCTTAAAAGTATTTTAATACGTTTTGTGACCTGTAAGAAGTAGCATTTAGCAGAGCCCTGTTTTATATTCTAAAAAGAACAAAGAGACCTTTCTAAGCTCATTTTTTCAGCGGCCTTGAGTAACAGTCTAGTATTAAGCATGGCCTCGCTGTAATGTCTCTTTCAAGGTCAACAAACAAATGAGTAAAAAGATGTTTTTCCACTAACGTGACCCTGTCAAGATGTACCTACCAAATCTCCTGGACTTTACAAAAACAAACAATAGTCATTAATAATATTTGCCCCAGTAGTGCTTTCATGTCATTTTCAATTACAAATTAGTAACTAGTAAACTAGAAAGTAGAACTTTGGATCGGGCATTTATCAGATGTTCTGCTTTACAATGTCAATGTTAATACACACTTTGTGAAACAGCACTGTGTAACCTGGATCGCAGCATAATTGCATTAGGCTGCTGAGAAGAAACCTTAGCCAGTGGATTTTAGACGCGATTAGTTGCATAAAAGTACACCAAGGATTACCAGTATTGTTAAATATGGCTGAGCCTAGGCCAAGTCATCCCGATGGATTTCTTCAGAATAAACAAGCCTCCAGCAGGAACTATGTGAAAGTGCAGTTAAAAAGCTGGGATCAGGAGGCACTTCTTAACCCAAGGGGTTCTGGGAGCGTAGAGCAAGCTATCCAGCCATACTGTTGAAGCATGAAAACAAACAGGTGGACAAGAGTCTCGGATCAATTAACTACTAACTCCCAAATAGGCAGCAGTTAAAATTGGCAGCAGACTACCTCCCACCTCTCAGGGCCCAAGACTGACTCTGCACTGAATCGCTGTCTGGATGGGTTTGTAAGTGTGCATGGCCGTGTGGGTTTTCTCCAAGTGCTCCTGTTTTCTCTCAGTGCTCCCCGCTATTGAACTGGGAGTGCAGCTCTCCACCAGTGGCCTTCAGAGCACCGTGCCTGCAAACCCCTGTCCCCCGCTGGCTTGCTGTCACTCCATTTTGATTTCGAGAGCTGTGCTGTTGGAATAATTATATTTTGACGAATAATCTCACCAGGACAGATATAGTGAAAATATGAATGGTTACAAGAAAGAATCGAGGGGAGCTGCACAGTAATCATTTCAGACGCATTTGAGTATAGAGTGTCATGGGAGATGAGTCAAGTGAGATGTGAGGAATTATTTTCTCTTTTGCTGTGCTGTAAAACAGTGCAAACGGTGGCAATCTTATGAAAGGGCAAATCTGAAAAATGTCTTCAGTTTTGCCACGGTTGTACGCTTTACTCTCTCACTGTACATCCTGATTTTCCTGTGATGTCATTGTGCTTTCATTTGTGTGCCATTTTGCCACAGCACAGGTACCGATGAAAATCTGCCTAAAATGTTTGCCTACTCATTTCAATAACAACGAGAAAAATGAAACTGATTGGCATCAGGACAGAGCAAAGTGAAAGAACGCATGACTTGAAACAATTAAGTTTGATCTGTGTTTTACTTTTGCTTCGGAATTAGAATTGACCTTCAGCTGCTGAGGTGGGAGGCTGTCATAGAAAACGTGTCTTTTAAAAAGGAGATAATATGTTGAATATTCTATCCAATCAGTCCAAACAAGCCAATACCTCCAACAGCTGAAGTAATATATTCTGTCTTCTTTTCATTTTGCCACTTTTGATTTTCAGCAGGCAAAGAGTTGCTCATGTTCATATGGTTTTACTGACAAGCTGCTAAAGTAAGCGTTAACATTCTGAGTCCTTACACCTTGTGAATTTGTTGTTTTCCAAAGGTTAGTGACTCACAGACGCCTCATAAACATTCCTCTTGTGGGGTTTCCATGGATACACAGGTGTAAGTTTTATATAAATCATTTAGAGTATGTACTGTAAATGATATACAGTATGATCTAAAATGCGATTAAGGCATACATTAATTATATGCTTCCCTTTTAAAAACAAGCGGGCAATTGGTTCCTTAAATGGCATTTAATGAGCCTAGGGCACAGGTACTGTATGCCAAGCAAAATATACTACCATTTGAATGGTTTCTAGGTTTTAAATCTTCCAACAGACCTTACGATTCCTATCACAAACTTACGGCGAAGGCAGTGTAAATGAGAGAGAGAAAAGACAACCATTTTGTACATACAGTATCTCTATAAAATCTCATCAATAATGTTCTGCTTTTTGCTTCTAAAAAACTCCATCTGACATTTCCTGGCTTATATGAATATGAGGTTTGCCTGTTCTTTTTAAATTTACAGGTATTTCTATATCGGATCCTCGATGCAAAGAAGTAGCTTGGGAATTTTACATAGGTATTTAAATAAGATGCATAAAAACTGAACAGCTGTGGTTTCATGTTTATAAAGAATATTATTATATTATTCTTCTTTCAGTAGTTATTCAGTTTGAAGGTTTACACAAGACATTTAAAGAATGTGTGCATTTCATGGATTATGACTATTAAATACTTATTTTCAGTACATTTGAAGACATGGAAACATGTAGTTTTAATAATATTTATTTTATTTTAAAATGGTCACTGCAATTATAACTTTATTAAGGTGTCTTACTATTAAGACAAAATCAGATTGTGAAATCCAAGACACCAAGTCCTTTTATGTTTATTACTCATGGATAGTACAGCGCTGTTGGGAAATGACAGAAAAGTAATCATTTTGCTAGAAATCACAATGAATTTATAATATATTGAATGTCATGCAGTATATGAAGTTCTATTGTTTGATTTATTGTTAAGAACTGTACAAGATCTTCACAAACCTATATTCTGCACTCTTTAAGAATTGAGATTACAGAGCCTGTGCCCCTTGAACATTTATTTAACCAGAGAATTAGATTTATCGATTGAATCATTCATTGTATTTTTTTCACTAGGTTGTGTGTGGTTGGCCTAAAAGTCGTGTAGATAAATAATTTGTTAAGAACATTCTGATACAGTAGTATTGTGTGTACTTTAGAGGTTATTGCTTAGGAGACATGCTGAAATCCATTTTTGAGATATTCATATTATGCAGCACTCCAAAGACATGCTGTCTAGGTGAACTGGCATCTTTTAATTGTCCCCTGGGTGTGTGAGTGTGCACTTTGATGGATTGGCATCGTGTCCAGGGTGTATTCTGCTTTGAATACAAACAGAAAGCTGATTGTCATTTTTTGACATGAACCAAATGTGAATTCAAGGCTTGAGAATTGATTTGTATGAGTCATCCAACACTGTGAACAAGCTTGCCAACTGTTTTTGACAGAGTTGCAAGAGCTTTGGTGTCAGTTATCCAGGACAATTATTCCAAGCTAATTAATCTGTAATGCTAAAAGTGTCAACAGAGCTATGTGACAGAAACTCTGATAAGCCCTGTTCACTTACCATAACACATTTTTGAATATCTATAATGCTATCAGAACCAGACTAAATATATCAACCTGCTGTGAATGCAGGAAATGTTTTAATCTCTAGACACCTGCTTGTGTGAGCTAAATTTTGTTCTGTGCTCGCCTATGATTTAATTATGTAATTGATCAGAATTAAGGTGATGATGTTGTTGTTGTGTTTATTGCATCTTCTTAAGGAACTGAATAAGAAAAAACACGAACACAAGATGATTTAACCTGACCCTCATAACCTGTTTTACTCAGGTGACAAATTGCATACTTCCTTTTGTTTTTGAATGCAATTGTGTAAATAGGACAATGGCACAGTGGTAAACATTGTTGTCTTAGAGCACTGGAGCCCTGGGTTCAGTTCCAGTTCCAGGCCTGGGGTGCTCTCTGCATTGAGTTTGTATATTCTCCCCATGTTCAAAAAGGTTTCCTCCAGGCACTCTGGTTAATTAACTGAGAGGTTAATTACTTTGTGGGAAAAACTGGCCCTGGTGTGTGTGTGTGTGTTCGTGTGTCCGGTCCAGGATGTATTTGCACCTGTTGCTTGCCAGGATAGACCCTGTCTCCCCCAGTATGAATACAGATTTCACAAGAAAAACACAACTGAACGACTGAAATGTAACAAAAAAAAACAGCTAACAAACTATTTTTTATGAAATATTTGAAAATGAAGTAAAAGATCCTGTTTTCATGTTCCAGCTTGGGGGGGGGGAGATAGGATTGAGTATGGATCCTTTCAGTGTGACTTCAAATACCAAAACCAGCTGTTTGCATTGCTCAGTCAATGAAACAATTGTTTACACCGTCTGGCAAACTCTGATGCATCTGTGTGTGATACAGACTAGGGCCAGTCATTACTTTATTTATCATAGTTTGTTTTGGCTTGTTTTTTTTATCTTTCCAGCTGTGGAATAAGTAGATATCTCCATAATCAGAACATAGAGAGCAGACTCCTTAAAATGATAAGAAATTAAACTATAGATCGGGGATCTCCAAACCTAGAGTCTTGTACATAACCTGTTTCTCAAGATTGAGAACACATTCAATTAAGAGAACTCTTGTGTTTGAGGATGGAAGTGTTATTAGGTTTTAATCTCAGATGATCACTAAATTACTTAAATTAACAAATCACCTGCTTAAATGGCCACAAAGAAATTGTCCCAAATCTTTTAATACCTGGTGATTTCACAGGACATGCAAACAGAGTTGGTTAACCTTGCTCTGGAGAGAGCTGTAAGCGCTGTAATAAAACCCTCATGATAGTACATTGTTCTGCAAATCATCCTGAGTAAACAATAAGGTTTTGTTGTGCTGTGCACATAATCTAGCAGAGAGATCTATGTGCACTTGTAGGGGTTCTTGTTTGTCATTTTGGAATCATGAGGTGCTGTGCATTACTGACTTTAACAGGCTGTTAAATAATCCTGAAAGGACAGCATGAGCATAGAACATAGGAACCATGAAAGTCAGACATCAAGTAGATTATTAATTTAAAAGGAATTATAATACCTTTCATAGCAAATATATTTTCAATGCAATTAGTGTAACACATCAAAGTTAAATAACAAATCAAAGTCTATTTTCATTATAGTGCTGACAACCAATGAAACATGCCCAAACAAACAAAAACTAGAAACAGGTTTGTATACCAGGAACTGTTATGCATTTTTTGCAATGTTATTTAAACATGAATAGATATTTCCATGAAAATTTTGAGATTCAGGATATACAAACTATTAGAATATTTACAAATGGCTCTGCCATGTAGCAGCAGCATGGTCAATTTGTATCCAGTGCGTTTTCAGAAATTATGGTGCACACAGGCGTACGTTTACCTGATAAGGGGGCCTTTTTTAGAAAGCATTGCTCTGTCGTTGTTTTTGTAAACAGAAATAGATCAATTATTTTTTCATGATGTTGTCTTACATGAATGCATATCACAAGCGGCACCAGCACTCATATAAGCTGTTAGAACATGTCACAGCAGTTTGCTTCATGGCTCGTCTGCAAGCTTGAGAGAAGGAAATTCTCTGGGCAAGATGACTGCAGTTAGAGGCTAATACTGCTCCCTCTCCAACCAAAAAAGACATGGCTGGTGCTCTAAGACAACCAAAAAATGTGAATCATAGTCTCCAACACTCAGTCACAACTTTCACAAGCAGCAAGCAACATTACCCTCCCGTTATTTTCATATGAATGGCTCCAAGACTCCAGTAACGACACTGCAGGGTAGAAATTTGTCACATTGGTTCAACATATCTTGCCAGGGAACACCGATAAATCCCAAACATCATTAATAATTTAGAGAGCTGCTCTGAAATTGCTTTCTGAAGAACAGTAATGTGGGCATAGGAATGTCAGTCACTTTCTAAACCCCAATTCAGCTCGAGCCAGTTAATGAAACTTTGTCAGCATCTTCCGTCCCCTCATTTGGCCACAATTGTCATGCTTTCTTAAAGATATGTCATAGCTTCCTGCCAGCGAGTCTTATATTATACAATGCATTTTTATTTATTTTAATTTTCAGTTCTTTCAGATACTTCTTCCTCTTCAACTGCAGACCTTCATATTTGTTCAAGATTTTGCATTTTTCATAACCAGTCAAAAAACGTTAACCCCTCATTGCTCTGCACTCGTCTGGAAAAAATGAACATTAGATTGCTCTTGATGAATGAACAAGCTAGCAGTACAGTTATTTACACTTATGATCACCTAGGGAATATCTCATACTGTACATGACTGAAGTAATCACACAGTTACTAATGGCACACTCAATTAGTTCACTTTCTTAAAGTACGTGTATTATAAAGTGGTTCCACAATTACATATGTAATGTTTAGATTAATGTGCCTTTGTGGCCTCGTGACAGTATTATCATCGGTTTGGGCTATTCATTTTATGCTGTGATCTGTATGAACTTAAATATCATTTAAAATGATCTGGTTTTTGTTTTAATTAGGGTCTGCAAAACCAGCCTTGGAATAGTTTGTGAATAATGATGACAATAGGCTGTCTTGTACTTGCAGTTTCACTTCATTTGTCATTTCAACACAGGAACAGCGCCCCTCAAACAAAAGCACCTCCCTCGATCTCACAAAGCACCCACGCCTTTGTAATTTTAGGCTGTCAGAACACACATCTTGTTTTAATGCAGGAAGTTAGTATTGTCTGCTTTTTGTTCATTCTGGGAATAACAGAAGACCTATGTCCATAAGGAAAGATCGTCTCTGGCATGAATTTCAAGTCCTTTTGCTCTTCATCTTTTCCCAGTGTTTTACAAACATATATATGTACTTAGCAAATGAACACATATAATAAGAATGGATGGTTTTATTTCTGTAAACTTTAACATAATTTCATAAAAGGAAAAATAGAGCAGAAATATTGTTTTGGAAAGGACATAATGAGCTGGCAGTTTCTTTTTTCCACATTTTCTTTAAGTTGGTGCCAATGGGCTTGAACTCTGTGCCCAGATATGTGCTCAGATGCCACCATCTTCTTGGATATCTTGTTTAAAACCTGAGGTGTCAAGGCAAGTTACAGCAGGCAGGGTTTATAGCTCTCTGTGAAGAAGCGCAGTCTTTCATCCCAGAATGATTAACTTGAACTTGGCAGAGTTTCCCTAGTCCTGCTCAGGTCTTAGGTAGGGAGTGAATGAAGGGAACCATTTTGTGAAAAATATAATTGAGTCACCACACCCAGCTCCTGTAGCCAAAAGATTTAAAGAGTCCCACCCTGAGGAGAGACGCCTCTGCGGGTAGCATGTTAGGACAGGGGGAAGAGAACCCCAAGCAGTTTCACTGTCAAAAGAGCCCCAGGCATCAATGTCCAACTTGAAAATAGTTGCTGTAAATGTGAACAATGTATCCAGGTAAAACAGGGGGAGACGTGTTGATGCTTGAACAATGTTGTCAGTCAAAAGTGTAAACAAAAGAAATAGAAATGATTATTGGAAGGTCTATCCTTCTTGAAGGTAAATCATCAAATGAAACGTTTACTTGGTAATCCTAAATTTTCTGAATGTCTCTCCTTCTCACACATACTGTACACACCCCATTTTGGTCACAATGAAAAGGGTATAAAAAATCTTTGCTAAGCTGTTATCTTGTTTCTCTCCCCCTTTTCCAAGATATCTCAGCGGTCCTGCAGCTGCTTGGAAATCTTTGCTTCATCTGTTCTGTATCAGCAGCTGCACATTGAGACCAATTTTGCGAATGTGTATCTGACTGTTCCTGAAGGCACATTAACACCTTCACTGCAGCACGGTTAAACAGCAACACTAGTGGAACGCTCATACGTAACTTACTTTGAAGAAATGTACACACCTTTGCATAGTTTAGGGTTTAGGTGTTCTTCTTTGGCATTTTCTATTCACGTATTTATTGTTTTCATTAATATACAGTATATAATGTATTACCCAGAGGAAAAGTGCTTTGCATACATAAGGAAGAACCCAGTTCATCCACAACTGAAGTGTAGCCTCCACCTGGGTGGCCTGCAGCAGACATTATGTGCCATCGCTTCCCCTAAACAGCAGCTCAGATAGAGAAGAGAGAAGTATCTTCCGCACCAGAATTAAAAGGGAACTTTAGGGAGGTCAGCTTTCTCCAGTCAGGACACTGGGGTTAACACTTTTGCAAGAAGAAAGGGGTTTATTGATGACCAAGCAGCCTGGACCTTGGTTTAGCATCTCATCTGAAGCATGGCATCTCCTGTTGCACAGTGCCCTGGTTTCGAAACTGTAGCTCAGAGGAATGAGCGCCCTTACTGGTCCACCAGCACCACAAGGAGCGGCAATCTGGTATTTCCACTGAAGTCTTCCATCCCAGCAATGACGAGGACCAGCACTGCTTCACTTCCGATGAGATCATAACAGTTCTGCCTTGAAGAGCTGTCAACAGTGCTGGCATCACGAGCTCCCCTCTCGAGTCTTACAACAAAAGGTAAATGCTCCGTTGCAGCGTGCAGATGAGAGCAGCCTCCATTAGCTAAAACCTTGATTCTGATGCTGTTGTGATGAAAGATGACCTTCCTAGGAGCAGTAGTGTTCGCCACATCTTTAAAACTGGGGGGTATCACTGCCTTTACTGGGCCTTGGGCCAGAGCAGCACAGGCTGACAGGATTCCCAACAACTGGCATTGGAGCATGTCAGCAGAATGACATACAGTTCATTAAAATGTATAAATGCTCACTTCTCACCAAATCCTTCTGATACCAGTTTTATTTTCAAACTTTTATGTCAGGGATTCCAAGAATTAACACTGCTCCCAGACATGAGCATGAAACGTTTGAGAAACTATATAGCAATACACCAGGTGTTCACTTAAAAGACAAATTATACAGTAGGTAGCCAAACTGACAAAAGTCACAGTATAACATTAAATATTTGGATTACTGTTCTAATGCTACGGTTACCACCCTCAGTTGGAACGCCTTATAACGTAGACTTTTGCAATTGCTGTATTTTGGAAACATGATTTTGACAGGTTCTATTCTGACCAATTAACATAAAAAATGTCCACACCTCTTGGGAATTTTCCTTCAAAACGTTTCTTGTTTTACGCTGGTGGGGTTTTAATTGAGTATGTTCACGCCCTTTTCTTATTTCGGTGTTGGAGATAAATTAAACATTGATAGACATGCTCGGCAGTTACTGGATTAATGATTAACGCTCCTCTCTGATACGTATTGGTGGCTGAGTTTATTACTGGAATATCCGGGGCTTACTTTTCAAACATGATTATTAGTGTCCCACAGTTACCATTTCCCATTCTATTTTATAGAGTTATGAAACTGTATCGAGTTTCAGACATAACCATGAACACATTTTATGAAACCTTAATATGTAGCAGTTATAATGTTCCAGAGGATTATCTCTAATTTTAAACGTTATTTACGATACGGGGAGAAAATGTATATATCTGCAGCTGTGTATTATTGTAGTGCTTAGATTTAGTTCACTTCAAATAGACTTTGAAGGGAGGTACCTGCAATTAAATATCATACTGTACCTGCTTTGGGTCTGTCATGTCTTCTCTTGTTTCACTTCAGCGACCAACAAACATACAGAAACAATACTATACATTTTACTGACAACAGCTTGTGATTATTAACAGATATTTGATCTGATTTCGCTTTTTAACCATATAAAAATATATGATGCTTTTGTAATTTAGGAACAAGTAAAGGTTTATTCCATGCTGAAAAGAGAAGAAAAGAAAAGTTGCCTGAAAGAAAACATAGAACGACCTTCATAATCACCTTCCACGATAAAATACTGAGATTATATGGGAACTGGAGTGATAAAATTGAACAAAAAAGTTTCAATACTAAAATAAAAGCCAGATGACTTAATTATTTTGGACTACTTTTATCCACTTATTTTGTGTTTTTTCTAGAATCTTGTTAGATGTAGTCAATGTCCCGTTGTGGTGTATTCTTTGTTTATAATAACATGCTATATTTGTATTTCAATTTCATATAAGAACATGGATTTAATGTATGTTCAGCTGCGTATCTCTTTCACGCAAGAGGGCACAGCGTTTTATCTTTGTGATTGGCATCGTTATTCAACTTGCTCTAATCAAAATGGAGAATCTCGTACCCACATTGATCATGTGTATTCATTCTAGTCTCCTCATTTTTCTTTGGGCGCCGGGGTAACCAAAGTTGAAGACCACCTTTCTCATGTTTCAAAGTACCATTCTGAAAGATTTACAAATTAGCAAACGAGTCTCCAAATTCTCCATGGAGCGCGTCTTTTGTAGAGCCGTTGAGCTGGTACACTGCAGCTCGACCTTTCTAAGAATCCTAGATAGATAAAAAGGGTGTCTCTGGATTATATACAGTATGTAAAGCATATGGCAATGCATGAAAATACCTAGACAGCCTTTTCATTTCACAATTGCTCAACAAACTTAATTGAGGACCCAAGCAAACGGTGTTGTAAGGCGATTAACACGCTCACTTTTGGAAAAAATCACCTGATACAAGACTATAAAGAAAGAAGTAAGTAGTAAGCGGGTAGACAAGGTCAACGCGTGCAATAGTGGCAAGACAGGTCAAGATGTCCACAGAACTGGAATTTCTAAGGACGTTTCTATTGATGGGTTTCTGAAACAAAAAAGAGCCATTCTAATAACTTACAATGACATTTAAAGTTAATATGGTAATCAGTACAAATACTTATTTTAAAGGTTTAATTTTCATATCATTTATTTGTATCCAGTTTATAATTGAAATTAATGTTTTGGTGCTGGTAATAACATTTTTTCCCGTGTTAATGTCTGGATCACTGTCAATGTCTTTACAATCTGTTACCAAATATTCTGCTGACTCTTCTTCACAGGAGCATTTCGCTGCTATTCTTCAAATTGAGAAAACAATCTACAGTATATAGAAATGAATCTGAAAACTTTTGTGCTTATCGACACGATTTCTCTCTTTGGAAAAAGGCCTGTGAGATCCACAAACTGAGATTCCCTTCTGTAAGGTGCTAACTACGTCCTACGAGTTTCTGTTCTGAAATTTTAACAAAAGAAAAAAAAAACACACTTTGGAGTAAAACAGCTATGGAGTTTTATAAAGACATCTTTACCCAGACACTATATCATTGAAATTTATATCACAGTTACACTGAATGTACTGTAGAATACTATATTATTTATGATATAGAAGGAATGTCTCCATTCAACAAAGTGGAGAATACACAACATTAATTATTTCTTTCAATTTCTCTCCATGTTTCTTCCGATACATTTTGCAAAGAAGAAGCAAACTATATTATTTTATTCTCTGCACCGCGAGAACTTTTCATTCAATGTCAGTTTAAGCAGCCGTGCTGTCTCAGTGCACAGAGCTTGCGGAATTGTACTAAAAGAAAGTGCTCTGTGTGGGCGGCTTTGCTGTCCTCCCAACAACGCTTACAGAAAGCGGTGTCTTCATAACGTTGTTTCTAGTGTCAATACTGCGGGAGACATCTCACGTTTCGTTGGTGTCCCTTTAACTAATTAAACATATTTAACAAATTAAAGACAATTGGTAATGGGGGTGGATTTTTATTTACCTCTGCTCTGTGCAGCTTTGGTATTTTGTATTTATTTTGTTTAGGGGAAAGTGTTTCCATGACGCTTTAATCAGCTCCGCCACAGTGCACAGAGGCTGTACTCACCGATGAGTGAAATTCCAGTGCAGGGTGTTGGTTATCCAACAGAGCCACACCCAGACCTGAACTGCCACCACTCGGCGTGCCACCCCCTCACCCCTCACCCAGGCTGTTGATGCATAACGAGCAAAGATTATCCACTTGCTGGTGGGTGGGACGGCGGACCTGCGGGAAGCACAGCGTGACTCGTCTAGCGCTGTCGAAGCATGAAACCAGAGGACTGTGCAAATGTACAAAGGTGGATTTTATTAAAAGACTTGCAGGTGAATGCAGAGTGGCGTCTGAACACAAACGAACCAACAAGTGCTATGGTAGTGCAAGCAGACCCGCACAGACAAAATAAAAGCAAAGAAAATTATATCTTCTGTATGTTGACGATCCAGTCTTTTCTTGACATATGTGTGTCGAAGCCAGTTGTAAATAATTCATCAGAAGTGTATTGTTTTAGTGAAAGTCAGTCAGACCAATACAGTGACAGAATGGGGAACAGACATTATTTCAATACGGAGTCAAGTTATGACTTCTAAATGTACAGCAGACAAGAGGTGAAACAGAGCAATCCGACCTAGGGCACAGAGACTCAATTAAACAGGTGTTACAGCAACACAGGAGGTCAAGTGCAGCCTGGACACGTGAGTCTTGAGGAGGGGCCGAAGGACAGTCAGAGGAGGAGGGGAGAGATGGTGCAGGCCCTCTTGTCCCACTGACTGGAAGAGTCGTGGTACAGTGGAGGGAACTGTCTCACGACTTCTCACACTGTTAATCTTGACTCAAAGCCTAGCCTGGCCGGAAGGGTGTTCAGTCTAATACATACACAGTAGATGTCAATGTCACTAAGCAAAATGAGATAGAAGGGCACAACAGCTCTGTCAGTAGCTGCTAACTTTGATTTAAATGAGTAAAACAGGCAAAATGAAAAGCTGTAATCACTTTCCTTTTGTACAGGTGTGTTTGGATAAACATGTTGGAAGCGGGATGACTTCATCGTTTCTGAAAGAAAGAAAAGACTTGTGGTCTGTCTTTTAGGGCGGGGTCCTATGCTCCAGCCAATCTAGAGCAGGAGAACAGACACAGACATAGAGCAGGAGCTGTATCACCGATACTCTGGAAATGTAAATCAGAGCAGTAGATAAGCAGGAAACTGCTGAATGTGATTGCTATAGTAGTTAAAGGTGTGGCTTGTGCTTTAAAAGTGCAACAAGTTCTTTTCATAACTAAATATCATACATCATTGGTATTTTGCAAGACCCACTAACTGCTCTTTCAGGTTCTGACTTGATGTGTGTTTTGTATGATATAATCTTGTGAGAGATTACATCAAGCCATTAATGCTGACTAGGGTCAAAGATTTCATTTATCTTGGCCGATGTTCAATTCGTGAAAAAGAACGTTACAATTACCCGATCACAATTAGGAAGAGACCCTTTCTGTGAAACAGTGCTACCCTGGAACAGACGTCCTGCTACAGGATCTGAGTGCAGGGGGTTTAAACAGCTGAGATTTCGGAGGGTGACAGGAGGTGGTTGGAGTCGCAGCAACGAGCTCAGAGAGGGAGTGTGGGAATGGCAAGGACTGCCAAGAAGGCAGCACCTCTCCAGTCACTGAGGATGGGAGGGGCAGTAGGCTGGAGGTAGGGTGGGTAGGGTGGGGGGTAGTGAGGTGAAGCAAGCATTGCTGTCTGCAGAAAATGGTTTCTACAGCGGTGAGAGAAAAAAAATCACTGATTCCAAGACAGGGCGGATAGATGGGCACACCCAGTCTGAGTCACTGATTCTGCAGCAGGCAAGACCACATGTGTGCATGGAGATCAACCACCACCTAAACTTGCATGCACATTGACGGGATAAGATAAGATCACTTTAGTGGCCCTATACAATTTCTTGCGTTAGGAATTTGTCTTTTCACAGACCCCAACTGGCTCTCCATGAGACACACAGACAGGGAGAGAAGCTGGGGGTCAGAGCGCAGGGTCAGCTGTTTACACAGCACCCCTGGAGCAGTGGGGGTTAGGGGCCTTACTCAGGGGCCCAATGGAGTAGGATTCCTCTGCCAACCACAGGATTGGAACCAGCAACCTTCCAGACAGAGGTGCCAATCCTTAGTCACAACGCCACCACTCCACCTCTGATCATGAAAGGACAAAAAAGCAGTTCAGGAGATACAGCTCGAATTCATCAAGCCATGACATTGAGTTAAATGAAGATTTAAAGCCTTTTTGTCGTTAAGTTGTCTGAGCATCCACTCAAATGTCGATGAGGTAGTTAAGGCCCCCCTGTATAATCAGTCAAAGAGGCTGTACATTGGCCATAGTATTGGTTTGGGGGTGCCTGTGTGGAGAGCACCTCGATAGAATCACTATTACCCCTGTATTTACTGCATAAGCCAGTGATCACTGGTATTTGCTAGGAGCTGGAGGTTCTCTTCTCCTGTACTTGTATTGTAAGCTCAGTTAAATATAAAAACATGTCCTGATAACATAAACATGACAATTAATATTAACTATCAGTATCCTTAAAAGGAAAAGAATATGATGTATTTTTCACATTTTGTTTCACAAAAATGAATTTGTTGAGAATTGGATGTTTCTCTTATTTTCGTTGGTCTCTACTGCTGGTTGGTCTTGTTGAATTCTGCTTTCCGTCTAGTGTTGCAAAACAATTCCGCCATTATTCAAGTAACACTGTTTATGTAACTAAATAACTCAATTCTTAAGGTTTGCATTCCTTTCTTAAACCCTGCCCTTTATGAAAGTAAAAACTTGTTGAGAAAATACTTCTGGCTTAGCATATTGCACAGTATCAATTGAACAATTAGTGGCTTTTACCATTGGAGTCCTAGTCATTAACTAACACATGTGAAGAAGTAAATCAAGTAGTTGCAGTATGTAAATGGTCTTGCCTATGATTAGTTCGGATTTTGCAGCTAAGCCTTCTTTAAATCATTATATATAACATTGTAACACTAGTGACAAAGATGCAACAAGGACGTGTAACCAAAAGCTGTCTGATTTTAAAAAATCAGCAATCATAATAATAGCAAGGTAATGCAGATACTGTGTCTATGTTATAACATGAACACAAAGTAAAGTCAGGACATTTCTGTCTCCCTCCTACTTCATGTACAGGCTATAACACATACTGTACTAAATTTTTCAGAGTACGTGACACCCTCTTACTGGATCTTAGCATTAGAAAAGATCACATAAGCATATAATCATCATTTTGCTGAACAATGAGCTCGAGAATAAACATATTACATTTTAGAATCATTCAGTAGATCGGCTGCAAAACACAGAAAGCATGATGTAGCAGGTGCACCCAGAATTTCAGTGTTCAAGTTCTGGGCACAGGGGGTCTCAAGAACTGCTCTCCCAATCTTAGCACAGCGACTGCCTCGATGACATGTTATTTTGTAAAACAGTACTAAAAGTCTCTTAAAATTTAATACAAGAATGTGACTGTCTTTTACCTGACCCTTCCTCACATTTCTTTGTCCTTGTAATCTGGACAGTGAGAATTTAGGTTTTTCCCTGTGCCTGTTATTGGAGGAAAGACTCAATGTCAGTCTTATGCCTTCCTGAGGCGTGAGATGAACAGACATCAATGTCATATTTCATAGTTCACATTTGCACTTTTGTGTTTTGGGTTTGATGGAGAAGGCAAAGCCAACGACACTAAACACAGTTTTAAAACGCCTCAGTGAATCATATTTATGTACAGTATGTGAAAAAGTAATGCACACGTATGGATTGGCCAGGGTTTTCTAAACAAGTACATCTGTAAGAATTACTTTAAAGCATAAATACCTGATATCACAGGACTAAATGAGAACATTTTGTATTGCATTCATTATTAATGCACTTATTTTTACTTAGGGTTTTGTTATCAGAAACCTACATGATAAAAGCTGAAAAATAGAACGTTTTTTTTGCTACACGCAACTAAATAAAATATTGAATATATAAGTCCTTATATATAAAAAGCCGAAACGTTTGTGTTCTTTCTGTACATTTCACGAATTAACCTCCATCTGCAGTCAATTCGAACATCTCTTATTAAATCTTATTTATTTCCCCAAAAAGCTCTCAGTCAGAGAATGTAGACGTTTCAATTAAATAGTGTATCTGTATAATTCCTGATATTCTTTGGGAGTTAGTCTGAACTTGCTTCCTTTTCCCCAACAAAATGCTGAGAAAGAGCGTGAGAAATACTGATCTCTAGAGCACATTTACTTCAGACTACAGAAAAAAACCCTTCCCCCATTCACTACCTCCCCAGGCAAACTAAAGGTGTGGACGTGGAGAGAAACCAGTTAGGCGTTTAAAAATTTACTAGGTGTGGTTTCGTATTGCCAAAAAGGGATTCTTCCGTGTCATCTCCAACCAGTCTCTGTGCATGCAGAGGCGGGGAAGGTCGAGTTGTACCTCTGCTTGCTACGAAGTTATGAAAAGCTGCTTATTGAATCTGATTTTCTAGAAATATTGAAGATGAGTATATACGACTCGCAGAACAGACTTCTATCCATGTCCAGAAGGTCTAATTCACGACCTGATCTGACCACCGGCACCACCTCTTACTCCATTCGGAGTGAGGTACGCGGCGGAGGAAATGGATATACCATGGATTATATGGACTCTTACATCCCGGTTGAATTAAAAGGTGGCGGAGGAACCATGCAGGGCGGGTGTGTACACAACGATTTCTGTGTTTTTGCATAATTTAATGTGGAACAGGTGCAGCAGTTGAGGACTATTTAAAAGTTCAGCAGTTTTAGCCGAAAAAAAAAAAACTAGGGCTGTGCGCAACCGCAGAACAAAACTGGACGGGAGACGCAAACAATAGGGGAGGGAATTTGCTCTTAAAATAAAAGATTTCTTGCTTCTAAACAATAATGATTTATTTTGTGGGGAGGCAGTCGACTCGCCTTCACCCGCGAAGTTGTTGATCTGCAAAAACAGGATATGTAGCGCAGAGAGCTGAAGTTATGTTTACGTTTCCCTGTTCTTCAGCCTGGAATTCAGCGTCGGGAAACGAGCAGGTCCGAGGTTCACACTTCTGAAATGGGCGTTGTATCCGCGCTTATGTGCGCAAAAGTTTCAAAAGATGGGGGAGGACAGGGCAGTTCATTAGACTTTCCGTCCTAGACACATTCATGTTGTACCTTCTTGGAAAATATATAGAAAATACTGTGTTTTTTTCCATTTGTTCATCAAATAACTAATTGAAGGTTGAGCATTTTAAAATGGTCGTTCTCGTATGTAACGGAGCCTTCATATACCTGTGGTTCTCTATAGTCATAGACTTGTTTCGCTTGAGCTGATTAAAATGGTTACATTCTGTTAATGTCTTAAACTTTTATAATTGTTGTTGGTACGTAACCCAAACTAATGTCGTGAACCTGTACCACAAGTCGACATACAAATACAATTAGTGTACATTCTACAAATTAGTGGATCAGTGATGATCCTTTTACAGATGTTTTTTTTAAATTTAAGTTTGCAAGGCTTCAAAATCGGACAATATGAATTGTCTTTAACAAATATAAGCCTGAACAATGAGATGATGGAAGAACTAAACTAGTTTGTGAATTTCGCTGTTTTTAGCAATAACAATTGTAATACCTTCCCGGAAAGAATAAAAAGTAGCCAACTGATACATTCCTACAGGCGCCACTGTGTTGTATCGCCAGCCAAACAACACGAATAAGCTAAAACTAGGCATCACTCTCTTGAATATCTTGATTAATTTGTGCTAGGTGGATATGCCTGATGCTAAATTGTTAGAGCATAAGAATGCCCGTGCATGGTTTCTAATTGATAACACACGCCCTAATAACCTGACAAACGTAGAGGATACGAAACAGAAAATACGCATACATTGCAATATATATTTAGTTTTTATGCCATGCCTCCCATTGCAATGAATTGCGACAGACCGCTTGCAACATTTGTGACCGATTTGTGTTGATACCTGAAAATAAGAAGATGCGTCGATCATAAATTATATTATTTGCGAATTGTTATAACACTACGAAATGTTAGAGCAAAATAATTGATGCTAAGAAATCCCCACTTTGCATGGGGTGACGTTTTAGAGCCTACCCAGCTATTGATTCTGTTGGGAAAACATTGATCTATAATACCCTACTTAATAAAAATATGTAGAGAAGTGTCGGATTATCGAAGAACAAAATTGTCTTCCAGTTTGCACTTTTAATCTTTGAAGATGTTAGCAGTTTACCAGACATTTTTATATTAACAGGAATAATTAATTGCTCGCTGCAGAGCACAAGGGAAAAACAACATTTTGGCTATTGAGGTTAATGTTTACATCACCGTTGTGATTAATGTTTTTGTAGATGATGAGATTTAATCAAAATTTCGTTTAACTTTGTTGAGGTGTTTTTGGTGTATTTCTTTATTTTCTTTCTTAAGCGAAGTGTAATGATATCATTTTCTTTGCTTTTTCTGCTGCAGTGTGACTTACATTCATGGAAGTAACCGGAAAAAATACATCCTTGATTACATAAAGTTCATTGCTGTCCAAAAGGAAGTAGCCATCAATATGAATTAAAATGTCAAAATAAGATTACCCTCTTCTCTCTCAAATGTAGCTATATCAATTATACTCATTGCAGTAATCAGAGAAAACATTATTGGAAGCATTGATTACATTTTTGATGCTTGCAGCACACATAAATTATAACTCCTTATTATTTTATGGTGTCTTTTTGCACAGCAACATACAGTATGTCAGATAATGTCTGCGGGACATTCCCTAACAGCTTTTGTTTTACTTTTCAAACTGCACTTAAGCAGCTCATAATTAATGCCGTTCATGCTTTGTTATTATCTCAAATTCTGGGGGGAAACATGGATAATGATATTTGTCTGAGGATGAAGCTGAGTTTAAAAAGGGCCTGGACAGAGCGATTTGATCAACTTTTTGCCAGGACACACTGCAGAGCTCCATGAATTTTAGTTTACCTCTCATGTACTGTAGTATTCAAAGCTTTATTTTACTGTGTACTTCTTGAAAAGATGCCATTGTATGGTCATGAATGATAGAAAAGCCAGTAAAGAATAGTGAAATATTATACTGGTCTTCATCAGGGAGTCATTTGTATTGATTGCCCTTTCATCTTTGTGTTTAATGCATTGTGTAATATTGTCCCAGCAGTCCTTTTTAATTTTCAAATACTCAGTTTAAATGGTTCCTGACAAAATGCGAGAAAGCCATCAAATACTGTTCTTCTTTCATCCTCAGATGTTGTTGTCATTGTTACTCTCTCCAAATGATGTGTTATTCATATTTCTTAAGCCAGCCCTTATCTTTGAGGAGAAAAATAACACACAATTCCCATGCTATTTAGCAGGTTGTTTGAATGCTGTTTTCTAATGTATTCATCTGCGGTCATGAGAATTGTTTTGTTCCTATTGATAAGTAGCAACATTCTCTGATTCAGAAACTCTGGCCAGAAAATTGGAAGGTGGTGCCCAAGTTAATAATTATCTTGCTTTGTTTCTACAGCTCAATTCAATCTCTCCAGCAAAGAGTAGCTATTCTACAGGACCAATGTCAGGATTATCTGAAAAGAGCAGAGCACCATCTCCAGTTTGTAAGTGCACTTTTTATATTCGGAATTCAAAACACTGTGCATGTTTTTTTTTTTAAGTCCAAAATCTCAAATTGCCCAGTTTGCAGTACAACATATATATAAGAGCAGACCTTAGATTTTCAAGAAGTTTAATCATTAAATTTGCAATAGATATATTATGATGCATAAAATTACACAAAACGTGGACATCTGTTAATGATTACTCAGTATTTGTATAATGACATACGTGTTAAAATAACATGGCAGTAATAGTAGGAAAGCTAGCCATGAAAAGAAAGATTTGCATTTTGTTCCTGCTTGCGTGCACATTACAGAGTGTTACTAAATGTTGGATCTTCAAGTTTATCATACATTCTTGGCTTTCCCCTTGTTTTTATTAACTTAAGTCTTTGTCTATAATTATATTACATTTTGAAGCTGTCAGAATGTTGCTTACTGACCGATGCTTGTTTTTAATGTTTCTTAGAAAAGTGTTGATGAGTTACTAGTCAATAATGATTTCTTGTTTCTTGAATCTGTACTGAAACTACAACAAAAATGCCTATTAATCCTCTTAGTCTTTCTGCTAAACAATAATAATGATTATAACAATAAGTAATTGCCCAGCAAATATTTTAGTTTAAATATTTGGTTACATATTTATTTTAGATTCTGCTATTTTAAAACGGCTGTACCTCTTTGGTTGAAACGTAATGTAGAACAGAGCATTTGAAGTTTCTTCTTTTGTGTCTGACTCATAGCCTCATTGTCAGGGCATGTGTTTTATGAGAAGGAGCCTGGCCATAAAATATATTTGCCTTCTACCTGAATCCCCCAAACAAGAATAAACGGGGAAATAAGAGAGTAGAAAGATTCCTCAGTTATTCATGTTTTTCTGTGGATGAGAATAGACCTTTTACTTTGTTTATAAATACATGCCTTGCATTAAGTGTACTAGAGGTAACAAGAAACAGCAGGCCCCTGGGTTTTGACAGTTGTCTTTGACAACATGATAGGGCAGCTTGTCCCAGACCCATTTTGTTGCCTATTGCCTTAATGCATGTGGGCCATGAAATGAATAAAAAAAAAAATCAGTGTGGTCCTTTTTTATATTTTTGCAAAAGCTGATGTGCTGTTTCGTTGACCAGAACTAGGACTATCCTATTTATTTATACTGAGTGGTGAGTGTTGAGCACCTAGTTTATGAAAAATTAATGTTGTTTCTCCCCTTGTGTATTTAGTACCTAGATTCTGGATCATCAGGCAGAGGCAAGGCAGATGCTGAGAAATATCTGGTAATGTCAAATGAAAGTATTGAGCAGCTCAATATATGTGCAAGAGAGCTCAGGTCTCTGAATCAGCCCTTTGAGCATGCGGCTAGGAGGTAAGAAATCCATTTTTTGCACTTGCTTAAATGATAAATGTTAGATTAAGGAAGTACTCGGAAAAGGTCACGTCCGGTTGTATTTTTCTATCGCACACAGCATAATTCTTTGCTTAGCAATTTGTTACATTGAGATGGTATTCATTTCTTCAACATCTAACTGTGTCTTTCTTCAGTTACACGCGGTTGTGTCCTCTATGAATTTTCATGTTTTGTGAGAAAAACATTTTGGAAAAGTTAAACTGGCTAGTAATGAATAATCTGTATTATTTATGCAACTTTTTTTGGTTCTGAAACATGCAGAAGGATATGGGGATATTTGAGTGGCTATTACTTTGTGCAATCTCGGGGATGATCGCTTTAAAAACGCAAGATTAATGACACGGCAGAGAGTTTGCCCCCCTGTTCGATGGGGACATCTGCATTTGGAGGCGCAGAAGTATTGCCGAGCTGCGATTTGTAAGGTTTTATAAAAGCTGGAGAGGTGAAGTGTAAGTGACGACGGCGGCCTGTCCTTCCAGCGCCCAGCAGTTCAAGGAGCAGGTCCGTGCTGCCCACTCGCTGCTGCAGGGCACCCTGCGCCGGAAGGGCAGCATGAACTGGGAGGACCCTGGGAGAAGTTTTAATGAAGCCATGGGTTGGATTGGGCAACAGAAGGTACGTTCTAACTTCCCCGATAAGGATGCTGTGCCAGAATGTTTAGTACTCTTGACTCCCATCTTGGACTAAGCACTTATTGAGGATGGACAGATGTGTGCTGTTAAAAAGCGACATGGGTGATTTTGGATTGTTCCTGATCAGCCGATGGAATCGTGACTAATTTATGATTTATTTTGAGGCGCTGCTTAGGCGTGCATAATGCAGAGGGTTGCCGTTATGACGTGTACATTTTTGAAAGCTTCTGGGTGCCTTTTGTTTCGGAGCTGTGTTGAAGCTTGAAGTGGCTCCCATCTCATCTTTAAAGTATCATGGGATTAACGCAGGGCCGTGATTAAAATCACTGCTTTTTGAAAAAGAAATTTGTACGACTACTTAAGCGTAAGTGTAGTTGGTCTTGGAATAAGCTGACTGTGTGTTCTAGTCTTTATAAGAAGCAGCTCCAGCAAGATCCTCAGGTTCTTTTCCTGCCAACCTGGGTAGCATTCGTACCTTGCTGGGAGAAGTAAGGCTCTTGTGACAGAGCTGTGAGACACCGGAGACTCGCGCACTTGTCATAACCTGCTCTCTGTGCTTGTCTGGGGGTGGAGCGTTCGTTACCTTTGTAGACTGAGGACCTGAAATACTGAAATGGGACACCAGGCACAGGGCTGGGACAGAACGTGATCGTGCAATCCATGGAATACTGAGTCACATTTACCGTTTCATGATCAACGTGACTGTCGGTGTGTATTTGTTCTAAAGCTATTCAGAAAGTCAGGTTAAAGAAATGGCCCCGTCTGCGTTATTTATAGTTATCATTTTCAATGCAAAGACTTGCTCAGTTATAAGAAAAGGTGCTGAGTTGCTTTCTCATAAGAACCTCGAAAGTACATGTGAAACCTGGCACAAGTGTGTGGTTTAATCATCTCCTTGGTTTCAAATTCCTCTATCCAACATACGACTGAGCCCCGAGCCTTATTTCAAGCCGCTGTCTGGAGTGCAGACTCGTGTGCTTCATATACCTGGGGGAGGGGAGACTTTGCAGTGCAAATTTAGAAAACTAAAATAAGGTTTATTGTTAGATGTCAGATTACTGAACTGTACCCCTACCACTGGTTCACACTGATGTTGTTTTATTTAAGTTGTATGTTGTTTAACTTGTTGTTGCTGCCACTGTTCTGTGTTTTTGGTGTTTCCTTAATATCTTGTATAGGAGCATACATACAATTAAGCATCTCATTGCACGTATGCGTATGACAATAAACTCCACTCTACTCCTGTTTCTGTTGAAGTTTATCCTTGATGATTTTTTTTATTGTTGAACCATCAAATGCAGCAAGTTTAGAATGAGAGTTTATGAAATGATGATAAACATAATTTAGAAAAAAAAGGTTCCATTTACAGCTGGAATATTGTGAGGAAAACCAAATTGTTGCTTTTTAAAGCTTTAAATTCTTCAAGTATAAAATTATGCGGTAAGAATTTTTTCTTGTCTACATTCAATACTAATTTAGTGTTAGTAAAGTGCCCTTTTATAAAGACTGTTGTATTTCACTTAAAGGTTAGAGCAAAGTGAATGTGTTATCTGTGTTATCATTTAAGTGTTGTTTTTTTTCCAGTCATGAATGACTCATTGTCTGATACCTTCACTCCCTTTCTTGGAGAAGATTTGTACAGACCTTACTCCCACTCAGTGCATAAACATGTCTCTGTGTTATCTTCTTGGAGTAACTATGAGTATGAAAAGCCCCCTCTGAGTGCCAAGCAACAAACTTCTCCAAAAACACAAAGAGAAGTTACTTTTTTTTGTATGAATCAACAAACTAGCAATTCGTGAGAGGGGCTGTCTGATGAGAGATGTGTAACAGTGGAGTCCAGGATTGGTAGGTTCTCAGTAAGACAGCTGGGGGTGTTCAACAAAAAAGTGGAACAGAAATAGCTGTTATCTTATCTCAGTGCAAACAGGGCCCTGTCTACCATGAATTCCTGGAATTCTTTCCCTTTGGGTAAGAGGCCGAGTTAAAAGGGGTTAAGGTGAAATTCTGCTGCCCTCCAGAGGCTGTTAGTGGAATTACGTGCTGTTGGGTAGATGTTCAGACCAAGAGTATTGATCTATTTATTTATACATTAGCTTTAGCACCTATATATTACCTTTATTATTATTATTTTTGTTTAGCAAAACACCTTTATCTACTTAATCATGGCTATTTACACACAGCATTATTTGTATTGGTGGGAAACCAGTACCATATGCCGAAACTGAACTATTTTTTGCGGGTTCTTATGTTGTATCGCGAACGAGCTGCTCTTTCAGGAAAAAAAAAATTGCTGACTCAGAGCAAAAACATTCAGGAATCGTGACCGCTCGCCTCCCGAGACCACAAAAAATCCAAACCTGAAACGGATAAAAGAAGGACGTTTTATTCTTGTTCCTTAATTATAATTTCTTTTCATCAGCGGTTGATTGAGACTTCGCCTTGGGGTGATGACAGTGCCGCCATTGAGCAGCAGATCTACAACCAGAAGAAGTTTCAGAGCTCCATCCAGAGGAGTGCTGAGGTGGACAGAGCCAGGGATGAGCTGGTGTGTACTTTTCAAATTCTTTCTCGCTCTGGATGACATCTCATCTTTAGCTCTTATTCAAGGTTGTTCCAATTTCCTCTTTGTGGAAATAGCTCTTAGCCATTTAACTGTGGTAATGTGCCCCAGTTACAAAGCTCATAATGTGTGTCTTGCAGCCTTGGAGTGGTCTAATTTAGTTTCATTTATACAAGCACAGCAAGATTATTTTTCAGACTTTGTAAACTGCTCAAACTGCTTTCTGTTGTTTTTTCATACTTTGTATGTTCTTGTTTGCTACAATTATTACATCCAGGCACAAAACGTTTTCAAAAATTAATCCTACTAATTTAAGAAAGTGAGATAGGAAAGGTTCCTGGTGTGTAAAACACTGTTTCATTGAACTTGTGCAACACTTTTAGTTTGTTACACAATTCCCTCCAAAGGTAATTTACAGATCCTTTTAAGAAGCTGGTTTTCATGAAAATGGTGTTCTGACCAGAAATGTCAGAACTCGCATTATACAGAACACATTTTGCCTCGTTGACACACCAAGGAAATTACTACTACTGTTAATATGTATTTCTACTTTAGGTTTTCTGAAAGATCTATCTTCTGTCGACTTGATTGTCATCAGCATAATTTAAAGTTTTCTTTACAAATGACGATATTCAGTTACTTTAACTGAATATTTAAACTTTAAAACGGATGTATACATAGCTTAAGGTTAATGTTAATTGAAGTATGTTTTTTAGCTCCAAAAAGGTGAAAAGGGGGCACTCCACGCCCTGGATCAAGAGTGGGACAGCCTGCAGGTAAGTGGAAACGTTTCCATGATTTTACAGGGATTTTGCACATATCTTGTGGAAACAGGTGATACCAGAGACACTGTACTCTGCAGACATTTTGAGTGTATGAGCAGTGTATACTGAAGAAAAATGGAAATAACACCCCAACCCCCATTTTGGAAACTTCAAAGAAATCTGGTCTTTTCCCAACAAGAACGGTTCATGCTGGAAAACTGAAAAACAGAATAGTATCAGCTTTGACTGGAATAAAAACCTCTATTTTTAATTTTATTTGGATACCATATTTTCCACATAACTTAAGTGTCTGAGCGCAAATAAGGATCCGTTTTTTCTCTTCCGTTCCCCTTTCACTGGAAAGACTTTAGCCAGAGTAATTTAATTATTAAAAACACAATAAAGCGTTTAGAAAATGTCTGCTTGAGGCAGATTAGTAGACGGTACTTTAAAAAGTGTTAAATATATGTGTTTTTAAATGCATGTGCTTTTCCGATTTTCAGAAAATGTGTTTTGAACGAATGAAGCAGCTGAAGGACCTACAAAGCATCATAGAAGAAATATCCAAAGAGATCATGTGGGTGAATGAAAGAGAGGAGGAGGAACTGGTCTTCGACTGGGGTGATAAGAACATCGATAACTACATCCCCAAGAAGCAAGAGGGCTATTCAGTAAGAAACTGTCAGACGTAGCCTTATCATTTGATAAGGTGTAGGGTCTTCTTTCTGCATTGGATATTTAGCCAATAATGATTTACACTTTGATATCTATAATATCACTGTGATCCGATGTGCTTTTGTTTCCGCTGGGTGTATGTGCTTACTCTAAAGACAAGTTTGCTGTTGTTGTAGAAACTTATGAGTGACCTGGAAGAAAAAGAAAAGTACCTCAATAAGCTGAAGCAAAAAGTGGATGGTCTTCTCAAGAATAATCACCCTGCTTTTGACAAGATTGAGGTAAGACAGGACACTACTGTAGGGCCGGTCTTTGCCGGAGAGACTGCATGTGGTGCTCTTTCTGTGGTAGAAACGTCCACCAAGTGTCAGTTAAACACAGCATGTTTGGGTTCATACTGGGTTCGAGGTGCCAAATACGAATCCAAGAGCATTATTATGCTTATTAACATTATAAATGTTCTTAACACTCCCCTTCTCACCTGCTAGTTTTATCA
Organism: Lepisosteus oculatus; assembly: GCF_040954835.1. Lineage (NCBI taxonomy): Eukaryota > Metazoa > Chordata > Actinopteri > Semionotiformes > Lepisosteidae > Lepisosteus > Lepisosteus oculatus. The sequence goes on along the minus strand of NC_090701.1, from coordinate 4,628,111 downwards.
GTTTTATGCTAGTCAGTTGCCACCATTCAACCCTGTTAGCTCTCCTGTTCACTGGCATGTCACCACTGAAGGGGACAGTTTGGAACATGACAGTGTTTGTTTGACTAGAGGGACTAGAACTTGTAGAATCCTTTTGTACTTCTTCAAAATCTGTATCTAAAAGCTTATATTGAAAGCTGAATGCGAGTGGGCAGATATATTTTTTCTAGTTGTCATAGACATTCATTCATAATGTCTTGTGCTTTCATTGACTGAATTGGTTTGCATATCGACAAACGCTATGTCTCCTCAAGAGCAGATAAATCGTATGTATTACAACTTCAGTCCCTTTCCACTTTGGTGTGATTTTTGTTTAAAAAATGTGTCCACTGAACAAGCAGTCTGTAAAAAAACAACTGTTTGCCGGGTTTCCCAATGGTTTGCAAATTGGCGCTGACTGCAGTCCACCTTTCAAACCTTTATGCTTCATTGCTTTTAAAACCTCTTCAATCTATGTTTAGGCATACATGGACACTTTGCAAACACAATGGAGCTGGCTTCTTCAAATAACAAAATGCATTCATGTACACCTGAAGGAAAATGCTGCCTACAGCCAGGTAAGGTGCATTATTCTGTCTTCAAAAAATTAAAGGTACAAGGTCATTCCAACAGATTTAAAGAATTCAAGCAAAAAGAATCTGGGTGTTTTCAATTTTTTCCCATGATTCCTAATGTTGTCTTTGCTGGCTGCTGCAGCTGGAATTACTGTAAATAATAGAGAGACGTCATCTGACATTTACAGACATTCTGATTGTAAAATCATTTCACTCTCTGGGTTTTGACAAAAAAGACTGTATGTATTGAAGGACATTTCCTCCACTGTTCTCCGTCCCTTATAGTTCTTCAAGGAAGCCACTGAAACCTACAGCAAGCTGCAGAAGCAACACGAAAGTATCCGCAAGAACTTTGCTTGTGACAAGAGCACACCTCTGGAAAGACTGCTGGAGTTTGTTACTAACCTGGAGGTACGGCATTCAGATTAACAGCGGGAGGAACAGCTCACGGGGAATATTCCATGAAGTCCTGTGGGATTAGTTTGTATTACCTAGACACTGTTTCTTTAGTTAAGCTATATATCTCTGGAAATTTCCTAGAAAATGAATACTCCCTACCGATATTTCCATGCACTTATAGCGTGAAGGCAAGCACAACTCCTTAAAATGTTTTGGCTTGCTTGTAATAAAAAAAGTAAGTGTGGGATTTTGGAAAATGTCTCACTTGTGGGGGGGGGGATATTTTTCTCCCACCCAAACAGAAAGAGAAAGAGCGGATCATGGAGAACAGGAGGCAGGTGCAGCACCTGATGAGCAAGGCCAAGACCATCGTGCAGCTGAAGCCGCGGAACCCGGAGGAGAAGAGCAGCAGCACCGTGATCGTGCAGGCCCTGACCGACTTCAAGCAGGACCAGGTAGGTCCGCTGGCGCCGTGGCGGGGCTGGGGCCCGGGGCCCGGGGCTGGCTCTGATCGGGCGGCCGGGCCCTCATCTGCTGTCTTTGTCCATCCAGAAAGTAATCCTGAAGGGCAACGAGGGCATCCTGAAAGACAACTCCCAGCGCAGCAAGTGGCAGGTGACCGGCCCGGGGGGGCTGGACATGCTGATTCCTTCAGTCTGTCTCCTCATCCCGCCCCCCAATCCTCTCAGCATCAGCCTTGCTGCCAAGTACGTTCCCAGAGATCTTCCAGGCTTCCGTACTCTTCCCTCATGAAGTGACAACAATCAGACCTCTCTCTGAAGCTGCTCCAGCCTGTAGCAGGTTATTCTGCTTTACAGACAGTTCCTAGCCATATAAACGCAGTCTAAATGGTTCTGGTGTGTCTCTGTGTGTGCTCTCGGAAGGCCTGGCATCCTGTCCAGATTACAGTGCCAATGTGCCCATTCATTCATTCAGTCCCAGGATTGCATGATTTTGTTTAGTCCTTCTGTATGCTGCATCTTCTAAACTGTGACCAAGCATATACATGACCATAACTATAAAACCTTTAAATGTGCATATTGCATTGAAGTGAAGCTTGTGATAAGAGAGGACAATTTATGCCTCAGTATGACTCCTCTTTATCATTGGAAAAGACACCTGAGTATCACTTTCATTTTGTCAGCAAAGATTCTGGACCAAAAGGCCTGTTCAGTGACAAAAGACATGAGGATACAAGGAAGCATTAAATGTACCATCTTCACCATTGACATTTATCACTGTATTCTGCGTGTTGTATTTAATAATTTATAGCACTGTCTTACATGCTGTAAATCATTAGAAAACCTGTCTTTTTACTTTTAGATATTTCACAGGGCCGCAGAACAAAATACTTTAAAACGTCACAAAGCGAAATGGTTGTCACTAATAGTATGTGAAGATTAAAAAACCTGTTGTGCTGACATTATTTTCCATGTTATAGGAATGAACAATATTATGAGGCTATTATGTCAATCTGGAGCCAGCTGAATATAAACATCAGGAGTTTGGTGTCCTGGCAGTACTGCTTGAAAGACATAAATCACATTAATTCTTTGACCATTACCATGGTAAGTTATACAGCTTGAGCTAAAACATGATCTAGTTTTTAAACATTTTGCAGTTGTTTACAATTGCCTTTGGGGTTCAGTTCCTTGTCTGTTTTTGTTTCATTGAGCCTTTGCAAACATGTAATGTGGTGTTGTACAACCCACAGCTGTGTCTTTTATTTGTCAGTGAAGATTATTCTAGAGGTTGAACATAATGTGCCGTTGGAGAGACATGTGCATGTGTCTTCCAGTTATAAACCTGCTTTAGTGCTGGTCACAGGATCTCCAGCAGTTAAGCCAAGCTGATGATCCTAACATGGGTGTTTATTGACAGGTCCTGGAATGAGGATCCAGAAATTTATTTTTTCTTCTTTGTCTTTCAGCTTGCGAAGATGCGTCCAGAAGAATACCGCAGCATTATCAAGAGCTTAGAAATGCGTTACCAAGAGTTCCTGAGGCAGTCTCATGGATCGGAAATGTTTGGTGAAGAAGATAAGAAGAAGATTGAGTCAGAATACAGTGGAGCACAAGACCACTACAACACTCTTGTTGTAAAACTGCCAGAGTACGGTAAGCAATTTCTTGACCTTCTGCTGTGCTTTTCACTGAAAATAACAGCGCTGTCGTGCTTTTAGTGCACCATAAAATCAGCCTTTTATTAAAACTCTCTCAATGGAGCACAACGTAGCATATTAGGAATCATGGGATCAGAAGTCCAGCATTTGAATTGCAGTAATAGCATGTAATTATCTTTTCAGAACACGCTTCATGGTCTTCAATCTTTTTTTGCTTTTGCTTTTCTTGAACCACCTGATTCATCAGATGTTGCTGTATTACTCTGCTACACTGTTGGTATAAAATTAATTTTCTCTGTGTGGTCACAACAGCAAAGAATGGAGGGTATAGAGCAGGGGTGGCCAAACTTTTTTGTCCCAAGGGCCACATAAAATTTGGAAACTGTATCAGGCTGCTGTTACAGATAACCTATGCCCTATATAAGTTAAGAATCCAACAGAGGCTTATTAGTTCAAGGTTAACGATAACCTGAGAGAAAAAAAATCATTTTAAATATAAAAAAATAAAAATTGAACAAAACTTGACTATCAACTCACAAGCCAAATCTTCACCGATTACCTCGACCCAACGGGTAACTGTTCTGCGTGATGAACTTATTTTCTCAAATTTGTTCTTGCTCTCCGGACAAAGAATATCTACGGTTTCTTTCATACGCTCCTTCAAAAGCTCCTCTTCTTGCTTTGTTTAGCAATTTTATCTGCAAGCAGGTAGCTAGCTTCTGTGCTGGCCTCTTGGATAGTAGAATGGTGGAAAAACACATCTTGCTGAGCCTGTAAACCAGCGGCTAGTTTGGAAGCTCTGTTAGCCCACTCCTCGCATGACAGATCGCTAGCATAGTTAGCATTTTGGTAGAAAAATACCAACTGAGATTGTATTTGAATACTGCGACACTTTCCTTACAAATTAAACATATAGCTTTTGTTCCAACCTCTGTGCAAAAGTATTTTGCAGTTCATTCTTTGTTGAACACTCTGCATTCGCTGTCAACTTTCTGCTCCTTCAATCCGCTCATTTTGGTGCAGGGTCCCGCGCCGCTGTACGATGGACGGGCTCTTAACTGGTGAATCAAATCAGTAAAAGCAGGGGTTCCCAAAATTTTGGGATCCGTCCCTCCCTTGGCCTGTCAAATTTCCCACATGCCTCCCCTGTGTCAAAAATAAGCTCTATGGCAGTGCGATATTTTACAAAAGATTGTGAATTTGAAAAGGAAATGATGGGTCAAAATAAAAACAGAGTTGATCCAATCTCACAACAGCGGTGAATGGAGGGTATAGAGTATGCAGACATAATCCTCGTTGTTTGCGGTGTCTCTTGTAGTCGCAGGGTCACGGAGCGAGGTGATCATCAACGACGCCAAAGCACCAGTGGTCAGTCATCAACCAACCCCCCCTCCACCTCCTGCCCCGTCTCCGGTCTTGACTGCCCCGTCTCCCGTCAGCTCTTCCAGTCAGAGCCTGTTGATCGCGCTGCACGCTCTGCGCCAGAGGCTTGACAAGTGTGCGGCCAACATGACTTCTCACATTTACATCTCCCTGCAAGAGGACTCGGTCAGCGACTGCACCGCCAGAATCTCCCAGCTGGAGGTACGGCTCTGCATCAGAGCGCTAAGACCCGTTCAGTCTGCGTCTCGGTCTCGCTGCCCACAGAAGCCTGACTGCTGAAAATGTTCTACTGTATGAATTGGCGAAACGATAACCGAAATGTTGAATGTTGTGCAATAAGATCATAGTAAAATTTAAACGTTAAAACTCCTGATCATTAAACAGTGAGAGGGGATATACAAAGTACAGAGTTTTGACCGTAGGTTTAACACATTTTAGACAATGTAAAAATGAGGACTTAAAGCTACCTTTAAAAATGTATGGGCAAGAATATAGTAAATTCATATTTTAGGAAGCCCTTTGCCTACAAATGTTTCTGTTTAATGGTATTACAGACATAATTTGTGTGATACATTTTCTGCATAAGAAGCATTATATTTCTGTAAGATGTGAAAGAGACAAAAAACAATGGACATTATTTCATTTTGTAGGAATTGAAAATGTCTCATTCCACTTAAATCGAAGCTGTGCTTAAACAGCACTCCAAAAATTATTAAAATGATGAGTGTGAACATTTGTGTTTTCATAAAAAAAATCCCTCGAGCTTCTTTTTACTTGTCATTTGGAATTGTTTTCTCAAAATACTAAGTTCTTTAATGGAAATATTGTAATTTAAGGCTGTGCAAGGTGAAGTAGACTCCATTTATGATGCCTACATCAAACTGAAAGAGACAATTCTGAGGCAGCTTCAGGGATTGAATGACCCAGACAAGGAGAAGTTTCTTCAGGCAGAACTTGCATTTATAAACCAGAAACTTGGTGGCATGAGAAGCTTTTCTTCTTCCTATTTGGAAAGGTAAGATTCAAAAGTGTTGTGTTATTTTGGTTTGAGCAGAGATGTTTTTGAGAAACAAAATAGGCAAAAGGATTTTTGAGCACTGAACTTCATCTGCTTAACAGAAAGAGAAAACCGGTACTATTAATAATGTACTACGTCCTAGGCCGTAGGTACTGCTATAATCACATCTCCCTAGTTTAGAAACTGTATTTAGGAGGAAGTAAATTTCAAATGTGTGAGCACAGAAATGATTCTTTTGAGCTAATTTTCAGGTTGAAACATGTGCCCTCTAGTGACTACAACTTGGAACTGCTCCTGTAAAATCTATGCACATCCTTCACTCCTCATTTTGCTCTTTTCAAGAGCATGGGCACTTCTTCCATTTTTTGTTCTAAAATGTAGCGGCTTCCAAGAGAACAGAACCTGTTTAGAAGCAAATTAACTGTTTCTGTTTGCCAAGCAGGAGATCTTTGTTTTTCAGTTGTCAGTTTCCTTGTGTGAGTAATTTGTTTTTCTGTCTCTGCAGGCTGAAAGCACTTCGAGCTCTGCTTCAGAGCATCCTGCAGGCCGAAGACATCATCAAAGTGCATGAGGCCAGACTCACTGAAAAGGAAACCACTTCTCTTGACCCCAATGAAATAGAAGGCTACAGAGCAGCTCTGAAGGTCAGTAACTTGTTCTTGAGGGTGATTACACCAACTTGTTTGCTTGAAGTAATGTAACAAGATGATATAAATGGGTCTTTTGAATAGATGTTGATAGTTGCATCTGAGCTCTTCGTCATTCAAAACAAAAATGGTTATAAAGGAGATGAATGACTTGGATCAACTTGGAGAGTGTTAGTAATTGCAGATAAAACTTTAAATTGTTGCATGGCGTGATACGAAATTCAGCACTACTCATTTTAACAACGTGCTGTATATAAACTGCATATGTCGCCTTTTCTCCCTTAGCAAATGAAATTAGATCTGGAGGCCAGAAAGGACCTTATCAAAAATATGGAAGTGCACCTGCATAACGCGGTGCATTGGAACAGCCAGATCGATGATTCGTTCAACAAGTGTGATTTGGATCTGTCAAAGTATGCGGAGGTGGTGGGGCAGATGTCTGACCGCTGGCGCAGGATCCAGGCCCAGATTGACAGCAGGCAAGATTTACAATCTTCAACTTTCTGTGAATTACTAACTTTGTAGGACTAAACTGTGGCGCTGCAACACTTGGCATCGGCTGATGCCATGCAGTATGTTTCTCCAATTTATTTTCCAAATAAAGACAGGTGCCAAAACAAAGATGTTTGTTTTCTCCTTGGAGTGCACTTGAAACCAGAACTAAAGGCTTTATGAGTACATTTTTCTGATATTGCAGTAACAGTGCAAGAGCTCTTTCAGAACCTTTTATTTAAAAAAAAAAATATGAGCTAAAAAGTTCTTGCTTTTCAGACTTTGGGATTTGGAGAAGCATTTGCAGCAGCTTAAGCACTTCACACAGACCAGCACAGTGCTCAGAAAGTGGATTGATGAAGCAAAGCAACGCCAAGACACGCTCCAGTCTGGCAAATTTGAAGATACCAAAGTAATTATGGACTATCTGAATCAGCAAAAGGTACTTTATTTAATATTCAAATGCAGTTTTTTCCTTTGTTGAATTTTATTTTTTAAATGTTTGAATGTAGAATTAATAAACCAAAAAAATGGTAACTGCTGGTAAGGATTTATATGAAACATTAGTATAACATCTGCAATCAAAGGACATAAACAGAGTCAATATACAGTTAATCATATTATGCCAGAGGAGCCCTTCTCTGGTCCCTGAGGTCCACCGTCCAGCATCATTTAGAGGTCTCTTTAATCATAGGCCATGTTGCTCCGTCCCCCCAAACTAATGTGAACGTTGTCTGCTAACAATGAAAACCTTAAGCATTGTGGTGTAAGCAAAAAGAGAAATAAACTAAGGCTTGTTATGCCCCCAGAAGAGCAATCCACATATATTATGCTCCTTCTTGATTAAATGTCATGCATCCTGGCCTGTCTTCCACTTCATTTTCCTGTGCACCAGACTTCCCCGGTATGCTGTGTGTGCTTTCAAAATATTCTTTTGTGCCTTTTGCTCACCCAGACCGTAGTCAAATTTTGAGACCAGAGTGTTTAAGCTCAGAGCGTTTACCTCAGCCCGGGAGGTCACTGCTGCCATTTATGTGTTCACACATTGTGCCTGTTGGCTGCTGTATGTTGCAGGGCAGTCGTCATTCCAGGGTGTCAGACTCCACAGTGTCTTCTTACTTGGGGAGGAAGCTGGGGAGTCACATGTTTATCAGGCCTTCGTCATCTCAAATCTTTCCGGGGAGGAAATAATTTTTTCTGTACCTTTTGTAATCACTGTGATGCTTTAATGTTTTTTTTTTCATCTTTGTTTTTTAACGGGCAGATGCTACATGCTGAAATAAAAGGAAAGAGGGACAAAGTGGAAGATGTTCAGAAGAACGCGGAGCTATGCTCAAATTCAGTGAAGGTAAATGCTGTTCTGTTGTATCCTGCTGAAATATAGTACGTTCTATATAATAATAATAATGTTTCTTTATTAGCCCTATACAATTTCTTGCATTAGGAATTCGTCTTTTCGCATACCCCAGCTTTTTCTCCAAGGAGACACAGACACACAGACAGGGAGAGAAGCTTGGGGTCAGAGCGCAGGGTCAGCCATTGTACAGCGCCCCTGGAGCAGTTGGGGTGAAGGGCCTTGCTCAGGGGCCCAACGGAGTAGGATTCCTCTGCCGGCCGCGGGATTTGAACCGGCAACCTTCCAGTCACAGACGCAGATCCTTAGCCACAGAGCCACCACTCCGCCCATAACAGAACTATTTCCATTAAAAGAGCTGTCAGGAACACCATCTTGTTAATACTGTAGCTGACGTGTTAACTTGGCCACATGGCTGAATGTCTGCGGTACATTCCTGCATCACAGTTGCTGCAGACATGCACAAGGAGAAGTGACTGCACTGCTTGGAAAGTGGGGGGACAAAAGCCGAAATGGTGATGACTGATAAGGAGAAAGGAAACTTAATACTTATCATAGAGTTTGTATTAAGGGACAATAGAGATACTGCATAAAAAATACAGGGATGTGCTCAAGTGACATTTTGGTCAGTTTTTTAGAAACAGTCACATTACTTGGAGTGGCTTGTGTCTTGAAGTGTGGTGTTCTTTCATTTTCCAGGATTATGAGCTCCAACTTGCTTCATACAGCGCAGGGCTGGAGACGCTGCTGAACATACCCATTAAAAGGACTATGGTGCAGTCCCCTTCCACTGTCATACTGCAAGAGGTAGCACATTGCATGCCTTCCTCTGTGTCTTTCATTTGCTTTCCACAGATTGACTGTCTTTTGTTCCTATTGTTAAAAAATAGAATTTAAATTTTAATAATAAAGTAAAGCAAATAAGGTACCATATAAGGTAGGGAGAGGATTCTTTAATTTTCCAAAGCTTAAAGTGACAGTTGTACGGCCTTACTGTATTTTTTTGTTTCTGAATATAACATGATTAATTTTCTCATTTAAAATAAACCATTTTGTCTTTCAGTCAGCAGATCTGCAGTCTCGTTACATCGAACTCCTCACAAGGTCCAGTGACTATTACAAGTTCCTGGGGGAAATGCTAAGAAACCTGGAAGAAATAAAGGTATGATATGGAGAAACCTATAGTAAATAGCTTAATTGACGACACTTATGTGTATAAGTGCATACATACATATATAGTATAACTGTGTGAAAATTATAGGAATAGCTTATGTATATACCTGATGTATTTTATCATAAAATAACTTAAGCATCAGATTTGATAAAACATATAAAATCTGAAACTTTACTACAGAGATTAAATGCACTGCAGTAGAAAAAATACTTACCAAGGAAAAGGAATTAACCCTATATTGCCAATAGTAAATTATATTTTTATAAATGACATGTTGCCCAAAAATAAAAATTACAAGGAAATTGACCATCAGATTTGCTGCATTCTGTCAGCTGTGGTCTATATCATTTTGTGTTGATCTTTAAACTTCCATGAGCATAGTCAAAAGGTTTTGTGTCTGCTTAGATCAGGAAGAAATGTGATGTGAAATGGAACTAAAACAGAGTTTTCTAGTTTTCTGGAGCAGTGCTTCTGAACCCAGAATTAGGAGCATCCCCATTTGTGTTCAAATAGAACTCTGAATTATACCCTCTGACTGGGGTTTGTAGCCCTGGTCTCTTTGAGATGCAATCCAGTACCTTTTGTTAGCCACTCAAGGTTGCCTGTTTTAAAAGACTTGGAACACTTGTAAGCCATTGATTTAGGGAAATAATTTGTTCAAACATTTGTCCTTCAGGGCTGAAAGGTATTCAGATTTGTGGTGTATTTTGAAAAGGGATTGTAGCAGTTTTCTTGCAGCTTCTCCTTCTCTGTCACTGATGCTCACTGTGCTGGTGCCCTTTTCACAGTGAACATGAACTGTGTTATTTCTTAGGGTGGTCTTTCAGAGCTTTGCTTTTGCTCTCTGCCAGATTTTGCATCATGTCTCCGCGTTCCCAACATTACAACTTTTGTAAATAAATGACATTTCTTCATATGTCTGTATGTAAGCTCTGGCAAAAGTATTGGACAAGTAGACATACATGTTTTTTAACACATTGTTGTTGAAATACACATTTGATGGTGGTAAATGGGTGAGAAGTCTTGTGAATAATTGGCAAGGGGTATTTATAGAGGTCTTCACTTGTGCACTGTACAGTTATGTAACTTTAATAGCTTACCTTTTGAGATGAACGTTTTCTCTCTAATTAGAGCTGTAGGAACAGGAGAACCATTTCAGTCAAGTTGCTCAATTTTGTTACTGTGATGCCATGGTTGTCTGAAGCAGAAAAGATTTTGCGGGTACCTACGGAGAAGAACGCACGTTTTGCATGTTCCAAGACTTTTTGGAAATCCTGACAACCCCCTAGAATCGCAGATGACTTGAAGTGAAGTGGGCAGCTGAGAATGACATCATCTGCCCAGAACTGATTCATCAGAATGAATCTTCAAAATAGCACAGCCTTCACTGTTTGACATCACATGACTTGTTGCGTCAACAAACCGGAACCACTGATCCACACACCCCTGTGCAGCTGTTTTGGGGAAGTGGTCAGGACTTGTTACTGGAAGGTTGTGGGGTTAAATCCCAGGAGAGATTGTTGTACAAGGCACTTCATGGGTAGTATCTCTATTGATTAGTCCTGTTGGTGACAAATCTGAATCAGCATAATAAATTTACCGTTATATTGGCACAAGAAAACATTGACGCCCCTGGCTGAGACTTAAACTAATTTTCTTCATGTATGAAAAGGTGATGAGTGATGTTTCTTTTGATGCTGATTTAAATTCCGCTCCGTAGGTGCTCTCAAAATATTAATTTAAATACTATTAAACTTGAATACAGCAGACATCTCTGTTGGGTGTGCACTTTCTTTTGCTGTACAAAATGAATTTGCAGACTAGTTTTATGTAATCATAGACACCCAGGCCGTAAAGTAATTTTCATTCTGAAACCATTTGCGCCACTGGTGCAGAATATGAATTTATTAATATTTGAGTTTGTGTTTCTGATCATTATTTATGGCATTGAATCCCATCCATGGCAGAATCTCAATAAAATAATCCTGGTGAATTTATTGGGATGGTGTTTGAAAGAATGAGTCAAGTACTACAGTTATCATGCACTCTATATTATTAATATCTAGTAAAGCTGTAGATTAGGTCTCCTTTCTGTTCATTACTGTGGTCTTTATTGTTCTATACTCAATAATCTGTATTCAATAAGACTTAATCGGAGTACATATAATACATGATTGTAATAGCAATATGACACATCAGAATACAACAAAGAAACTCTTGGCAATATAGTGTTTATTTGCTTTTTGCATGCATATGGCTAAAAATTGTTACTAGGATGTAAGGAAAAAAATATGAAATATGTTGTTGTATGCTGCAGTCACATTTTAAATGTTTTTATTTAAAAAAACATGAATGGCTGTTTGAATTAATGTTCACAAATTCTGAACAATTTTGGTTCTTCCATAAACCCCTTTAATTTGGCTGCTTTTTGGCTCTGGTGTTTGTTTCACTCCTGGTCCTGAAGTGTGTTCTTTTAAAAATTGGATTAGCAAAGCCTTATTGTACCCTATTGTCACATCACAATCTACAGGATCACTGTATTGTGCTAGAACTGTTTGTTTGAAATAGGCCAGATAATTTTTTTAAAACTTTTTACACATATTTTAGAAGAGTAGTGATTTATTTATCTAGGATTATATTATTTGTTGATGAACAGATTATCAATACTTTTTATACTATACTATTTATAATCTATTTGTAAACTAGCAGATTAATCAGACCAGTACACAAGTTACGGTTCTAGCCAAATTAAATTTATCTATATATCCTCTGTGCATAGCAACCGGTTTCTATAACATCACATCAAAATTGCTTCAGTTTACTTTGAAGTCATAGTTCTAAGAGGGTGTTGCTGCATTCCCTTTGTATCTGGATTCATCCGATTGTGTATCCTTGAATACAGTGCTTAACATCTTAAACGAACAATAACTTAAGTTTAAAATCCAAGACATTGTATTTTAGAGAGTTTAGGGATGAAACCGGAGAAACAGCTGGATATCTGGTCCATAAAATTCCATTAGTTTACAAAAGCACTACACATGAAAAATTGATGCTTACTTGTGATTTTGTTGCTCCATAGTAATACCAGTAGGAGGAAAGTGTAGTCTATAACCAAATTGGGATTTTGTTTGTGTGGTAATTGGCAACAAAATATTACTGCATGCATTGGAGAATCAAAATTTGTCAAAGAGCAAGTAAAATTAAAGGGGTTTACAATGATTAAATGTTTTTTTGGGGTATGCCAACATGCATAGTAACAACTTACAAGAAGCCTCAATTTTTAATTATTCAGATAAGGAACACCAAGATTGAACTTTTGGAAGAGGAGCTGAAACGGAGGAAAGATGACAGCAGTGACCAATCCCAAAAGAATAAAGCTCTGGAAGATGTCCTAGCCAAATACCGACTGGAGCTGAATGAACATAAGGAAAGATTATCGTCCATGGAGACTGTCAAAATGACACAGGCAATGGAGTACAGCGCTGCAAAGCAGAACCTGGACAGCACTTTCACCCAAGTTAAAGACCTGTCCGAGCAGGTGACCAGGCTAACCTATCAGATTGAGGAAGAAAAGAGGAAGAGGAAACTGGCTGAGGAGCGGTATTCCAGTCAACAGCAAGAATTTGATCTCGTCATCAAAAAGAGGCAGAAAGAGCTGGACGACGTCAGCTGGGAAAAGATAGACATCGAAAAGACAATCAAGGACAAGGAGCGAGAGATCGAACGGCTGAAAATGCAACTGGAGGACGAGGGAGCTCGAAAGCGTGAATTCGAAGCCGAGCTTTCAAAGGTAAGGAACCAACACAATCAGGAAATAATTAACCTTAAAAAAACGTACGAGTCAGAAATCCATGTCACAAAGACAAGTGTCCAAAAGATAAGCATGCAGAGAGAGGAGGACTCGACAGCACTGAAGTTACAGCTCGAAAGAGTTATGTCAGAAAAGAGGGACTTGGAAGATGAGGTGAGGAGATTGAGGACTTCAATCAGTCAAACGGAGGCGATGTGGAAGAAAGCTGAAGAAACAGTGCACCAGCAGAAGGCATCTGGCACTGAAGAGTACAGAAAGCGAAGGGAGGTCGAGATTGAGTTACAGACCATCATCAGGCAGCGGAGTGAAGAAGGCCAGAGGCACAAAGAGGCCCTAGAGGATGCATCCAAAGCAATCCAGGACAAAAGCAAGCAAATCAGTGAGCTCAGGCAGAACCTGGAAGAGGAAGCACGAAAAAGAAAAGCCCTGGAAACAGAAAACACTTCTCTCAGACAAACTCAGATCAGTCTGCAGAAAAAACACGAGTCTTCTACGGAGGTCATAAACAGGCTGAAGTCAACAGAGCAGGAGATCAGTGTGGTCAAAATAGAACTGGAAAGGCAGACGAGGGACAAGAAGAAAGCAGAACAAGAAGTTGTCAGACTCCAGAACAGGATTAAAGACTTTCAGGAGATGGTTGACAGGCTGGAAGTTGAAGTGGATGATCAGAAGAGGGTAGCAAGGGAAGAGTCTGCAAAGAGAATAGGTTTAGAAGCAGAAGTAGCTAAGATGAGCCAGTCCTGCAAAGGACATCTGAATACAATCAAAGAACTCAGAGAGCAGCAGGAGCACATTTCCATAATAAGTAAAACATCTCAACAAGAACTGCAAAGCCAGCAAGACTCCCTAAACCAGAGCCTGAAAGAGCATAAACTTGTTACTGATAAGCTGAATGCTGACCTGAAAACCCTGCAGAACAAACTCCTTCAGGAGCAGGCAAACGTCAAAGAAGCAAATCTCAGAAACGAGCAGCTGTACAGAACCATTGAGGAAAAGAGTAAGATTATCAATGAGAACAAGTCTGAAATAGAGAGGCTGCAAAACCTCACTGAGAACCTGACCAAAGAGCGTCTGAGGTTAGAGGAAGAGTCGAGGTGGCTGAAGCAGGAGAGGGACGAGCTGAAAAAGAGCAAAGACGATGGTGAAAGCGAAACCCTTTCTCAGATCTCGTTCCTGCAACGTCAGCTGCAAGACAGCACCAAACGATCACTCGAGCATCAGACACTTGTTAATGAGTTGTCCAAGGAAAGGGAAAAGTTGAAACTGGAAATTGAAAAATTCCAAAAACAAACAACTGAGGTACTCCTATAACTATTTTCTCATTTAAAAAGTCTTTAACTTGTCATCGGATTTTTTTGTTATCCATGCAAAAAGCTAGTTTCCATGTTTTGGATTTTGGGTTTGCATGCATGGCTCTACTTTGCTTTCCTTTTTTGATTTACCTATTACAGCAGCTAGTATCTGATGTTTGTTTATCACTGTGAGCTTCATCGATTTTTTTCAGCAAATACATTAAATTCATCTCCATTCCTGTGTGATTACAAGCTTTGGAAGATTAGACTGCCTAAAAAATGAAAACTAGTTATACACAATAAATATGAATGATCCAGTGTAATGTATTTAATGAGTTAGTGTATTAATCCGTTATAAGAAGCAGTGTATGTGAAATTAACTACAGAATCCCTGAACATCCCAAAAACTCATAAGCATATTCTGTTCATTCTCTTCTTCAAACAAATCATGCTTCAGCAATACTTATCTATAATTTATTATATTTCCACCTAATATGCCTGATCTGATTTAGACACTTTTGGAACCATTGATAAATTTAGTTTAGGAAAAGCAAGTATCAAAATGAATGATTTTTTTTAAATGAGGAGAGTGGATGGCATTTGTAGAAAAGTGGTAAATGTAGTGAATGTCCTCATATAGTTCACCGATTTTATGATGATTGTTATAATGCTTTTTTGAAAAACATGGAAAAGAAGTCTGTGATGGAATACTTGGCTTT
Source organism: Lepisosteus oculatus (assembly GCF_040954835.1). Lineage (NCBI taxonomy): Eukaryota > Metazoa > Chordata > Actinopteri > Semionotiformes > Lepisosteidae > Lepisosteus > Lepisosteus oculatus. The sequence continues at coordinate 4,613,107 of NC_090701.1, read as the reverse complement.
GATGCTTTAGGCTTTTGTACATGTGTATAGTTTGTTTATTGAATATACATTTTCAATAGAACAACAGCTTACCACAAGAGTGATTCTCTGAATACGACCTTTTCAGGCTGTTTCATTATCATTTTCCATAGTAGTAGGCAAAGGCAGTGGTGGCCAGTTCCATTTCTAGAGAGCTGTAGGGTCTGTACGAATTTCAGAGGTCTCTGCTCTAATAAATGTACTCATCAAGCTCATGTTTAACTTACTCGGACCAGTCGGAACGCTTTTCAGAGGTCTTCAACTGTTGATTATTTTTTTTAAAGAGACTTAGAAAACCTATTGGATTCCTACCTTTTTCGGACTAAAGTTGTGCTCTTTCCCTGAAGAGCTCTTTAAGTGCTTTATCTGGTAATGACATTCCCTAAAATGTGTATAGAAAAGACAAGTACGTAAAAGAGGGACAACATGTTGTATTCTGATGATTACAAGATCTGTACATCTTGTCAGGTATTCCTAAATCATATTCTACAGTTTCACGAGGTACATTGCTAAAGTACACTGCTTTTCTTATTACCTTGTTTTCTTGTTTTGCAGACCTCCTCCTTGGTTCATGCATCTCAGACTCAGTACAATGAGCTTTTGCAGGAGAAGGACAGTCTTATACTGAAGATCAAGCTACTGGAGCAGGACAAAGCTAGAATGCAGAAATATGAAGACGAACTCAGCCGCATCAGGGTTTCCCTCGAATCTGAAATTCGCATGAAGCAACGCCTTCAAGATGAAAATCAGCAGATTCGGAATGATTTCAATTACTGGAAAAGCCAGTATGAGCTGAAAGAGGACTTAGCCAGGAAGGGTGAGACAGAGAAAGATAAGCTTGAGAGAGAGAGAAACTCGCTGAAAAACGAAGTTGAAAGGCTTGTAGCGGAATTAAAACTGATGGAGGAAAGATATAAAAATCGTTTGAAAAGCACGGAAAGGGAAATGTCAGAGTTGGAATCCACAAAAGAAAGCATGGAGAGGGAGCTTAGAAAACTCAACCAGCGTCCCTACGCTTACAGCAAAGAAACCCAGACGGACACGAACGTGGTCACGGTAGATTCTTCCAAACTTGTGTTTGACGGGTTGCGTAGAAAGGTCACGGCTAATCAGTTGTACGATTGTGGGATTATTGATAAGCTTACTCTGGATAAGCTTCTCAAGGGACAGAAGACAGTAGATGAAGTGGCCCTAGACATCCAGCTCAATTTAAAAGGAACAGGGGTCATAGCGGGCGTGGTGGCCGAATCGCAGGGGAAGCTGTCCATCACGGACGCCAAGAAGAAGAACTTGATCTCTCCGGAAAGTGCTGTGATGCTATTAGAAGCGCAAGCAGCCACGGGGCACGTTATCGATCCCAAAACAAGCGAAAGGCTTCCAGTGGATGTTGCCTGTACCAGGGGCCTAGTAGATGGAAAGGATAGAGACGCGCTGCTCACAGCCGAAGCGGCTAGCGCTGGCTTCAAGGATCCGTACACGGGCAAGCTTCTGTCCGTCGGTCAAGCAATGAAAAAGGGACAGGTCGACAGAACAACGGCAATCCGTTTGTTGGAGGCGCAGGAGTCTGCCGGAGGTATAGTCGATCCTGTCCTCAGCGTGTTCCTTCCGAAAGATGCGGCCCTTGATCGGGGGTTAATTGATGAGGATCTCTACAGATCTCTCAATAAGAAACCAACCAGTTACATAGACCCTGCAACGAAGGAAAATGTCAGTTACATTCAGTTGAAAAAATTGAGCAAAGCCGAGCCTCACACTGGTTTGCTGCTCCTTCACTTGAAGCCTCAGCAAGACATGACCGTTTCAGGACTCAGAGGAGAAGTTCCCATTAAAGAGCTGGTAGATTCAAACCTTTTACAGAAGTCGGATGCAGAAAAATTGGCTGCAGGACAACTCTCCAAACAAGATATTGAAGACAAACTAAAGTCTTACTTGCGTGGCTCAAGCTGTATTGCTGGAATTTATGATGAAGCCAATGACAGAACACTCTCCATCTATCAAGCAATGAAAGAAGGGCTGCTTAGACCTGGCACCACTCTGGAACTTCTGGAAGCCCAAGCAGCATCAGGGTTCATGGTGGATCCTGTTAATAATGTTTGCTTGACAGTGGAAGAGGCTTATAAGAGATGCATAATTGGCAGAGAGTTTAAGGACAAACTCATGGCTGCTGAAAGGGCTGTCACCGGATACAAAGACCCATCAACGGGGAAAATCATTTCATTGTTTCAAGCCATAGAAAAGGAACTAATTGAGAAAGGACATGGCATCAGGTTGCTGGAAGCTCAGATTGCAAGTGGTGGTATAATTGACCCCGAACACAGTCACCGCATAGACGTTGATGTTGCCTACAAACGTGGGTATTTCGATAAAGAAATGAACGATATCTTGTCTTATGAAGGGGATGACACCAAAGGTTTCTTTGACCCAAACACTGAAGAAAATCTAACATATCTGCAGCTTAAAGACCGGTGCATTAAGGATAAACAGACTGGTCTCACCCTACTTCCACTGAGAGATAAGAAGAAACAACAGCAGTTGACTCAGAAGAACACCCTGCGCAAGCGCAGAGTGGTGATTGTTGATCCTGACACTGACAAGGAAATGACAGTACGTGAAGCTTTTCACCGGAACCTGATTGACTATGACACATTCTTGGAGCTCTCCGAGCAGGAATGCGAGTGGGAAGAGATAACTATCACTTCATCCGACGGCACGTCAAGAGTAGTAATTGTTGATCGGAAAACCGGCCAGCAGTACGACATTCAGGATTCTGTAGATAAGGGTGTCATTGACAAATCGGCATTGGAGAAATATCGCTCGGGGTCCCTGACCCTTACGCAGTTTGCAGACATGTTGACCACCAAGAGCACCGGGGAAGTCTTGGTCAGTTCTTCTAGTCTTGAATTTACCAGCAGGAGCCCCACATTACTTAAACCTGGGTCACCAGCTACCCCAAGAAAACTTTGGTCTGGCGTCTCGATAAGTCTTTCGCCCCCCTCCGATCTGTTAGAAGATCAAAGTCCGATCGCAGCTATATTTGACACCGAAACCATCGAAAAAATAACCATAACCGAAGCGGTACGACGGGGGCTTGTGGACTCTATCACGGGGCAGCGGCTGTTGGAGGCTCAGGCCTGTACTGGAGGCATCATAAATCCCTCAAATGGTCTTCGGCTCACGTTGGATGATGCGGTAAGACAGGGCATCATTGACCAGGACATGGCTGTGAGGCTGAAGCCAGCTTATAAAGCATTTGTAGGCTTTGAAGATGTGAAAACCAAGCGTCAGATGTCGGCGGCGCAAGCAATTAAGGAGAAGTGGTTACCGTATGAAGCTGGGCAGAGGTTCCTTGAGTATCAGTATGTCACAGGAGGCCTGATGGAACCCGGTACCACTCAAAGGAGAAGTATTGAAGAAGCCATCAGAAAAGGCTGGCTGGATGGAAGAGGAGCTCAGAAACTCCAAGATGCCAAGCGCTATGCCAAGAGTTTGACGTGTCCTAAAACCAAGCTAAAGATTTCATACAAGGAGGCCATGGAAAATTGCATGGTGGAGGAAAACACCGGGATGAAATTGCTGCAAGCGTCCTCCATGTCCTCTGAAGGAATCAGCAGCCCCTACAACGTTTCATCTGCGCCGGGGTCCCGCTCCGGGTCCAGGAGCGGCTCAAGACGAGGCAGCGTAGATATGTCTTCAAACTTTACTTTCAACTACACCTCCTCCACTTTTAGCTCCAGCTCTCTCTCATAATACAATGGGGGGATCTGAGATTTGTTACGTTTCTCAAAACGTAGAGGAGACCAAGTTCAAGTTTTAAAGGGGAGTGGCTGTGGAATAGATATACACAATATTAGGCATTTAGCAGCTGTTTGGTATTTAGCTACAATACTTAGTTATACAGGGCAAGGGATTATTTTTTGCAGCTAGTTTTGTTTCCTTATTTTTCATCTGCCTGGTATATGTTCTGACAGATTTTTTTTTTTTGGTTTTACTCGGTCATGTACTAAAAATATCTGATTTTCTTTATGAACTGTGTGGATTTTTTATTCTTCTCTTCACAATGTCCTCACTAATTCCTTAAGTTTCTTCTTCGTAGAAAAGCCAATAATGAATTTTTGAAAATGATACCCCTGTTCCACAGAAATGTCCAGGGTCTGCAACCTAAAGTGGCTCAACTGTGCGTGTTCGTCTTAGCCGTTTTAATCACAATAAGGTAGCAGATATAAAATTATCGTTTGCACTGTGGAATCTGAAAGGGCTTGCACCACCATGCTGTGGCTCTAGATTTTAGGCTCTCTTTTAAGTGTTCTTCAGCTGTACTTTAGGAATTGTGAGCATTACATCCCAATATTAATTTTGCAATTCATTGCTTACCAATGCATTCATGATGCGTAAGTTGAATTCGGCCGTAATGAGACAGGCACGAAGCTGCATAGAGGTGAGATTTTTCAGTGTATTCTGTTACTGCCTAGAAACAGCAGTCCTGTGACCAGTTCCTTTTGTATTAGTTTTTTTTTTCATTTTGTAAAATGCACAAATGCATTCACGAAACGGCGAAGCAAATAACCATCTGTACTCAACTTTAATTTTTTCCCTCCATTATGGAGACGGAATCAGGTTTTGAAAAACATCTTTGTACTCTTGACGTTTTCCACTGTGATCTGTATGCAAACCCCCCTCCAAAGAATGAAATGCTGCACAAATAAACATGACTAATATCTTTCAATGTGCGCTTGGTAATAAACCTTTTTATAGAATAACTGTTCAGTGTTTTCAGTGTTATTATTTGCGTATATATTCACACATGAAGTGAAGCTGCAAGCAGACATGCTCTCTAGGTGGACATCTGCTTCAGCGCTGCCCTGAACTGTGTCCGCACTGCAGACCTGTCCTTCATTCAACCATTGTACCTCGCGTGTTGGGAAACACTCTTGTTGCTGTGGTGGCGTTTCTTTGAGTTAATTCGATCGGAATGTTTTAAAGCCTGAAAACGTGATTTATAAAATACCGTGAGGAGGAAAACATAATACATCTGATAACATAGCCAAACGATGGGGCGGCGAGTCCCGACATTTAGCTGCTGCAAACTATATTTGGGGCTCATGAGTGCTTTCCTACAGATGGGACCAGCCAAGAGGGAGCGACTGGAGCTGGTAACTAGGATAAGAGGAATAGCATGTGAATGAACTGCACTTATGAGCCCCTGTTACAGTGCAAATGTTTCTCACATGCGAGGGCTATGACCCCACTAACAGCCAAATCACCCCCTGGCCTTTACCAGTCATGGCCTCCTATTAATCCCCATCGATGAACTGGCTTCATCACTCTGCTCTCCTCCCCCGTGAGAGCTGGTGTGTGCTGAAATGGACCGTGTCCACTATGGCTGGCTGCCATCCCATCCTCCAGGTGGGGCTGCACACTGGTGGTGGTGGCGGAGGGGAGTCCCCATTACCTGTAAAGCACTTTGAGTGGAGAGTCCAGAAAAGTAAGAATTTATTATTAAATGCCTCGAGAGTCAGAGAGGCCAATAATGGATGCGCAATCATACCAAAAGCAATATTGTAATGGCAATACAGTATTACTCTCTCTCAATTACTAAAGATACTGTTACTCCTCAGTAGTTACTAATGACTTATCTGTTACTAATAATGATGATACTCTTAGAGGGTGTCAGCCTATGAGCTGTGCCACCTACTGAGGAATAATAGCCTTGCACTTCATGCTGCTCTCCAGGATGGAACCGCCGATCGACTCCGCGGAAGGTGAACTGACTCCCTGTAGTGCACCGGGACCCTTTTCGGCATTAAGGGCGAGTCATCTCTTGCGAAAAATTGTGGACTCCGCCCACATCCATTAAATATGAATAAGAAGTTATTCCTTAAATGAAATCTCACAAGCTTCGGCTGCCTCTGACGGACCAGCCAGTGAGAAACAAGTCGAATCTGACGGAAAGTTTCTGGTCCGAAACATTTGATATTTGCAGCGAAATTCAAAGCACTCATATCAGAGGCAACCCATACACGACTCTTTAAAGAGCCAGACCTTGTTAGGAAAGTATGCCTTCTAATGCGGCGAAATTTGATTTTTTTTTCTATTCATGAGAGAGGTGCGGACTATCAGAAAATCTCACCCAGTTCTCATGCCAGGTGTGTGGTCCGTTCCCGAGTGAAACAGGCATAAACAATCTTTCATTTTGCGTTTTTTGATGCACAGTTAATTTACAAAAACCTGTTTTCTTTAAATTGTACCCACTTCTTTAAAAAATTATTATGCGCATTGTTAACAGACAAATGAGAAGTAACAATGGTAATTCTAATGCTGACCTCCACGCACGGTATTGTGCGTATTTTTGATTATTACAACCGGTTCAGATTAAGTTAAACTTTAACTTAAGTATGCATATCTCTGTACACTGCTGACTGTTGCTTGGTACAGTAGCTGATGCTCACATAAGACTGCAGAACGCACATTTAAGACCTATCTTGGATTGGCACTGTAAAAAGAGATAAAAAGTGGAGATTGTTAAACTTCATGTTGTTGTTTGACAGGTGACGTCTTCGTAGATAATATCGAGACGTGCCGCAACACGCGCATTAAGCATTGTTCGTGTGTATATATTTTGTTTCAAGTTTTTTTCTGGCTAGCATCAACATGAAACCCCAACGTATATAGAATCTAAATCGGCGACTTACGCGTTTATGTTTTTCATTCAGGTACGTGTCAGTAATTATTATTGTTAGCATGCAACGCGCATAAGCTCATGTCCAAAAGGTAGGTAAAGGTTTTTAAATATTTCAGTAAATGAAGGGAATTGGTTTATAACGTAAACGTGATTACAGCCGGTGTATTTTAGCACGAAAACAGACGCGAATGCATAAAAAAGCTCGTACAGTCTCCTGAAAGACTCTGTCTTTTAAGCTTTTTGACTGCCTGGTTACACGCCGTGGGCCGCTTATCCCATTTAAGATGGCTGTTTTCATTTTTAGTTTGATTTGCTTGTATAATATTTTAAGTTTAAGGCCTGCAATAAGATGTTTGTTTACAACGGACACTCCCTAATATGCATCAATACGTGTTATGTATAGTTATACTTTTATTGTGGATGTAACCTTAGGATCTTTAGTATATTTGGGAATTATTAATTTGATAACTGAGATAGAATGGTTTCTGAAGCAAGTGCAGATTGGAGTTTTAACTGGAGACATTCTGTTAGCTTCCCTGTCATACGTCCTTGTTTATAACCCAAATTCTATACATGTCATACACCCAATAAGCTATGATTAATATTGTCTGTTTACATGTGTAGTTGTACAAGTAAACTAATGCATTCTCATTTACATTTAGTAATTGAAATAATGGCAGTTACTATCTAACAAAAGCTGCTGTTATAAATCACTTAGGAATGGGTTATATCTTTACATAAAGTTTATAATGTCTATTCCTCTTATATCTGGTGGCGCTTCAAGGTCGACAAACCTGAAACTGATGAAGGCCTTGCTTATGAAAAAGACTTGGGTGTTTATGTTGACACATCGTTTACATGTTCCACACGAGCAATTAAAAATGCAAACAAAATGTTAGGATGCACAGTTTAAAAGCATATAATTTAGATGAAGGGATGGTATATTAAAATTGTTTAATGCACTAGAAAGGCCTCATTAAGAATTTTGTGTATAATTCTGGCACCATATTATGGAATGACGTACAGACTCTGGAATGAGTCTGGAGGAACAGATACATTTCAGGGTTGAGCAAACGTCCTACACTGAAAGCCTGAAGGAACTAAACCTTTTTAGTCTTGGACAGAGAAGACTATGAGGGGATCTCATACAAGTTATTTGCAATCCTCCGACAAAAAAGGACCTCCTGCAGTGACAAAATCAATTCAGCTGATTTCTTCAAAACGAACTGTAAAAAATGAACCATGTTCCAGAAACGTGTAAGTGGTAAATAAGTGGAAGTGCATTTTAAATTGAAGAATATCAGGCATTTCTTTATCCAAAGGGTTGTGGGAGTGTGGAACAAGCTGCCCAGCCATGTTGTTCAAGCCAATAGCCTGGCTTCCTTGACGAAACAGCTGAGATCAGTTAAGTAACAGATGGGCCTAGATGGGCTAATTGGCCTTATGTGATCTTCTAAACATTATAATATAACAAACCGAGACTTGTGCCTCAGCCTGAGTGTTCATGGGTGAAATTAGCGGGATGGCACTGTCACCACGAGATTACTGTCGCCAGACAGGCAGCACTGGGAGAACACTTGGTTCAGAAAGGAGGGAGATGGGAGGGAATCTGAGAGTGCATCACTCAGATCCTCCTTTCTGGTACTCCTAAAGCCTCATAGTTCACCGTAGTTCCGCCACACAGTCATTTCTCAGATGAAAACGCACACGCCTCTCTAGTACAGCCTCCCGGAATTAGAACAATGTAATCAATCGCCATCATGCTGGACAGGTGTGTATCTCGTCAGTTTCTAGAGCAGATCTTCAACATCAAGCTGTGCAACCACAAAATATTTGGGCGGTCAAAAAAAATGAGAGAAACCGCAGAGAAAGTATTTTTTTATCCTTTCCATTTGTGGATTGAGAAATACCTCAAATTTAAATTCTTCCTTTGAGAAAAGTATAAAAGTATTGGGGCAAAAATCATTAAAGCAACAAAAAATGATTGAGGCTGAGGAGCACAGCAATAGTCAGCGACAACAAGATGGCAATGGTGCAACTAAAGAAACCGCAGAATGACCTGGTTAATGGAAAAAGCACTAGTAGCTCATAAAGTGAGGTACTGTACTTGCTACTTTAAGGGAATCACAATTTTTTCTGATTTAAAAATAATTTGTCAGATACCATTGACCTTAAACTTATTGAAAAGTACATTTTTTGAAACATGCATAATTTGAAGGGATTGAGGCATCTTTTGGTTACCATACAAATAAGTAATTTGGATATTTATTTGCACTCGGAAGACATTTTGCATTGTTCTTATCTTTCCATTAGAAACCCAGGTCTTGTACTGACCATTCTTCTACAAAATACTTTTAACATACTACATTATGCTGATAGACTGTATCACATACTGTAATACAAAACGTTTCAGCATCATTGTTAGGTAGAGAGGAACAAATTATTTTAATGAAGAGGAACACTGGCCAGTCAGTCACTTAGATTTGGTTCGTAAACTGATGTATAGCTTACTTTGAACTGTTGTGGACAAGGTGTGAAAGATTGGTATGAATGTGGTAAAAAGATAAAAAGACAAGCTTGGTTGAAGCTGGGATGGGCTTCCACATGGAGTTGCCAAACCTTAGAGTACCTTACTCATAATTACTACTGCTGTTATACTTGTGAGTATAGAGAAGTAGGATTGCTGGCAGAGGAGAAAAAAAGCGTGTCCTCACTAAGGAGGTCATCAGGTCAGGGCTGATTTATAATCTTTCTGTGGATTGCTGGCCTCGTGGTGTTGCAGTGGTCACTGGGTTCCTGGGTTCACTTCCAGACCTGGGGTGCTATCTGCTACCCAATATGAAAAAAAAATGACTTTTACTGTTATTTATCTGTGCTAAAAGATACCAATCAAATAAAACATCCAAAAGTCTGCATTTTACGGTAACTATACCAAGCCCAATTAAAACATTAAAATAGATAAAAAGAATATAGATGTTGGGTTTTGAAGAGACCCACTGTTTTAAGTGGAAAAAGGAATAGTTCTGACACTTTTCCACTCCTTTTCAGACTTCAGCCTGTGGTGCTAACAAAACAAGAAAATTAAACTGCAAATAAGGACTTGATCTTAAACAACCCTAACTCCAAGTTTTGTTCTTTCTTTCATTATAGAAATCAAAATATATCAGTTTATTTACAAAATACAAAATTAGTGGAACACCATAATTAAGACGTTCACTCTATGTTAAATCTCTATATTATGTTCACTCTATATTAAAATGTATTTTGATTGCTCAAGAAACATAAATGATAGAACCAGATACCTCTGTTAGATTGTCTTGCAACATTGTTTTTTGTTGTTTGTCGTTGTATAAGTTATTTTTACTCTTGGCCCTGGATGATCACTTTGTTACGTTCCTCTGAAGTGCTTACTGGTCTTGATTCTGTTCCTATCTGTTTAAAGATCTGAAGTAAGTTCACCTGCTATTTTTAAAGATGAAAAGGTGATTAACTTGAATACCGTGATTCTCTGAAGCTTTTTTAAAATCAAAAACGAATTTTTTGACTGCATTAGTACAGTGTTGTAAACTATTACCTTTCCTTTTTTAAGCCTTTGCACAAAAGAAATCAGCATATTTTATTATTTTGTTTTTTATTTTTGGTGGCTGTTCATGTGATTCCCTAACGGACATCTAGTGATGTAGTTTTTAAACCACCTCCATGCATGTGCCAGTAGAGCCTTCTCGTTTTCCAGCCCTCCTGATCTCTCAGTGTTAATGAGGCTGCTCTCAGCAGAGGGAGGGATCATGGAACAAGCGCAGAGGGAGGACTGTTTCAGCCAGGAACTGCAGCTCGAGCACTAAGGAAGTGTTGGGGGCTGAGCTGCAGTAGGGTTTTCATTTAGCTAACCTCCAAAGTAGCAGCAGAGGGGCAAAGTACATACTGAATTTGTGAGCGACTCCGATCTCAGAAGAGGGAACACTGGGACAGAGATGATCTAGAGCTTTCCCCAAGTTTCTGCGTTTCTGCTTGTCAGCTTCTTGTTTTGTTGCTCTGTTATGCCTGAGGGATCAAAAGCACATTGAATCCGCCGTTAAAGGTAAGCAGAGCTCTATCTTCTAGTTCGGTGGTGTGCCTGTGCGTCCCTTTCATGTTTTGTATCGAATGGAGCAGAGTTATGAAGTAGTTTTCCCCTGCCGTTTCAGCACCACCCCTCTCCCCCTGTCCCCAGTGAAGCTCATCTTATTAAGAGCTCTGAAGAGGTGATGTGGAAATATTTAAGCTGCTCATGGAAACACAAAAAGTGCTTCATGCACACTTGATTTCCTTTGGCTCTCAGAAGAGAAAAAGAATGAACCTGCAAAAGAAGCTGGGAAAAGAGTTTATACTCTAAAGTATGATTGGGTGTATTTTACATGAGTGTTTTAGTGCCCGGCTGTAGTTTTGGTTTGGTTTCAGAAACAAGAAAACAAAACTGCATCAGTCAAGGAGGCAGTTTGGCACCTAGTGCTACAGCTGGTATTTTGTAGCCTAGAGGCTTTGCTGTAGACAGCCATTGTTAATGACATGTAAGAAGTTCCATTACCCTACATCCCTGTTTTTTTTTTACTTTTTCTTCCTTTCTGCAGTAACAGCCTGTGATTATCTCTTTTACCTGAGGGTCTTTTTTATGTTGTGATAAGGGAACCGGGGTAATAAACTGTTTGTCCTGGAAAGTAAGTGATTAATCGAGCACTGATAGCAAGGCAAACAGGTGTGAACGGTGAGGTAGAACTCAACTCTACCTGACATCCCGTTAACCTCTTAGTGGAATTAAAGGGAGCAGCAAGAACAGCATGGTGGCTGGTACAGAAATCTGTATGTGCTCCTTACTACCAGCCACAGTCGACATGTGTAATCTATTAAACTGGGAGTTTGCAGGAAAGCAAGAGAAAAAAAATCCTAATCCATTTTGGAACGCATTCCTCTAACCTTTGGGAAAGAGGCTGATAATTAGGTATTGCTTGTTTGGCAGCTCTTTCAGTTTAGGTTCCCATTTCTTTTTGGACTCGTTGGGGAAAATGTTTTAAATTGTATTTTACTTGCACGCGGATGCACGCTTTTTTCTGAAGTGTTGTTAGACCAGTGACAAATCTGCATCAGTGTGTTTTTAAACTGTATTTTGTAAGAGGAAAACAAATTTCCTCTGCTTTTTAGTTTTATTCTGCAGTTCTTTTTGTGGGCAGTTAGAATGGGTGTTTCATTCCTTTCATAATGCATAAAACCCCATCTGAAAATAAACAGTTTGGTCACGTTATTTTAAAGCTATTACGACACACATCTTATATGTGGTGATGTTGGGGGACTCACCCAGTTTTACTTCTGTTTACGCATGCTCATGGTGGAGATAATCAGTTTCTGTTGAACAGTGGAGTGTAGCAACCTTGATAAGGGGTATTTGAATAAGAGTTTTTTCTTCAGTTTATTAGGTTTAATTGAAGGGTGGAAACATTTATTTTATACAATAATTAATTATACAACGGTAGTTTCCCATCTATGATTGGCACCCACTTGTAAAACCAATAAAAAAAACATCATTGGCATGAAACAGTAAATGTTGATGACAGAGAAACCAGCAGTTGTCCGTTGGTATACTAAATGAATGCATTGAAATGAACTGAGCTCAGCCCAGTGTTTTGTACTGCTTAATGAGTAAATGTTTTAATAATCCGATATTCCTGTTAATTTTGACTTGAGAAAATATCGCGCAAACCTGGGTGGAATAAAGAAGGTCACTTTCTAAAAAGCAAATTATTTAACTTTCCATTCAGTTATTCTTTCTTAAAGTGACACTGGAATTGCCACATGTGACACTTCCTTCAAAATACACTGACAGCACATTAATTATTTTCTGTTCCCTTAATAACTATTTTTAAGTTGCATGTAGATGTAACAGATGCAAAGAAAGGCATAGTTTGTACAGTATATACTCACAAGACTTAAGTGTTTCATCAATCAACTCATTTCTGTTTCTTCCAGATATTCCATAAATCATGGAATCAGTAATCATGAATTTCCATTATTGCGCTGTTAAGATTTCCCTGACGGAGATCGGAAGGTCTCAACGGCTGCTCGTTCAGGTTCCTGCAGGGCCTTCGCTTAGCAAAAAGTCAGTTTCAAAATTTTGGTTTTGTCCATTCGCAGGATGGTTACGCGTCAAGCTTAAAATGACTCTAAAATGACCGAGGAAGGCTTATAAGAATGGCAAGTACTAGCTAGCATCTAGACTTCTGGCTTGTGAGACAAAACATTATACCTTCTCCCCGATACTGTATGAAGACAAACCTACAGATTCCGTCTTCAGTTACCAGGCCCAGGATGATGGGGTGGAGGGTGTGGTGGTGACAAGCGCTGTATCCTACATCTCTTCTTGCCTTTTGAGAACGTGTTAACGGACCGGCCTACCTCACTGATGTCCTGAACTTAAGTGTGCATCGGTCTTTCAAGCCCTTACCACATGCTTTCGGTGTGAAGCACATGTTCACGTGGCTGAAGAATATCTTACAGGACTACAGCATCTGGGGTATCCCAGTGCTTCATTAGTCACTGTTACCTCTTGACACGACTCATGATTGAAGACCTTCTGAACTGCTGCTCCATTGCCCACTGGCAAGTCTTTGAGAACTGAATGGATCAGGGTTTCGCTAAGTAGGTAATTCAGATAAATGATATGGTTTTATATAGCCTGAAGTTTCCTGAACAGGATGACATAACTGTAGTTTTCACAAAATTTATTCCTTCAGATTTGGCATGATTTCCAGTAAAAGACCTATACTGTACCTTGATTTTTTAAATGGGTTGTACTTTTAGTTCATACACTGTACACCGGCAACTCTCAGGATTCATTTGTGTGTCTTATTATAGTTAAAGGTGGTCAGTATATTGGCAGATTTTGATGCGTAGAATAAATAATGCATCGCATCAGCAGAAGAATCTGAGCTCCGTTCTTTATTTTCACATTTGAGCCATCTGCTCTGTTAATGATTCATAGGTGAAATGTGCACACAGTAACAGATAAAATAAACCTAGGAAAACAACACTCCAGTTAATAAGGCTATGCTTTCTCCAATGTTTTTTAAAAAAGGGTTCTCCTCTAGAAAAGCTTCGCTTGAATAACAATATAAACATTGTCTTTCTGAATGAGTAAAACAGCTTTAGGTGGATACATGTTTCTTAGAGGCCATAGGTCATCATTTTTAATTTGAAAACATGCTGTTTTCATCTGCCTTTGCATGCATGTTTAAATCATGTGAAAGACTAGATTTACAGGAAGAAGGCCTGTAAAACCCTAGATTGCATACATACACACTTTTGAATGTTCTGCTGTGTTGAACTTGCTAAATATATCTTTGCTTGGATTTACACAATTTTCCACAAATCCAGATGTCGTAAGTTCCTTTTGCAGTTTTGCGTGTGCAAAGTTGCTTTGTCCATCTTCCTGTATTTTTAAGGTCACATTACAGTCTCTGAAGTATTGGCTTTTGTACTTTTGTTTAAGCATTTCATAAAAAAAAAAGTTCATCTCCGGTCTTTGGTTTTGTTCATGATTTGGATGAATAGCATTTTTTGAATTAAAAAAATAATACACCTGTGGTAATGATCTGGCAGCGTCCCCGCATGGCATTTCCAAGAGGAGAGCAGTTTTGGACGCAGTTGTTAGAGGAAGCTGCACTCCTGTCAGATGGGAAGATGCTGAGCGTGGGTGTTTGTGAAAATGAACCCAGCCTACCCAGATCCAAGAAGGGGATGTGTCCCCTTTCTAGCGGGCTAGAAAAAAAAATGGATAAATTATCAGAAAACTGCTTGAAGGAGTTTTGAAAGCCAGGAAGCATTAATCCTACAAATATTAAACTTCAAAGCGCACTCGCAGCTGGTGTGTCGCCTTTTTACTTTTATAGGGTTACATTTCATCCGTGCCATGCTGTGCCACTTTCAAGTACTTCTTTTTAAAACTAAGAATCCATTATCTCGCCTTTTAATTGTTAAACTGGACATCCCGTTCTGTGCACCTTCCTGTCAATTCAAGCACCATCCAGTGCTTCCCAATTCTCTGCTAGCCGATAGCTCCGCTTGTTTCCCCTGCTGGCTGCCTCTCGGGTTGCTGCACTACTCGTTGTTATCGTTGCCTTTGCTGTGCACATTGATGCTCATCTCCCTCCCTGGGACCGTTCCTGTGATGAGCACTGAGGGTCCGATCCAAGTTAAAAAGCACCTCCCACTGGGTGTGAAGGTAGCAGACATTTCCAAGGTAGTAACTGTAACATTCGCTTCTACTTTGGATGTGTATTTTACAGTCCTCTCCGGCAATTGGAGTATTATATATATATAGTGTGCCATATTAAGCCAGGCCTTTCTGCTGTTTTTTTTGTATGTTTAATCATAATAAATGGCTCGACCCTTTACATATACACCAAACTTGGAAATGATAGAAGTGTATCAATCATTCTTAATTTTATCCTGAAGGTATACAATACTCTATATTCAAAATGCAGCACGGAATTGCGATTTGCAATTTCATGGTCTGAAAAAATGTTTTGAACTATTTGTTTTGTCTTACAGATGTTGCAGTTTAACTGTTGTTTTGTGCTCATGTGTCCACTCACTTTGGCTTAGTTTATTACTTTTTAAAATTTTATTTCATTCTGGATCCTGTTGCGTTAGGAGGAAGATTCAGAGACATTATGTAACCCAGATGCACAGCAAGGGTGTGATGCCTCCTGGGAATATTATTTTAATTAATGATTTTTGATGCATATTTTAGCTCTGCTGACAGTGCTTATATAAAAACATGTTCCCGGAGGGGATTCATTTAGAAGTTGAGACGCTTTAATCTTCAGCATCTGCCAACTGGCTTGTTGCAGCTTGTTGAATGGATTCTGTGAGTTTCTTTTTTTCTGCCTTTTCAACTCGAATTATAGAGCTATGTGTGGGCTTTGAACAGTTTACCAGACACCGCTCATTCTTGCCTTCAGGAGGAACTACCCCCTTCCCTTAACTGAGGGCTTTGGGAGGCAAGAGTTTAAGGATAAGAAAACAGCAGAAACGATAATAAAAAATGCAGGCTTAAACAAGTCCGCGCGCAGTTTGCTCTATATGAAGTTAGTTTTCTTGGTCGTCTGCATGAAAAACAGGATTTCAGGCACCTCTGTAGTTGTTCTGTCTGGTAAAATACTCCGAAAGGGGCTTCATTTGTTTAAAGAAAAAATACTTAGTGCAGAGGGCCTATTGGGAGTAAGGAGCTCCTGGTGACGTTTTGAGCAGTCTGCGCAAAACTAAGGTCTCAGGTTGAGTCGAAGGTGGTGGCTTATTTGCCGTGATGTTTTCAGTAATCTGGCAGTTTGACTATTACACTGCTCTGGTTCTTTCGGACACATTAAAACTGAAATTGTGCTGGTCACTTTAAACATTGTTATAAATGGAACAATTCCTGCTAGATGAAATGGACCCAGTTTAGATTTTAGGCCTCTGGTTGTCGTAGCTCGAGAAATTACGTAAGGCATTCCTGCACTGAATTGAGCAAGGCTGCTGTTTCAGTTACCTGTATATACTATTCATCAGTAAGTATATATATTTATTTCATAGCTGTTTTTCTGAATGCAAATTAAATGTAAATCACGTTTACTAGTGCTACTTTTTCTTTCTGAAAGAGATTATCACTCTTTAGTTTTTCACTGTCTTTTTTTTGTTAGGTAGAGACTCTTGAGGAACAAAGGAAAAAAAATTGTGTGTGTATGTCAGATTTAAAATCAGTTTTATTTATGTTGAACAAGAAAGCAACTTTTGTCAAAGTTGAAGGGCATTAAGGATTCAGGAATTTTGGGTCATCTTTTGTTTTATTTAAGTAGTAATATAACACTTTTTAAATGTATATATTGTGTAATAAATCCAACTGATTCCTTTCTTAAATGTATCCTTTTTTTCTTTATTCCTTTAAGAGGAATTTTAAAACTTTAAGAGTTTTTCCCCTTTGGTTTACTGGGTGCTTCATTCAGAAATCCCTGTAACAGTGTATTGAAACACTGCTGATCTGACCAAGATGATCTTTTCAGCTGCTGTGCCCTTGTACAGTGTGGAAATTGTAAAAGGAGCATAACCTTAGTCTTCTAATTGCATTATATCTAAATGACTAAGCCTCAGACTGGGTGAGCTGGGGAACAGGGTTACATCAGGAGTCTCCAACCCTGCTCCTGGAGAGTCCTGTCCAGCGGTTTGTATTGGTAGCCATAAAATCATTGATATCTAAGGACGTGGAACACCTGAGCTGTAATCAGGTGAATGATTGAAGTAATTTAGCGATTATTTAAGACAAGAAAGATGGAGAAATTCTGATTCCCTCAGGGATGAAAGAATTGGCTAAACTGATCAATAATGTACAAGTCATCCCAATCTTAAAACAAGCTGATCTGGGGTGATCTGTGAGACAAACTGGATCGAGGCTCTCTGGGACCAGGGTTACAGACCCCTGTTTAAATCATCTTCAGCCCTGGGTATTAGTCTCAATGGGACACTGCTAGTCATATTTACTTAGAAGTAAGTCTTCATACCCCAGAACACAAAACAAGTTAAATGTGGTAATAGAAATGTTAGTTTCCTGTACTGATGACCTTTCTACTGCATTTCATGAATAATTGCTTCATTCCACTTGGTAGTGGCCTGTGTTGAAAGCTACTGTATGAAACTAAATCAATTTAAATACATGAATATTCAACTACATGCAATTTTAGTGAACTCATTTGTAATAATAATTGAACTAATGTGTAATAATAATACATTAATAACAATGTAATAATTTAAAAGGTCACGCAGAAAACACAGGTGCAGAGGGACAAAGTCCAACCTAAGAACCTAGAGCTGTGAGACAGAACTGCCTACTGCCATAGCATCTTCCACAGGAACTCATTTTCTGTTGAAAATTACAACAGCTGATTTGCAGTCTGAAACAAAATTCTTTGCTACACACTAGAATAAATGATGTTTGGATGATAAATACTGTACAACAGTGGTCTTGGGAATAATTGTATTACTTCAATACGCATCATCGGTGTCACTCAGGCATCGGTAATTGGATCAGTCAGTAATGAAATACATTACTGACGCTGTCAGACAAGGGCAGTGGTTATAAACAAGGCTAGCTGGCAAGTCCGAGTGCGGCTCCGTATTGACCTGCAAAGCAAAGATAGTCAGGGACATCTTTCACAGCAACGATTCTACCCATTACAGTCGAAGGACCCAAAATATATAATTTTTGTTTAAAGAAAAAGCACTAAAACAATGTCTAGAGAAGCACCTTTTTGTTTGAATCTTGTTTATCAGTTTATAGTGATGACATTTGATGATGGTGATTATTTTTTGAAATTCATAAAAACAACTGATGCTCATTCTCGAATAGATGATCTTCCTTGCTCCTTTCCCTAAAGCCTTTCCATCTGTTATTTGTTGCATTCACCTACGTGATTCTTTGTTCTTTTTAAGGCGTTTCTGAATTTAGCTGGACCTAATCGGTGTTTATTGCTGGGCTTCCTGACATGTTCGCAGCTGATGAGTGGCAGTGGTGGTGGTCCTCTTCATTTCTTTGCCTGATGATCCTTCAGCTCGTGGACGAGGGTGCTGTTGAAAACTGTTCTGAGTGCTCAATTGTTACTGAAATGTTCTGAGCATTGCTGAAAATGCTTGATGCAGTGAAGCCCCCCATTCAACACCAGATGAAATGGAGATGAAAACTACTAAAGTTACCAACATAATGCTGTGCTGTCATTTCAGTGTCCTGGAGAGTGGTTCCAAAGGCCAGGATGGAGGAAGGCTATGAACTGGATCTGACGTACATCACAGAGTGCATCATTGCAGTATCCTTTCCCAGGGATTGCTCTGAGGAAACCTACCTCTCCAACCTGCAGGACGTCACTCGGATGCTCAAATCTAAACATGCAGACAACTATTTAGTAAGAACCTCCTACCTTCCTGTTCACGAATGCTGTTCCAGTGTCGTTTGACATCTGGACCCCCAATTACTTTATATGTGATCAACAATTATCAGAATAAAGTTGACAGATGGGGACGTTGAATTGCAAAACAGTTAGCAAGACCTAACGAGATTGTCCTGTAATTTAGACCAGCAGCAGTACCAGCACACTAGCAGCTGGCCCTTATCGACAAATACAGTAGCTAGTTCGAAATGCCAGAATCCGATTCCAAGAATTATTTTTGTATTGCATTTCTGTGCGTGCCACATTTTTCTTTGAGATCAGAAGCTGCATCGATTTCAGTCTTACCTGTGATTAGATCCGTAAATGGAATTTGGTTTTTGGATTTGATGCAACAGGGCAAAGTGTTTGCTTTGCATGCAGGTTATGTCACGAAGAGTTGTTCACTTCCATTGTAACATTTAGTAGTAGTAACATTTCTATCTATAGGCAGCATGAATTTCCTCTTGATTTCCTTTGAACTTCTTCTGCCCCACTGGGGAGAGGCGTGCCCAGCAGGTAGCATAATACTCACCAAGATGTCCATCCACACATCCTTTGTCAGGTCCACTGAGGGCACACTAGTATTCCTTGCTGCCATTGCTGCAATACTGCCATTGCTGCCTCTGTCTCAGATGCTCCTTGGCTCACAGAAGACAATGATGTACAGTAGTTCACAATTAGCCATCATCCATGAGCTGCAGTATAAGCATGCTGCTGCACAGGTCAGACATTCCTGTGTGTGGTGGCCTTCAGAAATTGATGATAAAAGATGGTACAGATAGATGCGACAGTCTTGGGTTGGTGTGCCTTCCGGGATGTGACTTGTCCATCAAAGAATTGCTTTCCTGGTTTCTCTGGACTTGTCTGATGTTTTTTGAAACTGTGCCTCTTATTCTCTAGGCATGTTCTGTCATAGACAGTGCCAAGACATGTTCATGGTTATTTCACTTTTTTAGTGTTAATTAAAATGTATTTTTGAATTGCTGTTTATACAGCTTCTAAACCTGCTCATTTTTCCAATTTTAACTTAAAATACCAAACATTGAGCATCCTTCCCTGTGAATACCTGATCACATGAGTTGAGCTTAGTATTTTCTTGCACCAAGAAACAAAATTACTCAGCCTGTTCACCATTTACAATATCAAGAACCACATGCTTAATGAATTTTTGGTGTGAATCATAAACGTTTGTGTTCTCTTTGTGCCTCAATTGATCCTTTAAGCTAGGATTATATTATTAGATAATCCTTATGGAACAGCATCAGGAGGCAGTGGTAAATATATGCAATTGAAAAAGCAAAAAACAACAATCTGATGTAATGTCCTAATCAGATATCATAATATATTATACATTTTGAGTTATGAATGTCTTTTTTTCATGCAGGTTATAAACCTCTCAGAAAAGAGATATGAACTCACCAAAATGAACCCCAAGGTATGTTTTTCTTAGAATTGCACATGAGTAAGTAGATCTTGTGGTTCTGTTTGACTTAGCAGGGTGTGGGTCAATAGTACTGGTTATTCACATTCTACATATTAATATGTGTGTGCGTGTTTGTATAAAGACTTATCTGCCCCTACACTGTAGTGAAATTCTTATGTAAATAGCCTATGTTTGTAAATGTATTTGCCTACAAGATTTATCTTTTTTTTATGGTAGCCTGCTTGTCTGATATAATCATGAATTTCTGGGATCAGTACTTGCTAAAGCTACAAAAAATATAATGTTTGTTGTATTGTAATTTTTTAGTTCCAGATTCTCTGGCCTTGGAAGATAAAGATTATAATTTGCTAAACCAAATGAAAATGTTCAAGGCCAGTACATGTACCCTGGTCAAGGACTAAAAACAGTTTGTGACAATCAAGGGAAAAAATAAGGAATTTACTTTTGTGATTCTACATATTCACTAGTCGCAGTAGTATGAAATTTTAACTAGATGAATTGTAAATTAGGTCTTAATAATTGCTTCCTTCACACAAGAATTAATTCTTGAAGTATTGAGACTTGATAGTAATTTTGCAAATGTGTCTAACATGAAGCTAATTCAAAATCAAAACCAGTCTGACATTTATTGGATGTGCAGTATCTCTGGGGGTCTTCTTGGCATATGGTGTTGCTCCTGTATGAGCTTTTATTCAGATCAAATGCCACCACAGATCAGCCAGTTTGCTTCACAGTTTTGGTCCCATACAATTAAAACACACACACAGATAAAAGCATTGTTTTTGAATTGAGTAATAGCTGATGTAGAGCACAAATCTGGATTTAATCGTGCTTGATTCTATTTCTCCGTGTGTGTCTAAAGAGGACCGATTGAAAGATCTAAGCTGTGGGATACTATGTGTTGAGCTTGGCAGAGCAGAAATTAGCTCTGCTCCGCTGGTCCTTATGAACTGGGAGACCTGCTGTTTTTCCAGACCATGGATACGGGCTGGCCTGACCTTCATGCCCCTCCGTTGGAGAAGATCTGCACCATCTGCAAGGCCATGGAGAGCTGGCTCAACAGTGACCCTCAGCACGTGGTGGTCATCCACTGCAGAGTAAGCCAGGACTCTCGGTTGCCAACTGAATCATTCTGGTACTTTTACTGTAGAAAAGTGTGCCTTCAGTAGTGTGGTATGTGCAGGTGATGTAATCCTCATGAATGTCCTCCTCACTGCAAAACACATTGATGGTCATTTCCTGACACAGACTATGTTGAGCATTAGGTTAGTGGGCAGCCTGGTCTTTATAAAAACATTTGTTCATTTAGACAGTAACAGTTCCCTATTGATGCTGTATGAAACCCACAAGTGGGTCATGTTTTAGTGATAAGGTGAAAGAGACAATAAAGCAAAATAATGAGGTTATTCAGAGATAACAATTTGATGCCAATATTTGCAAAAAAACTAAATCCTTTCATTTTTTTACCAAAGGTTGTCTATATAAAAAATATACATAGTTTTTCTTGTTGATAATGGGGAATAGGCACTTAAGCATTCAGTCCATGAAAACACACCAAAGTCGAGATCACAGAAGTCTGGAGACCTATTAATGTCTACTCTGCAGACAAAATAAATTGTTTCTGCTCCTGTCTAGCGATCTCTCAACTTAAAAGCTTTTTGATAGTAAATAAAATGAAGATGAACTTGTTACTTTATTCCTCCAGGGTGGCAAAAGCAGAATTGGAGTTGTCATTTCCTCATATGTACACTTCACCAACATATCAGCAAGGTAACATAGATGATAACGATGCTATTATTTGTGTATTTGTATATACTGTATGGTGTACTTGCACATGTGTATATATATTTGTGGATTTGTATCAATAGGAACGTTTAAATAATATTTAAGAACGCTAATGGGTAGTGCATGTTACCAAACTCCAAATTACTTAAAAGCAATGTTGAAAATTGTAAAACACCATGTAATTCCATCCCAGGTGTACATCAGGATGTTAAAGTGTGCTCATAAAATTTGTTTTTTTTCTTATTTAAAATACTGCTGAATGAATTTGTTTAAGGGTGGTAAAGTAGTTGAAAGAATGGAATATAGTTTAATCTGATAAAAAAACTAAGATTTTTCTCTTCCTCATTCTCTCAAGACACCTTCATTTTACAGGGTTTTTGAGAGATATGTTACCTCTTCAGGTATAGCCACAATATTTCAGATGTGAGAATATATGTACAAATGCTAATGAATAAATGAAAATTTAAGTTTGATCAGTGAATAACTCAAAAGGACAGGTTTCATATGTACAATTATAAAGTTACTTTGCTTTTGTGCAGATTCTTTTATTTCGGATTTATCTGTGATTTATGCATTTAAACATTTACTGTAAGCACATCTGTACATTACTGGACAGATGTCTTTAACCGATAAGTTTTATAAAGTGGAAAAACAATCCTGTTAAAGTTTACTGGTAACTTACTTATACAGTATCTCTACTTTTTTCATTCAACAAATGAATTTCCGTATGTAGCTACTTTAACACTACTTAAGAAAGATAAAAATAAGCAAACTATACATTAAAGAGAAAGCAAGAGTAATCAAGTTTATTATTGACAGATGGTCTTCAATACAACAGACGTGGTGAAGTAGACTTTGGACTGAAAAGACACCACTTTGGGTCGCTATGGCAAACCTGTAGAGAAAAAAAACATGCTGTGACTGCACGTAAAGCACTTTAGCACTTTTGCTTTCTAAATCATACTAAGTTGCCATTGCGAAACCTACCTGAAATCTAACCAGGTCAAAGTAATGCTGCATCTGTAGATAGGGGCTACTGCGGTCCCAGTTTTCATGGCCTGTGCAAAACTGAAAAAATAAAATTGTTCTTGTTTGTGCATTTTCGGGCACGTCACCCTAAGCCTGCTGCCATGGGTTTGAAATGTCACCGAAACATATATACATACCGATTTCTTTTCCAGTGCTGACCAAGCGCTGGACCGCTTTGCAATGAAGAAGTTTTATGATGATAAGGTGTCCGCCATAATGACGGCGTCTCAGAAACGGTAAGTCCCGTTTTTCGCGCTTTGCTGAGAGAGGGAATATTAGTTTTATAACACTCCATGATGCAGATTTAGATTACACACGTCCGGAAATGAGATAATTTTTTAAATGATTATGAAAGCTACCTTATTTAAATGTCCCTTCCCCTGAAGTGTATGGGTAAATCCATGCCGTTTCTCGCAGTCAATCTGAAAAGAACATTTGTTTTTCCTGAAGGAGAAAATGTGGCAACCGATCAAATTCAGAACATCAGAACATCAAGAAGGCAAATGTCAGCATATAAATTTCATGAAAAATGAAAAGAGTGCTGAATTTAAAATGCGGTAGATTGCCTTCTTTAGGCTCAAACAAATTCACCACACGAAACAATGTCAGGGGGACAGAAATTGTACTAGTTATGACCTCTTCTCATCTAAGATCTTTCCTGATCTGAGATACGCCTCAATGGTGTCCCCCCTGTGTATTCTTTAACTTCCAATGGGAGCCGAGAGGTGTTTATCCCACTTGACCCGGATGCTCAGTCCCAAACAGTTCAGAGCATTAGGGTTTCTGCCTTTATGTTAGACAAAGGAACACGTAAGTGTTAATTATGAGAAGTAAAAGGAAAGAGACTAGAAAACCGAGCCTTCCAGCTTTGAAGCCTTCAGCATCAGATTAACTACTGCTTGATCCTTCATAGCCTGGACAGTTACGCAGCGACTCATTCTAATCCCCTTCTATTAGACTACCGTTTTCAAAAAGACAACACCGTCCAGGTACAGTAACAAACTTGTCAGGCACTTCTGTTGAGCTAAAGGAGGACCTCCGAGTTGAACATCTGCATTTTAAAGCACTTTCGTCTGTCTGGCTAAGTTCTGCTTTAAAGAAAAGCTTGTTTTTCCTGATTTAAATGATGCTGCCACATCGGCTGTCTTTCCCTAGTTCATATATTTAGAGCTCTATAATTTAGAGATGGAACAGTTATCTTTTTGTAGCTTTGATCTTTTATTTTAATAGGTTTCTCTGTATCCCGTTCAATTACTTCCTTTCTAATAAATTAGGAGTCGTGACCTCAAAATTGTAAAGGGTTTAGGAGGAACCCGTGATTAAATCTGCTGCCAGTTTCTTTTCTCCTCAAGAAAACAAGAGCAAAAAGTAGTGTGCCCCTCGGTTTGCAGCAGTGACAGGAAAGAAAAACACAGCTTAACTTATATATGGACAAAGTGCACAAGGACTTTACTTCTTCGATTTCTATAGGCTGCAATCTACTTGTATGCAATGAAAAAGGAAGGAGTTTACTCTCTGGGTGCCAGGAAGTCCACTTTACCTTCACTTTCATTGCAGGTATGTGTGGTTCCTGAACAGTCTTCTGACTGGGTCCATCAAAATGAACACTTCACCCCTCTTTCTGCATTTTGTCATTCTTCATGGAGTACCCAGTTTTGACACTGGTGGAGGTAAAGGCTTCTTATAAGCATGATCCAACTCAAAACTGTACAGGAAGACCATCAGGTAGTGGGTGAGAGAGCGATTTACTGATTAGAAATGAGTCATATGGTCACAAAGTTGCTGCTCCTGGGATCAAATGGAAGCCAGTGCTTTATTTGCTCCTGTTGGATGGAGTGGATATTATTTACTGGGATAGGACATTTCCTCTTGACTGGCCTAATCCAAGTCCTGGACCTGCAATTTTCAAACATGCTGCTTGATGTAACAGTCTGCTGCTTGTTTTAACCCAATACTAGTATGCCATTGGGCATTGATTTTGGAGTTTGCATTTGTAACTACGTTTTGATTTATCCCGGATCCTTATTTGTTCAGGAGTATTTTCTTTCTTGATTATTAACCACTTGCCTGGCAAAATTTACTAAGAAATTCACAATCGTGCTACATGTTCAGAAGGGACTGTGGATACGTTAATGAAAGAGTCAGAACAGTTCAACGCATAGAGTGAGTAGCATTGTATAATACAAGAATCATTTTGACATTTAATTATTAAATAACACAATTCACAAACACATGAAAGTAAAATCTACCTCGTTTGAATTCAGAAGTGGAGCCGCTATTCATAAAATGCCTTGGAAAGATTTAATCATTTTTCTTAAGACTGAATTGCCGGTCTGTCTCAGTACACCTCATGAGAATAAAAGTGCCATGCTGCCTGGTCTCTGAATATGAAAAGCTTGAAAAGTGTGAGGAAAGAGAAATCCTTGTAATTACTGCAGGCTTCCAGTGTTTGGTAGCCTAATTAAGAGCACTCAAAGTGTGTGAATTATTTTTTTCAGAATTATACAATTTACACTGCTGATACAAAGATGATTTTTTTGCTTGCTGGTATCTATATAAACATTACTTTTGTAAAAAAAAATTAATCCGAAGCACATTTTTCTAGTTAAAAGGATACTGTCCTTATTTTACAGTCTGTCACCCGTTTTTGAAAGTCTACCAGGGAATGGAATCAGTGTACACCTCAGGAATTTAGTAAGCCTTTTATTTTATTAAAATATGATTGATTTATCTTTTTTTTAATGTCTCTGTTTTTTTTATCTAAATACTGTTTCATGTTATTTCTGTCCAGTCGTGTGGGAGCAGGTTATAGAAGCAGGATCTGTATTGCCCTGGAACCTGCTCAGCTACTGAAAGGTGATGTAATGGTAAGTTCCTAAAGCACTGGAAGAATGCTAATATGTTTCTTAAAATAACTAACTGTGGAGCTAACTAACCTGTATCTAAGATGCTTTTGCCCTACAAAGCATTGATTTACTGATTGCTTACATAATAGTACATATTCAGCTTTGGCGATTGCCCTTTGGTTGATATCGTACATGTGTGCAGATCAAATCATCTTCATAAGTTTCAGGAGATGTAGGACGAGGTCATAAAATATTGCTCACGAACTTATATGACTCTACCAAGTAATTTCTCCCGCTGTGTTACAGATTAAATGTTATCACAAGAGGTTGCACTGCGCGGCAAGAGAGGTTGTTTTTCGCCTTCAGTTTCACACGGGCGCTGTTCATGGGCACAGACTAGTGTTTGACAAGGAGGACCTGGAAGTCGCCTGTGAAGGTAGGCGACAAAGACAGAGAGAGTCAAGGGGCCGGAAAGCGCTGTCCTGTTCTGTGAAGAAAACCTAAGCAACAAACTAGTTTCATGCATTAAAATGCTGGTAAAGATGGATAGTTTTCTAAATTTGGATTTTTCTTTTAAAGCTTACAGACTTTTTGTTTTTAAATAGAGAGCTTCTAACCATGTGTATGAGGGTTATGTGGTCCGATAAACCTGACAGTGACATAAGCGACAGAAGATTTTTGTTAATCAGTATGTATATTAAATAGTCTGTACTTTGCCTTGTCTGTTTAAACACAGTTGAACTCTTACAGGACTCATTTTTTAACACTTACCCCCCGGCAGCCTGTTCATTGTATCTTTTACCGGTACCACCATCAAATAACCTCTTTTGACTTTCTAGATGACAGATTCCCAGATTATGGGAAGATTGAACTGATGTTTTCGGGAAGTCCGGAGAAGGTTCAAGGTACTACTCACTTAGTTTATTCTGTCGTGGAAGATCCTTTGGGCAGCTCTTGTGTTTACCCCTATTGTGTTATTTCAGTCATGCAAAATTCCACCAGTTGCTCAGTCTGTTAGTCACTGGGCAAGTTGTAGGTGAATAGAATAATGAATGACTTCAAAAGGTGTTTTCATACCAGAGCAAGGGGATGTCGAACATTTGTTTGAGTCAAACTACAGTAGTTTTTGTGCCAGTTTTGCGGTGGTGATGCATTGCCTTAAAAAGATAAATCAAGCGGAGAATGCTGACAGAGCCCTGAAGCTGTATCTTCCAGCAGCAACTGAGAGGGAAAGCTATGGTCTGAAAAAAAAATTCTGAGGAAGAGAAGGAAATGTAGACACATCACAGTCTCACCACTTTGGAATGAAGATGTCAGATTTGAGCGCCTGTCCTAACACAGGCACCCTCATGGTATCAATCAACAGTGCAGGCAGTTTCAGGAGAGAGGTAATAACGTCATGCAGATTCCTCTCCATATGCCTAAGTCCTAAGTGTACTCACTTATTTCTGATTAAACCGCTTTTAATAGGTGATCAATTGCTGATGAACAGACAGAGGTTGGAATTGTACTGTATCTGACACTCCCACAGTGAGTCAGTGTGTTTTTCCTTCTGCTTTAGTCCAGTTTAGTGCGGTCCTGGAACTTGCTTTTTACAGCACTGGGCTCATAGCAATTACAAACCTCATTCAGCTTTTTAAAAGTGAAAAGAACATTAAAAAAAAAGATCTATAGATTATAAAATGGAAGTAAGAGCCTGTGATTTAGTACTTGGTGGGAGAGATAGGTGTTAGCAGGTCCAGGGTTGTGATGCACTGCTTTAAAGTATCGCCGTGAATCTTTCCACCACACTGTTAGAGGGTAAATACAGCTCAAGGGGTGCGTTTGGAAACAGGAATAGAATAATTAAAAGATTTTTAATTGTGTTAGCCTCAGAGTTGAACTGAGGTTTTAGGCATCATGTTCCTATACATTGTATTTTATAATAAATCATTTTGAAAAAATCAGCACTAAAGAACAAGGAAAGTGGATAATGCAAAAGAAAATGGGAATGGGGTATGATAATAAAAAAGAAGCTGGAGTTGCAGAAAAAAAGTTAAAGGATAGCTAGCTTTCTGTCATTTTTCTAAGTGGAGCTGAAGGGAACGTGGCAACAGTAAGTAAGAAAGAGACGCCAAGATATGGCGACCAGAATTATTGTGACAAGATGAACATTTCTAATTATCCACAAAGCAGCTGAACTCATGTTACATGGCAAAGGGGCCTTAAGTAAAATAAAAATAAAAAATTATATGGTAGAGGGGAAGTATCTTAAGAATAAAAAATAAATAAAAGTAATGTAAAATAAATTTAAAAAATGATATAGTTAAAGGGAAGTATCTTAAGAATCTTGATATGTCATACAACTACCTTAAAATGTTCAGTTTTTTCATTGGATTAACAATAAAAATATGAATGAGAAATTCATAAAGTTGTGACAGTTTACCCATGAAGCAAACAACAAAAGGAGACTCAGGAAATGTGAAGATGTCTGTAGAACTATATCTTTAGATATGGATCTGAGGGGCCACGGAGTTTTTAATTGAGGATGCATAGAGTTGTCCTGGCTTCAGCCCAGTGTCCTTGTGTGGTGACATCACGTGTGGAGTCAGTGAGTGTGCATGCCTGTTCCAGGCTCTGAGCTATGGCAGAACGGCCCCGGCGTGACTGTGGACTACAACACCGCAGACCCGCTGTTCCGCTGGGACTCGCTTGAACACATGAGCCCGGACAGTGAAGGTACAGTTGCTTTTTCTGTCTTCTTTCTCAGCGTGCGGAAGAAGGAAGAATGTGCCGTTTTCTTGCACTAGGAATTTGTCTTTTTCGCATCAACCCATGAGACACACAGACAGGGAGAGAAGCTGGGGGTCAGAGCGCAGGGTCAGCCATTTATACGGCGCCCCTGGAGCAGCTAGGGGTGAAGGGCCTTGCTGAGGGGCCCAACGGAGTAGGATTCCCCTGCCGGCTGTGGGATTTGAACCAGCAACCCTCCAGCCAGAGGCACAGATTCTTAGCCACAGTGCCACCAGTCTGCCCAGTTGACTTTGACTTGTGGCATGTTCACAATGGAAGTAGTATTTGTAGTATTTGTCAAATGTGTTACATGGAAAACAGTTCTGAGTTTTGCAACGGCTAAGATTGCCTGCTTTGGTGGTTAGCTGGGCCTTGAGTTACCTTGTGTGAGTTTGACGAAGAAGTACGAAGAAGGTGGATGCTGCACATTGGTGGTTGTGGAGGGGAGACCCCATTACCTGTAAAGTGCTTTGAGTAGAGTGTCCAGAAAAGCGTATATAAGTGTAAGCAATTATTAAATTATTATTACTCACAACATGCATGTGATGGTCTTTCTCAGAGCCCGATCGTAAGTGAGAGGAAGGAAAAGGAGATTCCAAACCAGTAAACGGCATAAAAGAAGTTTTACAATACTTCAGTAGTGATTGTGTTATTTATAATAATAATTGTATTTGAATAATGTTCCAGACAGACATTCAGCATATTCTCCTGGCTTTCAGTAGGGTGTAAATCATTAAAATTGAGGTATGATAGAGTTAAAGCCATTTGGTTGTGTTCAGTAAATATGTTCACATCTCTCTTAAGTATGTCTGGGATCAATGTGAATTATTTATTTACTATTTTTTTATAACACATTTCTTTATCATTTATAGCTGCTGTATTAGTATACAAGAACATGGATTATGTCAGGCAAAAAATGTTTATTTTCTAAAGGCTCTTTCATAAAAAAATTATCTCAAATTGCTGATCCATAAAAATTCAGGAAACTTAAAAATAGACCTTACAAATAGCATTTCCCAGCACCTGTTATGTTAAAAAACAAGATCTGCCACAGATGCAAATATTCTTTCTGAGCGCTGTTGATTTTTGAACAGTGGGTGTTCCTCTTTTAACTTGTTTGTGCTAGTTTGTGGGTGCTCGTCGCATTTGGAATTGAGGCCTCTGAACAATGAGTCTAACCCAACTGTGGGTTATTCTTATGCTTTTCTGCCAGCTGTCTTTTTTCCCGTGAGATTGTTTATTTATACTCAACAAGATACAGAATGAAAAAGAACATAAGAGATACTGCAAAAAAAAAAAGAATTCTATTACTTTTACTGATAGAGGAGTTGTTGTGTTGTGTGTTGTTTTGGAAATGTAATCACTCCAGCTGCTTTAAAAAAGCATGAAAAAAACACAATGAAAAACTGTTCTTTACTTAGGGGACATTCCTTCCACAAACCTCAAACACTCCAGTAGTATAATTCCAAAGCAAATTTTCTCAGCAAACATTACACCTGAGAGTGAAGGTTTAATTAAATGACAGTGGAATTCAGCACTTGGTAATCAGCCAAGAACTTGTTTTTTAGTGCATATCATTCCATTCTGTGTGAGTGGATGTTGCCAAGTCAAATAAAAGAATTCTGCCTATTGTGATTTTAAGTATTCTACTTATTGTCCTTGATATACTGATCATGTGGTAAAGGAGCAAATATAATCCAGTGAAACATAATGGCAAAAATCTCAAAAGACAGTGTAAACACAGAAAAGGTTTAGTTACAGATTTTCCACTTCTGTTTAAATGAGCGATTATCCCATTTTGTAGACTTGCACCCTCACCATTTTCATTCATATGGTATAATCCAATGGATTGTTATCCACAAAATCAGTTTTTAGAGAGCGATTTCATGATGGATACATTAGTTAAAATAAAATAGATATAAATTCCACAGTCTGGATTTAGGGTCATTTTGCTTGTGTCCACTTCTGGTTCATTTAAAAAACAAATCGAATTTTTAAAACAGCGGAGACGTGTTGATACAGCAGGACAGTCTGAGTGAAGTCAGATTTGCTGGCTGATATGCACTATAAAAAAGTGTTACTTTTTCTCCAGTCTGCAACAGTAGCATTCCAGCTAGGATTTAGAACCTACAGTCCTCTGGTCCAAGGTATGTCCTCTGAGTCCAGAGCGATCCACACTGCTTCCTAGACTGCAGCCTCATCACCCATCATCGCTTCTTTAAAGAGAGACGTGTTGTACAAATGCAGTAAATCACTGTACCACAAGAAGAGGCTCAAAGCACTGTTGTGGAACAAATGCTTGCACATAATTTACTCATATTAGGGCTGTGCTAAAGTTTACACATGCATATATGTAAAGTGAATGCTGGGAATACACAGAAATATCAGTTAGCAAATACCAGAGGCTACCTTTTCCACTTCAGAAGTAGGTCAATGAAAATCCATTCCGCATATTGCAGGTTGGTTGTGAATACTGTGTAACAACTCATCTACAGCAACAGACTATATAATATTACTGTGCCAGTCATCAAACTCCAGTTCTCTGTGATATTGCAGAGTACTGTCTTTTACTGGGCTGTATGAGATTAAGGGTCAACTATGTCCACCCAGGAACCTTAAAGTCATAGTACCAATTTTTTTACACAGAAATTTGTATTTTTATACATCTACCAGTTGACTTTAGTTTTGTTTTTATTTACTGTTCTCTATTATATCAGTCCACACTGATAGTAATACATGCCCACACCCACAACTTGCATGACAAAATGCATATCAAAATGTACATAACACAAGGTTTCAGCTGTGGAGCTTTCTTCGGGTGTAAGCTAACCACAAACCTTTCTTTCTTCTCTTTTCAGCATGGAATAAACCTTTACTTGTTCCTTTGTTGCCTACAAATGCTGACGCAGCTACCCACTTAAAATGTACAGAAGTTATTTTTTTCAAAATTTTAATAACCTCATGGATTGTCAGTTAAGACAATGAAAAACTACAGACGATGCTCACCCTGACTGGAATTCGTCAGTGCAGTAAGGCTGTGTCTTGAATGACAGGGTTTTATATTCCTGAGTACAAAGCTACATACAGTACGAGTGTACTGTGATGAAACACCTCACAAGGTTGAACAGCAGCAGGGGCTAGAACCTGCAGTCCACCTGTTATGAGTCCGAAGGCTTAACCACTTCATTATGTCACCCTCTCAAATTCATTTTTATTTTTAGAAAAAAAGACATGACTTGATATTCCCTGGGTCCAGCTCTGTTTAATTGTTGAAAGAAGTTGCTGTTTCTTTTCATCAAAATAATAAAAGATCACAAGCAACATGAAAACATTCTTGTAGATTGTTACAAGCAATAAAATAAAAGCAGTGTGTAGTTCACATGAAACTGCTTTCTCACCTGGGTATTTTCATCAGTAAAATAGAAGCTAAACATGCATTTTTTTTGAGAAAGTCATTCAGTTTTCAGATAAATCAAAATTTTATAAAAAGGCTTACCCTCTACGCTATGCTGCCCTCCAATTTAAAAAAAATAAAGGGTGTGATTATCTTTACAGATATTGCTGAGATAAGACAGAATGACTAAGAGTACAGTAAAATGCACAACAGCACCACCTTGCCCTATTCATTGTTGTTTCTCAAGGACGACTTTCAGAGCGAGCCCAGGAAATCAAAGTTCTTTTGTAATGTGTGCCTGTTACCACTGGGGATATAGAACTAAGAGTTTTAGTGTTACAGTAGTTGCTGATTATAGTGAAAACTGTAATTAGTTAGGCTAAATTAAAACTCCAGCATTTCAATTACAAGTTCCTAGCTTTAGGTCTAAAATATATACCGCATAACATTAAAAAGATACGATGATGTTAAAGAACTGTCTAGTTCAAAATTAAAAACAATTCTTGAAAGTAATGACTCATGGATTTTTAAAAAATAAAGGTGTAATTACAATGTACATGCTGGAGAATTTTAAGTTGTTAAATTCCTAACATAGGTAAATATGTTGGAAAACCGACTATCAACATTTTTTCACAGGTTTTATTGTCTTGTTAGTCATTGATAAGTATGTGCTTATTATCTTCAGAAGCAGTAAAAACTGGAAAAAAAAGATTGCTGTTGAAGCACAGTGGTCTGTGCAGGTTCACTCTTTCCAAACTTGATTCATGCCGATGCTGAAACAATCTGTGAGCCCAGCAATTGAGGTTTTCTGCGCACATCTGGTTTTATGCCAGTGCGAAACATTTTAGCGTTGCCATATAATTTTGTGATTACCTACTGTTGAGAAATTATCTGGCCCCGATTCACAAAGAGTGGAAAGAAATAGCCAAGAAGGAAGACCGTTCTAATTAAAGCACGGTTTTTCAGGGTACAGGAATGTTGTGTTCAGCTCTCAGATGGTTTTGTTTTAAGTTCCCTCTCTCTCTTCCTATACGTCTCCCTTGGCTCTGGGAGTTCGGATTACAGCTAAACCCTACTGCCTACTCCTTCTACGGCCCGCCTTCGTGTTTACATTCTCCTTCTCATATCTGGCCAATTGAAGGTCTCCTGTGTACGCTGCACAAACACTTACCTCCCCAGTGCAGAGCGGCTAAAACGGGGAGCCTTCCGTGATGTTGTGTGCTGGCTTGGCTTGGCGTCTGCGAGCCACACTCTTTTCTTCTTCGGCTGATTTTCCAAGCGCTTGGCTATGTGGACATTTGGGGGGGGGGCAGATCGTGGTTACCTGCAGTTAATTAAGAGGTAAGGAGTGTTCTGAAGGGAAGGGGAGCCCGCTAGGGGTGGAGGGAATGGTGGAGAAGGGGGGGGGCGGGGGAGGTTTGGTGGTGAAGGAGAGCAGGAGAGAGAACCCTGGAGAAATATTGTCACCTTGTGGGGAGGAATGCAAGTTCCCTGCCTGCCCAGAACTGCCTGAGCAAAGGGAACAATCCAGGGCTCCTGACGTGCGCCGCAGAAAGGGTCACCTTGTTCTCCTGTTTCGAGATGTCCGAGTGAATGCACTGGTGAAAAGCTGGAAGAGCCTCCTCTCAGACAGCTCCATGGATGTGTTTATCTAGCTGCTCTGAACCAACTGTGTTTCAACAAGTAGTGAATGAATAGGGGGCAGTAAAGTAGAGGGGGCTGCCAGGCTGCGCTGCTTTTATCATGCATGCCTGGTATTTGGATTTCAATGCTTTGCTTCCCTAAAAGACAGGCATTTAATGGGAGACTGACTTAGGTATGTTAGCTATGCTGTTGTTTGCTTATGTATATTTGGAATGTGGACTTTGAACAGTGACATTATGGATAGCTTTTCTCAATTTAAAGCATTAAAAAGTTGCTTTATGTATGTTTTGTCACTCCTGGATCCTCATTTTGACAAATCGGAAACCGTTCTAAATTTGTTGGTAGTTTTTTAATATTTGTATAACAGTAATTTACAGGATTCTCTTGTGTGTGCGTGTGGAAATTCCTGTTCTTTTTTTATTTTTAAGAATTGAGAGTATAAATACAGCTATGTTCTGTGGGTTGCTGGCTTCAAGGACTTTGTGATGTAATGTAAACAGCACCCTTTTAAAGGTCAAATCCCACAGTAATCCTCAATATTTACTTTCAGATCTGGTACAAAAATGAAAGGTGAACCTTTGTTTCTTCTGCCATTTTAATAGTTCGGATTTATGTGGTGGAAACACTAAATTAAATTCAGAGTTTCGATCCAATGAACATTTAATATGCCTTGTCTGATTTTCAAAAAGAATTCTCCGAGGCAAAGAATTTTCAAATAAAGAAGACCACAATGGAAATCTCTCAGTTCTTCTTTCACAACCATGAACATTTTAATTGGCATCAGGAAAAATAGGTATGTTTACCTTCGTTATTTTGCCACAGCCTTAGGGTACAAATCCAAGCAAAAGACATCATACAGAATTTTATCAGTGGCTCAATCTTGGCAGAGTAAACGGACATTGTGTTGCATTTGTTAGGAACTCATTGATTGAATGCATTGGATTTTAACAGCTTAAGTGTTCGTTTTTTCACTACTGTCAGCGCCTATATGCATATTTATATGTTCGAATAATTTGTGTCCAAATGAATTAAATTAATAATTTGTATTGCTAAAAACTTGTTTATAGAGTGCCTTTCGCCTCAAAGGTAGACCAAACTTCCGACCTTTTCAACCAAAACAAAAAAAAAAGTCGAGGCTTATTATCGCATGGAGGTGTGATCTTTCAGAGGATACCATGCTTTGACAGGCAAGGCATAAAGTAAACCATATGAATCTTGATGAATGTCTGGAAAGCACAGACGCAGTGCCGTGTATGTGGTTGCCGGTACGTTGGGTGTCCTCCTGCAGCGCGTGACGGAGGAGGTTGCTAGGGCGGATGTGCTCCACGATCATCAGCACAGGATGAGTGTTTGAAACGCTGCCCTCTTGTCCTTTCAGTGCCACACTCGCAGGGGCCTGTTGACGGGAATCTGTATGCCAAAGTGAGGAAGAAGAGCACTACAGACAGCGGACTGGCAGGGGGGCCTCAGGATGGGTCTGTGACCAGCAGCCCGGACCACAGCGACCACGCCTTGTCCATCAGCAGCGACTCCGGGCACTCCACGGCCTCGGTGTGGACCAGCTGCACCTCGGGGACCAAACGAGGGCCGAGCAAGAAGGAGAGGGCAGAGCTGAAACGTCTTCTGAGCGGGTTTGGGCTGGACAGCGCAGAGCCCTGCAGGGAGATGACGGAGAGGAAGCAGCTGGTCGGCGTCCAGCACACGATTCCGGCCCAGGTCCACGTCAATGGGGACGTGAGGATTAAGGACAGGGAGACGGATATCCTAGACGACGAGATTCCCACCCACGACCTTCACAGCGTAGACAGCATTGGCACCCTGTCGTCCTCCGAGGGCCAGCACTCCAATCAGCTGGGCCACTTTGGGTACCACAAGAGCAGCCAGAATTCCTTGCTGTCGGATGGGTTCAGCAGTCACACAGGCGAAGAGCAGCGCCTGGCCGGTGTTCCTG
Organism: Lepisosteus oculatus; assembly: GCF_040954835.1. NCBI lineage: Eukaryota > Metazoa > Chordata > Actinopteri > Semionotiformes > Lepisosteidae > Lepisosteus > Lepisosteus oculatus. The sequence continues at coordinate 4,577,564 of NC_090701.1, read as the reverse complement.
ACCTGGGAATCAGCATGGAGGACTACGAGAGGGTTTTCAACGAGTTGAAGCCGGGTCACCTCCCCCAGAGGAACCCCTCTGGCTCTCATGTGGCACCCTCAAAGACCCAGACCTTTGGGCAGAGTGGCTACTCCACACAGACCTGGGTTCAGCAGCAGCAGATGGTGGCCGCACAGCACTACACTTACCAGCCAGCAGAGAGTGACACGAGGTTCCCTCCAGAGAAGAGACAGATGAGTAGCCACCCCAGCCAAACTGCAATCCCCGACACTCCCACTAGAGGGAGCAGCAGCAGAGATGCTGTACAGAGGGCGACTATTGCGCTGAAGGAATCCAATGGCTTGCATATCGCAAGCAAAGAAGAAGATTCACCTGCCTCGCTCGCTATGGATATTGATCAATCCATTGAGCAGCTGAACCAGCTGATAATGGACCTCGACCCCACCTTTGTGCCGATACCCACTCGATCGAATTCAGTTAAGAGGGAGGGCACGGGGCAGGTCAATGGATCTGTGGCCAAGAAAGATGATGGAGCCAGGTTCACCTATGGGGTGAATCGCAGGATTCAGGATGGTAACAACGAGGATATGCAGAACACACACCAATCAGGCAAGTCCAGATCCCTACTGTTGAGAAATATATACAGTATGTGTCTTGCTTTGATGTTTGGGGTTGTTTGAATTTGATGTTTGACGTACTGGTGGGGATGTATTAATGTAAAAGACATATTAGTGTAACCCTGTGTATTATGAACAACCAACCGAATTTGAAACAAAAGCAGACATGATGATCCTGCAATTAATACTGAGAATGTTGTCACTGAGGTTTCTCTGTAACAGGAGAGGTGGGATTGTGGTCAGGGGCTCAGATCCTTCAGCTTTAAGGATTTTTTTTAAGAACCAGTAGGATTTTATTTCTGGGGTCTCTCCTCCTGTGAAGGGTGTCTTTCTGTTTTAATACCGGCACAAAAAGACACAGAACCGTAAGGAAAATTGTGATAATACTCTTTCACTCACCCATAGTTCATTTGGGAGTGCTGCAGACCGACATATGATAATTTTGCAAGTTGCCCGATATTGAAATATACTTTAAACTTAAGGCTAATATTTTTTAAACCTTTTAATCACGCTTACATGTTCCCAATGAGCTTTATTTATTTACATTCCAAATAGTTCCCCAATAACGTGTAAAATGTTGCACTCTTCAGTCGTATAATAAGGGCTGGCTCTCCTGCAAATGTTTTTAAAGGCAAATATAATCAACAATTTTATGTAGGACCTGGGATTGTTGCTGCCTGGGGTAAAAAATGATCACGTTGCAGATAATGCCGCTATTTTATTTTGTTCCTTTCACCAGCTGTTTAAGAAGAACTCAGTAAATTTGTATATTAAGGTACTGTGGACATTTATTTAACACCTTATTATGATTGTGAAAAATTGCACACACTATAGAATTTTTTCATTATTCTTTTTCTTCATTTTGGTGAATTTGTTGCATTTCATTTCGGACAACCTGAATAGTTACAGGTCAAATGCTCATAATAATTTTAACTAAAATAACCGAAAGGAACAGCAGACGTCAAAATGAGATGTATTAGGGCTGTATTTATGTGGGAGGTTTAGGGATTTTTAATCCTGTTCAAGGTCTCGCCTTTAAACCTTGTAGCTCTTTTGTGTTGCTCTTCTTTCTCCGGTGTTGAGGAAAATTAACAAGAACAGCCTGAAAGCGAACCCTTTGGACTGTGGTTCGGCTAGCAAGAAGCTCAGTACACACGATTTGACCTGTCTTTTCACAAGTTTCTTTTAGACTAGCATGAAGTGGTAGGCAGCTGTACCAATATAGCCTGAACCCACTTTCTTGTCAGATTTGCCTCGAGTGGGGATAAACAACACTTCCATTTGAGGTGTCCCTCACACAGAGCTGTATTTCCCTATTTACACTGTCAACTGAAACTGTCCACCTTTTAATTTACCTTAGAGTTTGGCACTCAAGAACTTTTTACCACCAGTGTTTGACCACTGACAGCCTGCTTTATTTTCTGTGAAGTTTTACTTCCTGCCTCATGGAAATTGAGTGTAGACCATTCTCTTACCACTTTGTATTTCCATTTGATGAGCCATAACCAACTGTTCAGTCACTGAGAGTCTGCTTTCTTTTTAAAAAAAGATTATTTTTTTGCACGTCTGGTGGACAGCAGTTAAGATGTTAAGAGTTAAGATGTTCTGTTTGCACTTTCTATTTAGTTTGTAATTAGGAGTGAAGTTGAGATTGTTTATTTAGGGCTTTGACCAATGTACATATACATTTAGAAATAAATACTGCGAAACGTCATTTAAAAGCAAAAATTACTGTGCATCATTAACCTCAGGAATCATCCCAAGAATAATATTAATAAGCACATTTCACTCTTTAAGCTTTCAATGGCTACTACTCCAATAGCCCTTGAAGTTTTAAAATAAAAAAAAGTGTTTTTCTTTTTCACAAAAAACAACGTAAACCAACATTTTTTTTCTATGAAGTGCTAAGAAAGAAAACTGATAGGCAATTTTGTAGCTATTGATCAAGGCAAAAGGGCCATTATCTAATGTTTAAGAATGTCCAAAGCTTCTTAGTTTTAAACTTGACACGTTTTATACAGTAATTAATGCATACAGTAAGTGGTAAGGAATTTGACGCATTCTTGATGGTGTACGTGGTTGTGATTCAGATTTTTGAAAATCTACAAAAAAATCCTTCCCTTTTTATGATGTAGTTTATGATTCAGATATGGTTTGAAGAATCAGTGAATTGGTGGTAATGAATAGTAATAATAATAATTGCTTACACTTATATAGCACTTTTCTGGACACTCCACTCAAAGCACTTTACAGGTAATGGGACTCTCCTCCACCACCACCAGTGTGCAGCCCCACCTGGATGATGCGATGGCAGCCATAGTGTGCCAGACCGCTCACCACACATCAGCTATTAGTGGGGAGGAAAACAGAGTATTGAAGATGGGGATTATTAGGAGGCCATAATTGATAAGGGCCAATGGGAAATTTGGCCAGGACGCCGGGGTTACACCCCTACTCTTCGAGAAACACTCTGGGATTTTTAATGACCACAGAGAGTGAGGACCTCGGTTTTACGTCTCATCCGAAGGACGGCGCCATTTTACAGTATAGTGTCCCCGTCACTATACTGGGGCATTTGGACCCGCGTAGACCACAGGGTGAGCGCCCCCTGCTGGCCCCACTAACACCTCTACCTGCAGCAGCCTTAGAAGTTTGATGGGGAAACGGCACTTGTTGGGATGACTGAAGCTTTCAAAGGTTAAAGTTTATTCTGTTCATTCCCCTCTTCTTGTGAGGCTTTCAGCATGTTTGAGTCCTTCTTATTAAGGACAGCCTTGGGAGGTATTTCACCTTCATCGCATTGTTGCAAGTGTTAATTTTTTTTCTGGGGCAGCATGATGGTCTGGCAGTGTAGGCCACTGTGCCAGGACAGAAAACCGTCGGTAAATGTTTTGAAACCTGCTATTCATGAACTGCTCCACAGTCCTTGCCTTTCATGTGGTGTCTCCATTGTCGTACATCACATCCTAGCTAGCAGGTAATGGATGCCAGGAAACCAGTTTTTTTTTCCCCAATTCTTCCACGGAAACCTTCTTTTCTCTTCTCCTCAGTCTTCACACTCAAAACCAAGTGCACATCTACTGACACTTTTTAAGAGAATGCGTTAGAATGGTGGCCTTCAAAAGGAAAGCGAATGAGCCTGTCTGAGAGAGCCACCAATTTCACTCTTTTTCAGATTCTCAGATTTTTGGCTCGTCTGAAGGTACCTGTTCCGAGAGGAGGTGGAGATTTTATTTACCTGTAGGATAAAGGATTCTCAAAGTGGAAACACATTGTTGGCCTAGCTTTCTTAGAACTGGGTAGGCTTGAGTTGGCCTGGGTGACCCCAGCGAACCCCGTAAAGAGAAGCCCCTGTGATTTTTAACATAATTAAAGTTACAGACTTTAAGAGACTGTTCAGCCAATCTAGCTTGTTTGGTTGTAAGTAGTTAATCAATCCAAGAGTCTCACCTAGCTGTTTCTTGAAACAGGGCAGGGTACTGCTTTGACAGCATGGCTGGTTAGCTTGCTCCATACTCCCATAATCCTCTGTGTACGGAAGTGCTTCCTGTTCTTGGCCTTGTGAAATAAATGGGAGACTGTGGCGCTGTCTCTCTTACGATGCCTACAGAAGATTAGAAGTGTTGGTGATACTCGTGATGAGTGTGGAAAATTGCTATTGGCTGTGATAAATTACATTTTGGAGGAATGTTTGCATATCCCTAGGTCATAATGGTGAACATGATTGAGTATGTTTGAAAGGGGTAGAAAAAAAATATTTTGTCAACATGTCTGTTGATTTCTGTCCAATTTTTGACTAAACCATTCTGTTTAGAAACTTTTTTTTATTTGTGTGTGAGTTTTCTGCGTGTATGAAACAGTTCTTTTGCTCGCTTTCATTGTAATATCTGTGTTTGAAGAAAAGGTACAGGGACTTGGACTGTATCAGGAGAACAATTAACTATTTTCTTATTTTGTGGTATAATATTTCCCCTGAAGGTGTTATCATTTTCTTTTCCCAAAATGGATTGATAGGGGGCATTGTTGCGTAACAGGCAGGGAATGCTTTTGAAGCCAGGGTCACAAGGTACATTTTTATCCAGGACTTTTGTTTAGATAAAATTTTAAAAATGCAGTGCCCAAATCTGTTATGTAAATCTTTGATATGATATCTTCTTTCCAGTGTTGGTGTACCACTTAGACAAAACTGCATTTATTAAAAAAGTTATACTTTCTAATACATTAAAGTGCATGTTTTTCTAGCTCCTGAATGACAGGAGCAAATTACAACACTCCTCCATCATCTTGAGTAAATAAAGCTGGCTTTTTGACAAGTAAATTGCCAACTGCTGTTATCCATGTTGTTTTTTTGTAACCTGGACTGGATGAAGTATGAAATGCCTGTAATTTCACTAAAATGACTCACAGAGTGCTTTGCGTCTAATAACTTGTTAAAACATGGCTGTTATGTGTTTCAGAGATTTTGGCTAAAAAACTAAAGGAATTGCAAGATGTCTTATTATGACCTTGATAAAGGTCAATGGCTTCATTAAAGCAAACACTTACAGTGGGTACTGTAGACAACTCAGTCTTCTCAGGGTGAAACTTTATTCAGTTGATGCTTTCACCCAAAGCCGCTTCTAATTACCGATCACATAGGAACAGGCAAAGGCTTATTCCATGCTGAAGAGAAGAGACACAGCCTGTCACCTGAAGAAGGCTCCACAGTCGATACGTTGTGTCTCTTTTCTTTTCAGCATGGAGTAATCCTTTACCCGTTCCTTTGCACCCTGAGCGTACTGACGCAGCTCCCTACTGGAACTTCTTCAGTCTATTACATCAATTTTTTTCCAATTTGTACAGCTGAATTTTCTGGACTTATTTGGGGTGAAGTCCGCTGTTCACTGAAAATGTCAGTGTACAAAACTCATCCCTGCTCTGGAGGCCAGCTCCTGAACTGCTTACAGTGTGAATAAACTGAGGGTTGTGAATGGGCTGTTTATTCGGCTGTGAAGGAACATTAACAGGATCGGTTGTTAATTGTACGTGATTGTACTATGGAGTCAACAATACAGAAAGATGAACTGTAGGCATCTAGTATCTTCACCTGCGTACTGTAGATGACGCATAAGACAATGAGAGAAAGGGGTTTCTTGTCTAATTTCCTCTCTTGATTTAATTCACAATTAATCTCTTCATTCTAATTGATATCTAACTCATAATTTTGTAAGGGTTCCCTGTGGATTGATGAAAAATGTGCCTCTTTGGTTGATTTTCATCTGATTATGAGCATGAAAACCCCTAAAATGCTTTGCATTTGATTACAGCTTTACCCTTATCTAATATTTCTGATTTTAATATATCTAATTCTGCCCAAATTATGATAATATTTTCATATATCCATATCCATATCCATATCCAGTATGGTTATAAGTTTTCAGGTTTTATAGTTAATTGCTCAGTCTCAGTTTTGGCAACCTTATATTGCTATAGAGTGAACCAAGATAGTTTTGTAAGAAAGAACAGTTTTTTTTTTCAAATTTGAGCAAATTATTTGGGCAAATTGTTTCTGTCAAATATTTTAACCACTTGAAATAAACTTAAATATGGTGTTAAATTTTTAAAATCCAGTGCAAAGGTTTACTGTATTTCTGGATTATAAAAGAAAGGCAGCACAGAAGAACAGACACTTAGACTCAGTTATTCGTGATTGCTCATTGCTGGAGGGAAACTAGCTGAACTCTGTGCAACTGAAGTGATTCACGTTCTATGTGCTTATGGTCAACAGTCTAGTGCAGCAGTTCTGATTCTGGACTTCCTCCAAGATTGTGGGTTCAGTCCCAAGAAACACAATGCTGTACTCTTGCACAACCTATTTCGACCACATTACTTCTTGTAAAATACCCAGCTGAATTAACGGGTGCAAATGTAAGTTGCTTTTTGTAAGAATTGTCACCCAAATACAGTAGTAATGGAAAAATAAACGTATTATGTCACAGTACGGTATATTCTTTACCAAATATGTACAGTATAAAACCTGCGGTGCGCTAAATCATGGATGTAGTAACATTTGCACCTGGTTTGTTATTTTAAAATCTGTACTTCCTGGTATTTAGTGCTTAAAGGTAGAGTCTGCTTTTGTTTATTTTTTTAATTAAAGACAATCTCCTGGGTTAAATGAAAACTTTGGCTCACATACCAGGTACAAATTAAAAACTGAGTGCTTGAGGTTGGGCTTTTCTATCTCAAGGGTTTTGTTTATACTCAATGACAGACGGTCACTGGCTTGTAATTTTCAATTATTCTCTGTGGGTGGGTCAAAATTTGGATTTAATCTTCCAACTCATTAAGTGTAGAATGACCATATGTAAGCTGTTCATTCTTGGGAGATATTTTAGAAGTAGTATGGAATTTAAAGAGATGATTGCTTAATAATTATCCATTTAAGGGATTCATTTCTGTTTTTGAGAGCTCAATTGGAATTAAACAGCAGAAATTACCGCTGTCCCGAGAAATTTTGTATTTAATCCTGTGCCTGTGTTTGGAAAGATTTAAAATACCGTAATTTTCAAAAGGAGTGTTTATAGGCAGGGGAGAACTTACAGGAAAATGTGCTGTGGACTGTAGACATGTTTAAATAAACGCAAGTCTTGGATGCAAAACAAAAAGTTTTGTGCAAGTTATATAGAAGCTTCAGGTTGTCTCCTGTCATGCCAACATAAAGAAAGATGAAGAGGGGACTGCTGTGCATTCCACTGATTCCTTGGTTACCACCGCCTTTTGACCTCTTGCTTAGCTGATAGGGTTAAAGGCTATTGAAGGCTGAATGGAGTATAAGTGCTAATAAGTCTTCATTAACAGCACTGGAAGATTTGTGTGTTTGGATGTGATAAGAGATTTGGAATACCATTTGTTGTGAACCCATGACCTGAGTAGTGCAAAACGTTTGTTTTAACTGGAAAAACTAACAAGATATATATTTTTTTTGTTTAACAGGCGCGTGACATGGAGAATGTACTATATACAATTATTTGTGTTTACCCGGCCGTATTTATGTAGTCGCAAAAAATCCCGCTTTAACAATTTTGCGAGGCATGGTCCCTCTTCTTCTTACCCCGGAATAATTAATTGTCAATAAAAGAGCATAATTAGTCACAGGACAAGTCTCGTCTTGGCTGCCAGCTGTACATAGTTCTACAAGGGAAAAACAAATTACCTCCTGTTGTTGTGAACGGTGCCGTTTCTGGAATTTCCACGTCAGGAACACATTTACCCTGCAGCCAACAGCTAGTACTCAAGGTACAGCCAACAATTTGTGCTCAAGGTTTTCGGTGTAGAATTGCCTTGTGGAGCAAAACACAACCGTGCTCTTCCACCTGGCTAATGCTCAATCCACTGTTCTGAACTACACTGTGGCGAAAGCAACATGCTTTACTTTTAGAGGGGCAGCAGTGAAGGGTTTTCAGTTCTGTGTTCTAATGTTATGCTGGGATTTCATTTAGAACGATCCAAGAATGTCCTGCAGGCGTGCACTCCCACACACATTGTGACGATCTATTGGAGCTGATTCTTGGCTGAGTTGAGCTTTGACTTCCATCGTTATCCTTTATTAAGGCTTTTAATTTACATTAATCGAACACAAATGTGACTGAGCCGAGTGGGATCTGCCAAACACATCTCTGCCATCTGACATCCATCCAGCTCACTTAAAGAAGTCACCTGATCATTCCTCTCAACCACTTCAAAACTCACACCTTTCACAGGCTGAGAAGGCTGTGTAAATGGATGGCCATTGATAGAGATGTGTCCTGCAGGTCTTGATAAATAAGAGCACATTCCATGTGCAATCACTTGAATGATATTTCAGTATCACAGTTCAATATACACTTTAATCCCACGTCTGATTCCAAGTGAATTAGATCGATTTAGAAAGGGGATGTTGATACTTCTGCATCTTTGTAAAAGTCTTTAGTTTCAGATTAGACAGGACAGGAGAAATATTATATTAACAGTATCATGTACAGTTACACATTATTAAGTGAAAACTATGTGGAAGTGCATTTAATACACAAAAGTTAGCCAGCTGCATGATTGAAGTATATACCCTGGTTTCTCTCAAGAAATAGCTGGATTAGATCCATGGTTCAATTAACAATGAACGAAAGTACCGAATTACCTGGAAGGATCAAATGGTTTTTTTTCATCTGTAGCCTTTCTTACTATGTTCTCATGACAAAGTCTGACATAAATTATAACCCTGAAGATTGGAACAGTTGATATACATTTCTTAAGCACCGTGGCTTTGTTTTATGAGAAATATAATTGTTTCCTCTTTCAGGTTTGAAATTAGGTTGTTTTTCCTTCAATACAAAGAAAGAGATATTGAATTGTAAAAGGGTAGTGAGAAATTCTGATACAAAGAGGAAAAAGAAGGTACCATGGTTGTCATTGACAAATGTTTTTCCACAGTTCAGAAATATACACTTGTACTGACTGTTTCAGTTTATTGTGCTGCTGGGAGACATTTAATTATAAATTGAACAGCAATAATAGACAACTCAATATCAAGTGTGAGCTGCATGTTATGATACATTTTGTTGGTTTTCATTTGAAAAAGTGGGACTGCACTACTTTTTACACAACAGGAACTTTAAAAGCTATGGTTGAATTTGTTATCGTAATACTGTATAAACCATGCAGTACATGTTGGTGCAGTATGTGGACAATTCATCATAGTATACTGACTTTACATTTTGCAACTTAATGCTAAATATAGGAATGATTTCACTCTGGTACCTAACCATAGAGATGATTCATGTGTCCAATTACAGATTCTAATTGACATGTGTGGTGTTTCACATGAGAGGACCTTCAACCACAAGATGAAATTTCTTTAGCATTTTGAAGTCACTGTGGTTTTCTGCAGAAATATTAAGAGATTCCTGTGCCATTTTCATATTGCATTTCCTTTTTCATTTCTATCATTATTTATTATACAGTACATACCGTGCTAGGCTTTTGGGAAAATTGGCCCTGGTGTGAGTGTGTGTGTGTGCCCTGTGATGGACTGGCTGTCCAGGGTGTGCCCCACACCCGAAGAAGGCTCCACGGCCGAAACGTTGTGTTTTCTTTCTTCTCTTTTCAGCATGGAATAAACCTCTTGTTCCTTTGCAGCCTACGCATGCTGACCCAGCTCCCCACCTGAACAATTCTACTTTGCGCCTGTTGCATGCTGGGATAGGCTCCAGCTCCCCCGTGACCCTGTATGGGATAGAGAAGTTAGATGGATGGATGGACTTACATTAATTTTCCCTTTCTACTTGTTTATTAATATTGGATCATACTGTACATCAGCTCTACGGATAAAAAACAACTTCATACTTAATCTCTAAATATAATATTCTGTCTTAACATCCACGCATTTTTTTCAGAACTGTTTTTTTTCCATCGTTCTCTTAAACAGAGGCCTTGCTAAAACGTTGTATCTGTTTTTCTTCACGGTTTGTGAAGGTAATACACCGCCCTGCTCTCTGTGGACACAGGCTCATCATCTTCAAGCATCTCATCATTTCGTAATGTGCTCCCGATAAAGGGTAGACGTCGCCTTTGTAAAGTCTTAACCCTTTTGTCTGACCGCAGTTTGCCGAAGATGGAGAAGATCATTTTAAGACCACAGTTTGAGTTGCTCGGCAAGGCTCCCTGAAATGTGCCTCTGCTCGTGGTTTGTGCTCTGTCTTGCAGACAGATGTCGATTCTGTTTTGGTTGAGCACTGAAACACAGCTTGTCAGAGCATGACTTGCATACCTCTGACAGCACGTGGACTCCAGAAATCGAATGTACCAGGACCAGGTGAACTTGACAGCAGAACAAAATCCCGCAGCCGGGCTACTTATTTAAAACAGGACAGCCTTGCTACAGTACCTTTCATAATCAAAATGAAATGTTTTATTATAAAGTACGTACATACTATATACAGTATACTGGATATACTGTAGCAGACGTGTAGGAAATCCTTCGGATTTTAATTTTATGGAGTTATAGAAAGAAACAATATATTTATTTACTACAGAGTATAATGGACCATTTTTTTTCAAAACTTCACACTCTTTGAGTGTGAATAATACCGCCATCAGACGTTTTTGAAAGTGTGGTATTACCTAGAGCTGTTAAGCTATTTCTTTACATTAAAGATGGGTACAGTTTTCTATTGGATATAGCTGTATAATTGTCAGAAACTGTAAGGCTTCACTGTAGCCAGCTGTAGTCTTGGAGAGCAACAGGATGTTGGGGTTTTTCGTTTCAAACAGCCTCTAAACTACTTGAATGGCTGAATGATTTCCTTCAGAGGTTGAAATTATATTGTCGCAGATGTTTAGCTTTTGATGGTTTAAGGGTGACCCACAAAGCCTATTAGATAGCTATCTCATTATCTCAAATGGAATTGGTATTTTAATAGATTTAATGTATTGTCCTGCTATTCCAATTGTAACGAATACGCCCCTGCGTATAACGGGGATCTCAGCCGCCCGGGATGAAGGAAGTCTCCTTTAGCTCAGCCGACAAGTTCCCTGCTGCGTGACGCCGGAGACCCGGGTCCGAGCCCAGGCAGTGAGGGACGAACTGGCGGGGCTGGAGTGGCAAGGGCTGAACCCCCAGAACCGTTACACAATACATAATTTGTAGTTAGTGCCATTGTTGCAGCAAGCATCACATCTTCCAATAAAAAAAAAAACTTGAGGGGTTTAAATCAAGATTCACAGTGTACAGATAGTGTACATATTTACAGTTTTCACACACACATATTTTACTCAGGCTAGAAATACCATTTTAAGCAGTTTCTTTGCTGCTTGTCCAAAAAAAGCCATGCCCATGCCAATATAAGAATTATCTTGTTAAATTATGTGTAACAGTAACTTTTTCCTCTGCGTGGATCTATCAGTGTTTATTTGCCTGAAGTGGCTATCAGGGCAAGTGTAACATTAGAAAGAAATGACAGGAATGAAATGGTGAACATCACCCCAGAAACAGTGTGGTTAGCATATGTCATGAAAGCATACAAACATTATAACGTTATTGTTGCGTAAATGTATTACTGCACTGAGCACATTTGGTTTTTTTTAGCTTGTTTTTCTAACCTAGAATGCCGTACTTCTCTAAAATGAAAGATTCCGCACTTCCAATGTAAATCCTGGGCTTGCAGTTTCTGGGAAGGGGCAGCTGTCTGCTTTGTCACAGCTGCACATATGGCAGGAGTCTGTCTGACAGACCACGCACTGCTCTTGTTCCTAGAACATGTGTTTAATACTTCTGAAGTCTGAGAATGTTTATTGTAAGGTTTTGTATAACATGGATTTCTACATCATGCTTACATCTTTTTATTATTTAAAGTTATCCTAAAGTTTGCCTCTGGCCATGCTATGTAAAAAATACATTGTTAAAAAATGCCAGTGCAATGTTTATTATTATAAAAGGTTCTTGTCCCAGTTCCTCTCAATTCTAAGTATATTAAAAGAGAAATACAGGTTAGGGTGGCATATACAGAGACTGGATATTGTTCATGAGTTGTTTAATTTTGGATTAAATTTGTCTCTGTTTTGAGAAACGCCTGGAGCACTCCATGAAGTCTGAATGAGCAGCTAGATCATTTCTGATCTGTGTGTGATGGAGTATGTAATTTGAAGCAAATGAATTGAGCCAGTTTCCAGACGTGTATTGACAAACTGGGCTATCACTCCTTTCTCGCAGACTTCCAGGTTCTTTCCATTTTTCGAGAGGTCATCCTTGTGGGCTTTTTGGGTAAAGTCCAAGCTTTTTTCCAGTGAGGCTGAAAACTGTTGCTGAGAGAAGAATTGAAACAAACAATGAAATGAAATGCATGCTAATAGCAAGGGAGGTGAAGTGATCATATTGAGTGAAGAAGTAAACAAGTTATACTTACAATTATAATAATATACTGTTCTGTATTTACCATTAAAGTTGTATGCCTCTTTTATCAGTTAAATGAAAACTAGATTTATTTCATAGCAGAAACTCCCTGGTGTCATTAATTTCCCTGGTTTCCAGATATACAGTATAGGTCCTTTGTACCTAAGTTCAGCTATTTTCTCAATTTGAAGAAGCAACACTTCAAAAATGGTTTGCCTTTTAACCAAGAGCTGTGTGACTAATGTAGAACAGATGAACTCAAACCACATAGCATCTTCATAATCAGTTGTATTCATTAGCAGTTTCTAGCATTCCACAGCTGCATGAGATTGCATTTTTCTGTGTTCAGATAGGGTCGTTATACCAACAGCACTGTTAATGAGGGATGTTTTACAGGCACAAAGGGAACTAAGGAATTTCTAAACCCCAAAGCACTCAGATATGCAATATGGTTACACAGGCAATTATAATTATAAGGACATCTGGACAGTATTATTAAAATATAGGTAAGAATCCATATAAAACTAGATTATGCTAAAATGCATTAACCCTCTAAAATATCTCCCCTTGTAAACTGTCACAGCTGCACTTTGGCTTTGGAGAATGGTTTTATATTGGACCTTTATCATAGCTTTTGCAAAATAGCCCAACTCGATGAAATCACATCCTTTGCCATTTTCTTGTATGTGGTACACATTATTTTCCATTACTCTTTGAATTTAGCTACACAGTTTTGTGTCAATTGCAGGAGTTGGTAGTGTTTGTCTGGGAACAACTATTTTTTGGAGTTTCAGCTCCTGCCCACACCGCAGACCTCTACCCTAACCCATCGACCATCTCAGCATCCCAAAGATATCTCCGGAGTTTCTCCTGACATGGAGAGATTTACGAAAACCTACACTTGTTTCTTTTCTTAAAACCTAAACACCTAAATGAATAGATGCAGATTAAATGATACCAATGAATTGAAAAAGGAAGTGGTTTTGAATAGTTAGGAAGGGATGGGCTTGATTTTCATTTTCATAATCAAGATTAAGACATTCACTCTGTCAGCCTTCTGACTTTTGTTTACAGAGCTGCTGTTTATTCTGTATTTCCTGATTGTGGTCTGTGCGTTTTTTTTACATTAATTTTACCTCCTAAAATACTGTAGCTGTGGTGATGTAAGAGGTTGGTTTTCTTCCTAGCTGCACAGACTGTATTGACAGAGAGTTCTTCAGTGCTATTCCTTATGCATGGGGATATACAGTATAGTACACTGCTGTGGCCAGTCCCTCTTGCTGTTTCAAACAACTGCAGGTTTCTGAAACTGATGGGCTGGTGTCACCAGTCACTGGACCTTAACTGCACTAAAACTTAAAGAACAAACCTGAGGGAGAACAGGAAGATGAGCTCAATAATTGTGCCCTGAGAGAATAAGACAATGGACCAGTACTGTATATGTGGCCGTATAGGAACTTGCACAAACAATCCACTTTTTTATTTTCTTGTCTAATAAATTCCATAGCAATCAAACGTTTTAGTTATATTTCAGTAAGAAGTCCATGCATCCCCGCTATTTCTTTAAGCATGTGAATTTGCACACTTTCTAAAGCAATATATTATTGCTATAAATATTGTACTTTGTTTCTCCAAGAATAATACATGTTCAGACAGACTTCTTGCAAGATTGATGTATAGGTGTGCTGTTATATATAAATCATTCATTCACCTTTATTCTAATAGCTAGTAAGAATGCAGCACTTGTTCTTTAATTATATGAAATGTAAACCTGAAGAATGTAAATTTGGAATATATTAAGCCAGTTTAATTAATGACTCATGGATGATAACATTTACAACACTTCAGTAATTATAATTGTAATGTGACTGTATGTTGTTCTTCGAGTCTGAGGCAATATTGTTGTAGTAAAATCTCCTGTAGCAGAATTTTGGCAGAACCTTATCTGGTAGATTCTGGAATGCAAGCGTAAGCCGACCCTTTTGATGTTCAGACACTAGAAATAAACTTTTCAGCCTCGTGAAGGTTACTCTTTACTCTTATTTAGTTCATTTTTTAATTAATTTCCCCTCACATCCATGTACAACTTTGGTTCATGGACATCCCCAGACGTGTAGGAATGCTAGAAAACCAGTTAATACTTTCAAAATGTACAGAGGGGAACACAAGTGGTCCAGAGACTTTTCTTGAACTGCTTTTCTATTTCCTGAACAACGTGTTGACATACCTTTGAAACTAATAAATGCAGTCCTTTGCGTTTGCAGCCCTGCAAGCCAGTGATTCCAGCCTGGAAAGGTCAAGGAGTGTGCTTGGAGCCCGGCAGAGCAGTGACATCACAGAGAGCTCTCTGTTCAGCAGGACCGGATGGGTCCTGATGGAACAGATTCAACATTCACCGGCCTATGCTTCAAGCTCACAGCCTTCTGAGGTATGAGGCTCTTGGCACAGAGCAGTAGCACTGTTATTTGTGCAAGCTCTTTTTCTCGACGGCTGCTGAAACCCCTTTATATGCAAATATATATAGATATATGTTATATATTTTAATATGCATGTCTTTTTTTGTTGAAATCGTGTTAGATGTGATAAACTAAAGTGAGGAAGAAATGCAACAAAAAGTAAAATTAAACTGACTTTAATTCAGAAAACTCTAATGAAACATTAAGCACTGGCTTATGTCATGTACGTTCAAAATTTGTTTCAAATAACTCACCTTCATTTAAAATTGTATCTAAACTAACTTAATTTGGCAATGCTAATTATATTAGGGGGAAAAAAAAAACCTGTGTACAGCAGAATGTTGGAGCAGGCAAAATACAATGGAGCATTTATTTCAATTGTACAAATCTGGTCACCATGTAAAGGCAGAGCCCTTGATTTATACTGTACCACTGTGTCCATTTAACCCCTTAGTAATCATTCACAGCATCGTTAACCAGTATGGTATCCTCAGTTTATTTGCTCGTATTAACTCCAATGATATCTTTACCATTAAACCGACTAACAGATTGTTCTTGCATTCACCATTTGCCAAGGTGTGCAGGTCTGTGGCACAGCCATTGCAGAAAAGCCTTGCTGCTGTTTTAAAGAGTGTGAAGCCCCCAGTGCTGATAAGAATTATCTGCACCCTTTGTGCTGAGACTCTAATATACAAGTGCAAACACAGCCTCCCCGGGACTCTCTTTATTTGCAGAATGGGGCTGTGTCACGGGTCCCCTCAGATTTGACTGATGTGGTTTCTTCTCACTTGTTTCCGTGGATGTTGCCCGTTACAGTGCAGTGCCCTGCAGCGCAGAGAGGTGAACGGTGAAGCTGAGAGCAGTGTGTTGTCTTCGCTGGAGACCGGCAGTGAAATAGTCCCTCCCACTCCCGCTTTCCCTGTGTCCCCTCCAACACCTTATGGTAAGATGATCATTCTCTCCCACTGATATTAAGAGCATTTCCAAGGCCAGGTCTGTTGCTGCCTTCGAAATGCAGAGCTCAATCATGTTCAGCTTAATTGTGTCCCTGGCTTTGTTTTTTTTTGTTATGATCACAGTGAATGCCCCGCTGTATAAATCGGTCTCCCAGGTCGTCATAGTAAATGAGAATTTGTTCTCAATTACTTGCATAACATACCTTCTTAAATAAAGGCTGTCTGGACAATGTGTTCAAAAAAGTGTAAATGCACAATATGTTTTATGTAAGGGTGGTCTTATGAATCCGTCTATAGCCATATAATAGTGTAATATTTATTTTTGTTAAGCTGTGATAGTAAAAGAAATAAAAAATAAAGATTTAAACTAAGGTTGAGAGTCTTACCCATCCATTTATTTTTAAGCTTTTTAAGTGGAGATCTCAATATTCCTGTTTAATCCTGGTCTGCTGGTTTTACTTAAATTGGGTTTTACTTATGAGGACATTAAGATCTTCCTCAATTTTCAGAATATGCTCGATCTCAAATAAATTCCAAAAACACTTGACTAGATAGTCTTCCTGACAGGCAATGCTACAAAGATGGATCTCCCGTTATAAAAATAAATGCATTTCTTATAACGATTCCTTATGGTCTGGGACAGTACTTTCTCTTCCTCTAACAATTGGAGCACCAGCTAATCTGTTTTACACTTGCACAATGATCGTGCTGAAAGCCAGAATGATTGCTCCTCATCCCCTCTGTTACAGATTCTCTCAGGATGGGCCTCATGCTGTATGTTAGTGGGAGTGTCCTGTAATATTGTATTTCTGTATGTCTGGAACTACATGTGTTTTCGGATGTGACTGGTGTGAATGGTGCTAAGCCCTCAACTCCTCCTTCTCTGTTTGTCTATACCAATGCATCTAGAGCATTAGAAAATGCTTCCCATATTTCATATATACAGTATAAAAAATATGGAGCGGAGTAAAGTAAAAAAAAATTCCAAACATTTGGAAAATCCCTGTTTTTTCAGTAAAGCAAGGCGCTGCACTTACGGTCTCAGAAAACTCTTATGCTGAGATTATATGTGCTCATAATTATGCTTAGATTGAGATATGCAATACAAGCTTTCTCTTCCTCTCTTGCAGTGAGAAATGCTCCAGAATTTACTGAGATGAGGATGCATAACCCAGCAAGCAGGGACTTTGAAGCATACAGACCCTCCCACGGTAGGAGAATCTGTCGTATTTACTGTACATATAAGGTGGGAAAAGGCTTAGAATGTGAAAATTGGCATTTACGTATTCAAAATCTGCTTTCAGCAGCCAGGGTAAGAACCCTGAATTAAAACAAAAACGTGAACTAAAAAGTATGTGCTTAATGTCCCCGGCACGTGTTTTCAGGAACTGGAATGTGGATGCCTTTCCAGTGTGCACAGTGTATCTCTTGCTTTTTATCACTGGGCACTTCTGTTCAAAGACTCACTTGTTCTGCTGGTTACTACTCTTAGAGATAACAGTGTGTTCATACAGTAATACCTTACTGAAATTTGCCTAATGTTCATTAAGCAAAGGGAATCACGGAAGTGTAAAGCCTTATCATATTTTTCATACGTAAAATAATGTTTTCATCAAAAACCAAAAGAATACCCAGATTTGATCATGCCAGATTAAAGCACGTTTTTAATAATAATAATTGCTTACACTTATATAGCGCTTTTCTGGACACTCCATTCAAAGCGCTTTACGGGTAATGGGGATCCCCTCCACCACCACCAGTGTGCAGCCCCACCTGGAGGATGCAACGACAGCCATAGTGCACAAGAACGCTCACCACACACCAGCTATTGGTGGGGAGGAGAGCAGAGTGATGAAGCCAGTTCAAAGATGGGGATTATAAGTAGGCCATGATGGGTAAGGGCTAATGGGAAATTTGGCCAGGTTACACCCCTACTCTCTTTTACGTCTCTTCCGTAGGACAGTGCCTTTTTACAGTATAGTGTCCCCGTCACTATACTGGGGCATTGAGACCCGCAAAGAACGCAGGCCGAGCGCCCCCTGCTGGCCCCACTAACACCTCTTCCAGGAACAACCTTAGTTTTTCCCAGGAGGTCTCCCTCCAGGTACTGACCAGGCTCACACCTGCTGAGCTCCAGTGGGCTGCCAGTTGTGAGTTGCAGGGTGATATGGCTGCTGGGTTTAAACAAATCAGTAACATTGTGTCCTAATACAGCATACAGAAGGAAACACCACTCCTCCCACAGGAGAACAACACTAGGAGCTTGTTTAAATACCGTGACTTTGGCATTTCGACTTGGCATGCCTCCTGCGCAGTTTATTCCAGATACAAGTTATTTGGAAACTTTCCAGATGTTTAAAGTTGAACTAAAACACCGTCACCACCTCTTCCTAATACCTACTTCATCCTCGTATCTTTCCTGTCTTAAAAGGAAAATGTTGAAGAGATATGCCAGGGTGGTTATGTGCATTATTGAAATTCATTGATGGTAGTAAGAACAGTTACTATGGGGAGCTGTGTCTAGGTGTGAGCTGCAAAGTAAGAGGTAGAGGTTAGTTCTACACTGAAAACTTAAAAGAAATATTGTGTTCATTTTTTAACTTTACAGCTTTAAACTTTACATTAAGTTAACATCTGCTGTAGTGTGCTTGTTAAACTGATTAGTATTTGTGCTAAGCGAATGGTGATAAAGCCTCAAATGGTTTTCTGATCATATCAAAATATGTTGGAACTTTTCTTTCCATGAATGTCTGAATGACATTTTAAATCATGGGACTATTTTTAAGATTCTGAAGAATTTTAAAAACTCAAAGAAATGCAGAATTCCCAAATATCGTTGTGACATGGATGATTGTTATTTTACTGCAGAATGTGTTGCAGGTGAAAGAGTTCAATGACTATGCCTTGCATTGTACTGCAAACCAATCGCTTCTACTAGAACCTTTTAATTACATCCCTAACCTCAGTGTAATTTGGGTTAAGCCATTTTATTAATAATGTTCAATTCACCAACACCTCAAAGTGATGTTGGCAGGGTAATATTTGACAGATATACAGTGTACGTGGCAGATTATCAGGAGAAGAAGGTGGTATCCACATGTCCCTGCAGTAAACTATGAGTTTTTTAAACACTCGTGGCGTTAAATCTTGCTTTTGCATTCTGCCAAAGAAGCACCATATGGAAAGCATCAAACCCCAGATTTCTGTGAGGCAATGCACAAGAAATCAAAATGTTTTGTATAAATATCAAAAACAATGGCAATCCGAGATGTGGTGTTCTGAGATGTGCAGCATGTTTGCATGATACGGTATGTTTGGGATTTCTAAGTGGATTCTTTAGAAACTACTGTAAAGTCAGATTATATACTCATTTATTTCTTTTCATAGATTGATTGGTACTTTTCATGTGTGGAAGGCACTCTTCATATGTTGCACATTGTACCTTATCCTATGTGCCTTATGCATTTGATTTGCAATTGTCTATAATTCTATCCTAAATTATTAACTTGAGTAAAAATTGGTATGGTATGCAGAGTATAAGGAGGTATGAGTATGTTCAATATAAGATAATAATAATTGATAAATAAATAATAATTGGTAAATTAAATATTAATAATCAGTCAATTAAAATAATTAGAATAAGTACATGATATATTTGAAGTTATAAAATAATTAAGTATGTTTTTGTTTTGCATACTATCAACTGTGGTCATTAATCTTAGTTAAGTCTTAGCACAGAAATTGATTGTTTTGCAGTGTGGTCAGATTCTATCAAGACAAAAGCCGTTTTTGTGCAAATTTTGTGTTCCCAAAATGTGATGAAAAGAATTTCCCACTAAGCTCCCACTGCCCGAGTGTCAACAGTGAAGCTAAAAATATCCAAGGACTAGCTCTATGGAGGTTGGTTTATTGTTCGGAAGTAAACAAATTTCCTGCAAACTCAAACCTTATTAGATTTCTGTTTAACTGGCTTCCTGCAGCTTCCCCATTCATTTCCAGAAGGGGAATAACCTGACTTTAGCAAATAAGCTTTGTGCTTTGTTTCCTCACTGGGCAGCTCTGCAAACTGATTTGCTGAATTTGTAGTTGGTTTGTGATATGTGTACACGCTCTCTGCTGTAGATAGACAGATATCCCAGGAATTGTGTAGATCTGGGTGAATCCCCATATGTCTGACTTGTTCAAATTATTTTATGTGTGTGGTTTTTAATATTTCTGGACTTTTAATATTCCTGGACTCAGAAACCAGTTGTGTTTAATTTATAAGTTAATATAAATTGGTATAAATTAATCACTCTGCAGTTCATGTTAAATTAAGAGTAAATGAACCTCATTGCTTTCAATGGATATTTATTAAATGAGATTAATGGAATCTTAAGATGACATGAAAAATTAATTTGAAAAGTACTTTATTATAATTCCTACCCATTTGTATCAGAATGTGAATTTAACATTTATCCCACACAAAATAAATTGCTATCCCAAAACCTTTGCCCATATAATGAGATCTCTACCTGCTAACCCTTAGGCATCCAGAATATGCTGTTTAACACCTCTCTCATCCAGAATATGCTGTTTAACACCTCTCTTATTCAGAGTCTATGCTGTTAGAGTAAAGGAATTCCAAAAGATGATTTAAAAAGCAGAAAAGATTTTGAGCAAGACATTTATTTCTAGTATGGAAAAAAAAAAACTTTAAAATCTAACAGAAGCAATGAAAATCCATCCCAATCTACAGGGAAATTCTGAAAGATATTTAATGATAGTGTGGACTGGGCACAAAGAGCCACATAGCAACAGGAGTTTCCACCAGATTTTATTTCACTCACTGCAACTGTAGATGTAATTAGGAGGGAAAAAAGAGTGTGGAATGCATCGTGTTTTATGTAGTGTATTTGTATAGTGCATTTCCTACAGTGTTTCTAAAAATATGAGCTTGCAGAGCATTTTTTCCATTGATGGCACTGTGCAAAATTGGCACAGTTTAGCCCCTCATGAAAGAGATTTTCATGTTATTTAGTTCAAGTCTGATTTAATTGAGAAATAACTCCTTAGACCACATTTCCATTTCAGTTTTTGTTTTGTTTGCTAATGAGTAATTTTGTTTAAATGCAAACTTGTTAGTGTGTGTGCATTTGGTCGGAGCAATTGCATTGAATCAGGGGCTGGTAGGGCAGAATTGCAATTACTTACTTAAAATTTGGTAATATTACTCCTTAACAGAATGTATTTTCTTAACATCTCGGAATCGGATTCTGTAAATTTCCCAAATTTACTAATTGAGGCTCATAATGCAGGACATCTTAACCCTTCAATAAGAGTTTGTCCAAAGAGACTTAAATTTGCAATTGTTTATACAGCTGGGTATTTTTCAGGTGAAATACCTTCCTCAAGGGTACAACAGCAGTGTCTCACCTGGGCTTTGAACCCACAGTCTTTCAGTGATAAGCGCAGAACCCTAAACACTGCTCCACGGCAAAGTGGCTTGATTTATTGTGTGTGAGAACATGGCAGCAGATAATTCCACACTGAAAAGTAGAAAGATAAAAAAACAGTGTTTTGACTGTAGAGCCTCCTTCAGGTGCCTTTCTTCCTACTTATTCGCCAGACTCCTGGGGCAGGACAGAAAACAGCCAGCCTTAATTTTGTTTCAGTTAGCTTTTGATTGGCTAGATTTTACAGCCCAATAAAACAGGTCTGAGTAGGCGAGAGTGGGGATTAAACTGCTTAATGTCACTTCTCATTCATTCTTTCAGAAACGGTGCTTTGGAAACTGTGAGAACTGCTCAATTTACTATTTGAAAGTACATATTAGTCCTGTTTCACGTGCTTAAAAACAAACCTCAGTTTCAAATCTGTACTTTTATTTATACAAAATTAGGACATAAAATCTAGTTGAAGGCTTTGGATGACTAACAGTTTCAAGTTGTGAATGAGCCAATTGAATGACATTCTGTGGGCATTAGCATGCCAATTAGGTGCTACATTCCGAAAGGACTTGAAATGAAATAAAAGCTGCAGGTTAAAAGGGTTAAAGAGAACGAAAATTAATTTTGACAGTGGGATATAGAAAAGACAGATGCACAAACATAAGAAGAAGCACTGAAATTTTCCTATATTATTTAGTCCAAAGCATTGGCAAAAGAGTGGGACATACTAATTCCTTATGCTAATTTTAATTGGATGAAGTAGTGGCATTCTTGCTTGGTTCCTGACATTGATATGAAAATGTTCCAGAATTCAAATGCAGTCGTTTTAGGTCACAGAGTTAACGTTTACACAGTTCACCATCATCGTTATTTCCTAAAAGGTGTCTTTTGAGAGGATTAAAATGAGCTACCTTGGTATTGTAACAAGCCAATGCAAAAAGGAAGCAGATATTCCTGATGAGTTCAGTCCTTTTAAGGGTCAATTGTGTTGAACAAGAATGTGTGGGAATGTGGCTGCCTACTCAGCAGCGAAATTATTTGAGTACATTTAGATTAAAATAATTAAATATTTAAATAAGACTACAGCAAATATCCAGCAAACCAAAGAAGTTCACAGAATTTAAATAGGGTCTGAATAAGGTTGCAACTCAATTCCTTTTGATTTTTAAAAATAATATTAATAAGCAAAAGTTTAAATGTTCACTCAAGGCTGTGATTTCATCCCTTTTATCTTATAAAATCCATACATGTATATTATATATTTGACACTTTCTCAAAATGTAATGAATTATCACTCGGGTAAGACAATAATTTGTCTTGTGTATATTCTGTTGAAACTCAAGAAATGTTTGTAAAAATAAAGACCAACATTTTATTAAGTACTATATATGTTTGTTGTCAAACTCAAGGAATGATAGTGATTTAATATATGTTTGTATTTGTTTCCTGGTGTCTGAACCTCCACATGTATTTAAAAGCCTTTTAAAACTGTTATTGGCTTTCAGAAGAAAACGTTCTTTCTTTGCTATAACAATAGAAACATTGATGCTGAAAGCACATTTTAAACTGTGGCTATGCAGCTAATACATAAATATGTGAAGATTTTGAATGAAAAGAAATACTGTCTTTAGTCCAGTGTTTTCAATGTGCTCACAAAACTTTCGTGATTGGAATGTGCTTCAAATATGTTTTAAAATGTCTTTTAAGTTGAAAGGATTCCTTGCATAAAGTGAAGGAGGGTTGAAAGAGATATTTTTAAAATAAAATGTTAAATGAAACCCCAAAAGACATCAGACTTAAGTAGTTATATTATATTAAAAAAACCTCAATCAATGCATAAAACAATTCACTTGAGAGAATGCTTGAAATAATATTTAGTTTCTAAACTGTATTTTTTTAGAAATGTACAACTGTTTCATATTTTATTTTTTTTATAATGGCCCAGACACATTGCAAAAGGCATTAAATATTTCATATAAAAAGCAAAACCTTGTTAAGTTTCTGATGCCTCTCTACATAGTTTGCTTCAAAGTAGTGTTTAACTCTCCCAGATCTCCTCAAGTATTTGCCCACAAACAGGAGGAGGCTGAGCTTCCTATACCAAATGAAACTGAAATTAATCAAAAATAGGATTGACTCCAGGTTTTCTGTGATGACAAAAAAAAAGCCTTAAGACCATGTGTCACTGGGGCAGTTAAAAAAAAATCACAGTTGTTCCAAAAAAAGGCCAAGTGTGACCCTTAACCCTTGACAGTGTCTTTTGATTGGAGGAAACAGATTGAGGCAAGGAGACAATGCTCTGTGCCAGTTAAAGGGGGAGAAGAAAACGTCAGATGTAAATGAACCAGAAGATTCATCCTAGCATGTTCTGAATAGGCAGTGTGAGTGTCACAACAAGCCAGGAACAATCAGGGAATTATTTTCCGTTTGGGCTGTACTGAACAGGAGCTGCTGCTGCCGACTAAATGACTACATTCAGTTGCTTCAGCCATTTCTAGTCCTGTTTGGTGAATGCTTGGAACAGTTTATTGCACAGGGAGAGAGAGAGAGCGAGAGGGAGAAAGAGAAGAGATACTTATCCGGCACAGAGTGTTTCCTCAGTCTCTGAGCCAGCCTGATTCAATTGGTGCCGGAAGGCAGGAGAAGGAGAGACTTACTGACGAAGTTGTGGATGTTTGCACAGCTTTGGGCTGTAACTTCCCTTATGAAACATTCTTCATCATGACCGCTTCTCTAGGTATGTAAACTTTGAGGGGGGGTGCATTTTCTCCCCCCCCCCTCCTGTTTCGTGTGATGGATGGTCTTGTGTGTGAATGTGTGCGTGTGCAATGAAATCAGCCAGCTGTCTGAAGCAGTCCTGAAGATCTGTATTGTCTGGAATTGCACAGCAGGCAGTGAAACCTGATCCGTCATGGAAAAGAGAATACAGTTTGGCACTTTTTTTTGGAAAGCTGGAGGCACTTTAAAATCTAAATCTGTACGTTTTTTAGCCACTGCAGGTTTCATTACTGGTGAAATAAGACTGGGAGTTCTCATTCATTCCTGCTGTACTCATTTAGTTTCTAGAAGTGAAGACATGTCGGGCATTATTGTTCCCAAAGTGCGTTTGGCATTAGAATATATGGGGGGAAATGTGGTGTTTTCTTTCCAAGGCACAAAAGCAAGATAGACAAGCAGCTAAATATTTTGTCCCTGAAATTAAATAATTTCTGGAAAATGAGTGGAAAATGAACAGACGAGAGCAGTGTAGCAATGTTGCGTAGCCTGTCATAAGATGAAACCCATTTTTTATAAATATTAACTATAAAAATATTGTTGATTAGATCAGCATTATAATTTAAATATAAACAGAAGAAATTAGGTTGTTATGAGCACATACTGTGAAGTTTTGTTCATGTTTTTATGTCACATAAAATAGCTTTTAAAAATAATTTAATTTTGAGATTTTATTCAAAATCTGAAGAGGTTCATTTGTGTTCTTAGGAATGATAAAACAGAGATAGACAGTTTTTAATCTGCACAAACAGCTCTTAATCACATTAGCTAGAAAGAGGCAAAAAAATAAACTTTTAGAAGTGCAGTGTTGTTTTAAACTTTCCTTAAATCATTTTCGTTTACCAAATAATAGTTTGGGGTTAGTTACTTTGGAGACAGCGCATTACTCACATCGATGCTTCTCAAGATCCAGTGTTGACCACATCAAAAAGAGAAAACTTTCCTCACATTTAAATGAAAACACCATATGTTGGATTTCCCATGAAGTCCAACTGCCTTTATAGCTACACTAACACCGAAGCAAATATTTGTGTGGGGATTATTGTGATCCATTTTAAATTCCTGTAATCTGCTTGCCATTTCTACAAATCAGAAAATTACCCTGTTATGGTAATATTGGGAAGTGTGGTTGTATTTTGTTGGGTTAGAGGAATAATTTAGAAGTACATTCTGATACTTAAGAAAGGGAGAAAATATCAGTAGATTTCTTAAATATAAGCAAAAAGAAGATAATATTTAATGGGATTATACTTTTCCGAGTATGGATAATGAAATCATATTAAGGAAATTTGGTCAGCTGTGTTCGGCTCTCACAGATAAACAGATCTCACAGCTGCCAACTATGCAAATAAAAGAAGGCAAACAAAATGTTAAGTTATATAGTTGAAAGTGTAAAAAACCATGAAAGGCACTGACAAAATCAGCTCAGTGGACTCCAGAATATACAGTGAAACATGAGCCAGAGGACACCGGTGGACACTAAAGGAAAGATTTTTTTTGAGAAGAGGAAGTGCTTTTTTACACAGAAGGATGTGGGAGCCTAGAACAACGTACCCAGCCATGATGTCAAGGCTGGTGCGCCACGTTCTTTCACTGAGCCAGATCAGTTAGCAGCCAGGAAGGCTGGGTCTAGACACAGCGAAAGGTCTGTCGCTTCTTGTGTACATCCTGATGTTCACACTGTGTAACGATGGAGCCAGCTCTGAACTGCTCACATATTCTTAAAAGTACAACACTTTGTCCTTCAGTGATTTGCAAATAGTAAAGTGTTAAATATATATATATTCTGAGTCTGAAAGAATTCCGTTATGTAGCGTGACCACTTGTTGAGTGTTGATGTGTAAGTCACTTTTGACATACATGTGGCAGCACGTGTGAAGAGATGTCATAACAGCTGAAATGCGGCTCAGGTTTGTTAGAATCTCTGTCTTCTGCCTGCAAAGGGATATGAGCCTAATGTAGCTTTAGACACTTCTGGAGTATTCAAAAAGAATATGAGGCCTTCCTTAAGAATGTTTGGCGTTAAATGATGGTAAATGTAGATGGCCCTGACTTTCCTTTATACTTTCCTTAACTTAAGTACAGGTAGTTCTCGGTTTGCACAGTTTTTTCACACAGTGGCTTACTTTATTTTGGGACGTTACGGTATAATTTTTGTTCACTATGAACATAAGGTAGAGGCGCAGATGATGAAGACGTTTCCTGGGTGCATGTTGAAACACTGAGGCTATAGGAGATGAGTGGAGGCTGGAGGAACAGCGAGACAGATTCCCCAGCTGCCTGGGTGTCACCCGAGCAACTCCCAGCACGTAGCTGAATACGTGCAGCGTACGTTGTTCTGAACTTTCCCCTTCCTGTCAGAGAGGCTTGTTTAAGTGATAATTTGCTAATTATGAGCACTTAAATACCTCTAGTACAATCTGTGTTTCTTCAGATGAAGCAAATCATTCTAGTCAAAGGAACAGGTAACGGTTTATTCCATGCTGAAAGGAAAAGAAAATAGTCTCTCGACCTGTTCCTTTGCAGCTTAAGCATGCAGACGCAGCTCCCTATTCGAATTTAAATAACAGTATTCTGCTCGACGTGCTGTTCATCTGATATTGACCAGGTAGGTTCGCAAAAGTTCTTCTGCGCTCTTGCGATTATTTCACCTTTCAGCAGTATCACTAATTTAGTCCCGGAAGGGATACTGGAAGTGTCTCTCTTGCTTTTCCCGAGGTCTTACAGAGAAGGCTGCCCTGGTTAAGGTAGTTAATGATTTGCTGATAGTTTCTGACTCCAGATCACTTAGAAGTCCCCTTGTTCTGGATTAAAGTGGCATTTTACTGGATCATATGGGAATTTAGCTAGGACCACTGCTGCTTCCCTTTGCTGGTTTGACTCGTATTTGACAATCAGGAGTATATAGTGTAAAGTATACTTTTATACAAATATATACTTTTCTTGTATATTGTGGGTGTTTTAACTATGAGGGTGTTCCGCAGGGATCTTTGCTCGGCTCTTTGCTCATTGACATGTTGCTTCTTGGTGAGATATTTGGTGCTGAAAGCAAATTATCAGTGGACATGAGAATGTTATTATTTCTGTTGTCGTTTGAAGTGCATGTTAGTACTTCACAGGTGTGATCTTACCTGCATGAAATATTGCTCCATTAAGACTCTCGCTCTGTCTGGAATTTAAGGAATTATTGCATGAGCATAATCTACCTCTTAATGTGAAATCTGCATATTCAGGGCTTTTCACTCTGCCAAAGACCAGGTGTTACAGAGTTCAGTTCACAGACCCAGTTATAGATTTGATGTGCCCTCCTGTGAAATCTGGGAGCCCCCAGGAGACCGGCATTGAATCCCTGCACTCATCACACGGGCGCGGAACTGCCCGTGGGTAATGGGGTGTCTTCTGTGCACCTCCACATCTGTGGAATTGACTGCCCAATCCATTAGAGACTCTGCGGCTGCTGACATTTTTAAAGGTCATTTAAAGACCCATCATTTCACTGAGTAATTTACTGCTGTGTAGATTTACAAATGTGTAATTTACTCCTGGTTTGACTAAGTGCTTTTCTTTTGCTTGTTATGTGCAGTAGGTGTGTGCTACTTGTGATGCTTTGTTTCTTGAAAGGGGCTCATAAATAAAATTGTAGGTCTGTTATTATAGGATTGTCTGAACCTACAAGATCAATCAGGTTGTGTAACACAAATTGTTTTTTACTGTTTCAATCAATCAATCAGCCCTTTAAGTTTGGGGAGGACCTTGGCATTTTCACTGTTCCTTGGAAGTGCATTAGAAACTTTGTTTTGTCACTTAAAACAGATGTTTGCTTTCTTTACTGCAGAAACTCCAGTTTTGCACACAAAAACAAGCCTATCTGGACTCATATTGCACAAGTATTTTCAACAAATGGTTCTAATTCCTTAATAAATTTAGTCTAGTTGTTTTTTACATCGTTTTTTTTCATATACATCTGAACTATTCATGATTTTTATAGGTGCATGTTTGTTTTTAAGCAGTGAAACTGAGGCAGCCCTGGGAATGATTGAAAAAAGCATATGAATGTATCATTTTGTTCAAGCTTGAATTAAAAGTTTAGAAAGCAAAGTTAGCTAATAAGATAGATAATAGCATCCCCCATTCAGGGATCAATCAGTGACACATGTTCATGTAATCTGTAGGCAATTTCCATTTTCCTTCTTCTGCAGAAACTCATTAGTTCTGATCTGGCAAGTAGATGTGGTGGTTGGAGCCATCTGGAACAAGTTGTGCAAAACTGTATTTTCGGAGCACTGAAGACTAAAGGCGTATTGTGCTTGCCTCCCTTTTTTTGGAAACTTGACGATTAAGAAAAACTCGGCTCTCAGTTCTGCTTCTATGCAGAAAGAGGTTCTTCAGAATGTAGGCTGAATGCTGCTTTTCACCCCATTTTCCAAACAGGGCTGTAAGGAATCTGCAGAGGTGTCAAGGACCGTGAAATCTTTTAACTACCCTGTATGTTCCTGTCAGAAGGAGTGCAGCATTCATGAAGTTATACATTTCTAGTTTGTAGTTATTTCAATATACTGTAAATCCAGGTGTCTCCTTAGAAATATTATTTCTTTATCTTGTTATTTCTTAATTCAGTGTGATTCATAATAGCGTGAGAAAAGGCTGCCAAAAGGATCAGTGCTTGCTACTGACTTCCAGGCTGAAAGCTCGTTAATCCCTCTGTTGGTACCTTCCTTTGATGTTTCCCATGGTAATTAAACCATCAGCTGCAGCTAGAGCACAAAAAACCTGATTGTTTTGCTTTTTTAAATAGATAAATTATCCGGCATTTAATACAAGAATAGTTGTAACCATCCCAATTATAAGGAGTGATCCAAAAATGATCCTAATGATTTTGTAAAATATTATTATTCATAATTATTTTCTAGTCTTAGAATGAGTCTTGATCTCTGTAGGGACGCCAGACTTGATATCCGTGGTTTTATGATTTATGGTTACTAATTTGTTTCAGCTTTTCGAGGTGTGAGTCGAGTGTGTTATATCCCAGATCAGAGGACACATTAATCACAATAATCTGAAAAAAAAAACATCATTTGTATACTAAAATATATGTGTATATTCATTGTTACAGAAAAAAGAAAACAAATAGGTTTACTCCTTTGCAGTATTACACCACACAGAATAATCTCTTGTGATGAATAGGTTGTTTTTCATTCATTCCATGCTCAATGGGAAAGGCAATCTGTCATTTTACTTGCAATTACAGAATCGTTTTTCAAGAACAGATTCTCGGAAAGTTAGGAAGCTTACAAATTAGAGGAGACCATATGGTCCATATTTGTAACCATGTTGTCAGTAGACAAATGGTGAAATAACCAAATCAAGACCTCTGGCAAAACAGGGATGACCATGTCAGTCTTTTGGAATTTTAATTAAAAAAAGTTTTTGGGTGCATGTTTCTGTCAGGGGGTCCTTTCCGTGACACGTTGGCAGAGTTGATTGGCATCTCTAGATTCCTGTGTGAGTGTGCGCCCCACAGAGGACAGGCAGTTTCCCTTTCTTCCCAGCGATGGGATCTTAGTTGCTGAGGCCCTTTCCAGAAATATGCATCTTTCTGATAATGGATCTTAGATCTGCTTCCTTCTCAGTCTTTGTTTTCTCAGCCAGAATTAGTTTGCATTTGCCCAAGCTTTCTCAGTATTCTCCATCACGCCAGCTTCGTCTGACACAAGGAGACTTTGGTCAGAGGTTTGGAATTCACTGACAGCCAGAGGAGAGGAGAGTGGAGAGGATATTATTCTTTCCCCCCTACTTTCACCATTTAAAATTAAATGTATGACTCGCATCATAAAGCAGGTTTCTCCCCCATTCGACTTGCTCTATTGTGTCACTATTAGATTTCAGAGGCAGTTTCTTAACACAAGTTCTATGGAAATTAAATGGGTGCAGATGATTTTAGCTGTACCGTAATCACCACAAAGTGTCTTGGAACCCGAGGTGCGTCATTTCTACTGTGTGTCAGACATGTACTTGAATTGGATCATTTTGAAATGGAGTTTAAAAGTCACAGTAAACCTATGATTCCTTCCTTTGCTTATACGTTGGTTTTACATCAGACAAACGTCATTCCAGCTTCCTTTAGGTGCCTGCGATGTTTGGTGTGTATATATACAGTATACTGATCATGAAAACAAATGTGTTAATTATAACTGCAGCAAATTATTTTTATTATTTTGTTTATCGGTGAAATTGCAAAAGCTTTCTTAGGAGTTGTACTGACAATTTATTAAAGAATTTGGCTATGCCAGCTGTGCATCAAACTTCGCCCCAGGTTTCAGATGCTGTCTTGTGGGATTGTGCCCCATTCCTCTCCTAGATCCTGTGCCTGTTCTCTGGTCTCTGAGTCCTCGATGCCACACGTTGCCCCAGCTCATCCCACACGTGTTCACTGGGTCACAAGTTGGGTGTCACGAGGAATCCATGACATAGCTGTCACATGGCCAGTTTGCGTGAAGGCAGCGTGTGGATGGATGTTGTCGTGCTGTAGGAATGCTGTCAAGTGAACCCTCAGGAGCAGCATCCTAGAACAGAGATTCCAGGACGTTATCAGTGAAGTGCTGTACAGGCATGTGGTCATGAATCAGAGCTCCACTAGTAGTGACTTGATAATCCAGCCAAACCGCTAAGACTTTGATCTCCCCGCATACTGTCTCCTGGTGAAATGTGTCTCATGTTATCCCAGATCATGGCCTGTCATTGATAGACAGTGTTTGGCTGTAAAGTTCCTTCAAGTGAAAAGTTTCTGGCTGTGATCACCACAGACGGCAAGTGACAGTGCCTGGATTCAGTCCAACCTACAGCATAATGATGGCCCCTCCCGATAAGTGGCAAATAAACTGATTGACTGCTCGATAAGTGAGGCATATAGTTTTTATTTTCTTTCTCAGTTTAGACCAGGTGTAAAATTCCGCAGGTTAAATCACCTATTCATCTGTGCCCAGTCACATTTCTAACTAATGAGGAGATTCAGTACTTGTGCAATAGTCAGACTCACACAGGTGTAAAACAGTGAGTCATGAATGCTCAGCTACTCAAAATTCTGTCAAATAACATTTAATCAATCAATCAACTCTGTATCCCAAATCCCTGTGCTTTAGTCTTGTAAAACAACACATGCATAAATAGTTTATCTTTATGCTCAGTATATATTGTAGATATCCTTCTTTAAATTGTATTTTCTGACTTTTGGCTTCAATATAAGCAATTGGCTTCTGTTTTGTGAATGAAGAGAATAGAAAATCCAGTTAAATCTTTTAAGCCCCTGGATGCTGTTTGTATTATTTCAGGAATGCAGGCAGACTGTCTGTTGTGGCACTAATCAGTAGATTGATTCATCTGAAATCTACCTCAAAGCTTGTGTGGACATGACTGGGAGCACGGAGACTTCTGATATGGATTCATGTTGTTTACAGTATGTGGGCATGAATTCTTTACTATAGCCCCGAGCTAAGCTAAAGCATGTCAGGTTTCTTCTTGTTAGGGAAAAACTGAACATGCAGTGAACCCTGAACTCTGAAGACTGGGGGACAAGGATCAGTTATTCTGTCCTAAAACGAAAACCAAATTGCACTTTACTCATTGCTTTATGTTATTAGTTGGCACAGATTGATAAAAATGGAAAAAATTGTAATTATTGATATGGGAAGAAGGGTACATCTTTACCCACACCTCAGAATAAGCATGTTTAACTGAGGAGGGAGAAGGGGTTGACTCTCCAGTTAACTTGAAACCAGGCCATCAGCCCGGTTGCACAAGTCGTCTGAAAATTCAAGCTGAAAAGCCACATTTTGTAGTGATGTGAACTACAGTAAGTGTTCTGTCGTGGGGCAGAAATAAAGAAGCTCTGTTTCCCCAAAAACAGATGTGTGGGCCCCGTTCATTGAAAGTCTATTAGATTTTTATCACATAAAAATCAGGACAGACATTTTCATCATGTCGAAGATCCAAGGAGTGAGGGCTTTGAGAAAGAGCTGTGCTTTGTGCAAAGTGTTTCGGGGGAAGTGTACAACGTGACTCCTAATATCTCAATACCATGACATTCATTTCAACAATTCATTTGTTGACATTTTTGTTATGCATCAATAAGGCAAATGTTTATAGTTCTTAGCTTTAACCTCTTGCCTTTCCGCACTGTGGTATATTGAGTAAAATGATAACCTCTGGCTTGCTGTTAATATTTAAATTGTATAGTAATACATTTTATTTAATTTAATAGGACCTTTTTGTCTGTAAAGTAAAACTCTTCACATACAGTGCTGTTTGTGCCTCCCAAATTCTGTTCAGTACAAAAGCTGTTGCAGAACATATGGTTGCAATTTCAACAGTATACATTTCCACTTTTTCACACAGAGAAATTCGATGACTTATATCCCCAGATGTGATCAGGTGCCATTGGACCTTGGATTTAATTTGGGTGTTGATTGGACTCAGTTCTGTGAAATTATGTCTTTATGGCAGGTTTCTTCAACAGCTGGTCCTGGGATACACATATCTCTGCTGACCATTATTTCAAACGAACTCTCATTCATTTCTCATACTCATTCTACAGCAATGAAATACGTGATTTAATTAGACACCCATTATCTTTCAAGTATTAATCAGCTGGAAAACATGAGCTTGAAAGAAGCCTTTCAAGAACGGTACTATATAAAATAATTGTTAGTATTATTTTGATGAAGTTAAGGAAACTATCATGCTCACTTAACAAAAAATATCATGGTGCCACTCCAGGACCAGTACTGCCTGTAGTAAAGCCTATCTTCCGGGGCGATGGTGACAACTGGGGTATAATATATTTATCATGAACGGATGTTCCAAATTTTGTCCAGTTATTTTTGGAGTAGTTTTATGCCAGTGGTTGCCTATTTATATTATATTGTATTGCTATCCTGTTTTCCCAACCATACCTGGTTTATCTTATTAAGCAGAGTTTGATTTGGACCTTTTTGTACTCCGTTTCCATCTCATTTTCCCCTGTTTGTGCAAGTTGGCAGATAACGTTCGTCCTTGACTGTAGGTGGGAAAACAGATACACTACGTGGTGTATGTGCTGGAACAATAGGCCCTGTTTTTTGCACCAGACATTATTTTTCAGGGCAGTTCAGTCTTTAAAAGTCTGCTGTTGTATTTCCACACAGAACCCAGAGGTTATATGGACAACATAACCCACACCACAATGTCTTCGGAGGGTGACTTGTTCAGATCAGATGTGACAGTTACAGCCTCTTCCTGCCAAAGGCCCTATGTTTCCACCAATAGTCCACTTCCACAAACTGAAAGGTAAAGTATTGTGATTATATGTAAGATGCTTTTATTTAATTTTGATTTGGTCTTGCACTGTAAGGAATCTTCACACAAAATGTGGTCTCTCTGATTAGCAAACACACTTAGGAGATTTCTTGCATACCTTTTATGCATTACCGATTACAAATAATGGGAGTAAGGATTGGATTCTTCTTCTGAAGTCTTCTTCAGTTCTAACATTGTTTTTAAATATTCTGTTTTAAAGCAGTAGAGTGACAAATGGGACAAAAAGTCTAATTTGGAATCGTGTCTGATTTGTTGACTCCACATAGGTTTAAGCAAGAAGCAAGACTGAAAGAAGATCTAGGATGTAGATGAAAGAGATTAAGGGTGTTATTCCTCAGGACGTCAGAGGCCTATGGCAAGAACCTTTCTGAGAGGCAGGGTTGCTCCCGGTTGTGACTGACCTTCTCTCCTTGTGCTGCAGCCCCTCTCCCCCCGGACGATCCTGGCAAGACGGCAACCCCAAGGTCCCCCTGAGTGTCCGGACGTCGCTGCCCGGAGCGAGCCGGTCCAGCCCTCACTGCCTGGGATCCAGGGAGTTCTCCGTCGGTCCCAGTCAGGGCCCGTCCCTCCTGTCTCAGTACCCCGGCTCTCACGCCTCCGCCAGCTGCCACAGCTCTCCAAGAGGACTTCAGGCGGGCAGCCTAGCCAGCAGCCAAGCTGCCAAGGGGCCCTTCAGCTACGGGGGCAGCGTGGGTGCTGCTCAGAGGTTTCAAGACCAGGATGACCCCTCGTTCTCCAGCTTCCCGGGGGCCGCGGACTCTCTCGGCTCCAGGAACGTGGATCTGTCTTCTCTTTTGGACAACGGAAGCCTGGAGCACAGTTTCCTCACGGCGGTGGAAGGACTGAGCCAGCCGAGCCCCGCCTTCAGGCACGCCGGGGTGAATGTTCAGCCGCCCCTCCCGGAGAAAAAGAGGATTTCGGAGGGGGAGCACTCCATAGGTTCCGCGTCTCCTTCGTTGAGCGGATTCTCCAGCCCACACAGTGGGAGCACCATAAGCATCCCATTCCCTAGTGTCCTCCCAGACTTCTCCCAGGTCTTGAGCACCTCCCCCATCCCAGGTACACCTGCTTCGTTGGCATCTTTATTCTTTCTGTCTTTTCTCATCATTTTTTATATTGGAACCGTGTTCTCATGTATTCAGTTTTCACTCCAGCAATGCAGTGATCGTCAAAGACATTAAATCAGCTCCCTATTGATCACGGTCTTCATAGTCACTATGGATTTTTTTTTCTTTTTATGAGTCTGATTTTGAATCGTGGGTAATGTGGTTTGAGACTGGTGCGATTATGTTCTGTTTGCCCCAGATTAGAGACTTCTGTCTTTGACACATTCCTCCAAGTGGTATTCCCACAACATATCACAGCTGTTGTAAGGATCAAAACACAGCAAAGGGCCTTCAACAACAGCCCGTGGCCAGCACTGATATATTGCAATTATCGAATGCCTAAGAACCTCTTAAAAACACAGATGTTTTAACATTCTTCTCAGGATAAGTTATGTCATTGTGATAAATACTTCAAAGGAAAATTACAATTTTAATATAAATTGGCACTGAATATGGATAAAATGATGAATTCACTGTTGAAACTGACAGTTTAGTTGGGAAAATGTCATTACAGTTTTGTTGAAAAAAAACATAACTGGATTTATTTGAGCAAAGAGCTGTGTCAGTGTGCAGGCTTCTGAGGCACCAGCAGAAGTTTAGTCCACACTTGCAAGTGGAAATGAACAAAAAAAGAATACAAAAGGCATTTCAGCAGTGGTGCCTCCTCAAGTGCGTGGGGGGAGAGGGAGACAGGATGAAAGAAAAATGTTAGAACGGGAAAAGGAGAAAGAGACAGAACTCGGGGAGACACATTTCAGTGGCAGAGTGAAAGGCCGGAATCCGTAAGTGAATGGAGAGACTTGTGAAAGAAACTAGTTGAACACCAGGAGCTAGGGGAGGTGTGATTGTTTGGGGATACGTTAAACTTGTGCTGTCTTTGTGGTGTGAGGGTCCTTGAACCCCTGTGAAAGAACGCAGACAGGAGGGTCACAGCTGAGAGACGTGAAATGGGGAGTTGTCCTCTGGGAGAGATCTTTAATCCCTACTACTTTGTCTGTCTTCCTGTCTGGCCCCTGGAAATGGCAGTGTACTTTTTGCAAGAGATACAATACATGAGACTGCTGTACAGACAGGATGCCCTCTGGGTAATCTTGAAACGGCCAGAAGATTTAGAATAATGAAAATTAGCTTGTTGGGAACCCAGTCTGTATGACATAGTATACTTCTATCATCCGAGAGAATCACTTTGCTCCGTAAACAGTTTTCACATGGAGAACTAGCAATGTTTTCAACAATGTGTGACAAGAGAGTAGTTCTAGAAGATGGTGATATCCTAGGGTGTGGCATTCTCAAGCACTTTTAAATGAATAAGGTGTTCCTTGAACAATAGTAGCAACAAGTGGGTTTTTGCTATAATTTTTAGCCAATATGAAAGACTGTATATTAAACTATTAATAAATAGTGATTAAAAATGATAGTATTTTTTTATATCCTAAACTGACATACAAAAATGACCTAAATGCATTTGAACAACTGCATTTGAAACTGATGTGTAAATATTTTAAAATTTTAAAACTGTGATTCAATATGACTAATTTGTGTTATAGGAACTCCCATTTTCCATTCCATGTTTACTTTTAAACGTCTTTGAAAAGTTATGTAGTCTAATATTTGCAGGTTGGATTATTGGTAGTGCCAGGTGGAGCTGTTCAGGCAAGTACAGTAGATTCTGGAGTTTTTAGCTCCTCTGAGTTTGTGTTGTTTTCCTCAGCCTGTTAAAAATGAGGAAAGCCAGTGCATACCTTAAGCCCGAGGTTTTCGTGCTTTTTAATGATCAAATGCCATCACACATTGCTCTGAAACCAACAAAATGCTTTGGTGATGACGTGGTATTGCTACATGTTCTTCTGCTCCACACATACAGTATCAGTATTCACCCATGCTGTAGAGCATTGTCATACTCTTTAAGACAGTAAAATAAATATCTCAGGCAGAGTTCAACCTGACAGTATGGTGGAGAAGTATGAAGCAAAGCTTATCCAGCATCATCAGCCTGTCCATTTGAGAGAGATTTCCTATTCATGTCTCTGTCAGAGGACTGGGAAGAGACCAAATAACCATTTTGCCATGTGTTAGGTAGTGTGTTTTTTAAGATAACCCTGCCAGCTGTGCATGGTTATCTATTACATTTGTCCATTAAGTGCAGAACTCAGAAAGGCTTTTTTTTATACCGTTTAGTTCAAAGAAGATGAGTACCACCACGAAGTGAGCACAATACTGCAAAAAGCGTAAACATTCAAAATCATGCAGGTAGCATACAAAGGGCTAATGGCAAGAGTAAAAAGATAATATGGATATAAATACAGCTAACGAATTACCTGTAACTTGCGTTGTTTACACTTGATTCATTCTTTAAAAAGCTTTAACACCAACAGTATCGGCCACAACCCGAAAGCCAAATATTTCACAACTTAAATGCTGAGATAAAATGGCTTTGTTTTGGACTTCTATCTGTCTTTGTTGTTTTGCAATTGATTCGTCACCCAGCATGGTCAGCCACCAGTACCATAACGCAAACGATTGAATGAATTTGCATTCTTCTTCAATGTGTTTGGTGATTTGTTTATAACGAGAGCCGCAAGCACCAGTTGAAGGCCGACATTAATTACGGATTAATTTAGGCT
The DNA here is from genome assembly GCF_040954835.1 of Lepisosteus oculatus. Lineage (NCBI taxonomy): Eukaryota > Metazoa > Chordata > Actinopteri > Semionotiformes > Lepisosteidae > Lepisosteus > Lepisosteus oculatus. The sequence goes on along the minus strand of NC_090701.1, from coordinate 4,540,345 downwards.
TGTTTTGACCGTGCTTTGACGGTGACGTCCCTGTGTTACTCCAGTATGGGTCACACGGTGCATTCACGTCAGGTGTGCCTGTGTGTGTGAGATCAGGACCTGGCCTGTGCACTCGGAACACAAGGATGGAGACGTGGTGGAAGCAGAGACCACAAGCATGCTTTTCGATTGAATGTACCGGATGAAGCTGCCACCAGGCCACTGAAGTTATTACGTGGCAGCATATGGAGACATCTGTGTCTGTGCAGGTCGTTCCTGGGGTATTCACGTGGTTAGACGTGTTTTCAGAGTTTCCATTGCTCAGGTGAGAAGGATCACACTACCTGGCTGAGTGGATTCCATGACCACTCAGGTGGCTGACTCAACTGCTGTATAGAACCCAGCTCACCCAGGTGTGGGAATCTCGGCTGCCTCGTTTCTGTGTTTGCACACCCTCCTGACTAATGGCAAGAGTAATTGCCAGGATTACACGAGTAATACTTAGCATGGCCCGTACGTCATGGAAATGCAATTAACTATTAATATACCTGGCCCAGCAATGGAAATGTGTAGCTAGGAAAAAAATCTGTTCTGTTTAAATGTATTTATATTAAAATAGCCGACCATTGTGATGGACTGTACCAACTCTGTTTTATACTCCTTCCAGTCTCACTGTGCTCTGATGAGCTATCCTTTCTCTGTTCTACAGGCTTTGTTCTGACTGTGATTAAAAGATGATTAACATCTAATATTACATGTTTTTTTTTGTTATGTTCCAGATGCTATTCCTAATAAGCAGGTGACTGTAAAATTTGTTCAAGACACTTCAAAATTCTGGTATAAGCCTGATATCTCAAGGGACCAAGGTAAATGTTTTATGTGTTTTGTCTAAAAAATCACTGTTTGGAAGGTTTGTCTTTTAATATGAGACTGAGGAAATTAATTTTGGTCTATATCTTTGTTTCAGTTTTAGTGAAGTAATGTCTAAGAATATTCATCTCCTATACTTTAGCATTTCCCTTATAAAACACATACATGTTTTTTATCTGCTACTGTCAATCTGTTAATGTCTTAGTGGAAAAAATAACTTTGGAATCAAAGCCTCTGTATACAGTATATGTAAACATCTATTGAGAGGCATTTAAAATTAAAAATAATATGGGTTACCATACTCATTTGCTGTTTTTAATTAGTGTGTCCTAATTTTTATGCAGCAGTTTGTTATGTTTTGCAATGTATTGAAATTATATTATTCCAAAGTCACATACAACATGATGATGTTAGAGTTCAAGTAGCTGTAAGGTTGCAGAATAATAGCCGATATATATCAAGAAGTGAAAGATGTGATGTACAGGACAGTGTTGAATTTACCTGCAGTTCTAACATTTTTGTTTACAAGTATTGGAATCACTGTTCACCGTAACATTTAAATTCTATGCAGTATGCTGATGAAGTATTTGGGAAATAAAATTCCGTCAGCTGACTCCTATTTCAAATTGATTTAAAAAGAATGTCAACTTTGTGTGTGTGTGTGTTAAACATTTCTGGAGCTATGAAGCCCTGATAAAGCTTTCCAGAAGTGTGCTGTCTCTTTGTAAGGAGTCAGTGTATGTCTTTAACAACAATGAAGTCTTAATAGGCCATGCCACGGTCTGAGACCGTGAGCACAAATGCTTTGAAGCCGCCGTGACACAAGGGGAAGCTTAGATGTTAATTGCGGTGTTCTGTCTTTTAAACCTTTGTCCTCCTAATACCCACAGCCATTGCAATCCTCAAGGACAAAGAGCCAGGATCTTTCATTGTCCGGGACAGCCATTCATTCCGCGGTGCATATGGACTGGCCATGAAGGTGGCCACGCCCCCTCCTTCTGTACTGCAGCAGAGCAAGAAAGGTATCTTTGTGTGCTGGTGCACTTTGACATCTGACTTCCAGAAATTCAGACTGAAGCATTCAGACTTTTATCAGCCCACGGATGTGCAGTAAGGTTTATGTGTGAGACTCAGGGGAGTTTGCTGTCTGCCTTTTAAACCCCTCTACTGTTGCAGAGAGCTACCAACTAGTATTCCACTTACTTTACGTCCATGGAATCCGATAGGTTTCTTTTGTTTTCTGCTTCTGGTGTGAGCTGACTTCTGTGGGGCAGATTTACAGTGCTTTTGTTGCAGCACAAAGCTTGCGCCACTCTTTTCGAATGGGAATTAGAGCTGACTTGTGTTTCAGAACTAGTAAAAAAGCTAATCAGGGTACAGGCAAGTGAAACACAAAGGCCGTTTCAGCTGTTGTTCCGATCAGCTCTTGAATGAATAAAGGTTTTTTTTGATTAAAAGCATAAGTATATAAGACCTTTCTAAACCTAAATTATTTTAATTATTGTATTTCATGTGTATGCCTGATTTAAATTAAAAAAAAAATTCCTTTATCCTGTATTGTAAAAATATAGCTGAAAAGATCGATACATGTGTGGTGTTTTCTTGTTTTGTATCATAGTGATGCTAATGAATTTCTTGGGAAGGTTCATAAGAACATAGCAGAGTGAGGTCCTGCTCATTAAAGAGTGCAAACTGAAATCAAGACAAATAACACTGAAGTCTGTGAATGGAGCACGCTGGAGGCAGTGTTTAACTTTGCAGTTTAACTACGCAGAGTTTTTTCTGAGTGCTGGAGGATGAGGGGTGTTAAGAAGATTTAGTCAGATGAGTGAATGATGAGAAGAAGGGAAAAACAATAGAGCAGATACTTTTGACCAGTTTTCTCAGCGAAAGAGAGGGGAGTGGAAAGACGGCAAAACCACATCCAGCAGAGCTAAACCCGATGACAGCGAGTCAGTACCGCCGAGTTACAGAAAGGTTTTGCATGTGTATAGCTATTTAAACGTGGAACAGTAGTGAAGGACATGTTTGGAATTTTCCTGACATGCTTTAGTAATTAATTTACAGTGCTATTTAAATAAATCGATCCTTCAGCAGGAGAGACAGAAGCTTCAACTGCACAACACAACTTTCTGTCATTTTAGTATATTAACAAGAGAAGGACAGGCTTCAGCTGCAAAGGGCGACAGATTGATGCCAACCCTAATTTAATAATACTAAGGGGAACCCAACAGACCCCAGCAGCTCTTTGTGTTCACACTGTCTTTAGAATTGTCGCAGGGTGTTGCCCAGCATGACATCAGAGCGAAACTATGCCTCACACCTTTGTCAGTAAGGCTTTGAAGGTAGGAAAGCCAGCATCTTTAAGGCTAGATTAAGATTTAAACACAGTTTTCAAGTTCTGGTAACAGTTTTTAACAAAAATCATTCACTATTAATATGCAACAGCCATCTCAGTTCATCTACTGTATCTAAACTTGCAGTCTCAGACTATCTCAGCCCAGCTAAGATAAGATCACTTTATTAGCCAGACACAATTTCTTGCATTAGGAATTTGTCTTTTCACATACCCCAATTTGCTCTCCATGAGACACACAGACAGGGAGAGAAGCTGGGGGTCAGAGCACAGGGTCAGCCATTTATACAGCACCCCTGGAGCAGCTAGGGTGAAGGGCCTTGCTCAGGGGCCCAACAGAGTAGGATTCCTCTGCCGGCTGTGGGATTTGAACCGGCAACCTTCCAGCCACAGGCGCAGATCCTGAGCCACAGAGCCACCCCTCCGCCTGCGCTTGGTTTTGCAGTTTGTGCTTGCCTCATTTTAACATTATAGTAATTGGATTTTTTCCTATTACTGCTACAAGATAGTGTTAAAACATCAGCCTTGTGATAAGCTAAGCGAATTTAATTATTTGAATTGGTATAGAAATGGAAGTTAGGACTCAGATAGTATGAGCAAGCAATGAGCTAAGTGTGGGGCTAAGGGTTAGAGTTAGTGAGGCCAGGATTAGTATTAAATTGAGGACCGGGGTTAGGTTTGAATTAGGGTAAAGTTTGTGACTGTACTTAGGGTCAGAGTTGCGGTTTGGGTGATGGTTGCGGTTTGGACTGGTCCTGGAGTCAGGGTTCCAGTAAAAATTTGTTCACTGCTATCATTAGGGCCACCGCATTGGTGTGGCCGTTAATACGGCGGCTTCGCTTCTCTAGGGTCCTGGGTTCGATTCTGGGCCATGGCATCTCCTGAGTGCATGTCTCTCCCAGCCCGGTTGGGCTTTCCCCAAGGTGGCCTAGTGCCGTCAGTGGTCTGGAGTGGTCAGAGACATTCCTGCTAGATAAACGGGGATCTCCTGTGCTTCCAGGAGAGGCTCCAGTCTGCCGTGACCCTTGCCAGTACAGTGGATTTCTGACGGAGGGATGATTAGGGGTGTGATTGTGGTTGTGGTTAGAGTTTGTATTATGGTTTGGATTGCAGACAGTATAGCATCGTAATCCAGATGTGGGGTTAGGTCTAGGACTGAGGTTAAGAGTATTGACTAGCTTCTAATTTCCTGCAATGCTGCAATACGGTATTACACTAATATTTTTTTTAAATAAGTCATGGTATGACATTACGTTTTCCAGGATTCCTCCCTCAGTTTTTGCAGGGGACGTTTTCACAAGCTATTTAGGGTTAAAGTGCTTTAACGTTGTGGTATGTGTGTGTGAGATGAATCGCTTAATGAACAGTACCAGAACAATTGAGAGAAAGGAAATGCCATTATTTTAGCATATGGTTATATAAGAAACAGCATAACATCCCTTGGCTACCAGATGAGGAAGTCCTTTGTCTCGAATAAAAAAAAACAAACTACAGGGCTCACATTTGCGTTCTGTATTGAGTGTCAGGATGCATGACAGAAGTCGACCAAAATACAGTCAGGTAGCGTGAAATCATACGCATCCACATATAAGGAAAGACTGTTCTCAGTGCTTTATCTCCACCAGCTTCACATGCATTTTATGCAAAAAACATTATTACTTTATGTTTTATAACATAAAGATGTATCTAAGATGATTGCCCTTGGAATTCCTACATAGGACATATACTCCCTACCATCTCTGTGGTGATTTAAGATCAGTCAAAAACAGACAAAGAAATGGCTAATAACTTTAAAAAACATAAAACATAATGACTTACACTGAACCAAGGGCCCCAAAACAGCAGTATTGCAAGATGGTTAGAACCACTGTGACACTGTGCTGCCCAATTTATATTCCAAAAAACAATATTCATTTAGTCACACAAATAGAACAAAGCATCTCAACATGATGTGACCACCAGAATTGGAATATGTTTAGAGATTTTAAAATATTTAAAACGCAAATCTTTGTAGGAATGTACATAATGACACTCCTCAGTCCTCAAATCAGATGCTATGATATACTCATGGTTTTATTAAATCATTTACATTTTTAAATGATAAAATATTCTATGTTGTATAATAATACTGATTTTGATATGGTCATATAGTATAGTGAGTTTTATAAAACTACTAGTTTCTACTAGTTTTTTTTATTTATGTAGCAGGATTTGTCTCTTACTAGCTGGGTTGTCATTATGAATTGTCGAGATTCTTCTGTTCTTAGGATTAGGAACTTACTTTTTATTCTATGTAATAGTTCATATACAACTTATGTGTGTTAAGTGCATGCAGTATAGTACAGCATAGTACCTCATATTTATGCATTTGCTAACAACCGTACTATATTGTAAATGAGGAAAAGTGGTATCCCTCCGTGTTGTGTAAGCATCAATTAATGACTTAAAGCCGGTTACTTTAATAATCAAACAGGAATGGTATTGTTTTCAAATGTAGGTACGATTCTGTACTATATTTTACTTTTACTGTAAGTAGAAGTTTGGGTATTTGAGGGAATGTCTTTGAGTTCTGGTGACAATCAGAAATGATAAAACGTGTAATGGAAGTGATGGAAAACGAATGTGCCTCATAAAGTTTTCACCAGTATTTCTGAGTAGCGGGGTTTTTGGTGTAAAGAAGAGTCTCCAGTTTGGTTTTTAATGTCCTTCCAGCAGTTTTCGATTGTGTCCTGTGGTTGGTGTTTCATCGTTGATACTAAAGGGCTCCTCTGAAGTGAAAAGCCACCGAAATGTGGTGGGGAATTTAAAACTTTATTGACTGTGTTGATTAGAAGTGGTTTTAGACATCTGAATACACATGTGGTGGTTTTCAATGGAATTCCAATATTTGAATATGGTCTTAATTAGGAATGGGTCTCATTTTATATGAATGTGACTAGTGTGTGTGCTGTAATGTCAATTAGTGCAGTGTTTTGATTAATTTGAAAGCACCCCCTTCAGATAATCCTTGTAAAAATATGGTGATTGAATTGCCTGTTAGTAAGATTATTTTGCTCTGCTTGTCTGAACAAATAATAATATATTTATTTTTGACAGGTGTCTTGATGTGGGACAGAAATTATTTTTGAGTACAAAGTGTACAATTTCTAGACTGCTACATGTATTCTAGCCATGGACTCCCAGTTGTTTGTGGGAAAAATAACAAAAGTCCTGCGGAAAAACTGACCAAAAACAGCTATTTTTAATACACTGTTCTTATGCATTGTGGGCAACTTAGAGGAAGTGCTTTAACCCCATATTTCATGTATTATGAGACATGCAGGATCTGGACCTTCTGTGAGAAGTGCAGAAAGGCTTTAGCTCTCAGTAGGTTGTAATTGTGCATACTGTACATTTCAAGCAATTCCTTGTTTGCAGCTTTCCAATCATATCCAGCAGGTGGTGCTGTAGCACTGTTGTAATTGGGATAAGCACATTGTTAGGGCAGACAGGCGGTAAAAACCACGTTCTTAGTAAGAAAGGAATAGAAAACCATTGTTGTAATCAGCGATAGTTTTTAAAGGCTAGATATACTGTGATGTAATATGCTATATATAACAATGAAAATACATTGTCTTCCTTTACAAAGTTGCATTTTGCATCCACAAAGCTTAGTTCTGTATCGGAAGAATATTTTATTCTACTAGTTTGATCAGATTACACAAATTGTTCCAGTAGGTGGCTGCGTCAGCACGTGTAGGCTGCAAAGAAACAAGTGAAGGTTTATTCCCTGCTGAAGAGAAGAAAAGAAACACAACGTTTCGGCGGTAGAGCCTTCATCGGGTCTGTTTCTTTTCTTCTCTTTTCAGCACGGAATAAAAAAAAATTAAATACACGTTCACGAATGTGTATGTGTGACAGAAACGACTGCCGAGTCAAGAATGAACAGACACCTACTGTAGATTGCTAGACGCATCCCCATCACAAGTGGATACTCTGCTGCAGTGATTGTTTCACGGCGATCTCTCCGTTTCACGGGAGTGCTCTTCACGTGGGTTTTGTGACAGTGTTAGCACGCTTGAACACACGTAGTGGGGGGGTTTCTACATGCGTTGAACTACATTGCCACTGTATTTGTTCTGCCTCGAGCGATTTTTTTTGCTTGCTTACAGACTTGGAAGTGATCAAAAGGCAAATACCGAGGCACAATTCTGCGTTGCTTGGACCTGTACTGGCATCTCTCGCTTATTCTATACTGCATTTGTTTGTGTCTGCCGCCTGACCGGCTCTTTCTCCTCCTTTCCTGTTACAGTTGGAGATCTGTCTAACGAGCTCGTGAGGCACTTTCTGATCGAGTGCACGCAGAAGGGAGTGCGACTCAAAGGCTGTCCCAATGAGCCCTACTTTGGTAAGCTGTGTTTTGAGATCTGGTAGGACCCTGTTTCAATTCAATGTTGGAAAAAGTGGACCCGATATGGGTGGATACCATCTTCCCATTCGTGCACAGTAAAGCCTTGTGACCCCTCCAGCGTTGAGGATGACTGGAGGCCTCATCTCCTTTCATGCTGTGGCTGTGAAACTTCCCAGTATCTCCTCCTTGTGGCTGTGGGTGGGATTGCATATAGGATCCATTGGGCAGTATAATATTGTAACGCACGGGGGCTCAGGCGGGCGCCCTTGCCGCATTAGGTCGGCCCCATCCTGACTGAGGCTCGAACCCGGGACTCTCGCGTCTCTCTGCAGCGACCCAGCCCCATGAGTTAAAGAGAGATCTCTCTACAGCCCAGTAGCTGTAGTCCTGCTATCACAGGGAAGGGCGGTGACGTCACCTGCTCTGGTACGCCGGCTCTTACACTGTGCCTGTCGGCCGTAAGCGTTACAATATATTTCATCGAATAATACTTTTGTTTAGAAATAAAACTGCAGGAGAGGAGCGGAGCATCTTTTCCCTTCTCCAGCTCACCGGTAATCAGTTCGAGAGGACTGCTTAGCCATTTAAGCATTGAAGCAGGAATTTTGGCAATTTAGAATTTTGACCTATCTGGTAGTTAGAAGCGAACTGATCCAAGGGTCTCATCCTGCCGTTCCTTGAAAGAAACTAGGGTATCGACTTTAACCTCGTGTCCTGGCAGCTTATTCCAGACTCCCACAACCCTCTAGGTAAAGACATGCCTCCTATTTTCCATTTGAAACTTTCTCCTTGTGCCCTCTGGTGTGTGTTAGAAATTCCAGAGCCTGAAAGCTCAGCGCACTCCTTAAAACTCCATGCAGCACCGTACCTCCGTGGAGCAAACACAGTGTTCTGTTTCAATACTTTCAATAATATTCTAAGTAGAAAAATAAATTAAAAGAATAGAGGCATCCTTTCTTAAAGAATATCCTTGAACAGACATCTGTTCTTTGCCACCTTGTCACACTGTTTTTTAATAGTAAAGACATCTAGGTTTCAGATGAGTCAGTAGTTGGATCTCGGTGTGTAATCTGAGGATTAGTCAAGTGGCTAAAAGTTCCTACAACAGCTTTTTGAAGCAATTGTCTGCATCAATGAGTCAGAAGCAGTGAAACATTGTATTTTGGGAAAAGTAGGTTAATAGCTAGTATCTACAGTGCATAACAAATGTTTCTTTAAAGTCCTGCTCAGCCTTAATTTGGTTTGAATTACCCTACATTTATACATCCAGGCATGGTGAAAAATGACCTCTCATTTTTAACTTGTTGTGAAGAAAGTTGTTGTTTAATGAATGACCATGCAGAGCGGTAGCAGAAAACTACCCTGATTGTACTCTGCTGAGGCGTTTTGTATACTGTCTTACACTAATTATTTCCTAGCCACTCTGCCCACCAGCCTGGTGTCATGGCGATAGTCACCACGATATCATTGGTCATTTTCTGGTAAAAAGTGGCCTGGTGTGTGTTGAAGACCGCAGGCCGCTGATCTCTCCTGCTGCTTTTGACTTAAAGAGTTAGGAAAAGTGGAAAAATGTGGGGAAAAAACAAAACTCAAAACAAACCAAGAAAACAGTCACTTTTCCTACATTAAATCTTGTATGAATGCACATAAGTTACCATGAATGTCTGACAATAAAGATGGGGCTTATTTAGGCACTTTGCCAAATTATAGTTCATTCGTTGGTAAATTCTGTGATGCAGTGGTTGAAGTTATGGGAATAAAAAAAGTCGTAAATAAGATTAGCACTAATGGAACTCGTGTAATTGATTTGGTATAAATGCTTGTTGGTTATTGCTTCAAATCCAGGGTTATTCCATGAGCGCCTCTGCAGTGGAGTGGTGAGCTACACTGTGATCAGTATGCCTCTGTCTGGGACATACAGCCATCACAGGAGGGTTCACACATAGTCCCACAAACTCTCGTGCTGTTTATCTGTGTCGCAGGCAGTCTCACAGCTCTGGTCTGCCAACACTCCATCACTCCATTGGCTTTGCCTTGTAAACTCATCATTCCTGACAGAGGTGAGTAAAGTGCTTCCCTTACGTGACAGGTGATCTAACTGGGATGCAGTTTTCATTTTCTTGCAAGCTGGTCCTATGCTTTGCATTTAGAAGGCGCAATCCAGTCAACCCCCCCCCCCCCAATATTGGGACAATACTCCAAAATTCTGATACCGAGGGAAGATCACCAGTTACCAGTCCAGCGGCACCACCTGGTTTTCCTTAAGAGGTCTCTCATTCCTGTAAAGACCAGGCCCAGCCTTGCTGAACTCCTGGAGTCTTGACCAGACGAGGCTAAAAGGTGGAAGGTGGAAACTGTTATTGCACAATACGAATATCAGTGGAAACAACCTGGTTTGCGGCACAGCAAGTAGCATGAAATCTCAAATAAATCTGCTCGTATAATAATACAAAGTCAGATGGAAACAAATTAGAATGACATAATCACATGTTTTCCCAGATATATGCTGTGTGGGCATTAAAAATAACTGAAAAATATTACTCTGCTTATATTTTATTTAATACATTTAGAATAGCATAAGTTCTGTAACTACACTTTGTGTAAACACATTAACTGAGTGGTGGCATACCTCAGTGTTTAAGGGAAATCTCTCAAATGGTACACTATGGAGCGATGAATAAACTGCATTCATGGAATTTCTTTAAAGCAATGGACTTTTGTTCCACTTCTGAACTCAGACTGCAGCCAGGAAGACTGTTGTCTCCTGTGGCAGCTGAGCTGCAGGAGAGGAGGGGGCGTCTTTCCCCTTCTCCGGTTTGGCAATAATCAGATCAAGAGGGTTGCTGAGCTGTGGAGCACTGCAGCAGGAATTCACACCACAAGCATACGGCCTGCTGCTCCAAAGCTACCACTCAGAGAGAATGCAAGAACAGAAGAAGGTTTCCTTCTTACTAGAGATACTAGAGATCCGTTGGGTAGTTAGTATCTTATTGATCCAAGGATCTCATCCAGTTGTTTCCGGGGTAACAGGGTATCAATAACCTCGGGTGTCGGCTTCATCATGGGGTGGGTAGCTTGTTCAGCTGTTCAGTACCTCCGGGCAGAGAAGTACCTCCTGTTTCCCGATTTAAACACACTTCCACTTGTACCCTCTGGCATGTACGGTACTCTTCAGTCTGTACAAATAACAAAATCTTAAGAGATTACAGTACAGCAGAATTGCGTCTTAAGCGGTAGTCAGGTCCATTACATAGTACGTAAATTACAGTATAATCAGAAACACCTCTGTAGACCCTCCTATTCCTGTAAGTGTATTCCCCCCCTAGCCTTTATGAATCATGGCCTCCTAATAATCCCCATCTCTGAACTGGCTCCATCACTCTGCTCTCCTCCCCACTGAGAGCTGGTGAGTGGGGAGCAAACTGGTGCATCATCCAGGTGGTGCTGCACACTGGCGGTGGTGGAGGAGATCCCCATTACCTGTAAAGAGCTCTGAGTAGAGTGTTCAGAAAAGCACTATATAAGTGTACAGAATTAATCAATTATTAGTAATACTGTGTGTGTATTTATGTAGTTTAAAGTATTATGAAAACAGTAATACAGCAAACACATTACTGTGCAATATACAAAATAGATTAAATGAAATGTAACAATAAAATGCAAGCAACACAGCAGATGCATAGCTCTCACAAATATCCTTCTCTCTGTGTCCGATTGCACAAGTTAAAGATTTGTTCTTGTCAGACATACACGCTAAACTGGTTACCACCAATCCCACCCCTTAACTGGTTCTAAATCTCAGTTTTCCACTACAAATCTTTTCTTGACTTGCCTTTCCCCTCTGCACTTCGTACTCTGTATGTGATGGTGATGCCGCACTCTTAAGGAAAACACCGGTGTGCCGTGCCAGATCTGAAATGGTGAAATTTCCTGCATTGCTTAATTTTTCATGTATTTTTTTTATCACTGACCACGTTTACACAAATCTGCATGAAAAAATGTTCAGTTAAAACGTGAGTCTACCTCATTACTGAGGTCGGTTCAGCCATTTGTACAGTTGCAACTGAGTGAATGGCTTGCTCTAAGGTATGACTTGCGATATAAATTTATAACTTACGTAGACCTAAAGAAAGACAGAGCCCTGTTCGTATATGGGTGCAATAAATGCTAGTTAGCGCTTTAGCGCTGTGCTCTGATGAAGAACTGTCTGACTTGGGTGCCTGCCAGCCTAACTCATTCATCTTAAAAAATCGAAAAATTCAGACTAGATATAGGACATTCTATTTACAGGTGGTCTACTGGAGTAGTTTTGAATAGAGACGTCATTTACTTTCATTTGTTTTCCTTACATTTTGTGGTGCCAGACTATATTTTTGTTAACAGCTTGTTTATTTTTAAAGTGCTGTTGGTTTTAGTGCTGAATAAATACCCCTCTACTAGCGTTTTGAATTGCAGCCTTTTCGTTTCTGTGAAGGCTTCTAACCACACCCTTCTTCGGTCACTAGATTTTTTTTTTTCTGAATTAGACAAATCTCAGTTTGCATAACGTGCGAATGCACAGTGGGCATTCAAATGCTGTAATATCCAGAGGGACCAGACATTTTCCTCCTCTTTTTTAGATCCTCTGGAAGATATCGGAGAGTCGAACGCTCACATGGCAACAAACTCTGCAGCCGAACTGCTGAAGCAAGGAGCAGGTATGAGTTTATTAGAGGGAGTGTGGGGGTGTAACACGTATCAGAACACTCATTTGTTCAAAACAAAACCCCAGCTGTTTTTTTTCCATTTGCCCCATCCATCCAGTGTTGGAAAGATGTTCTTTCTTCTGAAATTTGCACACATTCTTTCTTCTGAAATGTGCGTGAGAGTCATCAGATCATTTTCATGCTGTGTGTCTTGCAGTGTCTGTAGACTGGAGTGACAGAGCTCTCACTAAGAATGAATTGTGTGACATTACTTCAGGAATCTTAGTTGTAGACCGTCACTTAATGACTTTCCAGATTTGATTGGGTGATATCCTGGCTTTAAGGATTTGTATTCTGTGTTTGGATCTGCTTTAAATTATTTGGAAAACACATGGCCTACTGATAGACATTAAATCACAGAAAAGCCATTTTGATTTTGATGTTTAGGCCGTGAAGAAATATATTTTTGTTGAGCATGGTGCAGAATTTTATATAACTGCATTTGCTTTTATGTATTTTGTTCTGTAATGAATTGATGGAAAAAAAGTTCATCAAGAATTAACCAGATATTTTTGACCATGACTCTCACTGGAATGGGAGGACTAAGGCTGGATGGATGGACTATTTTTTTCCTTTAAATTGAAAAGATTCTCCTGGAATATTTTAAGAGGGAATTTCTGTTTCGGAAACCTACGTTGAAAGTGGCTGCATTTTCTTTCCTCGACAAAATTGCACTTTATTTATTTTTTTAAACAAAGCACTCATCGTTTGTCTATTTGTTTTTCAAGAAGGTGATGATTAAACTTAAGAATATATCGTTCTTAAGAGCTGCAGAACATTAGGAATATCCTGTCCCAGTTTTTAAAGTACAGTGTATAAAAATATATGGCTGTTGTCTCGAAGTGTGTTATTAACGTGGGGGTTTATTGCTGTACTAGCCTGCAACGTGTGGTATCTGGGATCAGTGGAAATGGAGTCTCTGACAGGAACCCAAGCGGTGCACAAAGCCACCAGTGTCACTCTGAACCCAGACACCCCAACAACCTCCACAGTGGTGCACTTCAAGGTGTCTGCTCAAGGCATCACGCTCACTGACAATCAGAGGAAGTAAGTGCTTCGTGCCACAGCTTCTCACACAGCATTTCCTCCCCATTCAGAGTGTCAATTGTAGCTGCAAAGGAATGAATCTACCTGCAAACGATTATCGACACACATACAGGACTATATGATTTCTATTATGTGTGAAAATGTTTTGTAGCATTCATATTTTACATTTCTTCAGAGTCATATTACTTTTGTCTCTAAGGCTGATTGTCTATGAATATATATTTTGTTTTTTTCAGACTTTTCTTCAGGAGACATTATGCAGTCAACACTGTTATATTTTGTGCTTTAGACCCGCAGGACAGAAGGTAAATCTTTCATATTTCTTTGGCTTTATACTGTGCACATGCTCCAATGGATCCTAACGATCAATTAACTGTTTTTTCATTTTTATCAAGATGGACGAAGGATGGATGTTCCTCTGCAAAGTAAGTTTTGTTTTTCCTTAACGTAATGGCAAAATAAAACTTGGTTTTTAGTGGGATAATTGTATGATGAAACATAGTTTGAGCGAAAATATTGAGGACACACACACACACCCACGCACACACACAAACTGAATCTGAAAAATAGTCTATAAAACCAAATCTCCATCTCAAAGGACGCCCTGCTGCTCAATCTGCCTACGCCCACACACCAGCAAGCCAGATCTCCCGGTCTTTTCATCATTTCATCCTTCGCTGCATCAAAAGCTAAAACTCGTTTCCCGAAAAAAACAACGACAACAACAACCGCGGATCTTTCTTTCCCTCCCACCTCAGGATTTTCGGGTTCGTTGCGAGAAAGCAAGGGAGCGCCACGGACAACGTCTGCCACCTGTTCGCGGAACACGACCCCCAGCAGCCCGCCAGCGCCATCGTCAACTTCGTCTCCAGAGTCATGATCGGCTCCCAGAAGAGCAAGTAGGGGCCCCGCCGCCCGCTTCGGCTCCGCGCAGGGACAGGCGGCGGGTTGGCGTCGCGTGTCTGGAAGCTAGTGGAAGAGGAGCGCTTTCGGAAAGTATGACTCTGTTGGGCCGAGGTCACCCGTTGAATTGATCGTGAAAAGCTAGAAAAATGATTTATTTGGAACACCTGAAGGATGAACTGTTGGTCATGTATTTTATTGTGAATTAAGCGTAAAGGGATTCGTTGGTGGGGGTGGGGATGGGGAAGGAATTGATTAACATGCAACTGTGTATTTATTTTCCATTATATCCTAAAGTCTACTTTTTTCACTGTCACAGGTTTTTGTTACAGATTTCATTTTCCTCATCCATGTGACATTTAAAAAATCCTGCTTTTTAAGGCCATATTTTAACCAAATGTTAATGTTAATGTGTAATGTTTTACTGCCGTTATGCAAACTACGTATCTGCTTTGCCAATTGCTCATTTTATTTTAAGATTTTCTAATTAGCTGTTTATACCACAAAAATAACATGGAAACCAGAATTGTATTTTTAATATTGATTGCATTTCTGGTCCTTTGAATTGTAACAATGTGCAAAAACATAGTGTTAAAAGTGGTACAATTCATATTGGAAATAACAAAGCCGTTATATCAAATACACTTCATGGATGTTCAGACTATAGAAACCTTGGAGGCCCTGACTTGATTCAAAATGTTCTTCTTTTGGAAGGCTGTAGTTACAATAGGGCAGATGGAGGGATGGTTTTGTTAATAGACTTGATTAGGCATTTATTTGTCACTTCAAGCTGTTGGATGCTCTAATTACCTCTCACAGTTAATAATAGTTTTGGATGTGTAAATTATCTGTGATTTTCCAAACTCCTACTTATTTATAAGATGATCAGTGATGGATGTAGTTAGAGAGCAGCCTGCAAAAATCACCATCACTCAACATTTAGTACTATTTGTGTAATAGGAACAATTTCATCCAGGTACACATTAAAATGCCTAAAAGATGTTTAGGAACCATGAATAGACTTATGAAAACTTAGGATTTCTTGTAAATTAAACATCAAAGCATCATGTAAGTTAATTTTCTGTTTTTGTTACAGCAACAAATGCTTCAGATTATACATAATCATAAACAGTTAACAAAGTTTTATTCTAAAATTTGATGAAGCATAAAGAAATGATCAAATCTTCTTTTACTCTTGGGAAAAAATTGAGATGTTTACAGTATCTGACCTTAAGTATGGGTTGGAATATAAACACTGTGCACAGCCCTGTTTACAGTAACCAGTTTTCCTGTGGTCATTTACCATCACAAACCTTAAATTCCAAACCAGGAGTACTTGTTCACTGCCGTTCAAACAAATTATTTCATTTGCTCTTTTCGTTGTATTCAATTATTTTTCTATTAGTCCTGGCCACCTCCCACTCCTCTTAACTGCTTATAATGCATTGCTTTCAGTTAAACTTCTGTTTTTTTACTAGAAAATGTTATAGAGCAGGTATGTATTTAAGATGAATATACCTATTAAAAACATGCATATATTACCACTTATTTCATATTCCTGGAGACTGACAAAGCAATTGCATCAAAAGCGCCTTGTGTCCTCTCCCAGTGCTTCTGTAAGTATCGAGTAGTGTCTATAATACACATCACGCTGTCTGTGACCCTTCCGGTCCTCCGGAATTCTCTGTGAGTGGAGACACAGGCCATCGGCAGAGCATGCTTGGAAGTGCCTGGAAGCCGGAACGCAGGCTTGGAATTCCATTCTGAGTCACGCTGGGTTGGGGGGCGGTGTCACTCGCACAGGTGGAACAAAGTGCCTGAACGTACAGGTATGAGATCAGTCTGTCGGATGCTCGCAGTCTGCAGTCTGCAGAGGTCTGCTGGGCAGCTCTCATGCATCTCACTTGATTGCAGATTTTTTCCAATAGCCTGTCATCTCAAGTGAGATGCATTGGAACCCTTGGAGACAGAAGACATGGGGTCTGGGCGATATACATTGTACTTATATTGCCTGTACTGCCTGCATTTTGAATTACTTGGGAATGACTAACCTTGCCTAGCATGTATTTGTTTTTAGTATGAGGTCTTTGAGTTAAATTATCCAGTTTCACGTCTGTGACTTCCATTTGCTTCAAATGGTGGTCTGATTTTTGCTCGACTTCATCAAAGTGGTCCTGGAATTAATGTGGGTATTCTTAACCGATGTGCAAGACTGCAAAGGAAACGTCTTGTCATCGCTGGGTTTTTTTTCCCACGAAGCAAAATGTTCTCTTCTACATTTTCATTTTGTTTTCTTTAACCAAGGTACATTATCTGTGTTACCATGTTTTACATTATGGGGTGCCATTCAGTCCTTTGCAGATATTTTAGAAAGAATATATATATATACAAAGAAAAACCCATAGGATATTTCTCCTGTACGTCTTTCATGAATATATTATCAGGGGATTATGTAAATTCCCCATGTATTTTACTAAATTAAATTAAAAACGAGTTTTTATAATAGATTTCTAAATAAAGTAATACAATATGCTTTCTGTGTCAAATGTAAAACAACACCACAGGCATTTACTTCTGCTTCAATGTATAATGTTCTCTTTTGGACCATTTTATAAAACATATGCAAGTAATCATATTGATATTATTATGTATGTTTTTGTATTACAGTGTTAAATTGCTTCTTGCTAAAGGCTTTCTTATCTTAAATGTGCTCTTTAAAAGGAAAAGAAAAGACTTGCTTGGTTTAGCACAAATCTCCATAGTTTTGCTCTATACTGTATAAGTATCTTCGCTATTGTTATGGACTATTCATTGTTTTTAACATAGGTATAAACTTACACAGACATAACCGAAATATTTTTATATAGACCATGCTTGTCATATATAAATTGCATATCTGAGAGATAAATAGTTATATTGATGGTAATATAGTATTTCATGTTATTGACAGGTAACCCCCACACACAAGCCAGGGAGATGAAATATACATAATTTCCTTGGAACAGTGTTTTTCTATTTTCTACAATATCAGAGCTGAGAAGATATTTTAAAAAAATGTTTTTGTTTGACCTTTTGATAGCAAATGACATCAGAATGGATGTGCATCAAGGAGGTGGACTAAAGATATATTTTTGTTAACATTGGAAACTATGACTTTTTATGTTTCCCTTTATATTTTCTGCGTGATGTCGCATTTTTCCATCAAGCCTTCTGTAAAAAAAACACTTTGTATTCATGTAAATTAATGTCATATATTTTTGTGTATAGTTATTTCTGTACTCCCTACATACCAGCTCATTTCAAATGATAATAAAGTTAATGAAATGTGTATTACTTAATTTTGGCCAATAATTCTTCATAAGTTGCCTTTTCTCTCACCTTCCTCTTTGCGGTCCATATGAAATCAATGCACGAGAGGTACAGCGATGCCCGTGAAATGTTATCGCAGTCTGACCAAGTGAGGTTACAGTTGCTGGGTTATTAAATACGCCTGTGGTTAATCAAAGGCTGGAAACAAAACGTGGGAGCACCGTGGTCAGGGTGAATATTCGATCAGGCTTGAAAAGTGCTGTCCAGCTACTGCACGGTGCAATGAAAAAAATCCAATGCAGATTAAACATACAGAAAACATTCCCAGCACACAAGCTCTGGCGTCTGGTTTTAATGTCTTTCGCTGCTCGCTACTAATGTCTTTCGCTACTAATGTCTTTCGACTAATTTCTTTTGAGCAGATGAAATATTTTAATTTGAATTCTATATAGCCCTGAATTCCTTGCTTGGTTATGCCTTGATCCATAACGAGAGAGGTTCAGAGCAACAGCATTTGTTTCTCAGCTGTCATTTGCATCCACACCCCTCCAGTTACAAGTCCAGAAACTGGACCACTTGTAAATCTCTATAATTCATACGGGAATCATGTACTTGAATGTCTACTTCTGATTTAATGATACCCTTTCAGCTTTGATGAAAGCTTTTCTTCTTGTTTTAATTACAAATAATGTGGTTGTGAACCATACATCAACTGTAGTAGATTATACTGCCACTGTATACATTTTAAAAGCTTGTATGATCAGGTAAAGCAAACATTTTCCTTGTTAGCTAGATTGCATTTCTTAACACTGTGTTATTTTTCCTCTGTCAGTTTAGTTCAGAAGAGATGACAAATAGACAAGCAGGGGATCGGTAATATCTGTGCCTGAACAAGTAATGTCTTTTTTTTTTTACACCGTAATCATAGAACGCAAAGAGAATTCCAGGGATAAGACATGGTTGTTCCAGATACTGTAGTCTGGCAGTCCTGCAAGAAGCTGACCAGTGAAAGCTGTGCATGGCATAATGAAATCTGATATACCTGCCACGTGAAACACTTTATACAACGTTCATTTGTCAAGCCATCGTAAAGTGCGGTATGCAAAAGTCACACCATATCAGATTATCTGGTGTTCCCAACTGATTACATGTCTAGCCTGAAAAAAGATATGGCATAAAAACTTAAAGTATTTATGACTATATCCACATTCATTAAAAGTATATTTCCAATAAGGTTTGAATACATTTGCGTTTAGACTTAAACACACATACAAGTAGAAACTGCATCTAGAATCATTCATTGGAACTTGTCATTTTGATCCTTCTTATAAGAGCCCCATCCTACAATTCTGAAATGGTTTGTGGATTTTATCGAGTGGAGGCCAAGATAAAATTCACATTTCTAGATACTTGAAGATTTGCATAGCCCCACATCTAAACCCAATAATGTTTTTTCTGGACAAATCATGATGCCAATCGAATAGCTGAAGTTCCTGCTCCAGCCAAATATGGAATTATTGAACTGGTGTGTATTCTATCATGCTTAATCAATTTTTACAACTCATATCTAATAATTGTTTTCATAATACAGTACTTTTTCCCTGGCTCCTGTAGTATTTTGAGTATAGATGCCTTTTGGATGTTAATAATATTGTTAAGAAAGTGTGATGATGCCAGAGAGTTCAAACATTATTCTCGAGGTTTTTAATTTATGTTTTTTGTCAGTGATGTTATACAGTTGTGATTAATTGAAATTTTAGATAAATATTAAATATTTGAAGAAGAATGAAAAAATGAATATTCTCACAATTCCCTCAAATATTTCCTTTAAAACTTTTCATTACCTGAATTAACAAGACTTTGTTAAATTAGACTAAAACCTTCTTTATTATTATTATTATTATTATTATTATTATTATTATTATTATTATTATTATTTAGAAATTTGGCCAGCAGATGGCAGTAAGAAAATGTCAAATTGAAGACTGCTTTAATAATTATGTAAAAGCCCTCCTAGAAAAAAAAAGTTCAGCCTTCACGTTATTTTTAGCAAAGAAGCTATGGTGAGCTATAAATTCTTACAAGCAAATAATGAAAAATCATAATTCTTCCATCATTTGGCATTCTAGATTTTTGCTGCCATTATTCCAGTATCCATTTGCCACTTCTGATGGGCTGTCATCTAAATACACCCAACTGGTTCTGTACACACATGTATTAAAGTCAAAAGAAACTTGTGTTCAAAGACATAGTAGGATGATTGCATCCCTCTTTACTTTTTTAGTAATTAAATTATTATGCATTGTAATGCTGTGTATATAAGTGTGTTTAAAAATAAATGTAAAGATATGAAGCCACCGTCATATGATGCAGGAAATATATATTTCTTATCGGCAGTAATGGGTTGCTCTGTTGTTATTTCTCTTGCAATTTTGCTGTTGTGTGGGGAGAATTCAACATTATCAGCCAGGAATGTGCTATAAGCAAGTTCTGCGGGCAGCAAGTCCGGGAATATCGCTGGACAAGCTAGGATGTGAGTATTTCCCCCTCTAGTGGTCAATAGTGACATGTGCATCGTAAGTCTGAGCATGATCTTATCTTAGACAGCACATCTGTCACCATGACAAAGAGTGAAAGGTACAAGGTGATTCTCCTGGTTGCTGTAGCCACAGAATTACCAGGCATGTGTGGAGAAAGGCTACGTCACACTGACAAAGAGGTGCTGTTCTACCTCGGACAGACGAGAACAGGCAGGAAAGTCTGACAATGCGATCACAGGAGTGTAGATCGAACCTTGACTCATCAGAGGATATGACAGGTGGGTTCTGGGACAGTGGGCGGCCCAATAAAGTCAGTTTCAGCAGGCCTGTAGCATCCTCCTGTCACAGATACAGTACCGCATGCTCTTGGATGTGCACAGGACATGTCCCAGGGTGCTTGCTGAAACATGGCCCCCTTGCTGTATTGTAGGTAGCAAGCACCAGGCAATACTGATGGCGGACAGAAAACTGTATCGCACACGGCCAGTACAAGAAAGCCAGTGGCATTTCTGGACTGTCTGAATACTGGCTATCTAGAAACAAACTCTTAAAAGCATTTCAGTGCCCTTGTGACTCCATATTTCCATGATTTTACAGCCACTTATATACTTTAGACAGCATTGCACACATTGCCACTGACAAAAACAAGCATGTGTTTTCTTTACAGCATGTGAATACGTTTCACCTACAGTTCACTGTTTTTTCTTTTCACCTGAAGCTCTGTTAACCCAGGAGAGGATTTAGAAATGCCTCTTTCATGGCTCACTGATTTTATGCTGTGGAGCCTAGCCATTATCCGTGAAGGGGTATGGGACTGGTGCGTCTAAGGATGCTTACAGCTCACAAATAATCACTTGGAACTGTATAACATTGTTTCATTTGGGTGTATTATCTTTTCCTGTTCTGAAAGCGGCATTTTTTCCCTATTTTGCCTCTCTTGTGGAGGCACCCTAAACCTCAGGATAACACAAAGATAACTTCACAGGCCGGCTGTGAACTCCAGGGTTATTGCTGTCTATGTACAGACTATCAGACTGTGCCGAAGAGCAGGACGAGGCTGGGGGCAAGCGAATAGATTCAGACCTACAGGGAATGAATTGTCTAAATAAAGCTTCATTGCTGTTAGTTGAACACAGCTGTGTATTAATGAATAGCTCAGTTGACTGTGTGATGATATTTGTAATAAAGCAGTAATGTATCATGAAATTATTTAAACATGCTGGTACAGAAGAAGAGTTCCATGCCTCAGTGATCACTTTTCTTGTTCTTTTACAGAATTTGAAACTTTTACCATTTCAATCCTTCACTTGTAATTCCTTTTCCAAGCACAACAGTGCTGTTATATTGAGTATGCAGCACAACGGTGATTTGTACGGAGTTTTAATGAGAATGTGTCTCTATTACTCAGTCCAGTAATACTCTGAAACCAAGCTACTTTTGTTGATTAACAAGATCTCTCAGTAAAATGTTTATTTTACATTCACCGTACTGCATGTCGTGGTTTATGAATCAAAGTGTGCGCTTATCAGTGGATACATGAAAAGAGCTACAGCTCATCCTCGATGGGGCGGTCCATAGCCGCGGTGTAACGGGAGCGTAGTTCAGGACCCTATGCAGATGGTCTAATCCGGAAGTCAGCGGGGAAGGACGTGTTGACAGACAGGGGGGCGTGAGCGCGGTGATCGGTGCTCGAGGGGCGTGGCAAGGGCAGACAGATCCAGACAGTGCAAAGTCCAAAACCGGGTGATCCATCGCAGACGAGACAAACACAGTTAAAATCCGGAACGGGGACAGGGAATAAAAACAGGGTAAAGCGCCCCGGACTCAGATAGTCAGGACGCCGTGATAAAGTCGCTCCTGGGCTTCCGGGCTTCCAGTGCTGAGCCAGGCATACCGGGAGAGCCCACCTTCAATAATGACGGATAAACAGGGGGCAGGTGCACGTCATGAACTAAAATACGAAAGGGTTGGATCCCCCTTAAGAGGAGGGGTGAGGATCGTGACATGTGGACTGTTGGACAAAACATCTACCCGTTTTAAAACAAAATAAAGCACTTTTATTATGTCAATGTGTTTCACACACCATCTATAACCATCAGTCAGGCAGTGTTCATTTCATTAATCAGACTGTTTTATTTTAAATAGTTACACTCTGGCGACTCGTATCAAGTCTAGAAAACTTTCACTGGTGATTCTGTTAAACAATGATCTCATCGACTCGATATCAACACGTTGATGGATCTGATAACCAGGACATTTCAGTTGAACATTTTTGCAGCAACTGAAGCAACTGATATTGCGTTACTGTGAGTTTTATTTCATGGCTCTGCTTTCTGATAACCCGCCATTATCTTCTATACCAGCATATGTACAGAAGCCACAATTACAGTATTCCAGAATTACATGCCTGCGGGGACTAGGATTCTCCAAATGATGGCACACTATTGACAGAGCTCCGCTGGGAGAGGACGGACACTACTCATCAGGGATCCACCTGACTTTCAGGAGAACAGTGACTCCTGCGACCCACAGGACACCCGCAGGCTTGATGCCAATGACAGATGTGCTGCCGCCCCAAGCAACACTAACTCCGCTGTAAACTCTGTGGAGCTCACAGCGTGGAAAAAGGTAAATGGCACTGACAAGTGGGCCTACTGGAGGAGCCTGTCTGCAAGTCCTCATTCTCTGCTTACAGTATATGAATAATACTGTCTGAAAGCCAGGTTCCTTTTCAATTAAGTGTAATGGAAGTTAAGGAATATAGTATACAGATTGTACATTTTGTGAGTTTGAACCCAGGCTTCTATGTTTTCTGGTCGCAAATCATTGTCAAAACACCATTAAAAGAGTAACTTCAGTTGCAGTCAGAAACCAAACAAGTTTATGATAAACGAGGATGGGAATTTTCTATACCAGAGCTACTATTAAGAATTCATAGGCTCCTTGCACAGGGAAGGTCTATATGTTATCAGCATTTCTTTCTGGTTTGTTTTTTGGTTTTCTCTTATTCTATGCACTGGCAAGCTGTAGTTTCCGTGTTTTCTGTGTGATTTATTACAATGTATTGCTCTGCAGTAATTGTCAGACACGACCAGAGGAGTCACCAGAGCACCAGTCATGTCTGACAATTACTGCAGAGCAATACAGTGCCAAATCACTCCAGGAGTATTCAAGGTATCCAGGAGTGTTCTTAATGCTGGTATCGCTGGTATGAAAAAAGCATTGTTCATTACGATTGCGTGATAAGGAGGCTGTTAATTGTGAAAAACCAGAAGAATTTTCTAAGTGGCTGCAATGTGGAATGCAGATGGTTTACATGTAGGAGTTAAATTTGTTTATAAAACAAATTTACTGTCTGAACTACGCTTGGAATTTACATGTTTCCAAAGCCCGTATTAAAGTCACTTATACAGAATGTAGATTCCAAAGCTCTTCAAAAGAGCCCTGTTGTCTGCTTAAAAGTAACTCCAAAGACATGCATCTATGCAGCACAGTCAGAAGTCAACTAATTAGCACAGCTGAAAGCCGGACACTCAGGAGATCATGTGTAAAATATCAGCAGAGTTCTTTTTAAAAAAAAAAAGGAAATATCGATGCAGAAAACAATCCTTTTCCTGGGGGAAGGGAGAGGACTGAACCTCATCTACTGCGCTTGTAGAAAATAAATACCAATGTTTCTAGAAACATCACACACAGGTTTGCAGTAAAGAGGCTCATCGATAACAGGACACAACACTCCTAAGACTGAATGCTAATAATTACCCTCTAACCCAGCTTGCTGTGTAAATTGCAGCAACGGAACCAAATTTGGGAGCCTAGTTTCTTTTGCTCAGTCATGGCAGTGTCTCACTTGTCCATCTCGTGAGCTGCATTTGAGTCCAGGGGCTGTGGCCCATAATGTTGGCAGATGGGAGCTGCACTTCAGCGCTGCCTGTCCCTTCTTACAGCATATATGAAGCATATATGACATCCTTTGGGCTGCAAGGAAAATTATTATTATTCACTCTGTGAGGTATCCTTCATGATCTGGGGAATAAATGAAAGCATTCTGGATCTTGCCTCTGGACTCCTAACTCATGGTATAATTCGCACTGTTGAACTAGTACTTCTAAGGTAAATGTACATGTATCTAATCAGGCAGTCTTTTGTGTTCCACTCATTTTGTCCTCCCATTCATTTGTATGCTTAGAGGTGCAAATAGCTTAAGGTTTCAATTACATCAAAACTTCTCTCCTGTTGAGAAAGTACAGGGTTTGGATAAATCCCAACTTAACTATTCTAGTGCTTCAGTCAGCAACAAGTAAATCCTGGCATGTCATTAGGGCCTCTGTGTTCATACAGCCCTGTGTCCGCTGAAAAGGCTTTTTTTTATTTCTGGTAAAGCAACACAGGGGATCAGCCAGTTTAAATATCAACATGCAAAAGTTAGTTTCAAGCTTTGGGGACGAAAAGGCTTGGATCTTACAGAGGGGGGAACTCTCTCCGGGGAGTGGCAGCTCCAGGTTCCCTAAGGCGAAGACCCCAGAATGAGGAATCCCAACGGAGCAAAACCGCATGGCCTGGAGAGACGTCTCGGCAGGGTGCAACAGGCACTTTCAGAGGGCCAGGACGTGCTGCAGCAGAGAGCCCGCCGGCACAGTCGTGTCTTGGGGATCACGCTTAAAACGTGCTCTTTCAGCCTGTAATTGGACCGAGGCATTACACCCGCTGACTGACGTCAATGACAGAGGGCTGCGGCGGATACCGCCTTTCCAAGGGTCTCCCATGATACCCTGCAGCTGTCTCCTGCTGCTCTCTGTGGTCAAAATGTTGAATCATGGTGACTAGGCTGTCGCGTTTGGCCGGGTGGTAAGAGCGCCTGGTCCCTGAGGTGGTGCAGGAAGAACGAGGCTCCTGCTTCTGCTCTTTGGGATTTGGCACTGGAAGAGAACCATAACCCCTCAACAATCCCATTCCCAGTGCACGCATTTGTTAAATTCCACTGGTAAATGCTCGAACATATAACAAAACGGTTGTTTCACATTGACTTCCTAACATGTTAATCTTCAAGCTTTGGTACTATTGATATTTTCAAGGGCGTTTGATATAACATTGAACAAAAAAAATACGAACCTAAGAAAGTTGCCAATGAAAGGAGGAGGCTGTGCAGCGCGGTCAGCCCACTTGGTAGTTTGGAGCTCACTGGTCTGAGGATATTATACAGCTGTTTCTTGATGGAAACCAGGGTATCAGCTTCAATAACACGGCTTGTCCCCTCTTCACACAAAAAGGCTTTAACTTCCAAAACAGTTAAAGATGTTAATGCCATCTCCACTTCAGAATTATTCATGGTAAAGAGGAAGCAGAAGGCTAAAATGGACCATTGGAAACACATTGACAAAAACATGAAACAGATAAGTATTCTTAAGCATTCTGTGGTGCTGCGTAAGGCATTTTAAATTAGTTTTACTAACATTGTGAAAGACAAGATTATTTTGCAGGAGTGATGATCCACCTGTGCAGCACGGATTGAGAACAGAGCCGTGTAGCTAATGTCACCTAAAAACCTTTTAGAACAGAAAAGCTCTCATTAGTAACCAGATCTCCCTGTGTACTTTTGGTAAATATGGATTTTATTTGGTGTTTGGATTGTGATTAGAACTTCCTAATTACTTTCAAGGAAGTACAAAATATGAACTCTTGCTTCCTACTTACTGTAAGTCAAATGTACAGCCAGGAACCTTGTAGAATTGTAGAGTTCAATATTTATTAGTATTTTTTTTACCGATGTTAAATGTGAAGGTGTATACAAACAGAACAGTTACTCTTATTTATTTTTTAAAAATCTTACTATTAAATCCAGAATCTCGAAGATGCAAGGTTTTTCTTGCTGCAACCAACAGCCCTGTCCTTAAAGCTACAGGAGACAGTGATACTGCTTACGCACATTGAATAAAGCCAAGTAGTGACCCTGCAATCAGCGTACGTGCACTGAAGCACATATCCTGAAAAAACACACACCCTCCCCAGTCTTTTCCCTGTGTGCATTGTTTCTATTGGTCCTCTTCTGTTACAGGAGCCTAAATGGTGCACTGAGTAAACCAAGAAATTGCACACAATAGCTGGGCTGCCTGGATATCACGAACAGATTTAATGGACCTGTCAGTAAAGTTTTTGTGGAGTTCACCAGTAGGCTGGCCCAACGTAATAAGTGTCACAAGGAGCTGCAGACTTATTGCAGCACAATGAAAAGGGATGGCAAGGAGAGGGGCACGCTGCAGTCAGATTAACAGATTAGGTTTCATTACATCAGCACTTCGGAGATGTTAATGAGAGTAGTGCAAAAGAGGACAATTACATCAGTAATTAAATGGCTTGCAACATCTGCTGATTCACCCTGGGTCCTGGCTGGAAATCCCGAGAGCGTGTCTTAGCGCAGTGTGTCACGACGGGCCTTCAAGGCAAACTTTTCTGGAGATCTAAGAGAATCGGAGAATTGTTACCCAACTGAATGATCTTACACGTCGTCATTTAATCATTTCCTGGTGCTTAGTACAGTACATTGCTGACTGTAAGAGGCGTGCTATTCAGGAGGTCAGATTTGGAGTGCAGTGGTTAAACGGGTCCAGAATGGAACTAATTGCCTAATGTCGTACCACTTTTGTCCAGTCATCTTACTAGGATGTATACAGCCATTGTTCACTGTATTTTAGTCTTTCTGAAAACGTTTAAAATAAGCACCACAAAAGCTTGTCACTGAATTTCAAGTAGAATAAAACACAATATTTAGTTTTAAATATTGCTTACAAATCATATCTTCACAGTAGGCAGGCAGGCACCTACTGTGTCTACATCTTAACCTTAAATTGTCAAGTTATATGACTTAATTGGAAAATAATTTAAGGTCATTTAAAGTAATAAACAAGGGTGAACAATTGATATTATTTCACAGAATTCTATTTTGTCTGCCTCTCAAAGCTTTTCAACCACAAATCGTCTATGTCTCAGTGCAACTGCGGCTGTACTTTAGATCATGAAAAAAAAAGTATAAAAATCGCCTTTTTCCATGTATGCTGTGTTAATCTTAAATATCAGTTGTGTTTATGCATCAATTGTTAATAAAAACCAAAAAGACACATTAACTTATAAAGTGAGACCCCGAGATTTAAAGCATTAACACGATAGAACTGCACTGAAAAGATTACAAGGCTCCTATAGTGTTTTGCATTTTTCCTGTTAAGCAGTCAGACTTGAGAAAGGCTTTCTCAGTGAGTCATCATCCTGGAGTATTAACTGAGCCTCTCAGTTAATACTTAGAACTGTATTAACTGTTTTCAGGGTAGTGAAGGCATATTATGAAATGTAGATTCATACAGTGAGTACAAACTGAGGAATACAAACATAAATTGGTAAACACCAAATGACATTTTGCTAGAAGAATGTTTTTAATACATATTGTGACCTGGTTTACAAAATACTATTAATCCCTTGTCTGTCTGTTGGACTGTATCTCCAGATGTGTCCACTATAGGGTGCCATTATGGTGTGTGGGAAAATGTGAATTTCTTCATTTCTCCACTTTTGTTCAGTGAAATGCCAGCTGAAGGCACCTGCAGTTATTTTTTCCTAAGTTCTGTTTCAGTGGGTGACAGTTAAAGAGTTTAAGCTTTGCCAGAAAACCAAAATGAAGGAAGTACAGTCATTGAAGAAAAATGCCTGAACCAATTAATTATAGAGACTAGATCATTTTTAATTAGAGAACAAAGGAGGATATAAAAATAGAGACTTTAATTTGGGATTGAAACACAATGTATGCCAGTTTTTCAAAACAGCTTCTGTCAGCTGTGAAGCCGTTCTTTATCAGTGTTTGCAGCTGAAGCTGGAACGCATACAAAATACAATAAGAGAAAGGTTTTATGGGAGGTTAACTATCCTTTTCTGGATTACATCCCATCAATTAATAGAGAGAAACTCTTGGTCTAAGTCTATTTTACATATTATGGAACCTCTTTTTGAATTTTAAAGATGTTTGTTTCTGTTTTATCTCCTAACAGATTTCGGATCTTTTAGTTATTTCAGTAATGATTAGTAACAGGCTCTATATTCGATTTCTTCTGGGGGTGTTTAAAAAACAGTTCAAAATGCTTCAAAGTTTTTTTTTTCTTTTAAGGATGCTTAGAAAAGACAACCAGAATATTTGTCTCTGTGGTTGGTGTAGAAGGCCTCTCTGACCTCTGTGTGTGAACACGAACAATTTGAAAACTCAATTTTGTCTTTACTTGTGTAGATAACTCTCTCTTTTCTCACCTCACAGATTATCTGGTATCTATAGGAGCCTTGTACATCTTATACTGGCGGTCCTCGATAGCTTTTTGAATCCTTACAATTTTCGTTGATAAATTCTGACTGCTTTGGAGTAGCTGGGTTAAATGTTGATCATTATTTTTATTATATAATGTAGAATGACCCAGAACTCGTGTCACCAAGTGACAAAATGAAGGATGACATCCTAGACCCTATCAAGAAAGGATCTGCCATCTAGTATATAAACTTGACCTGACTTTTGTGAAGAAAATGGGCCTTCTTAAGAAACAATAGAGAATGGCATTTAAAAACATTTATTCCAAAGTAAGCTTTTTAATCCCTTTCATTTAATTCAAGTTAAAAAAACTACCTAACTACCTTTGACTTGTTCAGTCAAAGCCCAAGATGAGACAGAGCTTTGTGCTGTTTTGTGACTTTTGATTATGTTAAAAAAAGAAGTGACCTAATTTTACAGTAAAAGCAGTGATGATGAAGCCTGAATGGACTCCATTTATTCATAAATTTCTTATCGCATTTTCCCATCTTCTTGTCGCCCCAGAAAACCCCTCTATGACTTATCACAAGTATAAGATTAAGCCATTAAAGTCTTCGTTTCAATTCTCATTGACATTATCTTTCACTGCATCGGTGACAAATGGTGTGTGCCCTAGTGTGAGGGGAAGGCCAACATAAGCGCTTGTTGAAATCTGCAGATTTCACAGGATTCAGACTATTGTAGAATGGTTCAGCTGGCACTGAGATGACAATATTAAGTTTCGGGATGGGAACTCTCCTAACAATTAGCTCATTCACAGGGCATGCTACCTCAGCTTAATGCCTGAGCTGCTTGCAGAACTTGTCAATCTTCTAATGTGGAATGAATTAAATGGTCTGAAAAAACACCCCCACCCCCCCAAAAAAAAAAAACAAAAAAACAAAGCAAAACAAAACAAGAAATGAAACATGATGTACTGTACTGTATTAAATTTGAGACTTGTCTGACTGAAAAAGGAACAGTGAATGTACTATTATGTGGCTTGCAGTTGGA
The DNA here is from genome assembly GCF_040954835.1 of Lepisosteus oculatus. Classification (NCBI taxonomy): domain Eukaryota; kingdom Metazoa; phylum Chordata; class Actinopteri; order Semionotiformes; family Lepisosteidae; genus Lepisosteus; species Lepisosteus oculatus. The sequence goes on along the minus strand of NC_090701.1, from coordinate 4,510,875 downwards.
GTAAAAATTTCCAGAAGGTGATAACTTGAAGGGTGAAGGCTGTGCACACAGGCCTCATTACATTACATTGATTATACTATACCTGTCTTTTTCCCATCCTATAAATATAGATTTAAAGAATGCATTCTGTATTCAACTTAATAAATCGTTTTTTTAATCAGAAAAGGTCAATAATCGTGATTAATAATTCATTGCCTAAACCTGAGATTTGGTCAGATTCTGTTTTTCTTTCCCCGTGTGGTTTCCTAGCATGTCGGGGGGTGGGTGGAGTGTAAATAAGGAGCCATTGTTCTGTGGTTGTTTTTCAATTGGAGGTACTGTAGCAGGGAGCAGGGATGTGTGTGTGTTGTGTGTGGTCCGCGTGGGCTTTCCCTGTGCTGGGTGAACATTAAGGTGCAAGACTGGCCTGATCTGGTTCCCCTGTTGGTGGTCAGGTGGGGGGGCCTGGATACTGTGTGTCTGGGCATGTGCGAGGACTCATAGACAAGCAGGAAAGTTTGGAGTTCACGAACGGATCGACAAACCGATGTCCTGTTTTCCTGCTGCCGACACCGCCACTGCAAGCCACAGGGAGCACTGCAATTTGAGCTAATGTTCTGCCGCGCGTTGCTTCTGACATCGTTTCTTTCATGTGTTTTAATTGCATGATGAGATGATTACCTCCGTCTCGGATAGCTCGTGTTTTTCTTCCCAGGATCTGGACACTGTAAAGTGTCGTAAAAGCGTGATGACCTGTATCGTTTCAATTGAATAGTCACATGATGAGACACCATTTGTCAAATTACAAGCCCTTAAAATGCATTTGTTTCAAATAATAATAAATAAAGCGTCAATCACAGAAATCAGGAGAACAAAACACAAAACAAAGAACTCCACTGAGAACACCCTGTGGCTTACCAGCTCAAATCCAGACTGTGCCACTAACCAACTGTAATGAAAAGTTCTCAGGGAATTATGCACAAAGGGGTGACTGCTTCTTGAAATAAGGCAGAGAAATTCAATTCAGGTCCTGAAAGACCTGTAATTACAGTATGAATACCAGCAAGGTGTAAATTAAATTATTGAAAGATCAGCTGAAAGAGTGAGGAGTAGAATAACAGAAAGGTCCTCCAGGTTTAGGGTTAAATATCTCTGGGTAAAGGGAGCATGACTCACTGCACATCAGCAACTCCTCTCGCCTCGAGTCTGGAGATGATCTGCAATGTTTGTGCTGGTTCTTTGCCCAACACAAAGTGCATCTGGTTTACTCTGGGTTCACATTGTGCAAAGAAGCAGATGGCTTGATGATGAAAGATGTCCCATTGATTGTAATTGTTGATTGGCTTTCGTATAAATGACTGTTCCAAATAGCGTTCTATGACAAAGGACATGTAACTGCTTGTTCTGAATTTATATGTACACACTGAAGTCATATGCTCTAAATACAGAAGTATTAAGAAAAACAAGTGACCTAAAAAGTAAACAATGAGAAGTATTATGTAAGTACAATGCTTTTGTGCCTCCTGTGCACTGAGCATAGCTATAGTATGTGTTCAAAAAGGAATCAACCATTTTGTTTTCCAGACACTAATGTGAGCAATACTAAACTTCATGCTGTATTTGAGGGTGAATATAAGCACCTGATCCAGAGTTATACTTTTCTCATTGAGTGTTTAGCAAAAAGCTGTTCTTAGATCGTAAAGAATTATAGGCTGAGCAGCTCAGATCTTATATAGGGAAGACTGCAGTGTGACAAACATTGCCTTTTCTCACTGAGGGCAGCATGCTGAAGTTTCTGTGTTGTCAAGGTCCTATTTCAAATTGTAACAATCATTGATCTTAACATTAGTGAAATCTGTATTTCAGACATTTTTTTAAGAATAAGGCCTGAGTGGTTAAACAGGAGGCCAGTGCTTTCACAACTAAGAATGGGGAGAGCTCTTGGGACCTGCGAAGTTCTTTCTTGCGTGATTGCACTCTTATCAGGACACTAGATTTGTAGAGCGTGAGATGAAACCTATCACTCACCACTACCACGCATTCATGTAGCTGTCTTCAGGGAAAATACTTTCTTTTTGCAGCAAAGCTTCCTTTAAAGCAAATTATTTAAGTTCTGCGGGCAGGAAACCATACCAATGCATTATTTATTCATTTCTTTTAATGCTCACATTTCTGCGCTAGAACGAAAAGGTGAAAGGTCTAGACATGGTGCGGTCTCAGACAGGAAGAGACATTCAGGGAGGGGTGTTCGCGATATTCATTGTTTTGTTTTCAAAATCATAATATTAAGTAGACTTTTAACCCAACGGAACAGCCGAACAGAGGACATAAAAACGGAATCCAATTGAGAGCCGCCACACATTTAAAATAGCCTGCGCAGAACATCAAATCCTTAGCAGTGCGAATCAGCTGATGTGTCCGGCCTGCCAAAGCCTCTTATAACTCTCTTTTGACAGCATAACCGAGGAGCCCTGCATTCCTTCACAGCAGTGAGATATCTCTTTTATCCACCTAGGTGATATACTGTATCTTCTATACATAGACCGCTGCCTACTTTAAAAAAAAACCTCTCTACTATGCATTTGTCCTTTGGTTCTGTTTCAACACTTCCAGTCAGCTATCGTTTTACTTTTGTCTGCTTATTGTCTAGAGGAGTTTTGAAGGGAGTCTTTGTCCCAACTTAGCTCTGCCACATCTAACCCTTCTGAGCATCTGTAATCAGTCATTCTGGTGTTGATTGCTGCTCACTGGTGTCTCTTTTCCCTGATTTGTTCTACAACTGTTCTAATTAAACCCTTGACTTTCCCAGGGGTTGGATTACAAGCTCTGACGAGGGCCACAGCACTTTGGCTCTTGGCAAGGTGGAAGTTACTTTGTGGGGACGAGAATCAGTTCTCTGAAAAGACTGTTTGCTTGCCTTTTCTGGAGAGGTAACGTGCCGTGTTGTGGATCAATCCCAGCAGTTTTTAAGCAAGTCGAGAAGGGATAAGGAGTGTACTGAAGATATGCCCCCCTGTAATAAGTTTCCCAGAATTATCCAACGTTTATGAGACAAGCATGAAGCCATTCTTAAAATGGCACTGACTTTTACAGTGTTGTCATCATGTGATTTCCAGCCTCCTTCCTAGAAAATATTCCAGGGTTAACTTGCTGGCAGACAGTGTCAGCTAGCTTCCAGCTGATTAAACTGTGTTTCCCTTCCTGTGAGGCTTGGCGGTCATTTCGAATTCTTCGGCTTTTTGAAATGCTTTCCACGTTTCCCTTCACGCCACTTGAAGACATTTCGACCCTTCGCACATTCTGATAAAGGCGACCGTTAAAGATGCCTAATTATACCATTCCATAAATAAGAAAGATTAAATGAATGGCCTCAGCCAGTCGTTTCTCTCCGGCGCTTACTTGGGTTTAATTGATTTTTTTTTTATTCTTCCGCCTTTAACATCATAACGATTTGTAAAGCCCTCACTCATGAGAATGTCCTCACCATGGACAGCTGCCTTCTGTTCTCCCCAAAATCACTCTGGATGGCCCTGTTTCATGCATTTACAATTCACACTGTTTTTCATTTACTCTACATATCTGATACTAGGAAACAGGCTTTGGGATGCAGCACAATGAAGAAACTGTTGTAATTAGATGCATTTAATGTTACGCCTGTTACACCCTTCCTATCTGTCTAACTAAATAATACAAACAATGGTTTATACTAAGATCAGGCATTTAATTAGCCCCCCATCTATTTCAGGATGACTGCATCAGTACTGACACTTCTCTGCTGTTTCATTCCATCTGCTGTAATAACATATATATTAAATTCTTGAAAGCTGGTGTATGCATACATACTCCATACTGTTTCAGGGGCTACTTTTGAATTTGACCCTTCACAACTGCTAGATTACACTCCTGCACGAGAAATTGCCCACATGACCTATTAGGCTGTTGAACAGTGGGTGAGGGCTTGACTATCAAACTCTTTATGATGTTTCATCATGGTACAACACTGCCTGCTTTCTATATACCATTACTGACTGCGCCCATGAACCAGAAACCAGAGCCACGCGCTGTGTGATAACACTTTAAACATTATTTGGGCTAATGTATTTCTGGTTCATACCCAAGGGTACAGAAAAAAAAACAATCAGTGGTGGAAACTCGATAGAGGCTCTTTGTTCTCTATTTTCATTCTCATATTACTCTTCAGCATTACATCATAAAACAGCTAGTGAGATTTAGCAACAGAGCAAAAAACAAACCAATTGCTTCTAAAAGGGTTCACTTAAGGTTGTGACACTATTACAACTCACACCTCGAATCCTTTAAAACAAAATACTTGCATGATTGCTGTACATGAAAGGGCGGGACCTAGAAAGATTGCAAAAAACTTTGGTGGATTGCGCAAAAGAATAACGTTGTCTCAATCTACTTTGTTTGGGCTGATGTCAGTGCCATATTCCTAATGCACTAGCTGACATTCTGGCCAAAGGTTCAAAGACTGACAAGACACCTTCTACCGTTCTCAAACATGGTAGAGCTTTCAAGTATCTCCTATAGAAACATTTTACAGTGTTTAGAAAAGCACATAAAAAGAAGATGTATAAGAGAAGTTCATATGCTGTTTCTTTTCATATTTTTGCTTTTCATTTCTGTAAAATGTAATTCAGAATCGAAATTCATCATGTTGTATTATGTATAAACATAGTTTAGAGAATGCAGGAAGAGTCTACAGTTCTTGCCCAGAAACAGGACCTTAATTGATCTCCTATTCTTCTTCTCGTTATTAATCTTGTTGTTGGGTTGAAATACAATCATCATAGGCAGCTAACGCCAACTGAATTATCTTGCTCAAAGTTACAATAACAATGCTCCACCCAGAATTCAAATCTACATCATTCCGGTTCTTAGTCCAGAGCTGTAACTCCTCCTCCTTATTGCTTAGTCAAGTCTAACTCATCTTAACAAACAGAGAGCTCTGTATATCTATCCCTTTCTATTGTTTAATTTGTTTCATCCACTTGTTTAAAAGGGACAGTATGGCGGAGCAGTGCTGGGGCCCCTGGTTCAGTGCCAGGGCTGCTGCTGTACCTGCGTGGAGTTGGTATGTTGTCCTTGCGTCCTTGGTCATTTCCTACAGGGGCTTCAGTTTCCATTCTCGGCCCAAAGACGAGTTGACTGGCTTTTGGGAAAACTGCCGCTGGTGTGAGAGTGTGCATGTTTAAGTTTGTGCATGCTCTGTGACGGACTGGACATTTCCTGCCTTCTGCCCAGTATAAGCTGGGCTGGGTTCCAGCTCCCCCACAGCTCTGTATCCGATAAGGGGGTTAGAAAATGGATGGAAGGATTTCTTTATACAGTGGCTGTAAACGTTAAGAGATGCACACAAATTCTTTGTAAAGAAGATACTTTTACCACTAACCATTTTCCATAGAAATGGAAAAAATAGAAACACTAAGTGCTCCAACTGCTTTTATGTATATCTCAGAAATATACATTTCAAAGATTAATGCAATTGGAAAAAAAATAGTTGAATGAAATAAATCCACTACAGCGCATTAACAGTCGACTCTCCTGTTTAAAATCACAGACAAGAAGACAGACTTCTTTGTTTGGTACAAAGAAGAGTTCTCATGCCTTCTGAGATATGAATTTCATTGCAAACAAGGAACAGTACGTTATATTACTTACTAATAGATGTCTGATTCAAGCTAAGCCACAATCTGTGATCAGAAGCATTGGGCCCTTTGAATATCTGTTATAAGGATTAAAGTACAAGTCCCTAAATATTACAGCTCCCTCTTGTGGATAAGACCATAAAGGATAAAAGAAAAAAAATTATAATAATAATCCTTTGCAACTCTAGGGCATTAAGAAGTAAAACCCAGTGCATGTGTTGCACATTTACTGCATGTGTGTTATATTCAGCTGGTTGTGTGGTATATGTTTAGAGATTGACCATTATTATCCAGATGTTAAATGCATATCTACAGTAATTACATTTAATACTGCAAATAATTATTTTAATACATTGAGTACCAACTTCGTGTTGTCCTGAATTCTTCTAAACCATGTTTCCATGACTTCAAAATGTGCTGTCTACCACAAGCCTAGTATACTGCTCCCAGGCTATTTATGTGGGTTCTGTTTTGAGATCTGTGGCTATTTGCTATCCAGACCAAAAAGGATAAGAAAACATTCCTTTTCATGACATTCCAAACAATTTGCTTAATGCGAGTGTGTGGCACACATCCTGTAGGGTTGATCTAGGAGTAGCAGTAAAAGACAACCGTAAAACCAAAAATACCGTAGCCTTGCTCCTATTATAGGAAAAAAACATCCTCACAAAACTTTAATAATAATAGGAAAGACAGAGGGCAAATTTAGAAGGGTATCAAAACCTGGGACTGTGCCACCTTTCACCTCTGTCTCCGCCTCAAGGAAATCAGAAAATAATGACAGAGGAGGGAAGTCATCATGCAGAAAATACAGCGGGCAGGAAGAACCAGGCCAGTGGTGGATTACAGAAGGAAGGAGCTCCAAATGTCTGCATTGTATATTTTTTAATGTACTAACAATTTCAGAAACCACTTGTTTCTCAGTATTTTATACTGATAAAAAATACATGTGCGACATAAAAAACAGGAGATTATTTTCATACAGTATAATGAGTATCTACGTACAAGTATTCGCAAAAATAACGTTTAAATGTTTGAGATACTTTGGTCACATCTGTACTTAATCCTATGTACGGTACTGTTGCAATGTCATACAGTAAATATGTATTTTTCTTTCAGTCACTTTTGACCAATACAGTGAATATAGTTAATCCTCACCTGTAACTGATTTTTTTTTAAATTTGCACATTCCAATTATATTTTATCATACACCCACCCAAACTGGGAGCACCGGCTGTTTCAGGACTCAGCTTCCTGGCAAAGACTCCCGTACACTCTTGGCAGAGAAAGAGACACGGAGACATGCTCCTCCAGCATGTTTGCCTGCAGAGCCATTTGTCATTTGACATGTTAACTCCCCAGCGCCTGGCAGGAAGGTGAATGTCAGGCAAGGGGGAGTGGAATGTCTCTCGGTGACGTCACTGAAAGTCACAGGAGTCACCGCGCTTCACCAGAAAGCCCCAGCTCTGGTCCACAGAGTCTGTTTTCTGTGTCTCGTCAAAATCGGTGGCCAGCTTAAAAAGGGCTATACAGAGGACTAACTACGGTAGATTGATTTAACATTTCTCCCAAGTGGGAAAAAAAACAAACTGTATCTAACGTAAGGAGACAAAACAGAGCTGCTGATTTAGCACCCTGTGGGGTCAGAATGGGGAATCCCAGTTTAGAGACCCAGCACTACCGCTTGGGGAATTCTAGCCACAGTCAGCAGGGAACATGACCCAATATTGAACTAGTCACATCTGGGCCATAAAACTCAATCCATGTGCAGACACAGCAACCATTACCACCTTTACTGGCACTGAGGTGTCCTTAGACTTAACCGGTTAACTTATTCTCATTAGATTTTCGGCTTTAGAATTCTTCTGTGTCACGTTAATGAGTCGTTAGTGGCCATTGGCTGCCTTGTCGCTCAGTGCTGATGTGAAGAGTCCAGCTCTCCCTGTTCCAGCTGTCACGCCCTCTGCAGCCAGAGGGCGCTCCTTCTCTGTCTTGTCCCTAGTTTCCGGTCTCCTGTCCTTCCGGTCCCTCTCTTTCCCTTGGGCTATATATTTCTGGGTCTTCCACTCTGTCCTGGCTCAGCATTGACGTTCGGATGTCCTGAGACCCGCCTGGCACCAGGGCGCCCCATGTCCGCTCCCTGAGGGCATAGGTTTCTATACGGCATTCCTGAACTCTTTGCACTAATGAGCCCGGGCCTTTTTCCCGTCTCGCCGCTACGCATATGGGTCCTTTCTGCTCTCCTGCTCCCCACGGTTAGTCCCTTGGGACGTCCGTGTCACCAGCAACTCGATCCCGGTCGCTGGATGGCTCTAAGCACATGCAGCACCACGCCCTTGACAGTGGACCGGAAAAAGGACCAGATCCCGCAAGCATGGGAGAAGTCTACACACCGCCATTGAGGAGTGCGGCGCTACTGTGCCCCAGCAGGGTTTGCTCATGGTTGCTAGTGGGCCCAGAGCCACACAGCGCCACTCTCTAGCCCGCTGAGAAAGCCAGAAGACCAGGTGCTCTGGTCAGCAGAGTTTTACACTGTCTAGATTTCAGAGGGGGGTGACGTCACTTCTGTAACTGACTCATGACTGTGTATGAGCCCTGTTACACTGCCTTCATAGCCCTTCCCATTCATGGCCTCCTAATAATCCCCATCTATGAACTGGCTTCATTACTCTGTTCTCCTCCCCACTGAGAGCTGGTGTGTGGTGAGCGTTCTGGCGCACTATGGCTGCCGTCGTATCAGCCAGGAGGGGGCTGCACACTGGTGGTGGTGGAGGGGATCCCCATTACCTGTAAAGCGCTTTGAGTGGAGTGTCCAGAAAAGGGCTATATAAGTGTAACCAATTATTATTATTATTATTTGTGAGGTACCATCTAGTTATAGTCCAAACAGCAGCGCACCTCTGTAACAGGCTAGGCTGTACCTCTGTACCTCTAGGCTGCAAAATCAGTTTGATTATTCAAAGTTGTGTAAAGGACCAATGTCCAGTGTAAAAAACTGTATTGTATATAACTCAAATGTGAAAATCCGGCTATCCCATTCAGCATAATGAGGGAAATTCAGTAGGTCGATAAATGGTTTTAAGCAGCAAGGAGCTTTTGGGTCCACATACTGTACATATACCTTAACCCTCAAATAACCTTTTTGGTCTTTTTAATATATTTCTTGTGTTGAGTATTTTTACATTCTATTCTTTAGTTGTGCTTTGTAAGAGGTAAAGAGCTATATTTAAGGCGTGTTTATAACTTATGTTAAGGATAAACGTACAGAGATCTGGTTTGCCGTGCAAGTGAAATGGAGAACTCAAATGCAAGTACAGAAAATGTGAATTCACGTGCATGCAAGATATAACAAATTCCATTCAGACACCGAATCTCAGTGCCTCAGTACGTATTATATCAATTTACTGTATTTAATGAAATTAAGACATTAAAATTTGAAATTCTGTTGTATCTGATATTCAGATACAAAAAAGTCAACAAAAATATTTACTTACAGATTTTTGTACTACCTGACAAATCTCTAATTACCAATGCTATAAATTGCTTTTTGAAACAAATGCTCTGGACTTATTTCATTGTGATACAAATGTGTCAGTTTCATATTATGTTCAAATACTCTATTTTTGGAGAGAAAAAAAATGTGATACCTATTGAAATACAGCAACCTAGCAACAGGATTACTGAGACTTCAAACATATAGTACTGTGTACCAACGTGAGGCCTGTCGTACCATCACTTGAAGGAGAAACAGTTGTCTACACAGTTTTATTATACAAAAAACTGAAGAGGATAAAAATAAAATTGGTTTATGACTCTTTGAATGAAGATGCATATGTAGGTTGTTGGCTTTTTTAATTTTGAAGAGAAAAAGTTTAATCTCCCACAAATATGAAAATAATGTAGAAGAGTAAACAGATTTATCTATTCACACGAACCAGGTGACAAGTGATTTCCTGTGCAGGCGTGACAATGTGACAGAAAGGGTTAATCCAAACAGGCATCCAAGACCAGAACCTGATCCACAACATTAACCAAAAAACAGTCCACAGTCCAGGAAACCAAAGGATCCATTATTCAAGGAAACAGGAACTCGACTCGAGTATTCTCGGGAACGAGGAAAATATCCATATAATCTAGAACAAGGAATCATAGAAAGACAGAAGTATCAAAGAGTACTGCCAGAATTCACAAAGGTAGCCACAGGGTAATCATTAGGCTCGGGGCTCAGGACGGCTGGGGCAGGCCTTATCTCCAGGCATACATCTTGTGTTGCAGAGCCCAGAGCATCGAAAGCCCAAGGTTTACACAGACAGGTAACGGCGTGGCAATCAGGCACACCCAGATGAACTGTGTCAGCCTGATTGATGCCTTAAATGAGGAAACTGAGATAGAGTCAGAGCACCCCCTGGAGGTGGGATGTCTACCGTGACAGACGGCCAGGCAACCATCTCAGCTTAAAGTAGGAACCCAAACTCATCGTTTGTGAGGTCACTACTGTGACATCAACCAAAATCTTTTAAATCGTTGAATGATAAATCAACTGAATAGTGTAATTCTGTTGCGCTTATCGTAAGAAGTGCAACGGTCTGGAGATGGAAGGCTGGATCCGAAAGCAGGTGGGGCGCAAAGGCCGGCAGTGATCAGGCAGATGCGAATGAAAGTAAAAAGGTAAAACAGGTAAAGGTCACAGCCATCACAAGGTATCTTTACAGAGGGGGATCCAAAAGAGTCACCTGAGAAACAAGCCATGTCCTGTACTCTAAAAGCATAGTCAAGTTAGCCAGGTCAAACACAGGGAGGTTGTTAATCCCGGGCAAACCAGAGCGCTCAGCCCCTGGATTCCATGGATACCAGCCATGCTCTCACTAGGAGTCGAATGTCTCCCGTGTTCGTGACAACCTGTTCAGGCAGACTGTCCCGGTCACCTGCCTCTGCTTTATCGGTTATTGTCGTATGAATAAACACACTCCAGGATATTTAAACCATGATCTGCCAACGGTCCAGTGCTCTGTCATTCAGATTCCTTCTGTCGGGGAAGTTCTCACAGCACAACAACCCTGTTTGGAGAAGGATAACCCGCCTATGTATCCGTCTGGTTCCTGAACCATGGTTCCTCGCAGTCTGTCATCCACCTCCATATCCATTCAGCTTTGCACCGGACCAGCGGGATTGTGCCAGATCCCTATCTTCCAGCCACGCTGCTTCCCTGTCCTGCTCTTCCCTGTCAGCTGTGCCTAGCCTTCAGTGTCTGAAAGCCCACTGCTTAGTGCATATCCTCCTCGACATATCCTCCTGCTTTTGCTGCACTGCTCCTGTTTGGCTATCTCTGCCAGCCCTTATGTGTCCTCATGCCCTCATTGGGATCAAGACTAGTGCAGGTGTTTGGGAGCACACAGCACTGGTGTCTATGGCTAGAATTGATTAGAATTGCATTGCAAGGATAGTTACCAGGTTTAGAATGAATTGACCAAACCTGTCTTAAAAAGTGTGCAACTACAGCAAAGAAATAAAAATCACACCCAGCCTTCCTGTTGGTACTAGACGTATATCTATAATGTCTGTATTTTATAAACCAAACACGTTTTGAGCAGGAACAGTGGACCTTTTGTGGGTGTAAACATAAAAATGTTCATATACCTTTTCTGGTGAAAAGCTGAAAGCCTTGAAAAATATTTGTTTGCTGATGAAACATTTCAAGTTGCAATTCAATGGGTGCAAATGATGATAATGAATACAGGCATCGGGCCAACAACTTGGTTCAGCTTCCAAGCCAACAATTTACCTTTTATTCAAAATCGTATAATTCTATTCGGTATAAAATGTATAATAAATGCACTTTATATATCTTAATTGGTGTTTAGATTCCTGAACATTACAGGAAATATTTTTATGTGAAAGAATTTCTGGCTAATTACTTCATGTTCAGCGGAATAATTGAGTAACCAGAGCTTAATGAAATTCTGCATAATCACCGTGTGTTTTTAAGGAAGGTGCTGTGCTACTGCTATACATGGTTTTAAAGATATACAGTAAATGAAGGAATCCAAGGAAGTCATTTTTCATTCGGACTGTACACAGCACAATCTGTGCAATCAGACCATCACTTCCTAATAAGCCCCAGAAAAGCAAATGAAAATTGAAGAAATAAATTCTCTGCTGCACTGTGCTTTCATTGAGCTCTTGATGTGAGACATTCTTTGAATGTGTGCATACATTACTGAACCTCTTGGTACGGTGTTCCCTTGGGTGAAATACCTGAAAACAGCACGTTCCTTGTTTTTTTGTTTCCAAAATCCATTGTGGTCAATTTTCAAGGATTAAAAAGTTAAAATAAGAAGGCCAGAGGAAGGTAATCCACAGTGTTGTGACTTGGCTGTTGTAAGCAGCTTCAACTGCAGCAATCTTTGGTATTTCCTTCTTGCCTTGTTTAAACACACATATGCTTTCTAGCCAAAGAAACCATGTATCTTACAGTACATGACAGATGTAGCCCAATGTTTTGTGTTTCAGTTATGATGCATAATAATAGGAGAAGTATCATTCGCGTTTCATTGAAATAGCATTTTTGTATGTCGTGTCCTTCTGTCCAGGGGAGAGATAGTTTCAGTCAGGGGTATATGCATCATTGTCTGGCTGAGAGAATCAATGTTATTTTCCCTTCTTTTCTTTTATCTTCTAAATGGTCTCTGTTTCCTTATCGGAAAGTTTTCGGCGTCCAAACAAAAGCAAAACAAGATTGACAGGATGTTTGCAGCTCCTTAATAAACCTACCCAGCATGAGCGTACCTTTGCTCTTTCTAAATAAAAAGGTGTAACACTAACATTTTGTTTAATTGACTCAAGAGGGAAGAACTGAATTGACTGATTTTTGTTCAAAATAAAATATTCAGGAATATTAGTTATGATGATTATTATAGTGCAAATCCCAGTTTAGGCTTCAATGTCTTAATACTTTTGAAGGGGAAGCCGGAACCTAAGCTGGAAATCAGCAGGCTCAAGGCACGGGTTACACAGAGACACACACACTCACACCAGGGCCAACTTTGCAGAAGCCAATTAACCTACCAGCATGCCTTTGGACTATGGGAGGAAACCAGAGCAAACTCCACGCAGACAGCACCCCAGGAACCTGACCCAGGACCCCAGTGTTGCAAGGCAGCAATGCTAGCCACTGTGACACTATGCTGCCTCACTAAAGCCTTAAATCTTATTATCTAATAATTAAAGTATACTAACCTCGATAAATCATTTGCATGATTTTTTTTCTCCATCTTCCAAGAATTGATTCTTCCCTATTAAATACCATCTGGATTTTTCTGACAAGGAAATGAGTGTTTTGATTATTTAACAATGTCAATTACGTCATACTGTATGCGAAAATGTTTTAATTATTTTCCTTTAGGCAAACATCTAGTCTGAACAGTACCTGCTCGCTGTAAAAGACACAGTCTGCCATTTAATAATAGCCTGCTGTTTACTGAAGTGTGTCCCCTCATAGTTCCAAGAAACTGCATTAACCTAAATAATAGTAATGTATCCTTTCACATGCTGTTCCTTCCAGTACAGGAGAGTAATTTGAAATACTAAACAGCCCTTATATTCACATCACACAATCTTCCTTTTGCACGATCTGGAATCTGGAGTCCTTGTTACAGTATATGGCAGAAAGACTGATCCTCTAGACATTTGAATTGGCCAGAGCCCAGAAAAATGTCACAGCTCCTGGAGAGGTTTTGTTTTATGAGTAATTGCATGTGTGCGTGTAATCCCTTCATGCAGGAGCTGGTAAAGAAACACTGGTATTTCCCCTTATTAAAATGCTCTGACTTACTCATGACACTTACCTGAATCTGACAGCGTGAGTCACCCTTTGTCACTCTGTACCACCTTTGACCAGCTAGAGTGACCAGTGGTAAGCACTGACTGGTCAGAATTGCTCCTCTTTAGAAACTCCAACCAAAAACTGAAGTGATTCCACTACCTGCTAAGGAAGGACGCGTCCTGTGGTGCTCTATCACATGCCTCCAAATATGAGGTCGACTCAGGACAGTCTGGAGGAACTATGTCACGTGTCAGGCTTGGGAATGCCTGGGAGGCCTCTAAGTGGTGCTGTAATCTGTTGTGGAGCAGAAAGATGTTTTGTCCCTATTCGACTGGCTGGTGCCACTCACCAGATAAATGTGCGTGGGTGGACATACTGTAGGAGCTGCCTGTCCAAATTCTGTCCATTTATCTTTTTTAATTCTGTATATTTTCAGCTACATTTGAAACCTTTTTTCTTGGTATGGGGGGGGGGGGGGGTTGTTTTCATATTTTGCAGTGAGTTTTTTGGTTATTTCACAAAGTTTTCAGCATAGTCTCATTTCAGTTGTTGTTAAAGGCGTGTTTTCCAATTTGGAACCTAGCATTGTATCTCATCATGGCACCAGGGCTACATTTTTTGAATACATGTGGCACATCAAGCAGGTAATCTTTGACGGCAAAAGCATTATATTATCAGTATTACCAATAATGGAAAATACATTTTTCTGTTCCTTTAAATTCTTACAACTTGAAATTCCGGTCAGAAAAATCCAGCAGAAACACATCATGGAGGACGAACACCTCTTGTGCTTGAGTATTAAAAGGGTAATATCCTCTTCAGTAGGCAGCCAAGTGCTAAATGTTATTATAATAACATTTTCTTATTTACCCAAATCTCTAGTACTTAAAATAAAGTTTTACTCACTCTGGCTTAAACCTCTTTTTTGTGAAGCTTTGCCTGTATACTTGAAATTCATAATGGAAGAAAAAAACGACAGTACCTGCGTAGACTCATTGATAGCTTTGAATTTGCCCTCTACATTTAACCTGACCAATTATCCGTGCCCGTGTGAAGCCCTTTCTTTGAAATAAAAGCTTGGAGCAGAAGCAGCAATTAGATCATTCCCCAGAGCTGAGAAGAAAAACTTAATGACTAGTTTCACTTTTAGAAGGCTGCAGGTTCAGCCTTCTGATGATATAACAGCGCTGCAGTGGTTAACTGCCGATTTCTGCACCTGTTCCAGCACATTGCTGGGTGAAGTGCTATCTTTTGTGAAACCCCCCCACACACACACACTCCCACCCCAAAGAACAAGTTCGACCACTGAACAAGTTTGTATATGTTCCTTAAAACCACTAATAAGCAACGCCATCCAGATGCATAACATTTACTACTGATTACAAGGCAAATGTTATGTGGGCTGATGCGGCAATATTTGATTTTTGAAGCATTCATTCTTCAGTATTTTGCTTCCTATAAATATATAACTGTTTATAATTCAAACCCCTAGTCAATGAAGTTTTATAAAGAATGTTACTGCTCAAAAACAGGATACCCTTTAGCATGAGACACAGTTAGGAGAAACGGGCAAAGGTGGTTGGAATAGTGAGGTGAAACATCTCATTTAGCTTTACGTTCCTGGTATGATCTGTGGTTGGTCCTGCCCTGAAGGTTGACATGACTGTCTTTTTATTATACTGTACATCCAACCCATCTGAAATTGTGAATTGTTTAAGGAGCAAAATATGAGTACGTCTCTTTCACTGTATGGGGAGAATGAGGACCAGCAAATATTTATCTTGGTCACCCAGATGTCTAATTCCATTCATCAGTTGACGTCTGGGTCTTAATGGAATGTTCTGCACTAACAGGCTGAAGGAACTGCACCTTTTCAGTTGTGAACTGAGACGATTGTGAGAGGACTATTCGAAAGAACAGGAGACACGTCTTCACGTAAAGGGTGCGACAGGCAATTTGGACAAGCTGTCCGGGAAAGGGTTAAAGCCGCAGACCTGGCTTCTTTCAAGAACCTGCTGGTTGAGACCTTTGAATCAATTAACTGCTAAATGCCAAGTAGACTACATCTTGAATGACTTACTCACTTTTGTAGCTGTTTGTATGACATGCTGATAGCTTTGCCCCACCGTTCCACAGATCCCTACCAGAAAGTTAACGTCAAATGCACAAGTCAAAGCAGGGTTCACTTGCAGAAAACCACGGATGCCTGACTAACTAATTCTCTTTCACCCCTGGAACTAACGATTGCAGCTACAGTCTTCTAGTTCCACGTCTTGTACTTTCGAGGCAGTGACATCTGGCTGAGTCAATGCCTCTGAGCGAGCATCTTTACTGGTTGAGACACTTCAGAGCTCTAAATGTTTCTCCTTTTCAAAGATCTTGTTGAAAACCAGCTTGGTCAAGCACTCACTGATTATACTAGTCCCACATTCCAGTGAAAAGAAATTTGAGTATACTCTAAATAAGTTCTCTATTAATAACAGCTAAGTTAGTATGAGACTCGGACAAATATGGAAAATTGTCGTACATGTCAAATTACTTTCTATTTCATATGCAATTAGAAACACAGATATACACTATACATATATCAGTATGTATATACTGTATTGCCATGTGCATACAGTACATCTCCATACATAAACATATACAATTTCTATCAATATACTGAACAAAAATTAACTTCAGTGAATCACAGTGTATTTTTATTTAAAATGGTATTCAGAGTTTCAGAACATCAGTACTGTTCTCATAACACCATTATTAAAAGAACAATTATGATGTAAAAAATTTAAAGCACATTTTACATTATAGAAAATAAGAATGTTGATTTAGGATTTTTTAATACCAAAAAAAAAATGACGAGTCTTTTTCTTCCAAGAACTGAAAAGAATTCTGCTTTCTTAGACAGCCAAGCATATTTATTCTGAAAGAAAATGTGCAGTCTGCAGTAGTTTTTTTAAAAAACAGAATATACTTACATGTGTTTTTCTGATAAAGGCAAAACATTATGGTTTTATTTTGATTAAAAATATACAAAGTCATAGGAAAATAATTCAATTGGGATTTACCTTGCTATTGCTAGGCATTTTCTTACACATTGCTTGTTTTTCATTAGGACGTTTCAGCTCTTTTTTGCCATATTGGTAGAAATCTCACAATGGTGGATATTGACTGCTTTATTTTTTCAGTTTCAATTCAGGTCATGTTTATTATCCCAGCAGGGTAAGTTTTGGGATAGAGGTTGGTCTGGTTGCAGGGTTTTGTGCTTTCTTATCATTGATTCTCTGTATGGTGGGCCTAGCAGGGCACACCTTGTATCCTGAGACCTTGCTATGTGTAAGGTGAGCACTTCAGTGTCAGACGATTGCTGGCAGAGGTTATACTTGTGCTTACTTGCCCATCTAAGTTGGCGACTGGTGGAGACCGGCATCTTGGCACTGACATGAAAACACAAAAAACAAATAAAAACAACTGGGATTAATTTGACACACCACAGCTTCTACTGATGAGGTGCCCAGCAAACTTGGACAGATATAACCAAGGTTAATTTCAATTGCCCCTGGCTTCCATAGCTCAGCAACCAACTCTAATCCAATTCCTGAAGTAGGAACTGAAAAGTGTTCTTTATGTGGGTTTGCAGCAGTCAAAACGCTAAACTAGGCATGGAATTTACGAGCACAAAGACAGAAACGACACATTGCGTCTATCGGTGCTAAAGAAACAGCAGTCCAGACACAATTATAATTATAATTGGTACAAATAAATAGTCACAAAACTCTCCACAACAGCCTCAATTTTGTTAAAATTAGATACATGTAGTTTAGAAAACATCCACAGCCCAACACATCAGAAACAACATTGCTGTAGACCAGTCACACTTGTGATCAGAGTGCAGAGACTTCCTTTTTTGTTGTCTTCAAGAAAGCAGTTATGTTCGTGTTTGCTTTCTGGAAATGGGAAAAATGTCAGTTGCTACTCCCGTCCAAAAAAAATCCCAGAGGATTCCTGTCCACAGTGGCTGAAAGATTTATGGTACAACATCTTTATAAATTCTTGCACAAACCATTTAAAACTCCCTCAGGATTCCAGTGGAGAAACTCTGTTCCTGTCGTGGTCATGTGGGATACTTTCAGAATCAGTCAGGATTCTTCCCCTAAATCTTCCAGGATTATTATTATTATGATGTCCTCCAGAACTAGTTTTCTCCAAGACTAGAAAGGATTTTTATTTTTCCTGTGCGCAGGAGAGATTGAGAGATTGTTTTACCTGTGTGTTATGGAATTTGTAAACTTAAGAAAAAAAAAGTCAGCAAAAAAACAGCAGTTATTTGAAGTACTGTTAAATGGAAAAACGCAAACTTGCTTTCAGAAAAGTAAGAAAAAAGTAATAAATATGAAATTCAAGAAATACATAATTAGTGTATCTCACAACAGAAAAGTTGTGGATTGAAGGAAAGCTTCACAGGGTTAAGAAATCAGTAAGTTTTTTTTTCAGTTACAAAGAGGAGAAGGGTTTTATAAATTATACTAACATAGTTAAGCAGGCCTGTTACAACAAAATCGAGAGCGGAAAACACTACAACCTTTCGACCTCATTAAATTAAGGCACAAGTGGAAAAGTGACATTACTTCTATGACAAAGATAGCAGACGAAGTTCTTTTGTATCTTAAAACGTGGGTTTAACTGGTACATGCTGCAGGGATCGTTTCTAATTTCTAACTGCTTGGTTCGACGTAGAAACACCGCGGTTATAGACATGAAACCATAATTCGCATTGCTGAACTGTGTCATTTCAGACCAGTTTGCAATTCTACCTTTCCCGTAAAGACGGATACAACCTTAAACCGTATGAAGAGTGTGATTGGTATTAAATGCACCTGGAGTTGTAACATCCTGAACGACAAAGCCTGAAAACGCTAAGAAGTGTGCCCACTGTGATATTGAAATCGACGAGTGCCTTATGTACAGTAATAAAGATACACTTCTGGTTGCGCGTTTCATGTGTTATGTACTACAGATACAGAAGCGACAAACCCCAGGACGACAAAAGAAAAAAAACACCTCTTGCGATGTATTAGTTTTTCAAGGCACTTTGAATATAAGCAAACGACAGAAACTGTATTATGGACAACGCGTACCTGTGGGAACCAGGTCTGAAAATCGAATGAACTTTGCACACATTTTACAAAACATCGGAAGATGCAAGCGATCCCTAGATCCCCGGAGTCTTACGTTCACATTATTCATACGGAGGGGGTGTGACTTTCAGACCCCTCTCTTCTCGCCAGCTGTATATATTGAGAAGTTTGAGCGACCGAAAATACAGATGGAGAAGGCTAGCCCTCGCTCTGCGGCAGGGAAAGTTTGCTTGAGCGTACGTGACGGCTCGCCCAGTCTCACTTTGTGCCCCGCTTGTCACCATGCTGTCCAGACTGTGTGTTCTCTGTCTGGCCGCGGCGCTGGCGCTGGTCAGCCGGCTGGCGGAGGCGGTAGGTCCGGTGGTCCGCTGTGAGCCCTGTGATGCCGGGGCGATCGGGCAGTGCAAGCCCCTGCCCAGGGGGTGCCCCGAGACGGTCCGGGAGCCCGGCTGCGGCTGCTGCCTGACCTGCGCGCTCGGCGAGGGGCAGCCCTGCGGGGTGTACACGGGGAGATGCGGCTCGGGGCTGACCTGCCAGCCCCAGCCGGGCGAGACGAAGCCCCTGCAGGCTCTGCTGGAGGGAAGGGGGGTCTGCACCAGCGCAGCGTCCAGGAAGCTCGGCGGCACGCTGCTGCCACACCAGAGCCCAGGTAAGGCGACGGGCTCCGCGTTGGCGGTGTTCTCTGCTAGCTCGCACCCCAGCAGATGATGGGAGAAGGCAATACCGTGCCGTATCTCTGCTGGGTGAACGGGCTTACAGTACATCTGCTGGGCAGGCTTGTTACCCGCTCAGAGGAACAGTTACAGGTACAGCCTTTGCATGAGCGAGCGTATGACCGAGGTACCTACTGTAGGGGTTAAGATCTTGCTTATCTGGGCTTTACTCATCTGGAAATAATATCGTTAGTGCACGGTTGTCAGATAAATTTAATATCCAAACGTGTGTGCTGTGCCGTAGCACTTCGGTGAATGGTAGGATGACCGATAGCTTCATTAACCGGTTTCTACCCTCGCTTTTACCCCTGCTTTTAGTAACTATGGGCAGATAGTATTTTGTGTTGTAGTTTTAGACGAGTTTATTCGATTTTTTTAACGAATACAAGTGGAAATAGAGTCTGTTATGTGGCATCCCCTTCTTGGGCAACATTCAGGTCTCATCGAAAAGAATATTTCTGACGGTACGTCTGGACTGAAGCACATTCTTTCGTTTGAGCTTGTTTTGCTCTACATTATAAACTCACATGTGAGATTACCTTTAAGCATTCATTTTGAATTAAGAACAAAAGGTTAATTTATTTTGAACGGTCTACAGTTAAAAAGCACATTTACTGTATCAAGAGACAAAATATTGCACTGAGGTAGGGGAAAATATGCTTGATGTGTGAAAGGAAGTTTACATTTTTACTTTCTAAACAGGTTGTTAACTGGTTGAACTTGAGAAGCTCCAGTGTTTTTGATGATATTAATAATTAGTGAGGTATTTGAAATGTGTTCAGAGGAATGCTGCGGTAATTGGTTTATGGTGTGATGAATATTTAAATAGTTCTGCCTTACCAGGGAGCACTCAAGCAGTATTGTGGAAAAAGATAATGAAACTGTGGTAAACTCAGCAATATCAATAGTGCATATCAGGATTATTCTATACCGTATAAATATTATTATAGTGACACCGGAATCAGGAAAAAATTATCTCCCCGAATGAGGTCTTTCATCCCACCAATGCTATTACTTTGAGGATTCTGAAAGGCACGTGTGTAAATTGAAATATTCCTTGGTTTCTTGCAATCAGAGTGCACTTATCTTTCTTGAACTGTAACAATGATGCTGCTAGATAATTTCAGAAGGCTAAGTGTGTGTAATACACCACAAGCAGTATTTGCAGGGTTAGGTAAATTAGAGCTTTCTTTTTTTTTCTCGCTGACTGTGCTTTGCCGTGATCAAGAAGGAAACTGGCCAGTCTTCAACAATCAAGTTCAGACAGAGGCCCGAAGACAGTATCTTATTATCATCGATTGGCTCATTACAAACACAATACAAAAGGCAAAAGCAGAAGAGCTATCCAAATTCCCAATGAACCTTGTTCCACTGTTAGTGATATGTTGATGAAATGCTGATGAAGTGATGCTGTCAGAGAAGAAAGGTGAAATAAGAATATAATAAGCTTTTGGCGAGGACTACTAAACCCCTCGTCCATCTAGCCTGTTTTTTGATGCAGAGCAACAATTGTCAGTGAGCTAGCTTGAACAAAGAAGGATGGCAGATATTCCTTGCCCTTGCCTTCCCTTCCAGTTCTGAAGCTTTCCGGAGATAAAGAATGGGAATGTCTGTGCTTGGTTCAGTGTTTTACCTGCAGAGTAAGATTAGACGTTCTTTATCTATTTTATCATCCACAGCTTAGCAAGTGTTTTATTTCGGGGGCTTCAGGAGGAGAGCAAACAAACAGATGAAATAAGCCCTGCCACACTGGCTTGGTGCTGGTCCTGTTTGTGCTCTGATATGCTGCCCATTAATTTCTCTCTGCAAGAGGCACCATCTGCTTAAGTGCACATCTCCACCTCACTGCAGGGGAAGCCTTGTCTATTAATTGAGGGCTGGAGGGGAGTGAATATGTGCGAACATGCTTAGCGCGATGTGTGACATGAGGCAGTGGAAATGTACCTGACGACTGCAGGGCCCGAGGCTTTAAAGGCCTTCCTGTAGCCTTTATCCTGTTTAATCTGCAAGAAAGGAAGAGCGCGGGGTAGAAAAGGCTCCTGCATTTAACTGTTTCTTCGCGCGAAATGACAAAACCCATTTTGATTAGCTCCTGGTGTAGGTCACTTACAGCTGCATATTTCTGTCATGGACTGTGATACATTGAAAAAAAAACCTTATGAACAAGTGATTACCGTTTTAAAGGCTAAGATTGTGTCCTGGAGCAGCTATGTTTTGTGTGGTTGCTTGTTTTATGTCAGTTTTGCTCCCATTTTCACATGTCTTTAATTTTTGGTAGATTTAGAATGGCCATTTATTTTTTATACACACCTGTATTAAAGTGTGTATTTGCAGTAGCCAGTTGTGTGTTTGTCTTAGATTGGCTGGCAGCTATGAACCATGCTACCACACACGGGGAAGAATGAGGAAGTGTAGGCAGACTCTGCTGACCTGCCCACCTCAGAGCCAATGATCTTTTAGCATGTCAGAGCTGGTCATAGGGGATCTCTGAGAGTGTTGCCTGCCTAGTTGCACCCTACCCTACCCTAGGGTGCTCAGACATTTATCGCTTGGGTATTCCGTGTTGCAGTTATTCTTCACAATTTAGTTGCTGTCAGTATTCGGCCATATTGGTGATTTGGGAATTCTTTACACTCTTTTCAAAGTAACTGTATTGAATGTTTTAAAATGAGTGATTTCTAGAGCAAGGACTATTTGCTGAAAAGCTGTGGATTAAAAGATGACCGGTTCCCTTAAACTTGATCTTGTTAAGGGGAGGTGACGTGGTCCAGTGGTCAGAAATGCTGCCTCGCAGCACTGGGGCCATGGGTTCAATTCCTGTGATGCTGTCTGCTTGGAGTTTGTATGTTCTCCCCATTTTTGTGTAGTTTTCCCTCAGGTGCACTGGTTTTTCCCGCAGTCCACAGGCATACAGGTATGTAAAATGACCTCTAGGAAAAAATGGCCAAGGTATAAAAGTGGGTACATTTGTGTCTATGTATACGGTATCTTGCGCTGGATTGGGGTATCGTGCTTCACGCCTGTTCCTTGCCGGGACAGACTCCCCCGTGACCCTGTACTGGATAAAGCAGTTAGAAAATGGATGGGTGGACACATTAACTAATGGAGTTTTTAATAAGTAATCAGTTGTTATCTGGACATCTGTAATGGTTGTATTGAAGACACCCTAAAATAAGGGAAATCAAAACATTTTGAAATACCGGCGACATCGATTTTTGCTGATGAGTGGAAGCCTTTAATCAATGAACCTGCTCTGCTAATGGATTTGTGAGAAGTTCCAGGATTTCATGCTGCTCCAGCTTTGCCATATTCCCACCTTCTGGTGGACATATATAATTGCCTCTAGAGCTGTATCGTTTTGGGCCACCAAGCGCGATTTTAAGGAGGCACATGCACTCACATTCCTCTTTTTAATGAGCTTGCGTGCTGCATTTCAAATTGTTGTTGCCCACATCTATTTACATGACAGAGATTAGGCAAACAAATTAAGTAAAATGTTCAAAATCTTTAAACACTGAAGCAGACATATACAAATTCACGCTGTGACTAAATATTGATGTTACACACATATCCAAATATATCTTTCTGACTAGCCGAGATCTATTTGTCAGATATTTTTAAAAATTAAAACCAACAGTTTTATATTTGGTTTGGAAAAAATGTTACAAGTGGTATAAAAAGAGGCGACCACTTGACCTGTGATTGCAGTCCTGTTGCAGTACTTACTAATTGATCCACTCAAAATCACCAGCTGAGGAGCTTGTCTCGTTTGCCACATGTCTATGAATCTCTGTTCAAATAAGACTTTGTTTTTGTGTTAGAAATCTGAGTGGAAAATAGATCTTATTCTACTGTGCTTCAGGGCCCAATAACTCCTGACTTTGCTGATCTTGTTTCAAAACTGAATTTATTTCTGACTTGGGTGTTTGGAAATCAGTTCTTCATAAAATCAGTCTGTTAAACATCCTACTGTACATTGCCTTTTCTGAACTCATTTCACTTTGAGGCTCAAACAGGATACAGCATGTTAGATTTCACAATACCCAATTTTTAAAGATCACTTTTAAATTTCCCTCTCCTGTTAATCATCTGTTTGTGTGATGTTAATTTAAAAGTCTTAAAATGTTCAAAACAATAACTGTCACAGTATTGTCACAGTTTAATTTTATAAGAGGATAGACATCATTACCAATTGATCGCTCGTTGACAGTTATTATTATTATTATTCTTATTATTTTATTATTATTATTATTATTACAACATTCATTTTTCATTCCTACACTCAGCTCTATACTTTATCTATATGCTGGTTAGTGTTGACATGTCCTCTGAGCACAGTGGCAAAATGTTCGTCTGCAGACCTATAGTGTAATGATCCATGTAGTTCACCTAGAAATACTTCATTTTGAAGACAAATACTGTACGTGCACTTTCATATTCATGTATAAACCAGACATTGACACTTTTTGCAAAACATATTTGTTGGAATCCGTGCTGAGTCTTAAAAGATCTTTTTTGATCCCTGTGCAGAAGATGAGTTCTGGTTCCTTGATCTTTTTGGTTATAGATGTATAGCTAATAGGTCTATAATTTCCCCAGTTCTGCCTTTTCCTATATTTGGGTACTGCATTTGCAGTCCTCTGGTCAGGTGGTTCGCTCCCTGTCTTTAACGATTTGTCAAGAATCTTTGCCAGTGGTCTATAAATAAGTTTCCTCATTTCTTTCTGTACGCTTGGAATGGTGCCTTCTGGAAAGGAGGATTTGTTGATGTTAAATAGTTATGTTACTGTTTATTAGTTGGCTGGGTGACTTAGAGTACTTTGCTTCTCTGGTTTGAAAAACCTCCAATGTGGTTAGAACTTTTTTTTAATATAGTATAAGTATAAGTCTACCCTGTACATATAACTGAGTGACTGCAAGTGTTTTTTTTCTTTTTTTTTTTTGTCAAGGAAACATAAGACCTAACCTTCCTTTCTGCCAAAATCTAAACTAATAGTGTAAAAAGTTCATGGAATTTTATTGATTTACAATAACAACATTCCTCTCTTCTTTTTTTGACAGAAAGTGCCAGGGAATTTGAAGAAGAAAGAAATGCCAGCAGTGTGGGTTACCAAGGCACCGAGAACACACACAGAGTGCCGGATTCAAAATCGCCTCCACATCACACCAAAGTGGAGGTTATAAAGAAAGAACAATCCAAAAAGTCACAAAGTTATAAAGTGGAGTCCGTATCAGGTGGAATAAGCACAGATATGCAGAACTTCTCCTTAGATTCCAAGCGGGAAACAGAGTATGTAAGTAGCTTCACAACTGTTTTAGTTTTTTTTTTAACCTTCCCCTGAACTAATGTTTGAGATTTTGGAGCTGAGAAAAAGTGAGTGATATTGATCATGGCTGCAGCCAAGCACGAGGCCATTGGAGATTCCAGTCAAATTTCAGCGAGGACATTTTCATCCCGGCCCGTTTACAATATTATTAGTTTGGAAGCTTCTGTGAAGAGAAATACTGATATGTGGACAAATTGTCATCTACAGTCTTTCTTTTTTTGGCTGGAAAAAATTGATGTTACAAAGGCTACAGCAGATTGGACCAAATCAAAGCAGGGCTCACACAGAGGAGAGCCTGGGTGCCAAAGAGAGTTTGTAAAATCACTTTGGTGACACCATCATTGTCATCGGTGATAGCACCTTGGACATGTTTCTGATCTTGTGGAACAGACAACGTGCTGTAGCAGTTCATTCGACTGTGCTTGCATCTGGTCATGTTAACAGATCATGAAATGCATACATTGGCAAGATAGCCTTGCCTGTCTTGCCAGAAATTTGACACATTGTTAAATAATAAATATATATTGGAGTCAAACTGGAATCAAGGTTTTCATGTCTTTCAGCCTTTAACCAGATCCACAGCACCTTCACACTCAGAAATATTCATGAGAAAAATTAGTTTTGAATGAACTATAAATAATGCGAAATACTCCCTAACCAGCATGTGAAAAGTCATATTACCTGGAGATACTTTTCTGTCATGGCACATACTGTGTGCTGACCACTGGGCGGTTTTCATTTTCGACTGGAGTCTGTGGATTAAATAATTGAACTTCCACTCAGTACGTTAGCTGTTCTCCAGCAAGGGGCTTGTCTGTTATCAAATATAGCGTGACGGTCATAAATATTGTATATAGAGTTGGCATAGTGACACAGCCTTGTTTGACTATGGTCTGGACCTCGGTGTTCTGTAACAGATCCGTTAGTGAGGATTACTGCACATACATTGCTTTAAAAGCATGTGAAGAATCCTGACATCCACACTACAGGAGGATCTTCCAGGGTGTATTGTAATAGAAACACCTTTTTCAAGTCAAGGAATGCCAAGTAAATATAGAGAGATGGGTGTTGCTTCTGTAACGAACAGGCTTTAAAATTTTATGGTCATTACAGAATCCAAGAGGCATGACTGACGAGGCATGTTAAACTGAAACTTGGGTTTTGGATGAAACTCTTTGGAAGAAAGTTCAGGAGAATTCTTCTAATGATGGTGACTGTGTGGGACAGTAGAGAGATCCTGCTGTAATTTTCACAGCTGGATTT
The DNA here is from genome assembly GCF_040954835.1 of Lepisosteus oculatus. Classification (NCBI taxonomy): domain Eukaryota; kingdom Metazoa; phylum Chordata; class Actinopteri; order Semionotiformes; family Lepisosteidae; genus Lepisosteus; species Lepisosteus oculatus. Next base: position 4,484,964 of record NC_090701.1, on the reverse strand, counting down.
TTCCTGTCTCTTGAGAATTCTCACGATCATGGCAATCTTGACATTTTTAAAATAGCAGTTGTAGTGTTAGTTTCTGTCTGCTGTGCTGAAAAAAAAATTAGTGGTAATTTCATCACACCCCGATGATGTGTTTGCTCTTCATTTGTGTGATGACATTCATAACCTCCTTAAACTTTGGTAGAGTTCCAAGCTCATCGCGAATCGGATGATTGAATCGGATGTTGTGGGATAGAAGTGAATACACTTTTGTTGACAGTGGATTCTTGGGTGAATAGGTGTTCAAAATACTCCTTCTAACAGATTTTGATGGCCTCCCTTTTCATGGATCAAATCTCCCCCTTCCTGAGTTCTTGGAGGGAGTGTTCCTTAGGTGCTCAGACCCCCAACAGCCCTTTTGCAGAACACACACCTGTGATATCGATTATGTCTTTTAAGTTTCCCTTGTCTGTCCACCACTTACTGTATGCTTCACACCATCAGCTCTTTATTTAACCCTATTTTATTTAGCTCTTTATTAGTTCTGCACAGAAAGCCTTGTGCTTGAGATAATATGTCCATCGGTCACCTTGTCATTCCCATCAAAACAGTCCCGAGGTTTAATGGTATAAAATCCAAGTGTCTCTTTGCAGGCAGTGGCTATATTTGTCTTGAGGTCTTCCTTAGTGTTATGAAACCTTTTCTTCTGTTTTTGCTTAAGAGCTTTTCTCGAAAGCGTTCTTGAAACTGCTCTCATTTGTTTGGACCCTTCAGTGTTTCGACTTTGATTTTCCATGGACATTGCCTCTTCTACAGGCGATGTTTGGGACCCAGATGAATCTAATTGAACTGAGAAAATAGTGATTGGTCTGGCAGGCATAAACTTTTTTATAGCTCTGTAATTCTGGGCGCAGAAAATAGCAAAGTTAATCAGTGCCAGTGTTTGAACTGTGTGTGTTGCCAGAATGTTTTGTATCCATTCTCCTGGCCAAATGGTTTTTTTTGTTGAGAACAAGCACGCATGTGGTAAGAAGAAGGCTGTTGGAGTTGAAATTTTCAACCCCGTGAATCTGACCTTTTTTTTCTGATTTCCCTTCCAGAAATAAGTTTAGCCCATATTCCTTCCCTGGCTCATTTGGTTTCACTCCCTGGAGTGATGTCATTGTTGTATGTTCTGCATTTTTGGGCTACACATGCTGAACTGGAAGGATGTTGTCCCTCTGGGTCCTGATATTCCACGTCCCGAATTTGAATACCCTCTTGTGTGTTTTTCGACCATAGAGAGCTGATCTTCCTGGATGTGGCTATCCAGGCAGGAGTGGAGGCTATTTTTAGGGCACCCTTTGTATCCCTCTTCCCCAAAAGGGGTGAACATTGCTGCTCCTAAAAAGGGCGGCTCAGTACTTTTGCTTCATCGCAAGTGCCTCTTGATGGCCCTCTTGCCTCTGTGCCGGATTACGACCTGACATCGCTGTTCAGCTCTCTTCACCATTAGCTTGCTGCCGGAGGAGAGTGTTCTGGGGTCCCACACCATAGCTTTGACACAAAGCAACCGTGAGGCGGTGGTGTGGAGGCATTGTGTCATGGTGGCACTGAGGATCTGTTCCCTGTTGGATGAGCCTGGACAATTCAGGAATCCTTACAGGCCTTCATGGAAACCCGACGTTGCTGCAGGAATGGAGGACCCACCCTTCAGTTATCCTGTCTTTGCCGATCCTACGTTAATCATTTCCCAGCTTCCCCAGTGAGGAAGAGGAGGTGGAATTTAGAACCCAGAAATTCTATGCATATTAGAGCTTGAAAGTGTCTCTATTTCTGTCTTACTCACTTTACCCATAGGTCATAATCATGTCAGATGGCCATGATATGTAAAGGTGCTGTGTCACCATTGGAAAAAAAAAACAATCGGTGAATTTTAAGGCACTTGATAATTGCAGGTCCTAATGAACCTGAGTTTGTCATGGTAATAGATATCGCTCATAATTTCATGTCTGTAAAGATGTATTGGATATGGTCTTGGCTTCTGTACTGAAGTAAATGTTTGGAAAGTCTTGGGGTTTTGTGATTGTGTCTTTTAAAATCCAGCCCCGTTTGCTATTTCGTGAGATAAAATGCTTTTAAATTCTAAATGTAACACAGATACAGGTTGATAATACGTTTGTATTAGGTGACAAATAAAAAGCTTGGGTTTTACTGTGTGACATCAAGTTAATGTTTCTTATTTATATTTTAAAGGGACCGTGCCGCAGAGAAATGGAAAGCATTCTAAACAGTCTTAAAATCACAAATATTCTGAATCCCAGAGGATTTCGCATTCCAAATTGTGACAAAAAAGGCTTCTACAAGAAAAAGCAGGTAATTATTTTTTTTAATTTTGCTTTTCCCTTTCTTATCTCCTCCATCCTCATCCTGTGCTGTTTTTAACAGTCAAGAAAGAGAGTAGCTATGTGTTCTATTAAATATGTATTCACTTACTACTAAAAATATTCCTCTGGTGATATGCGTGTCCCTGTATTTTCCCACTCACCAGACCAAAAGGAGCACATGCCGGGACCAGATTATCAAATTCCCCAGTTGTGTTTAATTTAATCCCTTAGGCTGCTATAGGAATCAGAGCCATTAAGCCGGAAATAGTTAAAGGAAATAAGTTGGTGTTGTGAACAGAAATGAAGCGCATTTATCACAAAAGAGCTGACAAAATGTGAATGTAATGGGTTCTTACAGAAAAACTGCATTGCAATAAATCTACCATAGAGTTGGCACATAATACACAGCAGTGTCCTACAACTTCCTGTGTGATGACTGGCGCACCTTGTGAGTTTTTATTCTCCCACTGAAGTGGCACGATGTGTTAGGTTGCCATTCGAGCATTGAATTTTTGCCTCGTGAGGGTTTGTAAGGGGGGTGAAAAACAGGATCGCCTCTGGGTATGAAGTATATACCACCTGTCTAATGAGCTATCCAAGGTGCTGAACGCTATTTACAGAAATATTTGGTTGCATACCTGCAGTACCAATTTCATATATTTTTTTAATTAAACCAACTGTTCATTCCTCAAAACGTGTCCTGTCAGATATCTGCCTTGGCCATTCCATTCCCTTTCCAGTTGTGAGCTAAAAGATGGTTTTTGGAACATGTGTTATTGAAAGTGTTTAAATACAAGGTATTAATATGTATTTGTAGTTCAGCTGCATATGTTACCATTTGTTCTGGTGGTTGGCAATGTCCTCTTTCCTTGAATACTTCGTGTCGGAATTTAGGTAATATTTTATGAATCGCATTTTTATTAAATTCACACCTGTGAATTTTGAAAGCAAATAACTGTAAGTGGCTGGTTATCTGGCATACAGTAAGTAATTCATTGTTTAAATAGACGTTTAAGAAACAGTGGGATTATGTACCTTAGTCAGACCCAACCAGATGTCTTCGAACCCAGTCTGATGTATTTGTTAATCTGCTGTTTATGTAGTGTTTCCAGCTTTAGCCATGCACATATTTATGTATTTTTGTGGAAGTCACTGATTAACAACGGATAATTTTCTCTTAAAGGAGGGTGGGCAAAGCAGAATTCCAGTCACTCCTGCTCTATTGACTAGATATTCAAAATGGGGGTATTTTCTACCGGTGGAAGATCTCGGCGAAATAGTTACCGACTCTCATAGTTCTGATAATAGATCATTAGATGATGAACATCTTAGTTTGAAACTAGGGCCAGCAGTGTCACTTCCTCTTGTGTTTGAGAACCCTAAAGTTAAAAGTTTCAGCCCTTTGCTGGGTGTTACATTGGCGGCCGCGTCGCTGCTCAGCTTGCTCATTTTTACCCTGTGGCAGTACACACTGCCTATAGTGTGTATAATGGGTGGTGTGGTGATGGTGCTCTGCTATCATGGGCTGCACAGGGATGTCGATGTGATCTTTGTCTCAAGGTGATCTAACCATGAGGCCCCATTCCCAAGTCAAGACAGAAGACCTTGCTTATTGTATTTAAAAGTATTCGCTGTTTAGAAGAGTTAAAATACCATTCAGCACTCTCGCCAGCTGAAAATTTGTAAGAACTGAGGATATGCTTTTTTTTTTGGCCCTGTTATGTGGAGCTGCTGAATTTGAGGGAAAGAGAAAACAACAAAAACACGTGAGCCAATTGTCACATAGATGAGATTTTTTCTCCTGTATCATTATCGCTGTGAACATTCTTGTTGCAGAGGAATGGCTGCTCGTGCTGTTGGATGTCTGGTATCACTTGCGGCTTCCAGAGAAATAACTTTTTCCCCCATACCGTACTGTGCAGAAGAGAAGCGAATGGAAATTGTATCTGAAAACATTTCTTGTAGTTCTGCCATTGGCTAGCGTACTCTGCAGTGGTCTAAAAAATAGTAACGGTCAGCTAAATAACCAATTTCACTCTCACTGCACCGTTCCAGATTGGCTCTAGCATGTGCAGAATCTGCACCAATGCTGCTGAAATAGCTGAGAGACATGGAGCAAGGCTTAGTTTTTTCCATGCTGAGTGTTTTTAGCGACAGTGGACTAGAGTCCCCTTCATTGGTTACATTTTTTTAATCTGTTAAAACAGAAACTTGATCAGTCAATCAGAGCATATTTCATTTGCAGTGAGATTTAAACGTCTCACAGCTCATCGACTTCTACAAAGCCAAAAGGTCTTTTATAATCATTTTGGCAACTGAATCAATCGTTTTCACACAGTGTGATCAGTGATCGTTGGGCGTCTAACAAGAATTTTGACACCTGGAGAGAATCCACAGCCGAAACTTTACTTGTTCCTTATCAATTGTACATGGATGCTGCAACTAATGCATTCACAGATGAAATCAGTCTGCATTTTCATTGTGAACAATAACCCTGGTTGCGTGTTCCAGGGCGATGGTAGGGCAGGTGTATAGTATTGGAACCATGAGGTTTGTGTGTGTGAGGGAATTGCATTGTGGTGGTATGTGTGTGATTGAGGGGGTGGGGAGGGTAGTGCTAGTTATAAGTTTAGGGGTTGGCTTTTTGTTGGCTGTGGTAATCTCACTGCTCGGTGTTACTGACCACATTCTGAGGCCTGTGTTAGGCCCCTTGTTACAGTAACACCAATAGCATTGTGATATTTTAACACTACAGTGCTAAATTCCACGAGGCATGGCTCATGCAATACTGTCTGCATCAATCTGTAATCAATAATAATGTGTCAGGGGTTGTGTTTCTGAACTGCTATATGTACAATATATATTTAGATACAGATGTATCTGACCAACTGTGATCCTACTACATGATGAAGTAACTGGCCATGTCTCTTCTCTATGCTGCAGGATGACTTACAAAAATACTCAAGGTTCTGTGTTACTTATATAGTATATAAAAGTTTGTTGTCAAAAACAAACTTTTAAAAAAAAAAATGATAATCTGTCCTGTTCACTATTAATGTTAATGTTTAAACATATTCTGAAGCACTTATTTGTAAGTCACATTAATATTAAATTAATCCTTCAGTGTTTGTTTTCCACTGTTTTTGATATCCCTGTTTTCAACAAAGGGAAAAAAGTGAATATTTTCCCTCCATATTTTGAGGTGTACAATAAAATGTACATTTGCATACATTTGTTATCAGTAGAAACAGAAAATATGCTCCATTTGCTCCATTTTCAGTATACATTGTTTTTTTCTGGTTAAAAATGCAATTTGACACCTGCTGACAGACATCCTTTTAATGTGTATTTAAGCAATTGTGGCTTCTTCATGACTGTATTTTAAGAATAAGTTATTTGAAGAAGTTACACATTAAATACCAGACCTCCAAAACGCCATCGCTCTCCAACAGATGCTGGAGAAGCTGCCCAGAAATTTTAAAATAAACACCTAGGTCTTCAAAATAATTTTTAGGGCTATAGAGTTTAATATTATTATTACTATTGCTCTGTGTAATTACTATTATTCTTTCAGTTTGTACCTCATGTGTAAATGAGAATAGATTTAAGAGTTGTGGCGCGTACATTTGTGAAGAGTATGATGTAGAGTTGTAGAAGTAATAAGGTGTCTTCATCATAAAAGTATTTTTTCACCTGTTAAGTGTGTTGAGTAGATACATACAGTAGTATTAAGTGAAGAGTTTAAGGAACAGATTGGCGGAGTTGGAAGTAAAAAGCTTCCTCCATACCTATCGTATGCCTTGGGCTCCTTGGTTTAAAAAAGATAAAATACTCTGTTTAATTCAGTTGGTTTTGTTTGACGTTTTGAGTGGTTACATTTCTGCCCTGGTGGAGTTGGAGTGTTTTTCGTGTTTCCCCCCTGTCCCCAAGGGTTTTTTCTCGGGTGCCCTGGTTTCTGCTCCTCTCCCAGGGACTGGGTGGAGCTGGTGGATGTTGTGACCCTTCATGCGTTCCTAGAGTCTTTCACTGAGGTTTTTACAACTGTACAGTGACTGCAGAACCATGGTACACATTTGTAAGAATCATCAACCAGCTGGCATTCAGATTTGAGTGACTACAGCTGCCTTGCTTTACTAATTTAAGAGCATGTTATCGTGGCCTTAGTGAGAATTGATTACAGGCACTTGATTGCTTGACGTCAGGCAATCTAAGTGATTTTGGAAGGGAATGATACAGAAAATCAATGGAAGAGACAACAGTGATCCAGGTTTCTTTCCTGTTGTCATGCTAAGCGAGACATGTACTCCTACAAAGCCAAGCCAGTGTGCCTAAGGGTGCTGTCCTTTGAAGTGGATGTAGGAAGTCTGAGTCTAGTCATTTAGAAGAGCTTCTGTACCTGTTGAGGTTTCAGTGGAAGCTAATTATAGGCCTGCATGTACAAAATGGAATACAATACCCTTTTTTCGCAGCTCAGACCTACCTGTTTTCACTGCCTACCAGCTGTAATGATGATATCTCGAGAATAATACTATCATGTGCCAAAGCGATAGGTTGCCGTAGCTTCAGAGGAAACGTAAAAGAATGTAAAAAATAAACAGAATACTGCGCCAGTCTAGGATTGCTGATCATAGCTAAGGAGGAGTTGCCCTGACCCCTTAGGCTTTCAAAATAAGGAGCAACGAGGCAGAATGGGAGGTCACCTAGTGCAGTTCCCCAAGGGCTTGTGCGGCAAGGTGGCCACCACCTATCGAAGCGCTTTTTCTCCATAATTGCTTGTCTCATTTGAAAAGCCATACAAAAATAAATCTGAAGGCATTTTAAGATCTTCTGTTGCCCACAACTGCTTTATAATAAATGACTACCTAGCAATGCAGTCATATGGATACAGTTATTTTCATGTGCTGTGGAATTACCAAAGTAATATTTATATTACACTAAAGCTAGTCTTTTTGTGTAAGTTTTCTAGTTGACCTATGATAATTTTGAAGCCATTTCAGTGAGAGACCCTTATTTTCTCTTTTTTTTTTCTTTCAGTAGCTATTTAGGACAGCAATATCCTCCAGTAAGAGGGAAAAAAGGCTTCTGTAGGTCATTTTATGAGCCCATATTTACTTTGTGGTTTCTGTGATTTCTTTTTAATGCCCAGTCAGCTTAACATTCTTCCTATTAGCTATAAATGCACACATTATGTCTGTATACACCAAATAAAATGTGCTCTGTCGTGATCAAAATTGTAGTATGGTAGCTGCAAAAACCTCAGCATGTTCATAAAAGGGAATTTTATTGATGTAAACCGATGTTTTATGAGAATTCAGGAATAAATGTTTTTTGCAGACCAAAGTAGTTGATTATTTCCTATGAATGTATTTATATTGTAAGACTTCCAACTGCAATCTATAAAATAAATGTTATGTCTTGCAGTATTCTATTAATCAGAGACTAGAATGTAGTGCATTCCGCTTATTCAAACAACTACATGAAATACGTTCCTTTAAAGTTTGCCACAAGGAGTGCAAATTTAAAAAAAATATAAAACATTTCACTGGCATAAGACACTTGTCACGTGATTGAGTAAAGCAAAGATTTGTTTATAAATAAGTGAATTTGTATTTGTATTTATTGGTGTCTGTTGGTGCAGAGGTCAAGAGTCGATGAAGGATATAAAGATACAGTAGGAGTAGCAGCAATTGTTATTTTTCTGGTTAACTGGTTATTAAAGATTCTCGGGAAGCACATTTAGAACCAACTTAAGGTCTTTCTGATGCTGGACAGTTTTCCAGCGTTGTGAATATGAACAAAATCTGGAATTCAAAGGAATGTTTTGTATTTATGAGCAGCGTTGGCACAGAGATAATATTCGTGACACAAGTCCAAACTACAAAAGGAGCACATGCAGACACTGCAGAATCTGTTACAGGGCCTGAAGGGCCTGACACAGATCTTCCTGCCGAAAAAGTCATGTTGTATTTCAAGGGTAAAATGTGTAGGGAGGGAATAGTCCCATGGATTTTAATATACTGTGACTAGGCATCTTGTGTGTGTGGGCACCTTTCAGTTTTGTATTCACTTCAGTCCCTGAAGTTTTCTAGGTGTATTTTGATCAAGCCTGTCACTACTAATGTGTCCTGTTCCCCGGCAGAATTAAGGCTGTGTTTTTCTTGTGTGCTTTCTAACCCAAGTTCCTAGATCATTTGTCTTTTTTTTTTTTTTTTTTGCTGCCTTCCTGCTATCTCCCATGCCACAGCGCCGCCCTGTTGGCAGTGTGCCGGGGGCACTACAGGAGCTGTCACCCTGAGCCGTAAACAGTTGTCGATTTGCATATTAGTTGAATTGAAAAACTGCAATAGAAGGTTAAAAAAAAAGAAACTGCTTATCTGCTTTATCTTTCTTTTTTTTTATACACCCCTGTTTGCAACCATCACCTCATAATCGACACGGCCTCCTCAGAATCGTGCACGTTCAGCGTCTTTTTTTCTTCTGACCGAGAGCCACAGTGCCAAAGAGAGAGCTGGGCCATCAGGACAGATGGTCTGACTGTCGCGTGGCAAACAGAGGAAGTTCTGGCCAGCTCATCCCATCTCGACCCGGCAAAATTCAACAATTATTTGGCGCCAACTGGAGTATCCCTGTTGCACTGTGCTAATGACATGGCCTTGGGCCAGAACCGGGATGCCTTGTACTAGCTGTGCCCCTTGCTCGATTCGTAAAGGTGAAAATATGTGGCTTTCACAGAATTGCCGGCAAACGGTTTTAAGCAGTAGCCCAGATACATCCGTGGCTGCAGGCCATCGCTCACTCAAATTGCAAATGCTGTGCAGCAGTCAGCGGTCAAAATCATCCTGAAGGCGGCTCTCCTTGTTTCGGAACTCCTTGTTTCAGACCGAACTGGCTCAGGATGAGTTAAAATCAGAGGCACTTGATCAAAAATCATTATTAAACGATACAAAGCCTCTTCACTTTACTGGGCTCCGGGAGGATGGCTTGAGACTGCAGTCAAGAGCGATATCTGGCTGGTGCCGCACTCCACTCCACAGTGCCTCCTTCGGAGATAATTATTTTCATGTGTGTAGGTTATCTTGATGTGAGTTTTAGAATGTACAGAAAGTATACGCTTAATCCTACTTAGCAGTTACGTGGGAAATTATGTGAATTTTCTTCAAAATGTGACCATCATCTACATTAGCAGCACTATGTACGGAAACTATGCCATAACATAAAGACATTAAATTACAACTTCATTTACTATATATAATCAGCAACAGATGATCATGCCATGTAAAGTGGGTTTTTGATAGCCTGCCAGCTGCTTAAAATAGCTTTCTGAAAGGGTTTCAGTTTTCCTCAAAAGGATCTGGGTAAATATTGGAGCAGGATTTTGTTTAACCTTACACTCTTTCTGCCTTTTTTAAAAAAAAGTGGGTTGTTCATCACGTAACATGACCCCGTCACTCAAAAAAGAGACCCAAGGGCAGATTTTGGATTTAAATCATGCATAGTATCCTTTCAAGATGGAGAAACCATAACAGAGTGGACGTGACGGTGAACAGGCCGTGCTGTGTGCGTAGAACTAGAACAAAGGGTGAAACCCCAAAATACTGTGAAGATGTCATTTTGAAAAATGTGAAAATATTCCCGTTTGCTAGTTATTGGGCAGTGAAATGACGCTCATCAACCTCTTCTTCGTTGCTGAAACAAGAATGTCAGTATTGCCGCAGTTCTTAATTTGCCAGAGCCCATTGTTATTGTAAAATCATTTTAAAGGATGTCAGAATGTATTTGGGGATATGAAAAGAATAATAGGGAAGAATACTGTTTAAATTGGAAATTGATAGCAAAGCCACATTGTTTCACTTGGCACATTGATTATGCAATTATTGAGTGTGTGTATCGCAAAAGAAAAAACTCTGAGGTGAATCTGAGACTTAAATTTGTCTCTTCTCTCATTAAGGCTTCTGTTCTGCAAACATAGTCTCACAGATCAAAAGATTCACTGTATTACTACAAAGCTACAGAAAATCACAGTAATGTACCCTCTTCTGTCTGTGCTGGGGAGCTTTGCGAGATCTGTAATTATTAGATATAAGATCCATATATCAATGGATGGTATTATATATCAGTCATCACAATTCAATTATATTTTTCATTACATTATGCATTAATCATTTACATCTTTAATTATTTTAATCATTGTATTAATAACACAATATTACATATCATAGTTAAGATTTAATATAGTATTTAACAGGTGACTTTTTTATTATTAGCTGTGAATACATCAGCCATAAACATATAGAATATCTATGATGTTTTTGTCAGATTTCTTTTTTTATTTAAATACCTGTTCCCACTCTTTTTTTGTGTGCCTCTGTCATGTTTTGGAAATCGACCCCCCCCCAAAACAATGTTAAGAAATGTTCGTCTTTTATGATTCAGTAATGCATTTTTCTGGATTGATTTTCCTGCAGTGTCGTCCATCCAAGGGCAGAAAAAGAGGCTACTGCTGGTGTGTGGACAAATACGGCCAGCCTTTGCCGGGCTACGATGGGAAAGAAAGAGGAGAAGCTCACTGTTATAATTTAGAGAATAAGTGAAAGAGTATATGCAGTGTCTGAAGACTGCACGCACAAGACTGAATAAACAGAGACCTTTGAAGGTGCTGGCATGAACTGTAAGGCCTGTCTTGGCAGGAAGGGGCTGGGAATTCTGCCATGCGATTTAAGGGGAATACAGAAAGCTTGTGAAGACTGGAAATCACAACTAGGCCTTGCAATTTATTTCTTACAGCTTTCTATATTGTGTATAGGGAGCTTTGAATTTCCCAAATACTAGAAAATGATCTGCACTATTGTTTAGCGAGAGAAGGCACTTCACTTCTGAAAAGAATGAGGGAATTTCCACTCACTTAAAAAAGAACTGCCTGTGACCAACTTGATCCTGACAGACTAAATGTAAAAATCTGACATGCATACAGTACAATTATATCTGAGCATGTGTGTTTGAACGTGTATCAATAAATGTATAATGTACCTTGTGAAAAAAAAAACACAAGGTCCTTTACTCAGCTATGCATCATTTTGTTATGTATACTGTATGCATAATTGGGACTTTATTGCTGGACCTTTCTGTGCAGGGTCAAGAAAGCTGCCCTACTCCTTAAATAGAATCCTTTGAATTGATTCTCCATGTTTTTTCCAGGTTGTGTTGTAAGAAGTCATGGGGTAGAGGATAGCACTTCAGCTCCTCTCACAACTGTTGTTGTGAGCTGGACTCTGTGCTGACTACTGTAAGAGATACCCAGACATAACTGACCCCACTGCTTTACTGCTGCATGGCCAAGGCCATCATGCTGAAGATTCTTCCTGTAAGCCCGCCTTGATAGTTCCATTGCCATTGGATTGCACTTTGACACACATAGAGATCATTCTAGACCAGAGTTACTCAGACCTCGGCAGTTCTTGGGTCAGGTGACCCTTTTCTCATAAACGAAACAGAGAAATAAGTATTTGTTTGCTCCGGAGCTAAATATATCCGTGCAGAATGACAAGGGAAAGTATTTGTTTTGTTTCTGGCTTGGTGTCTTCCCCGAAGCCAGTAGTTGTCAGTGAACTATGTGGCACTCCTTCTCTCACGCCCCCAGCCTGTGAAATCGGGCTGTGCGCTCGAGACAGTAGTTTGAGGCCACTGATCGCAGGCTGTTCTTGCTGCACACTGCAGTGCTGTCCTGCGGGAGGTCGTGCCAGCAGGGGAGCACTCCATCTGGGCAGAGGTGTCCTGACAGGAGCATGCACTGACCCTGAGGATTCTGAGGCTGGAAATCTTCCGATACTTCATGATCGGCATTATCAAAGGACACATGGTACTTCGATATTGTGCGCTTCATGGGGAAGGAACCCCTTTAGAAGTATTGCATAAATAATTATTTCTTATCTCATTTTTCGTGCCGTTCTAATTTGTGCTGTACGCTGTGTGAGTGAGGCTCAGCGACGATGAGAATGAATACCCTCAAACCCAGCTGTGCTCAGGGTTACTGGGCTTTGCACAGGATTACCACCTGTAATCCAAAATTGGAGTGGAGAGTACTGCTGAAGAGGTTAAAGAGCCACTTGTGGCTTTCGATCTGCAGTCGGAGTATCACTGTGCTAGACACTGAGCTTTGCAGGCATTCACAGGGTTAGAATTAGTCCGTGCCAGCAGCACTTTTTCCAAGCCATGTCAGGCCACCTCCAGCACATAGAGCACTTTTTAGTTTGTTGAAATTTCTCACCACAGAATGCAAACTGCGTGATAAAGGTGATGAAGCAGGAAATCACACAGCAGGACATTTTTGGCGACTTTGTTTTTGTATCTTTATATGGTTTTATGTCACACCTCCCTTGCAGTATTCTAGCAATATCTCAACCCCTTTTTTGAGGCTGTCTGTTTAGCTTGTTTGTCACTGCTTCATAGTGCCAGTGAAATCACTGCTTAGGACTTTGTGCTCTCCAAATCAGAAACCTGTGGGCTGGTATCATGGCTTGGGCACTGCAGCTACCTTTAAGCAAGGTTCTTCACTCTGTTAAATGCCTGGCAATATAACTAGGTAGAAATGTCAACTGTCTTGAAGAACAGCTTCAGCTGGATGAATTAATAATAATCGTCATCACCTAGTTATTCACACCACAGCGATATCACTTGTGCGTCTGGGCTGGCACTCTCTCACGTCATAGTGTGAAACCAGACTGTAACAATGGTCTTGACTTTTCAAGCCAGACACTTTAATGTCATAGTACAGTGCATTGGATGCTTTGTAGGTAGTAGGTCCAAAAAAGTAAGATTCTAGGGTGTTTAATACAGTATTTGTGTAAAAAGCAGGTTGCAAGCACCAAATAAGCAGAAGCACATCTCTGCTTTAGGCTTCAATTCCAGAACATTTGGAAATGATTTGAGACATGAAGGACTCCTATATTTACTCCAGTGTAGAGTCTGGTTTCCTCACAGCTTGGCTGCATTTAAATATCTGAATGCCCCTCCAGGTAAAATTGCAGGATGCAATCAACATTTGCGTCAGGTTTCGTTGGCTTTGGCCCAGGGGAAGATTGCCACTCTTCAACTTTCTGATGAGTATCTGAAGCTTCAGCTGCCCAGCTGTGTGGGGGCTTTTAGTGATATGTGCATTACTTAAATTAAATCATCAATACAACTCATGTAAGCTGACCCAGATCATAATTGAGTGACCTGACCTTAATTGCACAAGAACACTGTATTTTGGGAATGTAATCACTACTGATTGTGTGGCACGAGTTTCGGCCATCATTAAGAAGGATGCAAGAACCATCTCCACCAGTAAAGTATCGTGTGCGTACCATTTGCTAATTTTCTTGACCTGCTTAGTCCCATTTTTTCTTGATTTCTCATCCATCCGTGTGATAGAGCAACCGTTCCTTCACAGATACTGTATTCCTGTTAGTCCTAACGTTGTGTCAGCGGCACCCCTAAGACAGGAGCTGGCACTAAATTAATTTAGATGGGAAGAATTTAATTCCTCAATGTTGCTATTGTGCAATGTGTAGGTCATATATACATATAAGGATACATTTGAACAGCATTATTAATGTCACTTTTCTGCAGGTCTGTTACGGATCTCTCCTTTCACGGGTATTTTTTTTAAAAAGATCTAATTTTAAAGAATATCGGTTCTTTTAAACCTTCCATATAACTAAACTAGAAATCACAGCTAATCTTTTCTTTAAGAAAGGAAACGATTCTGTTAAAATATTATCTGTATTTAATGTCTTTTTTTAATAAACACTATTTTAATTTACAAGTGTAAGCTGTGCTATTTTATTCCATCAGTGTTGGGCAGACTGGAATAAATCATCCACACAGAAATCTGTTTGAAAAATGTCTGGAAAATATCTTCATGTTTCTTTTGAAGTACATTCTTTTTACTTCTTTGTTTTGGCAGATTTGAGACATTAAGAGGGTTTTTTTTCTCCACTACAGCCTGTCCAAAAATAAATGTTTCATTCAGGATTTAAAGCTCAGTCTGCTTTGAGAATTACACTCTTTCTCAGTGCAGGAGGAATGGTGACAACCAAGTCTTTGGCCCCAGTTGTTATAATTCTTGACATCATATATATATATAAGGTGGGTACCTGCGTCAGCAGACGTAGGCTGCAAAGGAACAAGTAATAGGTTTATTCTATGCTGAAAAGAGAAGAAAGAAAACAATGTTTCGGCCGTGGAGCCTTGTGTTGTGTTTTCTTCCTTCTCTTTTCAGCATGGAATAAACCTATGACTTGTTCATATATAAATATCATATGCAAATCGGTTTTGTTTTTGCATTTTGGCTCACATTTCCCCTCTCCAGCCCACCTCCACCTGTATGGCTGCTCCTTGGTTCATTGCTGACCCAGCAACAGGTCCCAGCCTCCTCGTCCTACAGCCAGGGGGCTGTTCCCCCAGGCCAGTGGGTCGTGCCACACTTCACTATGCCTAAATACTCAATAAACGTCCTCCAAAGCATCTAGCTCCTGGGACGTTGTTATTCCTTGTGAATTACAATGGACTGTGAACTGCTCATCAGGTATGACTGGGACTCTTCAAAAAGGGGAAAAAAAATTAGCCAGCAGGAATATCGTTTGAATACTTACCGGAAAAATCAAAATATTAATTGTAACAGCTGCAAAAGGTTTAAAATTTCATTAGTTGTGACATGCGAGATGACCCTCTATATTTGTATGGGCTTGATGTTATTTTCAGTGTTTGCAGTCCGAACATTAGCGTTGATGATCTAATGGTGTAGCAGGAAAGTCACTAGTGGAGGGCAGTCTGGGCTCAGTGCTTTAGACTGCACTGGTTAGAATCTGGGCCTTTCTCCTTAACAGTCTGTGATAGGAATACATAGCTGTCACACTGTACATGACTGGTCATACATCACCACGGTTGTGTGGTTTTAGTGTGGACAGAGTATTCTTAGCTTCTCAGGTAGCACTGTGCTGTGCCTGACATGTGTGAGTTTATAGTGCCATTGATCACAGTTGCACAAGCACAAGGAACACATGCAACTCTGGTCAATGGTTCTTGTTCTTTTAGTGAGTTTGCAGTGGGAATAGGATTGACAAATACACATTGGTACACATGGCTGCAGCAGTGAACTGATTTAATAAAAAGTTGGTGTTTCCAGCTAGGGCATGCAGGAATGGGAAAGCAGCCCAATTTGCACTATTGAAATATACCATGCCGAGCGTATGTGTTTAGCCTCTTGTGATGACACTACATTTTGTTGAATTAATGATAATGGCTATGCTATTTTTTTTTTAAAAGTTAATGCTTTTAATCAAAACCTGAATTCCTCTGTAAGATGACCAGGGGAAGGGTCATCCAGGACAGGTATTTCAGGAACGACCTGCTCAATATACCCGACTTAGACCTGAGCAAGATGGCTGCCAAGAGAAACCAGCCGACCTGCAGATGGAAAGGGCTAAATCCGAAAAACAGGTGTGTCTCGTCAGGAAACAAAATACTGTACATATGTCATGGAAACAGTGAACCAGTGTGGAAGCCAGTAGGTGAATGCATTTTGGAGGAGATAGTGGAATCAGGTTAGTGTCTGTGCGGATTGAAGAATAACGGATTAACGGAAGAAATAAAGAAATACGGTTTACGGTTGGTGATTTGGATACGACGCGAATTTGTGGTCCTTTACGGATTTTGGAACTCAGATTGAATAAGGATTAAAAGAACGGATTGCGGACTGGCTGGGAAGACGAACGGACTGGAGAAACGGAGAAAAACTCCACGGAAATTAAAGAAGAGAAGTGTGGTGTGAGTACTTTTGTCTCAGTTACATACACTTTTCCCCCAGGGACACTACGCCTCAAACTGAACACGTGTGTGGGTTAAAGAAATTAAGTTTTAGCAAAACCAGAAAAGGGAAAAAAAAACGAACTAAAACATTTTGTATGTGTAGTGAAAGTCATTGAGCTTTTCAAAGAGGTACAGTAGCTGAGGAGTGGATACCAGCATGGCTTAAATATCCCTTACCTCACATTTATCGGTTGGGGATGAACATAAGAGTGCCAGCAGCTAGAGAAACAATAGTTATTGGCACAAAATCCCATGAATGCAGATTAATGCAGATTGTTTGTGACTTGTTGTCTTGTCAATTGGTGAAGATCTCCCTCTTAAAATCAGTACCTTTCTCCTGCTGTATTTTTTTGCACATCTTTTGGTTTGACCTGCAGCTTGATGCATGTCCACTGGAGCATGCTGGGAAGAAGAAACAAGACTGCTACAGGGGAAGAATGAAACTGAAGAACTGATGTCAACAGAGGGCACTTCAGGGCATCATTTTGTGTGTTTGCAGGCATTTTGCAAGGGAAGTGAATGGGCAGTTTAAGAATCAATGGAGAAATATATACCGTATATAAGGATGTTTACAGTATACTGTATGTGTCACACCCTCTACAGCTAGAGGGCGCTCCTACTCTGTCCTGTTCCTAGTCTCCCTGTGCTTTGCTTGTCTTTCCGGTGTGTCTTTGTTTGGGGCTATATATTTCCGGGTCACCCTTTGCTCCTCGCTCAGCATTGAGGGTTCAGATGTCTTGAGACCCGTCTAGCACCAGGTCGTCTCCTCCGCGGCCTGAGGGCACAGGTTTCTACCTGACATCATCTGACCTCCTGAGCCTGCGCTAACCCCCATTTTTCTACTATGCATAGGGTCTTTTTTTGCTCTCCTGGCCATTCCTCGGCCTGCCCTTTCTGATATCCGTGAGAGAATGCTGAGCCGTACTTTGACCCCGCGAGCAGCATTTTTGTTTTTCAGTTCTCCTATTCTAATCGCGGGATGTCACTTCCGACTTCTGTGCCTGTGAGCGGGTCATTCAGGGATATGCCTTCACGACATCTGCTTACGAATACCTGGCTTTCCACAGGAAGTCACTCCCGGCATCCGTGACAGAATGTTGAACTTATTTTTTGCCCTGTGTGTGATGTTTTTCTATTTTTTGTTCCCAGATTTTTTGTTTTTACTTTTTTTTTTTACTCTTTTTTACTTACTTACTTTGGTTTTCTCACTTCCTGGTGTCCATGTTCCCTGAACCCTGTTTCCCTGGACTCTTGGTTCCTATATGCTGTGAGTCTTTCTCATGTGGTTTGTTGCCCTCGTCTCCCAGGTTTATTTTTGTTGTGTGTGCCTTTGTACGTGGTTTTTGTCACCCGGGCCCCCCCTCCTCTACTCAATAAAGGTTTTTACCCCGGAGGTTTCCTTTCAGTTAAATTAGGTTTTTCCTCCCCCAGCGCTGTGCAGCTCGTTTGTTTTTTGGGTGTCAGGAGCTTCCCGTGAAGGAGGTGGTACTATCACGCCCTCTACAGCTAGAGGGTGCTCCTACTCTGTCCTGTCCCTAGTCTCCCTGTGCTTTGCTTGTCCTTCTGGTTTGTCCTTGTGTATATTTCCGGCTCACCCTTTACTTCTGGCTCAGCATTGAGGGTTCGGATGTCTTGAAACCCGCTTAGCACCAGGTCGTCTCCTCCGTGGCCTGAGGGCATAGGTTTCTACCCGACATCGTCTGAACTCCTGAGCCCTGGCTAACCCCCGTCTCGCCGCTACGCATAGGGTCTTTTTTTCGCTCTTCTGTGCCTTTCTGACATCCGTGACTATGTAAATGTTTTCAAGAAGATTATTACAAATATAATATCAGACTATCGAACTACGGAAATAAGCTTTTTATCTCACCTCTGACCTAAAATAACTAAGTGAACTACTTAACTAAACGTACGTAAATACAAAGTCAAATCTCCAGTTTTTAGGCCGGAATCAGTTAGTTTGGAAAAGACTGGAAAAGTACCTTTAAACTTTCAGAGCTCTGGCCCTAATTAACTTGAACAGCCTATCTCTGGGCTCTCTCTTAGATTGAAATAAAGCTTTTACATTTTTCTTGCAAGTTGTTACATGATTTTAAGATTCAGGCCTATAAAACTGTGTGGGGAACGTTGTAATAATTTCTGGTGTACACATCTGAATTTGTATTAACAGGAACTGCAAATCGATAAACATGTAGTTAATCCGTAACGAGCCAAACTTGATTGGCATTTCTATTGCTATTGTTTCCATTTTGCACCTGATTCCTGGCAGGAAATTCCTGTTTTTTTTTAATATGGTGCAACACAGACAGCCTAAAAATATCCAAAAGAATTCGTGTTGTGAATGATATTATGTTGAACAGTTTCATGTCAGAAGGCCATTTCTGATTTTGAGATTTAAAGTATTACTGTATTATTACATTTATATGTCAATTTACTAATACACTTCACTTGGGTTATTAACAGTTCAAAGCAGCGGTATTTAAATATTTTACAATCTATCCTAGGTTTGAAATCGATCACCATGAATGTCTTATGCAACAGCACTTCATTGTGTGCTTGTCTATTAAAAATATAAAACAAAAAAAGTTAGATTCGACATTAGAGACATTTGTAAATGGAGGAAAAAAGGGAATGGTGATATCTATTATTATTATCCACAAGGTTTGATTGCATCATACCACAACATGGTTATCTAAGGTTTCCTTTCAATGACTTTGGCATCACACATTAACATTTGGTCAGGGCTGCTTTCCTAAGATTAGACCTCATATACCTGATACGAAAATCATTCCATTTTACCACCAGTCTTCTTTCAGACTAGATAAACTAACAAATTGAACACACACACTGTTACACCAGTGGCAGTTTATTCATTTTGATTTAAAAAATTGTGGAGTTAGGTTCTTCATAATCTGCATTATTCATCATACAAATGATTGCATCTCTGCAGTGTTTCTTTCTGTTTACAGAAGATTCTTAAAATGTCCAAAGTACCATAACTAACATTTGATAGACAATGAAGAAAAAAACATTTTATTGCCAAAAGTAAAGAAACAGTTAACAACTGAATGAATAGTTTTAGGCAGTTTAACGTGTTTTAACAGTTCCTGGTATTGTTATTATCTTTAAAAAAGACAAAATATAACATGTAAAGCCCTGAAAAAGCTTGGTTGAGGTAATTGTAATGATGGAGGATTCCAGTTATTTACAATGCATTTCTATTTACACTGATTAAATAATGTTAAGCTTATATACACATTAAAAACAAGAAAAAAAAACTTATGCTAACAAGCACAACAAAAAACAATAAATAGTGCTATATGTTTAAATAGTACTATACATTATACAACTCTTCTATTCCAGTTTTTATGAAATGTTACCATGAATTGCATTTTCTGGAACTCAGCTTTACAATCACTGTCAGTGTACCTGAGCTGAAATATAATATTAAGAACAATAAATAAACCACTTTAAGAATAAAGTGATAACAAGTGTGCCTTAACTAGCATGCTCCTGTCCACGCAAGGACAAGTAATGCTGACATTCAGCATCGCCTGGGAGTTCTGTTGATCCTGGGATTTTTTTCCCATTCCAAGGGGTGACACACCAACACTTTCCCATCTGACTTTCCAGGGATGTCTCGCACTGTAATGAAAAAAAAAAATACAGAACATGAACGGAAAGCTTAGGAGCCATCTAGCTGTGTAAGATAACACTGCAATCCCATCTGAAATGTAAACACTGCATTCAGACCACTCAGCTCATAGTGCAATCTCTAGGCCTGCCCAGATCAGAGCAAGTGAAGTCTTGTTCATGTGTTTCACTACTAATAATTACATGTTCAAAAGCACACATTCCGGGAGACTGGCAAAATCTGAATTTATTTGCCGAATTGAAAATGGCCCTTCATATCTCTAGGTTTTTCTGCAAAATGGAAAAAAAAAGATTCTCTTTCAAGTTCTGTTTTTTGTAAGCCATTTGGATGAGACTTATTGGCCTTCGTCCATTTCTTGGTCATGTTGAAAAAACACAAAGACAGAGCTGTCTATAAGGACATTATCTCTTTTGGGCAAAACTAGCCAGCTGGTATCCTGAGAATCTTACCTGAATAATTCTCATACAGAAGATAAACAGATGGCAAAGAATAGACACTGTATTTTTTAAAATAAAATGACTAATCTTAGTAATCTATTCCAAGCCTTAAACCATTTAAGTTAAATCAAGAACTGCACTCTCTTGGATGAAGAGATGGTAAAAAAAACACTACTGTTGGCAATTTTCACTTCAACACTCTCGATATTGTGATCACTTCTCCGCTCAGTGCCTTTCTTCAGTGTCAGGAGGGAAATTCATTGCCTCTTCACTGTTACGCATTGAGTATTACAGATGCTGCTCACCTGTTTAACGTTATAGAATCCATGTCTGTCACAGTTAGGGAGGTAGAACTTGGTAAACTTTTCCCCCATCTTTTGCTGGGCTTTTGCAATTTTTTCAAGGGCTCTCTGTAGTTCAGTTTGGCATGGGCCCTAAAAAAACACAGAAGATGAGAGATAAGAATTTTCAATTCTATTCAAACAATAAACAGATGTTGCTTTGAGTGTAGACACCATTATCAACTGTAAAAGTAATACAAATGTTACGTTAGTAAAAAGTAAGTTACATTAGTTAAACCTCATCTTATTTTATTGAAAACTTATTTACCAGAGCAAGGGAGTTTAAACCTGTTTGAGTGAATTAATTTAATGTAGATGGATACTTTATTGATCCTGTGAGGGAAATTGCAAAATTTAATTTAAAATGAAAGATTTTCACTTCTGTTATGCAATCAATTTCGACAGAGTGGGCAAAATTCTTACAAATTCTTAACCAAGAAACTTCAGCGCCTTATATCAGGGTTATTGAAATCTAACTCTTTGCCTGCCCTGGGCCTCTTCCACGTTGTGCTCTCACTGAGCTGATATAAAATTCCTGGCTTAAATGAAATACCTGTTAATATTTAATATTGTTATCCAAGTTCGAGGTACAGTAATTTAGCAGAGTCCATTCTAGACCTGGTGAGATGTGTCAGATACTTAAATAATTGAATGGTTGAATAATTGAGACAAAGACCCCGAACAAAAACCAAGTTGTGAATCGTGGGCTCCACCTGGTGGATATTCGTCAGTGATACAGGCGGTTCTATTTTATTGCTTTCTGCGCTTATCAATCACCTGATCTGCCACTTTCTTCCGGATGACATTGGCCTTGGCTTTCATGCTCTCCTGGGCTTCTGCGGCGCTCCTGGGGTCGAAGGGCTTGCTGTTTGTGACCAGGCCCAGGCGATAGGGAAGGGAGTCCTGATCCGGTGACGCTGCGGTGTTCTTAGTCTTTCCGTTTTCTGACTCCTTGTGCTCTGTGAATAATAATAACAATAATATTATTATTAATAATAACAATAATAATAATACATCTTTACTGCTGTACTTCAAAATAGGCAGGTCACGCTTTTTTTTGTGTGGCAGACGCATTACAATCTAAAACGAATATCAGACGCCAAACCACCAAACCAACTTTGGCACAGGATTCAATGCGAAACAAACAAACGAAAAAACCCAACCAATAACAACATTATGTTGCACCCAGCGTTATTGCTTTCCTAAAACAACTGCATTGCCCAATTGAGGGTCAAATACGGGACGAAGCCTGTTGGCAGATCTGCTCTGCTGGAGTGTCGCACCTGTAGCCTCGGGCGCCTGGATCAGTGCCGCTTCGGAGAGCTCCATGCACACAGCCCTCCCCGTGATCAGAGAGTGCAGGGGCCGCGCGTCGCCTTCCCGGGGGTGACACCGCAAGCCCGAGCCGCAGCGGGCCGTGTACACCCCGCAGGGCTCGTCCTTCTTCAGGGCGCAGGCCGGGCAGCACCCGCAGCCCGGCTCCCGGAGCACCTCCTCGCAGTCCGGCGCGACCGCGGGGCAGGCGAGCTGCCGCTCGGGGGTGCAGGGGGCGCAGCGAATGGGCTCAGGCGCCTGGCTCAGGGGCGAGCCCCCAGCCAGGGTCACGAAGCCAAGTCCGACTGCTGCCACCCAGAAGCACTTCGGAGATAATCCACTCATCACAATAAACGATGCACGAATAAAACGAGCAACTTGCGTCTTCTGAAGTCTTTTGGAAACTAAGTAGTGTCATCCGCGCACAGTGCTATTTATGCAGAAGTTTGTCCTCCGGGGAATGTTAATGTTTGACGCATTGCTTGTATTAATTATTTCTTAAGGTAAGGCGTACTATTCCATCGTCTTCTGATGTGTTTACGCAGATCCGGTCGACAGGGTGTTTGATTGCAACGTATGAGGGGCGTTAGTATTTACTTTGGAACGGACAGTACTTTTCTTCTCAGAGAAACAACAAACAACTGAAGGAAATGACTTCGCTCTTAGATGTTTCATTGTGGAAAAATAAGCGGTGTCGACGTCAAATTCCATCGAGTGCGTTTCTAGGTGGAAGTCAATTTTGAAATAGAAATAAGTAGAGACAGTATTATATTCAAGACCAAACGAACACATGCATGTTTAGTCAGTGCTTACTCGCACCTGTTTGAACTGCTTTATTTGGTCTTGGAGCTCTTAAACATCTTTGACAGACTGCCCGGGACACCTGAAGAAAGCTCCACAGCAGAAACGTTGTGTTTCTTTCGTATCCTTTCAGCAGGGAATAAACCTTTGTTCCTTTGCAGCCTACGCATGCCAACGCAGCTACCTACTTGAACTACTTCAGACTGCTCATTATAACATCACACTGAATCTTCACTGTACCTGACACAAACTGTACGTTTCACTAAATATTAAAATGGAGTAGAACTAGGACAGCTACAAAAGGTCTATCATTTTCATGTTCTTATACAATCATATTGTAAGACCTGTGAGCAGGAACCATGTGCAATGAGATGGAAAAATATCAAAATCTCTGTGCCAAAGGAGTGTTTCTCTGATATCCAGACACCTTCAAAGCTGCTTTTCGGTGCTCAGAAACTTACATGCCCCAATCCTCATTTAGTAAGGTGCTACAAAAAATCAGGAAAGAGGGATTTTATTATGAATTGTTCTATAGGGGATTTTCCTTTATGAATTCTAACGTTGGAGAGCTGCCTGTTTTATTATATTCTTGATGTTCTTCCTCTTCCTGTAGGTCATATGGGGTGTGCGTTTTCATTCATTGTGCATTGTTTTAGAGTTCTGCGAGTTTTCCTCTTGTAAGTGAACCCGGAGAATGTGGTAGCTGGGCCGTAGGAGTTTTTAAGCTGTGCTTGGTGTGTATATACAGTATGTAATTATTTTTATTCCCATTAATTATGGTGTCTGCTTCCGCAGAGCAACAGTTTTATCCTGTTGGCTCTCTGTAGTCCAGATGATGTAAGAAAGGCAAGAAAAGGAGGACGGGACAAGGACCCCTTAAAAAGTGCTGCACAGAAACCTGTGAATGGAATCAACAAAATAATGGAGGCCTCATGTGTGTCATTGCCTGGTAGGAGCAATGCTGCACTCCGCCCTTGCTGGTATGTGGTCACTGTCGCTAGTGGACACTGCTCCCTAGCCAGTTTCATGCTCTGCTGTGGCCAAAATCCACGTCCCGTGTATCAGAAAAACCCGAGGGTGTGATGTAATTTCTGTAACTGTGTAAATTCAGTGCTCTTAGCCCTACTACAGAGTCACTGACTCACACTCCGCCCCTCCGGGTGGAAGTGGTTCTGTTCACCCCCATGCTGTCCCTAGAACTCAGGCCTAGAAAACTAAAGTGCTTGGTTCCCCCCCATCATTTGACCCCCTTTACTCCCCTTTTTCACCTGGTGTCCAACAGGTTGGTGTCAGCCCTTGACGCCTCCACCTCCCAAAAGCTTCCTGCCGCGTAGATAACCGCTATTCCTGCTCTTTCGGGGTTCAGCTCAGAAAAGTTCTGATACCTGAACATCTGCGAGCGGCACCTCTCTTTTGTTCTCCGCATCAAGCTCATCTTCCGGACCACTGCGGTATCATACCCTCCCCACCACAGAGAATCTCAGACTAGCCAGTGCTGCTGCTGCATGCTGACTGGTAGCCCTCTTCCTGCTTCCTCATCGATCTGCTCTTCCTGTCACTGCAGTTAATTCTGCTCTCTGCCACAGATTTCCAATCCCATGTTAGCTGGTCCTGCTACTGCTGCTACAGTAGCTGTTAACTGGCTCCCACCTATTCGCTGACTCGCGTTTTGTCACCTGCAGCATCGCTCCTTCTCAGGCACTACATATCTGAAACTACTAGTTCAAACCAGCTCAAGCCTGCATCATACATGCTCTTCATTTGTTACATGCATGTTCCGCTTGGTTACAGTAAAAACCAAAACCGAACCAACTCGGTTCGGGGATTCTTTTGGTGGGATATGACAGCACTGATCTCCAGCCAGCACTCGTTTCCTCAGCTAGGTCAGTTAAAGCCAAAGTACTAAGCAGGCTATATTTATCACTTTGTTTCATCATTATTAGAACTTGACTGAAGAAATGAACACATTATCCAATGACATTTGAAACTTCACTGGATGTTTATATTGTAGATCCGATTCCGCAACACTATTATTAATCATCGTATTGTCAAAATACTAAAAATAACTGCAAGCTCAATCGCACAAATTTGGTAATTTAGTAATTTTGTAATTTACAAAGTTTGATAATTTATCAGATTCTAAAATCGCAAATTACCTGCCTCATCCAGACAGCTTTGAAGGTCATGGGAATGAAACAGCACCCCTCCCTGTAGACAATCTTTGAGAAATCCATAATCAAACAGGCAGTAAAAAGTATATCAGATAATTCCCACATCCTCAACTCTGAATCTCAACTTCTTCCTTCAGGCAAATGTTTTAGGGTTCCCAAATGTAAGTCAAACGGATACAAACATTCCTGTGTTCCACTATCCATTAAAGCTGTCAACACAAATGTCAGGGATAAACACAATTTTGACTCTTACAACCCACTTGAGTGCAATATGTTTTGTGATGTGTTATAAATGTTACATGTTGTTATGTGCAATAGAGTGATGTGCAATGTTTTTCTTTTATTCTTTTTTTTCATTCTATTTAAATGTACAGGAGTGCTGGGTGTTCATAAAAAATGTCCCTCAGGGGACAATAAAATCTTATCAAATTATTTATATTCTACAGAATCACAAATAGGTTGCATTACAATTTCCTACGGAAGTGTTTTTTTTTAAAATAATAGTCACATAGAAAGAATTAACATCTTGAGCAAGTGCTTTTTTTACATTCTGTCTTTATGTTCAGTGACAAAATTGTACGTTTTAAACAAAACTTTGCACTTCTTTTCCAAGAGCATCAAGGGAAGAGCATCAAGTGAAGTTAATTTCCTCCCTGATTCTGAATTTAAATGACTTTTAAGGTCCATTACACACATAATTAGTGACAGCAATATGTTTTACAGCTGAATCGCAAGGAAGTGAGGTAGAGACAGCATGTTCTTTACGCTCTGACCTTGACCACCAGAGGGAGGACAAGCCGGGCCGGGGGGAGGAGGGGAATGAGGGAAATGTGCATGACTCCTAATTACTGATTTCCTGGTGTAGTATTTGTTAGTCATACTTTTATCTTAAGCAAACACCAGTGTAGAAAGTTATCCAGGATGATTTCACTGCTTAACCTTCCAAATGCAGCAGCTTTTCTTTAATTGTTAAACTACTAGTTGTAGTTATAATACTGGTACCCACCTGAAAAAAAAAAAACATCCTGCTGTATACATAATGTATTTCAACATTGATTTGGCCACTGTGTTATTATCGCCTCTTAGTCTGGACTGGTCAGGGCTCAGCAGCTAAGGAAGACGGGGCACAATCTGTACCTGGCATGGGAGACATCTCTGAAAAACCAGGCTGCTGATGTGTGTGGTGTTGATGGACCAGTAAGGGGTGCTGTTCTCTCTGGATCAGACTGGGCGCATCTGAGAATTGCATCCAGCTGTTGAAAGGAAGCAGGGTACCAACTTTGAAACATTGGCTGGGCAGCTTGTTACATACTCTCACGACCCTTGGTGTTAACATTTTAGCAAGTCCTCCTGTTCTCTGTTTTACATGTATTGCCTCTTACTTTCCAGAAGCTCTTGTGCGCCGCTTGGCATCTGAGATGGTAATCTGACCCTGAACCGCAATCACACAAGACAGTTAAGTATCGTAAACCGATCGCATGCTAAAATCAGAGTCAGTAGTTTACAATAATGCTGACAGAATCATTCCCACATCATTCTGTCAGAATACTTATAATAATTTAAAAGTTTCTTATTGAGGTGACTGTAGTACTTTTACTGCCTTTCCCAGATCTAACTCCCTAATTCGATTCTCTAAAATCCACACATTAACAGCAGGCATATCTGAAAGTATTTAAATACACGATACACATTTTGAAAAAATATTCATGACATCTAACATGGGCTTTTTATTTTGTTTATGCCTTAATAGTAAATTAAAGCACTCTGTAAAAATGTAGCACGTACTGTATTACTCGAGATTTTGTACACCTTTATTTTCAAGATCATCTTTGCACAACAGGTTAATATACACGGACGTAATAAAACAAACACCCACTAGAGCTCTACTATAGCGCTATGGGGTTACATTGGTCTCCCACATCCTCATCTGCCTCAGGCCCTGAGAGGTGCAGAGATTTGCTTCATTCAAGTTCTGTTTGTTTCTATTTTGTGGGCTTCAAGTCTGTTTCTTTAAAAATATGGTCACTCCCTGCGTAGGGAGAGACAAAACAAGAGAGAGAGAGAGAGAGGGGCGTAAAACCCGCTCACTCTTTGCATTCCATTTTCTAATTACTGCCAACTCATCATGAAGCATTAAGTTGTGTAAGATCAAAGCAAAACAGTAGCTCAAGGTCAGGGTCCAACCTGGAAAAACAAGGGGCCCTGCCGAGGCAGAGAGAGGTATAGCAGTCAGCAAGGAAGTGTTGTTTGTCATTAGATTGACCACATGTCTGGATCCACAGGAGAGTGCATGTCCTTTGGCACTCGTCACACCACATGGAAAGTACACACTGACCCATAAAACAGGCCACCTAGTACAAGCGCTTTTAAATGCCACATGGATTCCAATGAATGCGAAAATGACGGTTTACTCGATAGTAAGTTCGTGTTTAGTTGCTTCCTCAATGTCTATCATCTGGAGAATCACCCATTCTTGAGCACGCAGTTGCTGTGGAAATAAGAATAGAATAACGACAGTACTGAGAAACCTTGTCAGAGTGGATTTCTTTACACATATG